>NC_090322.1:120845851-121470851 GCF_040869045.1 Eurosta solidaginis | reverse complement strand
CTGCCATACAAATTTGTCTTTCCATTTGACATATCTCCTGAACCGCTTAATGCACATTACTGCAACTTGGCCAACAATATTAAAGCCAATGAAATATAATTATAGGTATGGCATCTTACATGTATAGCAATAAACGAAAATTATTTGTCAGGACAGTGATACTTAGCAGACAGATGCACAACATATTGTATCAGTGGAGGAATTGGAAAAGGGAGTGTGACACCACCCATAGCAATTTCAATTTCCGTATCTCCTTGGCGGCCGCCGTGATGTAAGCAAAGTAACAGCAAAAATTTAGAAAACAGGTTTCAATGAGAAACAAATTTTTTTATTCGGAATTGATTTGGCGTACACCCCGAGGGTATTTCTGCCTTGAAACTCTTCTTAGGGAGTAGGTCCCGTGCCGCCAAATGGTAGGTAAAAGGAGTACGACGCAAATTGGAAGGGAAGCCCGGTCTCATTCTTCTTGGAGGTAAATCGCGCAAAGTATTTTTTTTATCTCGTTTACCGATTAATTAATATCGTTGGAGCTTGGCATAGCTGTCAATATTGAAAATGTCAAAGTTTTAACGGAAATTGGAGTAGAATGAAAAGAGAGGGGCACCTACCATACAAATTCAAATATCCATTTTTGTATATCCGTAACCACGGAATCTGCATTACAGGTATTCCTTGTATGTTGCTAATATGGGAAGTCTTGCAAAACAAAGCTGGCACTCATCGAATTCTATTATCATATCGTCGGCTTCGAATGTAAATCTGGTACTTATTCGATGCAGTTTGATAGAGCATCAACCAGGCAAAACAGTAATCTCAAATATTAGCCACACACAAAGTAACGACCCTTTATGACGAGTTTACTTCATATGCTTTTCATGAAAAATTCAAAACCTCGAAACATTATCGAAGCCTTATGCCCAAATTACATGTGCAGCAGCTTTGCCCGCTTCATTGTTTTATAGACACGTGCAGATATATTTACTCGGCAGCTCTATGCAGCGACTTGTGTCAAGACTTGTATAAAGAGTATAAAATATTTTTCAAACGCACTAAGGCTGTGTGCGAGTAGACCTAAATTTCTACCTAAATAGAGAAAAAACGTATATCACGGGAAACTGTCGATAAGGCAGTGTAAAATAAAAATTTTAAATTTTTATGAGCATACTTTTCAACCTGAATTCAAATGTGCGATGATGCCTGCTGCGATTAAGGTCAGATCGATTGTACGTGATGGTGAGCTAAATTTTTTTCAAGCTGATGTTGGCGATACAAGAATTGGATTCTTCTCAAATATGGACCGCGTTCTGAACATATTTGGCAGCCAAGTGCAGTAATTAGCCTAAAGAAGTTATTGGAGGCGTACCAACATCACAGTATTGAATTAGAGATTGTGGAAAAGGTCATTGTGCACGTGCTCCACTATGTCCGAAAAAGAGCCTTATACAACGGAACGAACTGCTATCTTGGGATAGGTACAGCGTAGGTTACCGCGGACCCAAAGTGACCTCTTTTCTTTTAAAGCGTGAAAACGCATCAAAAATACCAAATTTCTCGTATTGTTATTATTTTCTGGGCAGAAATAAACAATTTAGGTTTTCAAATCAACTCGCACAGTTTTGACAGCTTTTTCCTAAATTATTGCAGTGCTGGAAAGTTCCAGTGGAATATTAGTTTAGGTACCTAAAATTTAGGCGAACGCACACGTAGCCTAAATACTGAATTTGTCAATCCAAAATCTATTTTATTGTCAAAAAAATAGTTTTGAGTATAATACCGTTTTCACACAGAAACTTAATCGAATCACAATTCTATTTAATGAAATAATTAAGTTTCCCTTTTCATACAGGGCCTTTTGCTTCATTAAGGGAACATCTGTCAGCAGCACCAAAAAATATTTCGTTTCTAAAAAGAATAGTTAAAATGGAAAGCAGCCGTTTCCTTCTTAACTAGAGGTTCAGAGCTCAAAAATAAAAAATTGAGGGCACCTGTATGGTATGGACAAAAATTTTTATTTAACGTTACGAGAAGACAATTTGTTGCAAATTGTCCCTAATTTAGGTGTACGTGATCGATTTCGCAATAACCAAGACAAACACCCTTAACACATATCCAGGATTGTGCCGGTATTGTGCAGGCAAGGGTAATATGGAACTGCCCACACCTCATGAATCCACTTCCACATCTCTCGCCTTAAATGCCAATGAAAATTTCTTGTAAATTTTGGAATCGGCTGCACGGCAAAGGCTGATTAGTAAGATTAACGATTTAAAAACTACTCTTCTCGAAGAAAGGCATAAGGTGCCACCCGAAGCCGCTCAAAAACTAATTGGATCTATGGAAAATCATGAAGATGTTATTTAACAAAAAGGTGGTCATTCGAGGTACTAAACTAAATAAAAAGTAGTTTTTTCTAAGGCAGGGCGCAGTGCACGAAATAAGCTGTGAGCCACTGTATGTGCCTATTTTCGAAAAAGCCATATTATCTTTTGCAAAAAATGCAGCGCAAAATAAATTTTGAAATTTTTTCGTGTTTTTGTATTTTTCGTAAATTATTGAAAATAATTTATTTTTGATTGTCATTTGTTAGATTGAAAATACAACTCGAAGCACCTAGCGAAGCCGACTGGATTTTTCACTCGATTAGGCATTCAATAAAGCAATAATGAGATAACTAAGAATTTGTATTTTGTATGGAAGATTGAGTTCAATTAGGCCTTTAATGTAGACCAATTATTTCATTAAGCCTCTGTGTGAAATTCGCATAAGATTTGGAATTTAAATTAGTAAAACAATTGAAACGACGGAAAATATTTATTTATTTGGCATTTTGTTTTGTGCTCTTTCGTGATTGGGTTTTTTAGTACCCAACAGTAATATAATGCAGCAAATTTTGTTCGACAGGTCATGCAGCGCGCTGCTTAGCATGCAGCGACACATGTGTTTCGCGTAGGGTAAATGAGTGTGTTTAAAATCTAGCTGCGCAACAGTTTTTTGTTTTGGGCTTTGGGTCAGAAGTGTTCAGCAAACAATCTGAACCATGGCGCAATCACCAGGTGAAGTAAATAGAAAAAGACAAAACATGTACGCTATCTGAAACTGTACGGGTGTATTTTCAACGGGCAGACGCGGGTAAAAATTTTCCCCGAAATTAAAAAAATAGTAGAAAAAAAAGAATAAATGGCCATTAAAAACTGCATATTGCATAGCATTGCCGCCTTACGCCTGTGCAAAAGGGTATATTTATGCCCAGTACGAGTTTAAACTACTGTTGGCTTTGAAAAAAATTAAAAACTCTTGTTAACATACAGCAACTTCAAGTACAGTTGAAGCTTTCACTCAAAAAGCGGACATAACAGGGAGAGTTGTTATCCATATATACGTATAGAATATATTTACGTAAGTTTTTGAGTTGAACGTTGCTGCCTTTCGCGGCACAAAATGATTTTCGGGTTCGACTACTGATGTCGTTATGATGGAAAGATTAACAGACCCACTTGGAATTGAAAACTCTCAAATGTGTTTATCCCTAAAAACCCTTACCAATTTCCAGCAGCTTTATTTGTTGTTTTTGGGCGGTGGCCATGGTGTGATGGTAGAGCGTGCTTCGCCATCCACACCGAAGATCCTAGGTTCACGCCCCGGGCAAAGCAACATCAAAATTTTAGAAACAAGTTTTTTCAATTAGAATAACATTTTGCTAAGCGAGGTCGCCCCTCGGCAGTGTTTGGCAAGCATTCCGAGTGTATTTCTACCATAGAAAGCTCGCAGTGAAAACTCATCTGCCTTGCAGATGCCGTTCGCAGCCGGCATAAAAGGTGTAGGTCCCATCTCGCTAATTTGTAGGAAAAATTAAAACGGCCACGACGCAAATTGGAAGAGAAGCTCGGCCTAAAATCTCTTGTTGTTGTTGTTGTTGTAGCGATAAGGTTGCTCCCCGAAGGCTTTGGGGAGTGTTATCGATGTGATGGTCCTTTGCCGGATACAGATCCGGTACGCTCCGGTACCACAGCACCATTAAGGTGCTAGCCCGACAATCTCGGGAACGATTTATGTGGCCACATTAAACCTTCAGGCCATTCCCCCCTCCCCACCCCAAGTTCCATGAGGAGCTTGGGGTCGCCAGAGCCTCGTCTGTTAGTGAAACAGGATTCGCCACGGATAGGTGAGGTTGACAATTGGGTTCGGAGAAGCTATATATTGCGTTGGCAACCTGAAGGGTTGCGCTACACAACCCCTTGGATCTGGTATTTTAGTCGCCTCTTACGACAGGCATACCTACCGGGGGTATATTCTGATCCCCTAACCCGCTGGGGTCCTAAAATCTCTTCGGAGGTTATTGCGCCTTACATTTATTTTTATTATTTGTCGGAGGTCAGACATATGAACACATGTCTCTTAAATAAGTAATACAAACTTTATCGGAGATCCACCAAGAACTATTGACAGTTGAATTCATGATGTATTTACCAATTATACCAAATTATTATTTACCAAAATATGTGAGGGGATAGACGGCCGCCGCGGCAATCGGGCTTATACCGAAGCCAGCCGGATTCATGTATTGCAAATAACAATAAATATATCATTCCTCTAAATTTAAAGAGGCTGATTTTTAAATAAAAAAAGCAACAGAGACAATGTTTATCATATTTAGAGTACCATTGTTTTTTCGAAATTGTTACATATATAAAGCTTGAAACACAAAGCCCTGCCGCCTGTCAAAAATAGAATCCCCGTAATTACACGAAGTTGAACACAAAGAAAGCGAAGACCGAAATTTGAGCGACGAATGCCGTCGAGTTGTTTGTATCATCGCCGCCCGGCGATGGCGACAAACATCCCAAGGGTTGCTCTTGTAAATTTTTTTTAAGTATAAAAAAGAAAACATACTATCAAAAAAAAAGTTTTGTTGTTTTTTACATATAATTCTTATTTTACTGTCACAACACATTCTAAAAATTAGGAGGGATATCGAAAGGCGTGTTTCGGTATCATTACTAATAACCCCGCCAACTACATTTGCTAAATTTTTCTGCTCACCAGCGTACGTGCACTGTCAAAAATTTAAGATCATGCAAGCTTATGGAAAAGGGTTATGATATTAATGTTCGCCCACCGGATTAAGATTCCTGAGGACCAAACGTGTCTTTCGATACAGCTCTAACATGTTGGGCGTATTTTAGTAGTCAAGTGCTAAAGCAAAGAATTAAAAAAGTTTTAATTGTTTTCATCTTTATTTCTGTATATGGCCACTCTGAATGAAATGCGTCAGAAAATCTTGCTCGGCATTGTGTTTGAGTAGACCAAATATCTGCGCGTAATATGAGAAATGTCATCGTCCGACGCGGCTTATATCGTCGTCGCTCGGCATTGTGTTTGCGGTTTAAGTTATCACACGAAAGTTTTGGTGTTCTTGTTGTAGGAATGACAAAAACATTCCTCGAAAGTCTTGGGTAAAGCTGCCCAAGGGAAAACACTTGGTTGGATATAAGTTTTTTTTTTACAAAGTCATGTTTAAATTTTTTTGGAACAAATTAAACATACTTGGTGGAAACGTCTGCAATATGATCGAAATGCTTAACACGGCTTTACTTATGAAAGCCAACACTGAAAATACCCAAATGAAAGATCTATGTTATATAATTCAGTAAGGATCCATCGACGTTCAGCTAATACGTTGATGCGAAAAAGTACTAAAAGTCGCTTATTTTACTCCTGGAAAAATGCAAAAAACAACACTTTTTCGGGGACAACATTATTGAAAAATGTTCAGATAGCCGAATGACAGAACAAAGACAAATTTAGAGCAAGACAACTGACGGCTTACTTCACCTGGTTATTCCACCATGCTTCTGAACAGGCGTTAACATTTTACTTTGGAAAAATGACCATTAAAATTAAATTCCAATAAAGTCATAACGTTTTTTTCTGTAATTGAAATGTAAATTTAAATGGACATTTTTCTTTCATGGACGTTTCGCCTAATCTCTCGTAATTATCCGTAACTAACAATGTATGTATTTCGTACTTTTTAGATTGCAACAACGAATTGCAAACGCGGCATGTTCCAATGCTTCGTATGTCTTCGGTTAGCGCTGACGTCGGTATTCCCATCTTTAAGGGCTCCATTCCAAAAAAACATACTTTCATATTATGCTAGCCAATTTTAATGCCTAGCGTAAAAAATCCGACCTGAACGGGGCAACCATAATCCCTTATATAATGCATACAAATAACTTCGAAAAGTCATAAGAAGTAAATTATTAGCTGTTTATGAGCGTAAGAGGACTCTGGTTGAACTCCTATTTAGTGGTCTGATTGTACACCTGTTTAGGTTTACATAATGTATGAAATAAGGGTCATATCAAACGACCATTGTAAAAAGGGGAATACACTCATATCGGGATCTTAAACGAGCTCATAATAAGTGTTATCTAGCACTACGATTTAGGTTTCGTTTCTGACACTTTTCTGACTCCGAATGTTTGCTGGAAATAGGGTTTTGCCGCCATGTAAAATTTGTTTATGTCGGTTAGCAGGTTTACTCTATGTGAGGTCTTTATTGAGTGGCCAGTTCAACCTAACTTAGCCTAGCAGGTTTTTTTTTTAACTCAGAGTTGGCTTCTCATGGGAGTTTAAAGACACACATACCTTTCTTGGACAAATTAATTCCGTGTGAAAAATGACTTGCGGTGTTTTGCATGCGGGCCTAAGCCGACGATATACTTTAATATTTTGGTGTAGCCCATTTGCATGGCTTATCCTATTTTAATAAGCTTTTCGCCGATTTCAATATAATCGCATCAGTGCGTAGTGAAATTTGGTTTGAAGCTACTCCACATAAACACCGTGTTGTATAGAAATCTCGGTAAAAGCTTTAAGTAAGGGATATCAACCTTATCTAAGAAATTTTATTGGTCGAATTTTCAGCCCCGGACGATACTAGTATAATGTTTAAACTCTGCAAATAAATGGAAGTAGCTTGTTTTGTTTAAATATTTTTAGATAAACGAACTTTAGGAAATCCAAAGCTAAAATGTAATTAGTTTATTTCTACTAATTTTATTGCTATAATCTAAAATATAGGTGTCACGAGTGGGAAATGTTATTTCTAGTAAATAAAGCATTCGAAAGGGTCAAAATATGGTGGAAGTCATGGAATTATTTCATGGGCTAAATAAATATGATTAACGAAAAATTCGTAAAAGTTTTACTTTCTAATGCTATGACTCAGATTCAAGGGCCATGGGAAAAACCTACTTCATAAAAATTTCTACTGGACGTAACTAGTTGATATCCCTGTTAAATTATAGGGAAATGCCTACCCACTCCTAAAACGATTTCTACCTACCTGTCTCGGGTGGGACATACTTCATTGTTGAATAATTCCTTACCACTTCAAATAAGTCAAAAATGAATTGTTGCATAAAGTTTTAACGAGTTTGTGACAATGTGTAAGAAATAAAATATCAAAGGATTTTCAAAATTTACAATTACAACTTTTAACTTTTTTTGTCAATAGTGGTACAAAGCTAATACTCTTTTAAGCACATTTGCCATTGCTTTATTTGCGAATCGATAACCATAACGATTTCGTTATTCAGTAACTACCCTGCTAGACAGCTATCAGTCATTTGAGGCATCAATTGACAGATATGGCTGATGGAAATTTACATCACAGCGTAAAGCAAAGTTTCTATCAGGTTGTTAGAAGCGACATGACGAACCTGATGTAAACATTTTGTATACGTGTATGCATACACACCCATACCATGGTTTTCCATAGGAATAGAAGGAAACATGTATGCGAGTGTATTAGTGATGTCAAAAATTCTGTTAATGTGTTGGAGTTTCCATCAGCTCTGTCTAGCAGGGTATTTTGTATCGATATTTGTTTATGACGATCAGCTGTGTTAAATAAACGGCAAGTAAATTGGCTGCGTTATAAATCATGAAGTTAATATTTCTGGCAATTTTAGTTAAAAAAGAAAATCGGAACTTTAATTAAATACATTCAAACAGGAAAAGCAGCTTTATATATAAATCAAGTGGCATTTGAGTACTTGGCGTACGTTTTGTCACAAGATGAAGAATTACTAAGTCCATCGCCAGTGGACAGACACCTTCTTAGATAAGTAGATAATACATGCAACAGAGTTTCGAAAGCTGTACCGACAAACCCCAGACTTGGATCTCAACTTGATGGTCAATTAAGGGGTACAAGAATAACTGCGATGTCAACAGAGAAAAAAAAAGAAATTAATACCGCATTTACTTACCTTTTGTTAAAATAGGTAAAAACTTCACAATAATACCTTTTAAAAACAGTTAGTATACGGAATTTATTTATTTTTGCCATTCCTTTTGTGCTTTTCGTATTTTTTAGGTTTCGTTAAGCTGTGCTGCCACCTTTCTACTATTAAAACGAAATTTAAATGCCATTTATTTCGAGTCGTTAAAACTAAGTTAGTGAATAGTACAATCGATAAGGCAAGTGACGAAATCGTTAATTAAAATCTCGACAAATCGCATCGTTATAAGTTACTGAATTCCACTACAGGTGTTGTTATCCTAACAGCTGATTACTTCTTCTTGATTATTTTCCATACAGCGTCTTGTGCTTTAATATGTCAGTTAATCGAAATCAATTCAATTTTTTTTTTTGACTTGGCATTCTTCTGCACAGCGAATTGGTTGAATTCGCTTGGACACCACCTGGTATGGATTTGCCTTGATCAATACTTTATATTTTATGAAGAAAAAAGTGATGAAAATGGCTTTAAAGATTAAATGTAATATTTTTATGTTGACTGAAGGTTTTTACGACATTTGAATCAACACTATCTTTTATCCCCGTGCCAAAAGTATCCTTTTTTCATGGAACCACCCAACAAAAACTTGTCAAATAGGGCCCTTTTTCCAGAGAAACTAAAAAACGGAAAGGGTTTAAGGTAAATATTGGCACCTTTCTAGTCCAGTACAGTTTGTCAACTTTATTTTGACCCAATTTGAACTCTGCATGTTTCATCAAATCTAGGGCAGCATTGTTTGTATACTTAATAAAAGTCTGTATAGTGAATTTATAAGAGGAGGAAAATCCACACAAGTTCCCGGAATTGCGCTATACCATGACATAACTAAAAACAAAAACAATTTAAAAAAAGGCGTATAAAAGTTAAATTAAAATACACGGGGCCTGAAATACGTTTTAATTCGAAGTCAAACCACCTGAGCTTTTTTTCGAATCCCTGTTTTGTGAGCTAAAATATGCACAGCAATGAAAAAAATGTATTGAGTATGTACGGTCTATGTCAATGACTAGACCTACAAATTGAGTTATATTTCGTCAAAAGCATATTTTCACTGTCGAACCATGCAATTGATGTTACATGAAGACGCACTAAAATTCAGTTTTCTCAAAAATCGCTCGGGGATTTTTTGTAAAATTTCATTGCTGCGACTATTTTAGCTCACAAAATAGGAGTTCGCAGAAATATCTGAGGTGGTATGACTTCGCATTAAAGCATATGTAGTTCAAACACCCCGTGGATAGTTTCCATTAAAATAAAACTAAGAGGAGAAAAAAGCAACGAACTGAAATCAGAATAAAGTGTGCACTTTCCTTCCGGTTGTTGCATCCTTTCATAGAAATTTATTTCGCTATCATTCGTTGAGGGCAAGTTTCGCTACTCATGGGTATTACGAGAAGGACTATAATCCTTCAAGATAGATATCCCGCGAATAATCTGCGACATCGTCCTAATTTCAAACCCAGAGGTATGAATATGTATATTGTTCTTGTTCGATGATTATGTAATATTTGTTTACACAGGCCCGCATCATGATTCTTCGTTAGGTTCACTGGTGCTATTGGTCTTGCGGGTCCCAAATAGATGAAGTTCTTAACTGCTGCCCAGA
Source organism: Eurosta solidaginis (assembly GCF_040869045.1). Lineage (NCBI taxonomy): Eukaryota > Metazoa > Arthropoda > Insecta > Diptera > Tephritidae > Eurosta > Eurosta solidaginis. The sequence goes on along the minus strand of NC_090322.1, from coordinate 121,460,933 downwards.
TGCCAATGCGCCGATTGTTTCTTTGATCAGGAGAAGAGCATCAATATTGTTTCTTTGGTCTCGTTCAATGCAAGACCTATGTTTTCCACTTCTTTATCAAGACCGGAATTTAAACGTTCGTCTAATAGATTGTGCTATTATGACCAGAAAATGAATAATGAGGCGAAATTTTTTTCCACCAAAAGAAATGAGTCTGGACATTTTGAAACCCGCTTCATATATAAAAACCTATAACCGTTTTCAAGGACGTTCATCTATTCATAACATCATCAGCTTCAGTCATCAGATGAAACGCATTGCAAATGCTTTGTTCTTATTTAATTATTAATTTGACTTTCAGGTACAGTTAAATAAACAAAATATTTCGGCGCTTAAGCGTACGAATTCAGAAGGATTGGAAGACATACGACCCGCTGAGAACGCCAATCGCATCAATTCTCGTTGGTCCAATGATGAAGCTTTACTCGTTGTGCAGGGTGTACGAAAGTATGGCAAGGACTTCCAAGTAATTGAATATTTCAATAAGCCTAAGGCAAATGATTAAATGTTTATGAAAAAAATATTATTTAAATAGACAATAGCCGAAACAATTGGAACGAAGACAGAAACTCACGTACGCACCTTTTTCGTTAGCAACCGTCGACGTTATAACTTAGATCAAGAACTAAAAAAATATGAAGCCGAGAAAGAGGAAGCGTTGGCTACTACTGCTACTGCTGCTACTGCTTCTGCAGCTACTGTTGATACCAGTAATGTCAGCACCAAAAATGAAGATGTAAAAAAAAGAGACATATCTGGAGCAACTGGTACAACGGGTGAAGCAGGTGGTGCTTCTTCTGGCATTGCTGATGAATCGGATAACACAACCTCAAGCGAAACAACTGTTTCCAAATCCACTAACGATGAGTCTAAATTTAATAGCAGCAATAATAGTTCACAAAAGGATAATGTTATAATGGAGGTGAGGAGGCAAACATTTCCCTTGTATTATTTTTTGTTATAGTTACTTTCCTATTTTGGTGTTGAAATTTCATTCCAGATTGATTTAGATACTGATCAAACAGTTTTACCTCCGCCATCTAAAAAGTTTGCCTTAGGTGTTGGCGGACAAGAGTTTCCCAAAGCGAGCACAACTTAAATGATCAAAATATTACACGCCTTTAATTTTAAAAATTCAATGCAGCGGAGAAGGAGCATAACTAAAACAAAGATTGAGCATTTTATAATGCAAAACAATGCAGGTGCGGTGTTTGATACGCCTTAACAAGTTAAATGCATTCATTAAACTACAAATAAAATATACGAATATATATATACATATAGATATATGTATTAACTAATTGACGATTCGTCGTACTATCCTTAAAGTAAATTTAAAACAGTGAAACATGCATGATTTACTGAAATTGCGGTATCAAACAAACGTAGCGTTATTCTTATAGACATAACGGTTAGATAAAAAAGAAAACACCTTTTCAACAAAATTGTATCACATTATCTTCTTGTTTATTTGAATCCTTTTTAGCGTTTTCTTTTCTGAAAAAATTGTTGCCTAAGTAAATGGTAAAACCATAATAGAGTTGCTCCTATCCCAGAAAATGCTCAACTTGTATAGTCCACGAAAAGAACATAAATTGCTACCCCTTGTATCAGCTGATTTTCACAAACGCGCTGTCAATAATTCATTAGCAATTATTGCCTCTATTCCAATTGTCTTCGCTAAAAATGTATGAAGTTACGAAAATTAATTGTCACGATCAGCTGGTTTAGCAGGGTTACACTGTCACGTCATTTTTTGCAGGGTAAAAGTGTAACGCTTTAGCGTTGCGAGCAGGCAACAATTTTCACAAAAGAACAAAATACCCCTAGGCTTTTTAGAATAGAACAAAATAGAGAAAAAAAGAAAACGCTATTATTATATATAGTGAAATCACAATTAAATCTGAGTTCTGTTATGAGCATTGTGAATTCATACAAGTGAAAAATCTTTCTATTCCTCCATTCCCATACCTACCGTCAACTAATAGCTGACAGGGAGAATGGCTATCGCGAATGGCCAGAGAATGTATTTTTTTTCGCGGTAAAAGGAAATGAAGCACCATGAACTGCGCGTGTGTATTTGAAACCAACTTTTCTTTTAAATGCGTGTACAAAAAATCCGACTACATATTATTAATCATTTTTGAAATTAAGTTAGTAGAGAAAATATGAGCAGCGAGCTAGGCAAACATTATAAAATATATAATTAAAGAAATATGCCAGTCGTTAAAAAAATGTTTGAAAAACACTATTGGGCAAATAATTTAAGTAATCGAACAGCGATTTAACAAGTGATCCAAGCTGTTTACTATAGTGAACGGTTTTTTTTTTTTTTTTAAACATTCGCCACTTGTATGAATTCACACAGGTTATGAGTTTAATTAAAAACTCCTTGATGTCAAGTAGCTTTTTACAATTTCTCTTCTTCAAACACATTTTTTGGAAATAAAATTTTAAGGCCACTTGAATTCTTTTCGTTAACAATTTCAGGCTTGTCAGAAAAATATTGATACATTGTTACGCATGCTTTGCTTTGATGCATTAAAAATTTCCAATCGGTAACTAATCGATACATTGATATATCGGTCGTTTTTTAAGCTAACTGTGAAACTCATGCTGTGTAAAAACTATTTTATAAGCTTTACACAACTTTTTACCCATATACGTTGAATGAAAAAATTAAAATGAATTTTGGGTTTTACAGGAGAAAAAAGAGCCATGAATTAAACGCAACTTTTTACGGTTTCGTTACAGTGTTCGAGACTAAAGAGAGAGACAAGTCTATGTTACGTAGAGTAATAGTACCTTAATTAGAAACGTTTCCCAGTCCTAGGTCTGATTTTTCAATGCCAGTTAAAACTACAGCTAAAGTTGACTAGAGTTTAACAATGCCATTTAAGCCGCTTATACTGAGATGAGCAAAAAATATATGTTATCGACCAAAGTGGCAAGGTAGGTTAAACTCTAGTCAACTTTAACACAATCACAATCGAAAATATAAAGTGAAAAAATGGAAACATTAAAATTTTGTATCATTTCACTTTTTCATAAAACGCGAATATACCTGCTGCAGAACATTCAACCATCAAAAGTATTTGTCCCACTTTAATAATTATTTCGCCAGTAATATGATTTTCAGTTTAATAAAGAAATACAAATATAATACAGTGCAAGCACTGGTGCATCATGCCCTCTGACGCGTCGAAAAAGCCGATGAACAGCCATGCTGAAAACATAGCACTGAAACTCAAAATAGTATTGTTTCAACATCATGATCATTAATTTACTTTTAAGAATTTCAATTTTAACCATAACAAAAACTAAATAAAAAAATATGGGTGTGTTCCAGTTGCAGTTTTCGCAGCAGTGTTAAGGCCGTGACACAATGACATTTTTCATAAAGAGGCGCTTAACACAAGCTTAAGGGCGAATTAATGGTGACTTATAACCATAAAGCCATAACCACATAAAACGGCTGATCGAACCTACCTTATGGAAATCAATGCAATCGATTAATGGTGCCATACCATAACGCTAACTCGATTACATTGATTTCCATAAGGTAGGTGTGATCAGCTGTTTTATCTGGTTATGGCTTTATGGTTATAAGTCACCATTAATTCGCCCTTTATGCATTCCAATAACATCGCCACAATCAACCAAGATGTTGCGTTTGTAACTATGAAAGAACTTCAGACTTGGCAATTGAAGTTTATTACGCCTTGCCCATTCACATACAAACGTTCGCGAAGCACTTTTGTAAACATTCTCCCTATACAACAAAAATACTTGCTAACATATTGTAACGAATTTGCTGCAATTCCCCTTATTTGCAATCTTCTGCCAACGTTCGTATCGCTAAATTGTTGAATAAATAACTCCAATATTGAATAATGGAAAAATGGCCTTTATTAAAGTACTCCTTAATAACCAAACTGACTATACTGCTATTGCTCGCTAGATAGCGTTTTAATCGAAACTGACTATAGCGCCTCTACCGCTGATGCTTTTATACTCTATGATTTCCTTGTGGCATCTTCTAGGACCTTCCAGAATTTTTCTTAGTCAGTTATAAATTTCTCAGCTACAACTACAGATGTATAGTTTTTATAGCTTCTCTCATACCCCATGCGCTTGTATGTGTGAGCGACACTTCCCCAATCACAATTGCATACCTTTAGGAGCATTTCAGATAAGTTATTTGCATGTGCTTGTGCGTTGCTTCTCAGCTGCGTATACGTACATATGTGTAGACATAATGATTGATTCGTTTATGTAGATACAAGTGACTGTCTGCTTTATTGTTGTTGTGACTTAATTTACTTAGCATCAGACTAGGGATGTGAGTATCACTTAGTGTTACTCATGATCGTCACACTGCCCTCCACCTAAGTCTGATCATCACGATCAGACAAATCTCCCGATCTAAATGCCGCTAGCATCTCCAAATGTACCACTCTTCTAGTCCGTGGTTTCCCAATGCATTGTATGCGGTAGATGGTATCGCTGATCTTCTTCACAACCTTGTACGGGCCTTTACAACTGCACCGAAATTTGGCTGGAACACCTTTCCGCCGGTGAGGGTTGTATAGCAGTACCAAATCTCCCTCCCGGAAAACTTCCGAATTATTTTCCTTGTCGTACCTGTGTTTCATCTTACTACTCATTATCCTGGATCGTTCCCTCGCACTCTGTTGCTTGGCCAATGAAGAACTACTTCGCAGAGCTTGATCTTGACGCATTGACTTTACATCATCAGTATCGTCTTGACGTTTCACAACAGTAGTGCGCGCTGGCTTGAAACCACCCCTGCATTTTTTCTGGAAAATTCTTTCAGTCGTTTTAGTGCGTCCATTAGGGTTTGTCAATGCCGGTCTTTTTCTCGCAGGTACTTTTAATTTCGCTTTATTTGGCCCATTCGATCCATCAACCTTTTCTTTTGACTTTCGTGGCCTTTGTCGAGTCTTTTCCACCATTACTCGATTACTACTGAACCCTTTCTCCAACTTGAAGTTAATTGGTATATCCTGGTTCTTATACTGCATAACCCTTCTCATAACCCTTCTCCAATATGACTTCATCAACGATCTCTGCCACAACGAATTTGTGTAGAACCATGACCTCCCCAATTAAGACTTCACATACCACTTCTCCCTGGACTTGGTTATACTCGCCAGTAATCGTACGCAATATTGCTCCAGGTAATGGCTTTACTTTCCTATTGACCAAATCAGATCGGATCAAAGAATGAGATGCGCCCGTATCTACAGTCAGTACACGCTCCTTGCCATCCAAATTTCCTTTGACGGTAAGACTGCTCGATTTCCTTCCAGTTTGCGATATAGGTATCACACGACATTCAATAGCTGGGGCAAGTTCTCGATCTTTACATTTGACTCGCTCTTGTTTATCTCCTCCAGCTTTGCGTTTACGACCAGCCAAGTTGGAACTACCATGACCGGTGCTGCAATGACGTCCAATGTGACTTGGGTAACCGCACTTGAAACACTTCATAACTCCGGCATTGTTTTGTTGTAATCCCTTCAGTGCTTCCAAAATTGTGTCTACCCAATCTGGTCTTTCCACTTCCACGCGATGAGCTTTGTATGCGGGCTTCCTCAAAAGTGACGCTGTTTCCAGTGTCAGTGCATGGGATACCGTTTCAGCAAATGTTGGCTTTGGGTTCGCCTATGTGGCTCGCTTCGTTTCGACGTCCCGTATGCCGTTAATAAAGCTCTGAATCTTTACCCTTTCAGTGTAGTCCATGGGTGCGTCCGCATTTGCAAGATGAGCCAATCTTTCAACATCCGAAGCAAACTCCTGTAACGTCTCATTTGCTTTTTGGTAACGGTTTTGCAACTCGATTTGGTATATCTGTTTTCTATGCTCGCTTCCATAACGTGTCTCGACAGCGGCCATCAATGCTTCATAGTTGTTCCGCTCTCCCTCGGGAATCGTCTGTAGGATTTCGGCTGCTGGCCCCTTCAATGCTACGAATAGAGCAGCAACTTTATCTTCAGCATTCCAGTTGTTCACTGCTGACGTCTTCTCAAATTGAAGCTTGAATACCTCGAAAGGAACAGAGCCGTCAAAAGATGGAGTTTTTACCTTCGGATTGCTCGCTGGAACAGCTGGGCGATTTAGTTGTAACTGTTGCATAAGACCTTTCAACGCTTCTATCTCGGCATCACTTTTGTCCTCGAGTTGTAAAATTTTTGCATCCTGCTCTTCCAGTTTCGCAAAGAGCTGCGATGATACCTGTTCCGAAATTTTTGTCGACATTCCAGATATACGTGCCTCTTGCGCTTCCAGTTGAGATGACATATACGTCTTCTGTTCTTCCAATTGAGATGACATTTGCGACGCCATTTCTGAAATGCGTGCCTCCTGTAACTCCAGCTGAGATGCCATTGTCGATGTTTGTACAGATATTTTGCTCGTCACTGTCTGCGGTGTTTCGTTTTTTCTTCCATTTTTGTTGTTGTTTTGTCGCTATCATGATCAAAGACATACTCCTCAGCATTGTAGATTCCTTCAAATACCATAGCTACACTTAGTCGTTTTTGTAGCTGGGATTTATCGCCAGAAGTAGCCAATCCACGGACTTCCAACTCCTTCAGTTGCTAGATCGTCAATTCACTCAACTTTGCCATGTCCAAGTTGTATTCCAAATCTTCGGAATTTATTCAACAATTCCTCTTCTGACACCAATTGTAACGAATTTGCTGCAATTCCCCTTATTTGCAATCTTCTGCCAACGTTCGTATCGCTAGATTGTTGAATAAATAACTCCAATACTGAATAATGGAAAAATGGCCTTTATTAAAGTACTGCACAATAACACTTATACTTTGCTTAATAACCAAACTGACTATACTGCTATTGCTCGCTAGATAGCGTTTTAATCGAAACTGACTATAGCGCCTCTACCGCTGATGCTTTTATACTCTATGATTTCCTTGTGGCATCTTCTAGGACCTTCCAGAATTTTTCTTAGTCAGTTATAAATTTCTCAGCACAACTACAGATGTATAGTTTTTATAGCTTCTCTCATACCCCATGCGCTTGTATGTGTGAGCGACACTTCCCCAATCACAATTGCATACCTTTAGGAGCATTTCAGATAAGTTATCTGCATGCGCTTGTGCGTTGCTTCTCAGCTGCGTATACGTACATATGTGTAGACATAATGATTGATTCGTTTATGTAGATACAAGTGACTGTCTGCTTTATTGTTGTTGTGACTTAATTTACTTAGCATCAGACTAGGGATGTGAGTATCACTTAGTGTTACTCATGATCGTCATAATATTTTGTGTCGTATTCGATTGTTATATTGCAGTTTTTACTTGCGAAAAATGTTAGAAAATTTACCAACCAGTGGGAAAAATAATTTCACTTGCAAAGTGTGTCAACACCCTTAACCAAAACAAATGTCACATCCTTCTTCTTATGCTTTGCTTGTAACAAAATTTGGGAGATGGCTACTTTTTATTATCAGATGGCGCCAGTGTCGCTCATTCTACCGTTCTCCATAAAAATGCGTGCAATCTACTCATAATGCATAAGCTTGTGTTAAACTCATCTATATGAAAAAGTGCTTATTGTCGGGGCTTTTACTTTTCCTGCGCCCAGCGTTTGTTGAATGAAATGAAAAATTTCCACTATGCTAATGCGGCACTTTATCAGCTTGAGTATTGTTGCTTATATCGATTAAGAAGCATTGTAGCAATATCGCTGTTATTATTTGGCGCTCCAACACATCCTAAAGTTTTAGGCCCACTTGCAGAATGGTTGGTTTTTGTTTTTAATTCAGAGTTCATTTAAAAAATTTGTGAAAAATGTATGAGTTTAACCCCTCATGTCAGGTTAACTCTGAATTAAAAATTTAACTTGCCATTCTGCAATTGCCCTTAGCAGTTTACAACGCTTCTCTCACCGTGTTCACAAAAAGTTTACGCTTCATGAGTAAAGGTTTTATAACACGAATCAGCAATCGAGCTACTTAAATATAAACAAAAATTATTAAAAATAAATAATCATAATTTGTAAATAAGTCATTTTGATCTTAGTTTTATTCTGATCCATAACTGTACATTTCGATGCATCGATAGTTTAATAATAATGCATGGATGTATTTTTCCTGCTGACATCTCTATAGAAGCGTATTAAGTATTAAGTGCTGCCGAATTTTTTTTTATGTGCCCAAAATATGATTTATATTCGTAAAACTTAGTGTTTTTGACGATACCACAAATGAAGCTTCAAGTATATATCTTTTTTAATAAACATGGGCACTATCCCGAAATTTAAGCAGACACCATCTCGGATTTTCCTTGTTTTTATTTATGTTTTAATAAATCAATAAGTTCAAATAAAATACATAATTTCTAGTTTGCCCAAGCTCATGATATTACATAATTCAAAAACTAAATTGTGATTTAAATATGTTGTTCCCTTTTTGGTAATATTTTAAAGCTTTCCAAAAAAATATTTTAACTGTTTCGCGTGTATTGAAGGAAATCAAAAAAGGCATTTAAGTTCCGTCTATTAAATTTTTTTCCAAACCTACATTAAGCTGGGCAATACTACAACCAATGACGTACCGTCAAAATTAAGATTGCTTTTGTTGGATCGAACAAAAAAATTCTTCTATGACATAAGAAGTTCTAAAATTTCCACTTTTCATTCGGAACTGTGACATAACATTAAAATTTATCATTCAATGTTGATGGCCACTAACTAAACAAGATCAATCTTAATCTAATGTCTGCACCTTGACGCAATAAATCCAGATAGGTGAAGTCAGTAGTACAACAACAAAAATTTGCAAGTCATAAGCCGTTCATGAATTTTATAGTAGAAGGGAGGGGAAATTTTTTGTACTGTTTTTCTATATTTTTTTCTTAGTAATGTACTTAATGCGCGGAAAAAAGCCAAACTCAATATATCTCCACATTGGAAACGGAGACATGAAAGAAAAAAGAAGAGGAAATGGGAAGGAAAAGTAGAGGAAGTTGGATTGAAGTCAGAAATGTAATGAGAACGAGAGGAAGAGTAAATGTACGAATAAGGGTAATAGTTTGAGATAAAATAGTAAAAATAGGTTAACAGGAAGAGTAAGAATAACATAAGGATAAGATTAAGAGCAATGGTGAGACTTAAACTTGGATAAGAGCAAAAGCGCGAAGATTCATGGTAGAATGAAAGGGAAATTGAATGATACGATTATGGTAAACTAGAAAATGCATAGGGGGAAGAAAGAAATAAGAGAGGAAGAAGAAGGTTAGGTGTTCAAATAACAATACCATAAACTTGCAGAAGAGGCACGCACACTCCCTAGGGAAACGCGAGTCTCTCTAGCTCAATTTCGATCTGGATACTGTAACAGGTTAAACTGTTACCTATCCAGAATCAACCCCGACAAACAAAATGTATGCTCTGCTTGAAATGTCTCCCCACATGACACCAACCATCTCTTCAATTGTAATGTGGAACCAACACCTCGTAACACCCCTCTCATTATGGACCGCCCCTGTTGAAACAGCAAGTTTCCTTGGACTCCCGTTAGAGGATATTGTGGACAATTTGTGATCGGTCGCACCTATTGGATGGGGCGAAGCACTGCTACAACAACAATAACAACAACAACAGGGTTAGGTAGAGGAGAGGCAGGTGGATAGACAGAGAAGGTTAGAACAATGATTGTCGGGTTTGATCATACAGCTGTGAGTATTTCATGTTTGTTTTTCCATCAGGTAAATCTATAAGCTCTGATTTGTCGAAGCATCGTTGCTGTAAAACCTCTGCCGCTAAATATTTTTACTCTACTCACCTCTTTCTGCTCAATGAGCCTACCTCTACGCTTTATTTACGTAGATAAATGTTGGGTCTTGGGACCGTGTAAAAAACATTTTGTAATATTGTCTCGCTTATGCTTCACGGTTTGCACCAGCTCTTTTGTTAGAGCAAAGAGCAAATTGTTTGTTGTCAAAAACAAAATTTATGAAATGAAAATTTTAATATTTCGTTAGAAAGAAAATCTAATATGTAGAAAAAATCAAAATCACAAGTCATCCTCATTCATGGCCCAAATATAACACAAAATTATGGCACTCAAATATTTTCCCTAATGAAAGTGTAATGCAATCCAACTTTAGTGCATTGTCCCTATTTAAGTTTTCAGATTTCAATAAAAATACAGTTTATTTATTTTCCGACTATATTGATCATAGAATTTTACATGATATTCATTCATTCAATGCAGCATATCCTACTATACCAAACTACATCACAAAGTAATTATTGGAATATAAGTTACATTTTAAGGCCCTGCATAACGGCAAAATAGCTTCTCGTGAGGGGTTAAACTCATAGGCGCATAGTCATAGACAAAATAAAATAGGTTTTAAATTTAGTTGCAGCTGTTTGATATAATTTTCTATGAGCTCTCTGGTAAAAAAGTTGTAACTAAATATAAAACTTATTTTATATTGATTATGACTATGCGCCATACATTTTAGACAACATTTACAATTCCCGACAGTATGTCAGTGCCATTCAGATAGCAACTTTACACAAAAATGCATTTGGACATCTTCGAAATGCATTTTAGCCCAACTTACATATGTATGTCATACAATAATTGTTTTGTTCGAGCCAACAAGAGGTGTCAAAATTTCGACGACCCCTATAGGTTTATTGCATGCCATGCAAATCGCCTCAGTCTAAACTACATGCTCATATTTTGAATATTCAAGTAAAAATGCTATACAGACAAGGGTTCTCAATGTATCTCATTTTTGTGATTTGTTAAACATACTTATGTAATTAGTATATGATTTATACCTTTGTAGTTTTGTAACAGTTCTGGTTTATATAAATTGCAGTTTAGTTTACTTTTATATATTTAGTCGTACTGTGTGTCATGCTTTATAATTTCTATAAATCAATTTTATTGTATGCTTAACACCATGATAAAATACCTACAATGTATAGCCGTTTCTGACATTATTAACGTTTTTTGCAATAAAAAAAATTTCTAATTTCTCAACTGCACACATACATTTTTTTCTGAAACAAAAACAAATTTCCATATTCTACTTTGTTTACTTTTTTATTTCTTTTTCTTCTGAGATTGATTTTTAAATATTATAATGTGCATGGAGAACGGTTATACCTCGTAAGTGTTTTTATCATGCCTAACACCAGTGTATTACAAATAAAAATGCTTAAACTTATGATATAATGTTTTACTTGTGATAGCCTTCTTTTAGTAATGCTTCACCCATTCAATAGGTGCAATCACTCCCGAAATATTAGTATATAATTTACACCTTTGTCCAAGGAAAATAGTTTCAGAAGCGATGGACCCATTTACACAGAGAGAAATTAAATGCTGAAAAAATAGATTCTGGTTAAAGGGTGCCCACCTCCCAGGGATTTAATAACTATGAGGAAATCAGGCAGCCGGTTCTATGTACCCGAGCGACTCAAGATCTTACCCGACCAATTATAATTTGTTGCGTTCCCCCTACAAATTGCCATCTCCCAGGAGATCCTTGCAGCGGGATTGGGCCATATTCTCCTGCTCCCTGAAGGTTTCGAACCCCATCCGGGGCCAGTACCTAATCCCTTTTTATGACGGTCACACTCTTGCCAGGGATGTTCTGGGCTAAACCACAAAATGCGTTGCCCCTGTAACTTTTACAAATCTTTCGTGGCACCTTGCTGTTCACGCCCAAGGGCATCCTGTAGTCTGCATATCAGCGCACACTGGTCGGTCTTATATGGAGTTGGTGGCCAAAAATACTTCCAGTAGAGATATCAACGTGAGACTTTGGTCACGGCTTTACAAATATGTGAGAATTATTTTTTCATAAAATTGGTGCGGGTGATACCCTCATTCCGAAAGTGTGTGGTTACTTTCACCGCATGCATACAAAAAGTAAGTAGATGTTGGTGGAAAAGTGGTAAGATGTGTCTATCGCAAATACAATGTTTAGTATGATTAAATAAAGAAATTAAAGTTATTAAAAGATCTTGCATACATAACAATAACAAAACAACAAACACACACACAATTTTACATTTGCATATGGTCGACTGGATAAAATAATGTCGTATGTTACATGTGAGCACATATAACATACGACAATCAGGGCTGTCATGGAATCCAAGTCGGTTTTGCATTTTGTCGGAATTACAAACCAATATTGATTTAAATTGGTGTCATAAAACCGTATTGGTTTTGCTCTTTTCGAATGTAAATAAAACCGATGTTCGAATCAGCTGTTTTGCTGTGCACCGGCAATTTTGATGATAATTTTTTGGCAAAATTTTATAAAATACTTGTTTTGTGCATTTAAACAGAAATAAACAAATTTATTGCATGAAAATGGCATCAGCAGTTGTAGCATTTATATTATTGGAAGAAGAAAGTTGCGAGAAGGTCAAAAGGAAAATTTTGAGATCGCAGCAATCCATTTGAGTTTCCAGAGACAGCATAATTAAAAATATCTCTTAATGTGGGTTTCTAAATATTTCTAGTGTATTTGCAGTTACATTTCACACTATCGCATAAACAAAGAGGCTTTCCGAATGGTATTGGACACCTTTGAAGGACGCTTAACTCGCTCGAAAATTCTGCCAGTGCTGCAACTAGCAGCTACGTTACGATTTTTAGCTGAAGAACACTATCAAAGATCAGTTAGCAAGGATTCTAGCATGAGTGTAGGTAGAAGCACGGTGTCAACGAATTTAGATGATGTGCTTCGTGGAGCCCTTCGCAATATCTGAATTTTTCTCCATAAATTCAGTCAAAATACTGTTTTGCATTGAATTTTTATGTTTTCCACTATTAAGAATAAAAATATATGTAAATTTACATTTACTTTTATAAAATAAACCTTTATTTACTTACATTTTTAGAAAAGACTCAACTGCAAGAGAAATACAACTATGAAAAAATCAAATCAAACAGCATTTAACTGATTGGATTGTTTCCGATAGCAAAATCGATATTATCGGATTCTGTGACACCTAAAACCGACACTAATACCAATTCGAACATTAAACCGATAACATTGGATTTCATGACACCAAAGTAATTTTTTTGTCGTTTTTAAATCCGATTCCGACAACAATTGGATTCCATGACAGCCCTGAATAATTTATCAGTGTGACGCTATCAGAAAACTGTCGCAAAACATAGTGGCAGAAAGTGGCAGCTGATATTAACATTTAGAATCTTAAAACCAGAGAATTTAAACACAATGAGAAGGCGTTTTTTTGGCATCCACTGCTTACGATCCATTTGCATGTGACACGTCTTGCACTTCACCACACACACTCCAATTTCAATGTTAACCAGTTAACAGCAGAAAGTTCTCTGTCAACAGTTTCAGCTGGTGTATAAATTCTCTGGATTTTCTCTTAATATGATTTCTTTGTGGGAATATAGGTATTTAGTAGGATTAATTAAATTTAAATTTTATTACTTGTAGCAATATATTTGCTTGTTTTATGATTTAATATGAATTTGAACTTAATTAATATAATAATAGCAATATATTTGCTTGTTTTATGTTGATGCAAATTGCAGAAATTTTGCTTATTTCTTTACAAACAAAAACCTATTCATATACCCAAAATATGCCCTTTCATGAAATGTATGTAAATTAATCATAGATTTATGAATTATCCCATCCCTTTTTGTTAATAAATTAAAATGTTAGGAAAATGTATGCAAATTGAAATATGCATGCAAATAGTGTTTTGCCGACGGCATTCGCACACTTGGAATTTCTGTGCACACGAAATCCATTGCATATTTATAAAACGTTAATTTGCATAAAATGTATGCATATTAACCATGAAGTATGAATTATTAATAAATTGAAAAATTGAAATAAATAAAATATTTGATAACAATTGAATAAATAAAAAAATATTTAGTTATTATTTGGACTAAGGTTGGGAGGGGAGGTACCTATAAAGAAATTTCCTAAAGCATTTTATATGTGTTATTCAGTACAATGATGTAAGTACCTATGTACTTGAATATTTTCAAAGGCAGGTTTGATAAGCCAAGTCAAACTTTAATACATTTGACCTGCCTCAAATCAACCCTTAAATATGTAAATAAGATCAACAATACACAAAAGACATGTGCCTGTTGATCAGATGTTGAGCATTGTATCATTGAATATATATGTATGAAAATACAAACCAAAGCAAAAAAGAACAAATGTACATACATATATACATATTCAATAATACTCCAATTAAAGGCAGGCATGTATAAAAAGCTTGGTCGCTTTGATGCTGTGGCAGTGTCTTAAGTTATTAATAAAACAACTTGTCGCTTTCCGCGTTATGAAGCGACCAAATCAATTATGGCAATCCGCGTATACGGCCATGGATATGTAAATATCAATGCTCGTAGCAATTAGCCGACGAAATACAATAGGCACGAGCCAAATTATGTGTCGTCGGTGGTTAAAAGTGTTGCCGTTTATACCTTTAATAACTCACAGCTAAAAGGGGAATTTATTATAAACTTAAAATAAACGAATTTATTGCTCTTTTGCGAAATAATGTTATATTTCTTCGCAAAATTACTTTAATTAATTTCGCTCCCATATATTAATTTGTATCTATGAAAATAATGTAAAATTCTTACTTTGTACTGACATGTGATAAACAAGTCAGCATATACAGTATGACGTCACAGTGCGAATTCGGGCCAGAAACGGGTAAAACACCACTCTTATGTAGCAACTGCAACACAGTTGTTTGGCTGCGTGACTGCGCGAACAATTTTTCGGCAGAATATGATAGGGGGTTTCAAATAGCAAATAAAAATGTCCTTAAGCTGTGACAACTCGGCAATTCAGGATATGAGAAAATTATTTGCAATAATTTATATGAACAATGGATGGAAATTTTTAGATTATATTGCTAATATGTTAGTGGACATTTACTAGGCAATATCTGTGCATGTTTATTTGCATTTTTTACTACCATATTAGTACATTCATACAGGCTTATAAATAGTTTGGTATTGTTCCAAAGGAAAAATGCGGGGTTATGAAAGTAGTTATGCTCGTCATAATGAATACCCCCAATATGCATCGAAGTTGGAATTTATAAAATCGCAAAAATGTGTCTTTTGACGATTTTATCAAATGCCATGTTGCCGAATTGCAAAATTCTATCATCAATTTGGACAACTTAAGAAGAAGAATTTATGAATGAAAAATCAAGAGGAAGCTAGTTTTCATGATTTTGTGATTTACATACAAAACATGAGCATACAAGTTACGTTCCTTCGGATTAAGGGAACAAAAAAAAATATATTTTTAGTCGGACAGCATGTCCGCATTTATTGAAGTCCAGTATAAACTTAAAACTAGTGATTACAAGTAATTGGTTTTTATAGTTATAAATTGCTCAATCAACAAAAATACTTAATATTAAATTGTTCATTTAAGAATGTTTTTTATTTCATGTAGCAGACGCAATAGTTAAAGTGCTTTGCAATCATTTCCTGTTTACCAGGTTTTGGCTATTACTGTTGATGCGACGATTATTGACTTTGGTCAAAATCGGTGCATGTGTTAAATCAGCAATTATTGCGTAAAAATTAATAAAGCTCGTGTTAACTAATTGGAACGCGATTTCCTGTTTATTAGTTTTAGCTATTGTTGATGCGGCGATTATTGACTTTAGTCAAAAATCGGTACAAGTGTCAAGTCAGCTATTGTTGGGTGAAAATTAACAAAGCTCGTGTTAACTCTTCCCCTCTTAAGTCGATTGCCCTCAATCGGCACAAATTTTACGAAGGGAAAAAAAAATAAAATAAAAATCATATAGTAACTTGCAAATATGGGTTTTTAGGTACGTCTGCTACACGTTCCGTAGTTGCGTGGTACTTTTTTTTATTTTTATTGTAGAAAATTAGAGTGGCCATAACGATAATGGTAATAATTATTATGTTGGTACTTATGCTAATTACATGTTTTGTTATATTATCTTTTACTAGCAACTGAATATCGCTTTTATGCTCTAGATGGCTTACATATAAAGTCTCAAGTTTTAGATTTAGATTTGTTTCGTTACTATCTTTGATATTGGTTATTAAGTTCGGTAGAACAAATGTATCGTAACTTCTTAGGTTTAGATTGCTGTAGGTTATGTTGTATATTACAATTTTACAGTTTTCAAATTTTATTAGGAATGTGCCTTTTTGCATGAATTTTAGTTTATTGCAATCATGAGATATATTTCCATTAAAGTGTTTTAGTATTAATATTCCTGGTTCAATTTCTACAACTGCGGGTTTCGTTAAATATTTCAATTTACATTGAGCTTGCCTGAATTCTAAAATGTTAATAAGACATTCGTCATTTTTTTTGATCAAATTTTTCTCAAAGTTATTTTTTACATCTGAACTGTATATGTAATTTTTATCATCCACGAGTACTTCATACTCATTTAGTACAATTGACTTGTTTGAGGCGTTGGGAAGGGGTTCGAATCTTATTTTGGATAGGATGTTTGTGGAAAATTGCGGGATGAGTAGGGTGAGTATAATAATATTCTCTTGAAAGATGACAGCGACCTTGATATTCCTATAACTGTCGTAGTCCTTGATTAGGTCTAGTTCAGTTTGAGTCACTATGTCGGTAGGGACTATACCTAGTTTACTAGAAAATATGATCTGTTCTATATCGTTTATGTGATTTCTTAAGAGTGTTATGTCATTGTTAATCCTGTACGTATGGTCGATGAACTGAACTTCGTCTTCTAATGTTTGTATTTTGTTTAACGTGGAATGCCGAAATGTACCTATGTAGTCACTTATAAGAGCTTGTTGCCTATTTATATGGGTTGTAATATTGTCTATCTGTTGTGTCAAGAAACTGTTAAACCGCGTTAGATTGATTGCATTGTCCGTGATTGTCCGTTCATTATTGTGTACCTGATCTAGCGCGTTTTTGATCTCTCGTTCGTCGTCACTGTCCATAGAACCTGCTATGAATTTCAAGCCTTTACCCAGTACGTTAATTAGTCCTCGCCTGGTTTTTGTGTGTGGGCGCAACCTATCTATTTTTGCTCTTAGCAGGAGAAAATTTTCGTTGATGGACTCCAAAACTTGCGTGTCTTCAAAGGAAGTTGTCTTTAGAATTTTTATGTTGTCCGTGATACGTAACATCGTGTCCTCGTATGTAGTTAAGTTGATAAAATGTAGTACCTTGTCGTAATGGTTAATCGTCTTTAGTTCTCCTGTCTTGATTGGTACATATCCGTTGTTGTTCGTTAAGTCCTGCACACTAATTTGTTGGCTTTTGACACCAAGCACGAGTGTCCAGAGGAAGACTGTCGTTAGTAGCATTTTTCTGTGGAAGTTAGGGTAATTGGTTTAGCATTGTCTAATGTTTTTCTTGTGAACTATCCTGCCTGACTTTGTTTTAATGGTTGTGTTATGGTTCTCTGCTACAATTTCTTTCTTATACCTAGCTGATAACTTATTTCCTAATCTCCTATTTATTTTTACGAATATAACGTCTCCTTCTGAAAAGGTTTTCGGGGTTTGTCTATCTTTATTGTGATAGCAAAGATCCTGCTGTTGTTTTTTCTGTAGTTTCTCTTTGATTTCCTGCCTATCTTTCTCTAGGAGGTCGGGGTCGCTACTAATTCTTCTCCCAAAAAATATTTCAATTGGTTTTTTTCCTGTCGTGGAATGCACCGAGTAATTATACTCTTTAACGGATTTTTCTAATAATTCACTGAAGGATCGGTGGCTTTTCTCCACTTGTAGACAGCGCATTATTTCCTGTAGGGTGGAGTGAAAGCGTTCGACTTGCCCGTTCGAACAACTAGTATATGGAGGTGTTCGATATATTTCTGTACCGAATTCGTTGTTAATCATGAAGTTTTTAGACTCTGAGTTGAAGGATCTCTCATTGTCCATTACTATTGTTTCTGGTACTAAGGCAAAGAGGATATCCCTTATTGGTTGCCTTATGTCTTCGGCTGCTTTGGATCGAATAACCTTTGCTACTGCATATTTGGAAAATTTATCCACAGCTGTTAGAATTAGTTGTTTACCCATTATTAATATGTCCATATGGACTATTTGGCCTGGAAATTGTGGAATAGGTGTAGCTTGTATTTGAGTTTTTGGTGGATTACGCTCGTATTTATTTTCTTTGCATGTAACGCACGATTTGATAATTTTTTTTATTTTATTTGTCATTCCAGGAAAGTAATACCTTTCCAGAATTTGTGTTTTATTTTCTTTGCTATTCCTGTGGGCTCTATTATGTGTTCTAGTAATAATTTCCTCCTGCTCTTTTTCATCTGTTACGTTCTGAACCTCTACCTGTGTAAACCTGATGCGATATTTGCTGAAATGAACTGGGTATAATTCCTGTATTTTTCCCATTATGGGTTCCTCCGTTTTAATGCAGTTTATTACTGATGGGTTGAGGTATCTCTTGAGGATTGAGATAAGCGTTTGATGGGAGAATTCTGGTTCTTTAATTATATGCTGATGGTATGTTGGGAATATTATTTTAAATTGGTAAGAGGAAACTTCGTCGTTTTTAAGAAATATTTGATTTTTGAAAGCGTTAATAGGTACTTCGACACTATATATCAGATTATGAGATGAACTGTCATCTGAATTTGTTGCCATAGACAAAGTGTTAACCTGTGTTTCATTATGGGGTATTCTTGATAGGGCGTCGGCCACTACATTTTGTTTGCCTGGCTTATAAAATAGCTCGTAAGAGTATTCCTCGAGAGCTGCCTTCCATCTTTTCATTTTTGAGTTGTTATTTTTATTGCTAAGTGCATATGTGAGCGGCTGGTGGTCGGTAAAAATTTCCACCTTGGCCGATCCATACAAAAAATTTCTAAATGAGTTTAAGGCCCAGATTATGGCTAACATTTCTTTCTCGTTAGCTGCGTAATGTTCCTCCGCCTTACTTAAGGTTCTTGAAATGAAAGCCAATGGCTTAGAATCTTGGGATAGAACGGCTCCAAGAGCAAATTTGGAGGCGTCTGTTACTAGCTGAAAGCTTTTATTGTAATCGGGATATGCAAGTACGATATCCTCGGAGGTAAGCGAGAGTTTTATATTGTTGAAGGCTTTTATGGCATCTTCATTCAAACTTATATTGACTTTCGAAGATTTATTTTTGGATATTCTGCCTTCTTCCCCTCTTAGAAGAGATGTTAGGGGTTTTGCTAACTTTGCGTAGTCTTTTATGAATCTACGATAATATCCTGACATGCCAAGGAAACTTCGAAGCTCTTTTAAAGTTGTGGGTTGCGGAAAATTTGCAATTGCTTCGACCTTCGCGGGATTTGTTCTAATACCGTTTGGAGATATAACATATCCCAGGAACTCAACTTCTTTCTTAAAAAAATTACACTTGTCCAACTGGACTTTCATATTGGCCTCTTCTAGGGTTGCAAATATTTTCCTAATGTGATTGAGGTGTTCATCCTCAGTTTTACTGAAAATGATTATGTCATCGATATAGACGTAGCAGTACTTTGCTATATGCTCGCGAAGTATGTCGTCTAAGGCTCGTTGGAAAATAGCGGGAGCGTTTTTAAGTCCGAACGGCAAACGAGTAAATTCGTATTTGCCACCTTTTATTGAGAATGCGGTTTTTTCGATGTCAGATTCCTTTAGAGGAATCTGGTGAAATCCGCTTTTCGAGTCTAAAACGGAGAAAAATTTACTTTCTCCAAGGTTTGAAATTACTTCCGATATTTCGGGTATAGGGTATTTATCAGCCATTGTAACTGAATTCAATTTTCTATAGTCTATGACCATGCGATACTGTTATTACCTTCTGAGTCTGTTTTTTTAGGTACGATCCATACGGGTGAATTATACGGGGATCGGGATGGCCTTATGATACCATCATTCAGTAATTTCTTTACTTGTGATTCTATCTCGCCTTTTAGCGATGCTGGGTACGGATAGAATTTTGAATATACAGGGGAGTCAGTTTGTGTTATGATCTGTCCCATAACCTTCGTAGTGTAAGTAAGCTTTTCGTCCGGTTCGGAGAAAAGATTGGGATATGTATTCACAATATCCTTCATACTATTTATTTGTTTGGGAGATAAGCCCTCCTCTTTTATATTTATTGCATTGACGTTTTGCGAAGCCTGCTGCTTAAGTCTGACCATACGGCCATTTTTTAAAACCATTTTGTTTTCTGCGGTATATATTACTGCTCCTAGTGCCCTAAGTGTGTCGTTTCCCAAAATGGCATCGAATGATTTTAATAAGGGCAATAGGTAGAATTTAATTTTTTCCTCTGTGTTAAAGAGGTTCACATAAGTGTGTTCCGTTATCTTAACATCTCCTGCAATTGATTTTGCATGGAAAGGTTTTTTGTTTTGAATTCGCTTCTTTGCTAAATTCGGTTTTACGTAATTTTTGCTGGAGCCTGTGTCCAGCAGGAATTTTAGGATACTTCCGCTCTCCGTCTTTACTTAACTGTATGGAAGCGAAGAGCTAATTATCCTAAAAAATGGACATTATTGTATTCAGCGTCTTCATCTTCGACCTCGTCTTTGTATTGGTTATCTTCACTTGCCGTATCTATATGAAACGTCCTTTGGTTTTTGGTGGGTGGCTGGTTGTTGACCGATTGTGGAGGTCTTTTACCCTGAAACTGATTCTGAGGTGGTTTGTTCATATTGTAACGAATTCACTTGCAAATTCTCTTATTTGCAATCCCCTGCTAAGTTCGAATCACTAAACTGTTGAATAAATAACTCCAATATTGAATAACGGAAAAATGGCCTTTATTAAAATACTTCACAATAACACTCAAACTGTGCAACGAATAGCTTAATAACCAAACTGATATCTTAAAGGAAACTGACTTTCAAAATAATAGCGCTATTGCTCGCTAGATATCGTCTTACTCGTAACTGCTTGACAATTCAAATCAAACTGAATTACTTCTTACTCGCTGGCGCCGCTTTTATAGTTTACGCTGCATACTTCTAGGCTCTTCGATTTCCAGAAGTTACTAGTTGTTTCGGCTACAAAATCGCCAGCCACAACTACGTGCACAAATTATTGCTCTCTCTTGTGACAACTCAGATAAGGTATATGCATGTGTTTGTAGTTTACAGTCTCCCGCACACACATAAGCGTATAAGTAAATTCATCGGTGTGTGACATCTCATCTCTCGCTGCCTTGTATGTAAATGTTGCTCGCCGGAATGTGTACATATGTGTAGACGCAATTATTGATTCGTTTATGTAGATACATAATGATTGAATTATTGATGTGCATTCACGTCACTGCTTAGATCGGCTTAGAGCTGGCAGCACTCCTTAGTTTTGCTAATATTCGTAACACTGCCCTCCACCTAAGTCTGATCGTCCCGATCAGACAAATCTCTTGATCTAAACGCTGCTAGCATCGCCAAATGTACCACTCTTCTACTCCGTGGTTTCTCAATGCTTTGTATGCGGTAGATGGTATCACTGAGCTTCTTCACAATCTTGTACGGGCCTTCCCAACTGCACCGAAATTTGGATGGAACAACTTTCCGCCGGTGAGGGTTGTATAACAGTACCAAATCTCCCGCCAAGAAACTTTTCGAATTATTGTTCTCATGGTACCTGTGCTTCATCGTACCACTCAATACCCTGGTTCGTTCCTTTACACTCTGTTGTTTGGCCGATGAACTACTTCGTAGAGCTTGCGCTGGACGGATTTGCTTTGCATAATCAGTATCGTTCCCACGTTTCCACACAGTAGTGCGCTCTGGATTGAAACTACCCTCGCATTCCTTCTCGAAAATTCGTTGCTTCATTTTCCTGCGTCTTTTAGGTTTTGTCAATGCTAGTGTTTCTCTCGCAGGTACTTTTGATTTTGATTTATTTGGCCCATTCGATCTATCAACCTTTGCCTTCGACTTTCGTGGTCTTTGTCGAGTCTTTTCCACCAGTACCCGATTACTGCTGAACCCTTTTTCCAAACTAAAGTTAAGTGGCACATCTTGGTTCTCATAACGCATCACCCTTCTCTGCATATCGATCTTGATGTCATGGTCAACCAAGAAATCTACTCCCAATATAACTTCATCAACAATCTCCGCCACAACAAATTTGTGTAGGACCATGACCTTCCCAATCAATACTTCACATATCACTTCTCCCTGAACTTGGTTATACTCGCCAGTGACCGTACGCAACTTTGCTCCAGGTAACGGTTTTACTCTCCTGTTGACCAAGTCAGATCGGATCAAGGAATGAGATGCGCCCGTATCTACAGTCAGTATTCGTTCTTTGCCATCCACATTCCCTCTGACGGTAAGACTGCTTGATTTCCTTCCAATTTGCGACACAGATATCACAGGGCATTCAATAGCTGGATCTAGCTCTCTACCTCTTACTCGCTCTTGCTCATCTCCTCCAGCTTTGCGTTTACGGCCACCCACATTGTTGGAACTATTAGGACTAAGATCGCAATGACGTGCAATGTGACCTGGGTTGCCGCACTTGAGACATTTAATAACTCCGGCATTCTTCTGTTGAGATCCCTTCAGTGCTTCCAAAATTGTTTCTACCCACTCTGGCCTTTCTACTTCCACACGGCGTGCTTTGAAAACTGGCTTACACAGAAGCGACGCTGTTTCCTGAATCAGAGCTTGTGACACCGTTTCTGCGAATGTTGGCTTTGGGTTTGCGTATGTAGCTCGCTTCGTTTCCACGTCCCGTATGCCATTTATGAAACTCTGGATTTTTACCCTTTCAGTGTATTCCACGGGTGCGTCCGCATTTGCAAGATGAGCCAATCTTTCAATATCTGAAGCAAACTCCTGCAATGTCTCATTTGCTTTTTGGTAGCGGTTTTGCAACTCAATTTGGAATATCTGTTTCCTATGCTCGCTTCCATAACGTCGTTCTACAGCAGCCATCAATGCTTCATAATTGTTACGCTCTCCTTCGGGAATCGTCTGTAGAATTTCCGCTGCTGGCCCCTTCAATGCCACGAATAGTGCAGCAACTTTATCTTCCGCATTCCAGTTGTTCACTGCTGCGGTCTTCTCAAACTGTAGCTTGAAGACCTGGAAAGGAACAGAACCGTCAAAGGATGGTGTTTTTACCTTTGGATTACTCGCTGAAACTGCTGGGCGATTCATTTGCAACTCCTGTATACGACCTCTCAAAGCTTCTATCTCGGCATCAATTTTGTCCTCGAGCTGCACAATTTTTGTATCCTGTGCTTCCAGCTTTGATGTTACCCTTATCTCCTGTGCCTCCAGCTGCGAGGATATGCGGGCCTCCTGTGCTTTCAACTGCTCAGCGAACTGAGATGTCATATATGTCTTTTGCTCTTCCAGTTGAGTTTCCATCTTGGATGTTATGCGTGTCTCCTGCGATTCTAGTTGTGATGCCATATATGTATGTCTTCTGTTCTGCCAGTTGAGATGACACTGTCGATGTTTGAGCAGATATTGCAGCTAAAATCATGTTCAAGTCTGTACTGGTAACCGTCTGCGATGTTTCGTTCTTCTCTTCAATTTTTGTTGTCTCCTCGCCATCAAGATGAAAGACATGCTCTTCCACATCAATTCCTTCTGCTTCCATTGCTTCTCGTAGCCGTGCCTGAAGTTCGAGTTTAACGCCGCTTGTATTCAATCCACGGCTCTCCAACTCCTTCTTCAGTTGCGGGATCTTCAATTCACTTAACTTTGCCATGTCCTTGTTGTCCTCTAGAATTTATTCAACAATTCCTCTTCTGACACCAATTGTAACGAATTCACTTGCAAATTCTCTTATTTGCAATCCCCTGCTAAGTTCGAATCACTAAACTGTTGAATAAATAACTCCAATATTGAATAACGGAAAAATGGCCTTTATTAAAATACTTCACAATAACACTCAAACTGTGCAACGAATAGCTTAATAACCAAACTGATATCTTAAAGGAAACTGACTTTCAAAATAATAGCGCTATTGCTCGCTAGATATCGTCTTACTCGTAACTGCTTGACAATTCAAATCAAACTGAATTACTTCTTACTCGCTGGCGCCGCTTTTATAGTTTACGCTGCATACTTCTAGGCTCTTCGATTTCCAGAAGTTACTAGTTGTTTCGGCTACAAAATCGCCAGCCACAACTACGTGCACAAATTATTGCTCTCTCTTGTGACAACTCAGATAAGGTATATGCATGTGTTTGTAGTTTACAGTCTCCCGCACACACATAAGCGTATAAGTAAATTCATCGGTGTGTGACATCTCATCTCTCGCTGCCTTGTATGTAAATGTTGCTCGCCGGAATGTGTACATATGTGTAGACGCAATTATTGATTCGTTTATGTAGATACATAATGATTGAATTATTGATGTGCATTCACGTCACTGCTTAGATCGGCTTAGAGCTGGCAGCACTCCTTAGTTTTGCTAATATTCGTAACAATATAATTAATGCGCCGTGAATGTATGCTCTGGTCTACTTCCATTGGCTCCGGTTTTGGTTGAGCTTTCGGTGGCCTTGGAGGAGTACTCGTAGCCTGAATTTGTTTGGAGAACTGTGGTTTGTCCTTCCATCTTGGTTGATTGGTTTGTGGCTCGTGAGCTAATTGTGGATAGAAAGACTGCTGTTGGGAGGGATACTTTCCCGAATTTGGATATCCTTTTTTAACATTTTGTGCATGATTTGTTCTGTAGTTTTGATTGTCTAATTTCATACATAGGTGAAGGGCCTGTGGAAGGTCAGCGGGTTCTCGGATGCCCAGTAACCGTGGTAAGTCCCCATTTAGACCCCTAATGAAAGTGTCGAGTGCCTTATCCCTATATGATTGCGTCATCATGCGCAGAGATTCGCCACTCATTTCCATACATCCTAATTTATTGAGAATTAACGAAAGGTATTTGTAAACCTGTTGGTAGAAGTCGGCAATGCTCCTGTTACCCTGCACTAGAGTGGTTAATTGATATTCCAAAGTGGAGATATCTCTCTTGTCTGCATAATGCATTGTTAGGCATTTTGTAATTGCCGACCAATCCAATGGCGTATTATACGATTCCAGTGCCGTATCAGCATTTCCCGTTATTTTATTCCTAATCACGCTAAGGATTCCGTAATACTTCGGAGTTCCCTTTAGTGGTTCGTAAATACTTAATATCCGATCTACACTTTTTTTCCATGAATTGAACTCACCAGGACGACCGGAAAAATCTTTTAGGCACTTAACCACGTCCGGAATTTTATCTAAATCTCCTAAGTTACCCCGATGCCTATCTTCAATTGTTTGGTCTATTGCCGAACTGAGAAATGCGTTGGGATTGAGAGTGGCCTGTACTACACTTGGTCCTTGTTGTTGCAAAACATCTGTTGCAATATTAGTTATTAGGACCCTTAGGTCTTCTATGCTTAATTGTTGTCTATCATTTGCTGCCTGAGGGGCGGTAGGATTTTGGGAAAGGACTTGAGGACGGATTAAGTTATTAGGGTTTGCCATTTCGATATTAATGATTACCACTACTTTTTATTTATTAATCTTTCTTTCTACTTAAATATGCTTTTCTTCCCTATTATTATATAAAACTAGCTGTATAAGCTTAATCTAAAAAAAATTATGCTTTCCTTGCTCACCTTTGCTCGTAAATGTTGCAAATGTCGAAACTGATGAGGGTATGAAGATGTTGTTGTTGTTGCGAATAATTTTAGCAATCTCAAATGTTCCTTGCTCACCTTTGCTCGTAAGTGTTGCAGATGTCGAAACCGATGAGGTTATTAAGATGTTGTTGTTGTTGCGAATAATTTTAGCAATCTCAAATGTTCCTTGCTCACCTTTGCTCGTAAATGTTGCAAATGCCGAAACTGATGAGGTTATTAAGATGTTGTGGTTGTTGCGAATAATTTTAGCAATCCCAAATGTGTTGCTGTCCTGCGCACGGATTTTATTCCACTTCTCCTATGCCGCTCTGGATATGTTGCTTTGCGTTTGGCCGTTCACTAGCGGTGCTATCGTAAGGTATGAACTTCTTTAATGCCGCTCTGGGTATGTTACTTTGCGTTTGGCCGTTCACTAGCGGTGCTATCGTAAGGTATGAACTTCTTTTATGCCGCTCTGGGTATGTTACTTTGCGTTTGGCCGTTCACTAGCGGTGCTATCGTGAATATTCCACAGCTTTTGCTTCCCTTGTTTTAGGGAGGTATTTATTATTTCTTTACTAAATAGATCACTATCACTGACACTTTAATATTTTTTTTTTTTTTTTATATAGGTCGGGCTGGTACGTGGTACCACCGGTTCGTGTTGCACTACTGGGGGGCCGTCACTATAATCGCGAGTATAACTATCGCGAGTCCTTATTTTTATGGGACTTTTTTTCTTTTTTTTCGACGCGAATCCTTACTTGTTCGTTTTCAGGATTTTTTTTCACGATTTTTGGCTCGGGCGCCAGTTACGTTCCTTCGGATTAAGGGAACAAAAAAAAATATATTTTTAGTCGGACAGCATGTCCGCATTTATTGAAGTCCAGTATAAACTTAAAACTAGTGATTACAAGTAATTGGTTTTTATAGTTATAAATTGCTCAATCAACAAAAATACTTAATATTAAATTGTTCATTTAAGAATGTTTTTTATTTCATGTAGCAGACGCAATAGTTAAAGTGCTTTGCAATCATTTCCTGTTTACCAGGTTTTGGCTATTACTGTTGATGCGACGATTATTGACTTTGGTCAAAATCGGTGCATGTGTTAAATCAGCAATTATTGCGTAAAAATTAATAAAGCTCGTGTTAACTAATTGGAACGCGATTTCCTGTTTATTAGTTTTAGCTATTGTTGATGCGGCGATTATTGACTTTAGTCAAAAATCGGTACAAGTGTCAAGTCAGCTATTGTTGGGTGAAAATTAACAAAGCTCGTGTTAACTTACATATGTAAATATGTATGTGTGCTTGTGCGTATGGTTGGATGGTTGAAGTGAATTTTGTTTTGTTTGTCAACATGCGAATATAAAAATATTTCTTAGCTTACATATGAACATAGATTTGTACATATGCTTGTGCGTAAGAATAGTTTTTGTAGGAAGTGGTTGATTGAAATAGTTTTGTCTTTTATTTGAACATGTGAATGTACAAACATTTGTTAGCTTATGCATGGATATATTGGTATCAATGAAGTGGGTGGGAAATGGGGGTGTAGGCTGATCTTTAGTTCCCAGCCAGCATTTTTTTAAAAGTTTTATCAAAAAATATTCAAATATCATACACCCAGATGATTGAAAACGTTCAAATTTAAAAGTATTTTTTATTCGAAAATCAATGTTTCGTCGGGAGAAAAGTGTACCTTAAATGTGATTATTCCTGAATAATCATTTATGATTAATATTTTTAAACACTTTTTATTCATCTTTTTATCATACTTGATATTATTGGCAGATTGTACTTTACTTCTTTTGGAATAACATTTGATTACTTTTCACAGTCATTTTTTGATCACATTTAAGAACATTTTTCAATCATATTAAATGATGGTTTGGAATCATTTGTGAATACGATTGTGATTCGTTTTTCCATAATATTTAATACATAACTAAATACTATTAAAAATCATATTTCATCAGGGGGTGAAAGCATCCGGAAGCTCGGAAGTAAGCTTTTGAACCGCAGGTAGTAATTAATTTGACCGTTGTACACACACACGACTACAACATCCAACATCATCTATGATCATCATCTTAGATCATGGTAACGACGTCACTTTAAAAATCACGATTTTACTATGTCTCACATCATTCTTTAAATATAACTTGATGTTTTTGACAATCATAGCTCATGGGGGATGTTCAAGCCGGGTCCAGGCGTGTCGATCAAGCTTAACTTACCAGCGGTTCAAACAGCTTACAACTTCCGTACATAGGTTCCATCCAGTATGTCTTTTCTGGGAAGCCGCATCTAGAAAAATGTTAGAAGACATCTTGGGTTAAGAGTAGCATTTCTATTACTTTTAGTATTGAATATGTTTTGTATATTTGTAATTTTTTGGGATTTTATGATTGAAAAAATGTGAGCTAATGAAGAAAAATCAGATTTTCAATGAAAAGTATAGTTTTAACAAGTATAAAATTCATCATTTATTCAAGAAAGGTAGTCTGAAAAGATTAAGAAAGTTGATTGAAAAATGATTTTAAATTTTTGATCACCGAAGATAAGGAAATTAAATTAAAAAATGATTCCAAATTGTGATTGAAAAATTGTTCTCAGTTATTGATCATCAAAAGAAAACAAGTTTTATTATTCTCTATGTTAATTTTTATAAAATCTTAAAATTTATTTATCAAGGTTATTCGAAAATGATTTCAAAAAGTGATCGAATGATGATTTTCAGTTTTTGATCACTAAAAGTAATCTTATTTTATTATTTATTTTGTTCAACTGTATGAAAACTCAGTATTTTGTCGCAAGGAGTAATCAAATTGTATTGATATGAAGGAAAGTTCAAAAATGTATCATCTAAATGCTGTGTGGGTTTAGGAATATATGTGTGTACATACATATATACCAATCTAGGTTTGTTTATACCCACTCACAATTTAGGTGATTAAATTTTCAATTTCCCTACATATCAATATAATTTGATTACTCTTTCTGACAAAATAATGAGTTACCATACAATTGAACAAAAGAAATAATCAAATATGAATACTTTAGATGATCAAACACTGAATATATTTTTTCAACCACATTTTGGAATCATATTTGAATCAAATGTGTTTACTTTAGGAGATCATAAATTTATAATAATTTTTAATTCAGCTTTCTGAATCTTTTTTGACTATATTTGTTGACTGAATAATGTATTTTATACTTGTCAAAATATTTCTTTACATCGGAGCTGCTCAACCCCTATACACTTGTTGCACTTTTGTTTTTGTTTTGCCCTGAATCATAGGCACAGATTCAAATTCACACTTTGAATATAAAAGAAAACAAGTAAGGACAGGGCTGTCTTCGGCTGTGCCGAAGACTTCAACCTTCCAACCATCATAATTTATTTACAAAAAATTAGAGAATTAAATTTGCAATATACTTGCTCTGATCAGAGAATTTTTTGGTAACAGACGAACAGAGAAAATCGGTAAGAGAATTTTCTGTTACGTCTTGCACCCTGTTAAGTTAACATGAATTTGGAGAATAGTGGTGAAGTGCAAGACGTGTCACATGCAAATGGATCGTAAGCAGTGGATGCCAAAAAAACGCCTTCTCATTGTGTTTAAATTCTCTGATAATAAGATATAAGTCCCAACGTGAGAATCGGTGAGCAACTTAACTAAAACTTTAGCTGAAATTGAAATATTTGTGCAAATAAACACTAATAAAGGCACTGGTGAAATTTTAAGTAACAAAAAAAAAAACACCACAACAGGCTAAAGACGCTAAAATAATTTCAAAATGAAGTTAATACTTTTGATATGTATTTTTAAATAGCTTAAACTTGCACTTTATTTTTAACTTGCTCACACTGCAAAAACCAACTAATACCTCACTTTTGAAGCTATTCTTAAAGAGTACAGTTCGAATACAACAACAACAAATATATGTACCTTTAAAAGGCTGTTCTAATAAGAGATACTAACGCCACATTTCGTGACAACCTTTTCACTTTGATTTTCTTATTCTTGGCCTGTGGAACCGACCACTGTGCATCGTTCATGCTAAACCGTCTAAACTAGTAGGTGCAGACGGCATAGCCATGCCGATGCTTAATAAACCTAGCAAAGAGGAATTTTTATATCTAGCGAATGGCTTCAACCTGTACTTGTCCACCTTCGTGATCCCCGAAAAAAAAGGATACGCTTTTGTTCAACTTCTACATTTCGAAGCTATCTTTGCCACCAGAAGTAGTCACTATTATAACCTACGCCGATGGCTGCACCATAATGGGCAGAGATCCCGGCCCACACATCGATGAGCTGTGTAATAGAATAAACAGCTATCTCCCTGATGTTTTCCCGCCTCGCGAAACCTGGCATTTTCACCGACCAAATCATCGGTGACCTTATTTACAACATGGACGTCCCAAATGGCGACCATTTTGAACATCCACGTTGATGGAATGACGCTACCGACTGTCGTACATCCAAAAATATTGGACAAAGAAACGCTCAGTGCCACTTACAAAGCAATTGGCTGGCCGTTGCGTGCTCCGCGTCCCCGATATGGTCGCCAAGCCTAAAGGTTACTAACTGGAAAAAATACAGGCCTGCCTAAACACCGCTCGCAGACCGCTACGGCTATCTTCTTATGTTCCTAGAACACCACCTACGCAATGAGGCGAGAGTATTCCCCATTAGGGAGACAAAGAAAATGCTTAACAAACAGTTTCTGTTAAATACCCAGAAACCTGGGCATCCCAACAGACCAACAGCTCAACTTCGATCTGGATACTGTATCAGGTTAAACTCTTACCTATCCGTAATCAACCCCGACATACGTAATGTATGTCCTGCTTGCAATGTGTCCCCACATGACGCTTCTAACTGCTACAATAATAACGACAACGGCACATAAGAACTCAGTCGCATGAGGAAGCACAAAAAGGCGTCGCGCCTTCATGCCAGGAAGCCATGCTGGTGGCTGGAAAAGCCTTGGATTTACGGTTGGTTAGGTGATTTCTCAGGCTTCAGTAGTACCACTACTCACATTTTCGGTCCAACTACTTCGGAAGGTATAGCATTATCGATGGCTTCTTTAATCTCCGTGATACGCACTATGTTTATGCCTATGTCTGGATTTTCGACCAAAAAATTTTAGACCTTAGGGCAAAAACAAAAAATGGCATATCAATTTGGGAAATCGGGCGTGAAATAACTTCGGTTGTATTTGCAAGGATAAAACAAAAATAAAATAAAGTAAGGAAGACTAAGTTCGGGTGTAACCGAACATTACATACTCAGCTGCCAAATTACAGCTTGCAAAACTTTTAAATGACTTTCTTTTAATAGTGGACGGTGCCACGCCCATTGTCCCAAATTTTATTAATTTTCTATTCTGCGTCATAAGATCAACCCACCTACCAAGTTTCATCGCTTTATCCGTCTTTGGTAATGAATTATTGCACTTTTTCGGTTTTTTGAAATTTTCGATATGGAAAAAGTGGGCGTGGTTATAGTCCGATTTCGCTCATTTTAAAAACCGATTTGAGATGAGTGCCCAGGAACTTACATACCAAATTTCATTAAGATACCTCAAAATTTACTCAAGCTATAGTGTTACGGACGGACGGACGAACGGACATGGCTAAATGAATTTCTGTTTTCGCCCAGATCATTTTGATATATAGAAGTCTATATATGGATTAGTTTATGCCGTTACGGGGAACCGCCATGCGAACAAAATTAATATACTCTATGAGCTATGCTCAGCTGAGTATAAAAATAAGAGTTCAACCTGTTCAGAGCGAAGCTGAACCAGAGTGACGCACTGTGAAGGCGATGCAATAGAGGATGTTTGTATATCATGTATTTTTTGAACGGCCGATGTGCATATATTTAGCTATTGATCAGACTATGCTTCGTGTTACACTTACGAAACTGTCGTGTAGCTGATGCTCCAATGTATCGAAAAATGGACGACGTCCATGTCAAAGTAGCCAAATTAAGTGGCTAGGATGTCAGGAAAAAGAGATAAGAGATCCAAAGAAGGATTGCAAGCAAGGTCTTTCCGCACAAGAAGCAAAAAAGAAAACAAAACGTTTAGGGCATAGGTGAGGATTGTTGACAAGGCCCCTCCAACCATACAAACAATGAATTGGAGACGAAACTTCTTCATTCGGATAATAGATGACGTTGGTTTATTCGAAACCAACTTATAGTTAACTTGTGGTTAGCTTCATTTCATACTGGGACTAAAATAAACAAAACCAAAACAAACAAATTCAAAAACAAGACCATCATTGTGGATAAGACAAGTGCGATATCTTGGGCATAGACCTCAAAATTATAAATAGAACCCATCATTTGATTTTTAATGTGACTATCGTGGCCTCATCCTGTATCTATTTCTATCACCCGCCGAAGATAGCCGGCCGTATACACCCCATATTGAACATCCTTTCAAAACGCTGCCAAAACGGGAAAAAGTAGCATTCTTGAACACCCTATCAAGCAGTTCACGGATAAGATACCACACTTGTTTTGTCCACAATGAATACCATTCTGGTAAAATCAAGTATGTTAGTTTTTGTTATAAGGCTCAGTAGAAGTCTCATTCTAGGGTTTCTGAGTGAAAGTTTGGCATCCGCCAACCTGTACATAATGGTTCGGCTTGTTCAATTAAGGCCTTTATTATGTACATATGTCACCGTGAATGTTTGCATCGCTGTCACACACATTCACCCAGAAGTTCGAATTCTATAACATCGTTGTCCTCTTACGTAGTCACTACTTATTCACTTCGACTGTCAAACCCATTACGTAGCCAGTATAGCCATTTATTACCTGTGTTATTTCGGAAAACTTTGCAGTTCAATTTTTTCGATATTGACTACTTCTTTTACACTTTGAGCTGGCGTCCAAAAGGAAAGTGGGACGAATACAAATCTTTTACAGACAACATCTTTGCTGCTCTCCCTATCCCGACAGATGCCCGCCAAAGGGAGCGTGCTTTCCGCAAGGTCATTGAATCCGCCTCGGCACGTTTCATTCCCGCCGGGAGAATTTCCGAAATTCGGCCCCACTTCCAGGCGGAGGCCGCAAATTTAGCGAGAGAACGTGACCTTGTAAGACAGCTCGACCTAGGCGACCCCCAAATAAGGGACATAACCAACGCATCAGACTGCTTGTGGATGAACACAAGCGGGCGAAATGGGAGGAGCACCTAAGAGGTTGTAACCTCTCTGCCGGTGTGGGTAAACTTTGGTTCACCGTAAAGTCCCTATCGAATCCGTCTAAGCACGAGACAAAGTTTCCATCACCTTCGGCGATAAAGTGCTGTCGGATTCGAAAAAATGCGCGAGCGCCTTCTGCCGTCAATATGTAATGCATTCTACGGTCGACAAAGATAGACGGAGGGCCAACAGCACGCACGTAAAAATAAATTCAGCGCATCACCAATTACCATCACCGCCAGAGAAGTTGAAGATGCCATTGGTCACGCTAAACCATCCAAAGCAGTGGGCACAGACGGCATAACCATGCCGATGCTTAAAAGCCTAGGGAAAGAGGGTTCCAAATACTTAGCACATGTCTTCAATCTGTCTCTTTCCACCTTTGTCATACCCGAAAAATGGAAAATGGCCAAGGTGGTCCCGCTACTAAAGTCTGGGAAACCAGCTAACATAGGAGAGTCGTATCGTCCGATATCTCTCCTATCGCCAGTAGCAAAGACGCTTGAAGCCATTTTGCTCCCCTACTTCCAAGCAAATTTGCAGCTAGCCTCTCATCAGCGTGGCTTCAGAAAACTCCATAGCACTACCACCGCGTTAATGCCATCAGCACCCAGATAAATTGCGGTTTCAATCAAAACCCCCACCATAGAACAGTACTCGTAGCGCTAGACCTATCAAAAGCTTTTGATACGGTCAACCATGGCACGTTACTGCAAGACCTGGAAGGGTCTACCCTTCCCCCATGTCTTAAAAGGTGGACCGCAAATTATCTGGGTGGTCGGCAGGCATCGGTGCAATTTAGAAACGAAACATCCAAACCAAGAAGAATTAAACAAGGGGTGTCACAGGGTGGTATCCTATCCCCACTTTTGTTTAATTTCTACATATCTAAGCTACCTTCACCACCAGAAGGAGTCACTATCGTTTCATACGCCGATGACTGCACAACAATGGCCACAGGCCCAGGCCCACAGATCGATGAGCTCTGCAACAGAATAAACGGCTACCTCCCTGATCTCTCCAGTTTTTTCGCCTCGCGAAACCTGGCATTATCACCGACTAAATCTTCCGCGACCTTATTTACAACATGGACGTCCCAAATGTCGACCATTTTGAACATTCACGTCTATGGCACTACGCTACCGACTGCCCTACACCCCAAAATCTTGGGTGTGACGTTTGATGAGGATCTACATTTTGGAGAGCACGTAGCCGCAATTGTTCCGAAAATCCAGAGCCGTAACAAAATCCTCAAATCCCTTGCTGGCAGTACCTGGGGAAAAGATAAAGAAACGCTCATTACTACATACAAAGCAATTGGCCAGCCGTTTACGTGCTACGCGTAACCCATATGGTCGCCAAGCCTAAAAATTACCCACTGGAAGAAGCTACAGGCCTGCCAAAATACTGCTCTCAGAATCGCCGCCTTCTTATCTCCCCAGAACACCATCTACATAATGAGGCGAGAATACTCCCCATCAGGGAGAGAAATGAGATGCTAACCAAACAGTTCCTGTTGAACACCCAGAAACCTGGGCATCAAACAGACATCTGATTGATGAGCCAACACCGCCTAGGGGCTTAAGGAGTCATCTCCGTAAGCATTTTGAGGAAATACGGCACCTGAGAACCCAGCCGTATGAAGCAAAAAAATACAAGCAGGTCCTTGGTGAACTCCACAAACAGGCGTCGGACCTTTATGTCAGGAATTGCCCGGTGAATCCAGTACTCAAAGAAAAGTACCAAAAACTTGTGGAAGAGGGACGCATACTCCCCAGGGAAACGCGTGCCACTCTTGCTCAACTTCGTTCTGGATACTGTAACAGGTTAAAATCTAACTTATCCAGAATCAACCACGACATACAAAATGTATGCCCCGCTTGCAATGTGTTCCCACATGACACCAACCATCTATTTAATTGTAATGTGGAACCAACGCCACCCCTTTCATTATGGTCCAACTCTGTTGAAACAGCAAGTTTCATTGGGCTCCCGTTGGAGGATATGGATTACAATTTGTGATCGGTCGCGGCTGTTAGGTGGGGCGAAGCACTGCTACAACAACAACAACAACGTGTTCAAAAAGTGTTTCTTAAATACGCTTTGCTTTGCCTTCGCTTCTCGGAACCAGTTCCTTCCTACAGGTCTCGATCATTGTTAATAAATCTTAAATCTTTAGAAAAAAGGTCTGTCCTTTCGTTAACTTTTGTTTTTGGTGTTATACAAGGAACTGTTGACTGTACTTACCTTCTGGAGCGCATTTATCTTAATGTCGCGCAAAGGACACTGCGATATTCAAATATTTTTTATTGCTAAAACTAACTTTAAGACAAACCATCTTCGGAATGCGCCTTTGTCAAGTGCTGTTAATGAATTCAATATACTCTCAAATTCTATCGATATTGATTTTTCGGTCTAGAAATCATGTTTTCTGTATACTTTAAATTTAATATAATCTATTAAGTTGCTAAATTTAAATTTTCTCATAGTCTGTAAAAATATTTGTCATGTTCGTAGACTAATTCAAATAACTAAATAAATAAAAAATTAAATTTTCTTGCTGGTCATTAGTTTTGAGATTTTCAGCATATAAACGTTTTAATTGGAGTTACAGTTAACAGGAGTTCAACTAAAGTTTGCTTGAAAGTCCTTTTGGCCATTTTAAATTATAAAATTCGCCTTTTAAAAAGGATTTCTTTCCACACCTGACGTTATAAAAGGACTAAGTCCTGTTATTTAAATTAATATTTATTGAAGAGCTTCTCTGTATGCAGTTTTTCGCAAACTGAACTTTTTAACAATATATTTTTCACAAAAGTCATTTACATATAGGGCGGCCGCCGTGGTGTGATGGTAGCGTGCTCCGCTTACCACACCGAGGATCCTGGGTTCTCGCCCCGGGCAAAGCAACATCAAAATTTTAGAGACAAGGTTTTTCAATTAGAAGAACATTTTTCTAAGCGGGGTCGCCCCTCGGCAGTGTTTGGCAAACACTCCGAGTGTATTTCTGCCATGAAAAGCTCTCAGTGAAAAAACTCGTCTGCCTTGCAGATGCCGTTGTTGTTGTCGGCTGACCAATTGCTTTGTAGGTGGTAATGAGCGTTTCTTTATCTTTTGTACTGCCAGCAAGAGATTTGAGGATTTTATTACGGCTCTGGATTTTCGGTACAATTGCAGCTGCATGCTCACCAAAATGTAGATCCTGATCAAATGTCACACCCAAGATTTTGGTGTGTAAAACAGTCAGTAGCGTAGTGCCATTGACGTGGATGTTCAAAATGATCGACATTTGGGACGTCCATGTTGTAAATAAGGTCGCCGATGATTTAGTAGGTGATGTCATGTTTGGCGAGGTGAAAAAACTGGAGAGATCAGGGAGGTAGCCGTTTATTTTGTTACAGAGCTCATCGATCTGACCAAACAGTTCCTGTTGAATACCCAGAAACCTGGGCATCCCAACATACATCTGATTGATGAACCAGCACCGCCTAGGGGCTCAAGGAGTCATCTCCGTAAGCATTTTGAGGAAATACGGCACCTGAGAATCCAGCCGTATGAAGTGAAAAAACACAAGCAGGTCCTTGGTGAACTCCATAAACAGGCGTCGGACCTTTATGCCGGGAATTGCCCGATGAATCCAGTACTTAAAGAAAATTATCCAAAACTCGCGTAAGAGGAACGCATACTCCCCAGGGAAACGCGTGTCACTCTTGCTGAACTTCGTTCTGGATACTGTAACAGGTTAAACTCTTACCTATCCAGAATCAACCCCGACATACAAAATTAATGCCCCGCTTGCAATGTGTGCCCACATGACACCAACCATCTCTTTAATTGTAATGTGGAACCAACGCCTCTAACACCCCTTTCCTTATGGTCCACCCCTGTTGAAACGGCAAGTTTCCTTGGACTCCCGTTAGAGGATAGTGATGACAATTTGTGATCGGTCGCGGCTATTAGGTGGGGCGAGCATTGCTACAACAACAACAACAACATCTGTGGGCCTGGGTATGTGGCCATTATTGTGCAGTCATCGGCGTAGGAAACGATAGTAACTCCTTCTGGTGGCGAAGGTAGCTTTTAAATGTAGAAGTTAAACAAAAGTGGGGATACGACACGACTCTGTGGCACCCCTTATTTATTTAAGGGTATTTATTTATTTAATAGTCTACAAATTAAGCAATTTAAACATGGCGGCCACCGTGGTGTGATGGTAGCGTGCTCCGCCTATCACACCGTATGCCCTGGGTTCAACTGCCGGGCAAAGCAACATCAAAATTTTAGAAATAAGATTTTTCAATTAGAAGAAAATTTTTCTAAGCGGGGTCGCCCCTCGGCAGTGTCTGGCAAGCGCTCCGATTGTATTTCTGCCATGAAAAGCTCTCAGTGAAAACTCATCTGCCTTGCAGATGCCGTTCGGAGTCGGCATAAAACATGTAGGTCCCGTCCGGCCAATTTGTAGGGAAAAATCAAGAGGAGCACGACGCAAATTGGAAGAGAAGCTCGGCCTTAGATCTCTTCGGAGGTTATCGCGCCTTACATTTATTTATTTTTTAAATACCAAATAGCAGTACATTTACAAATAGTATGCCTTATACAAAACGATTGTGCAGTGTAAAACATTAAGTAAACGATCTTAAGGGTTATAGTTACATATTTGATATTAAGAGGTGAAATGTATAATCATATGCGCGATAATTTAAATAAATAACAACTTTACAAGAGGGTATGAGTTTTGTATACGTATGCCCAGTAAGGGGCTGACGAAGGTGCTCAGAAGGGAGCTGACGCGAATTGCTCAGAAAGGAGCTGATTGCCCAGTAGGGGGCTAACGAGAGGTGCTCAGAAGGGAGCTGACGCGAACCGCTCAGAAAGAGCTGCTATATTATATATACATAAAATGGAGTAACAGTAAGTTTTAGTTAGTTATTTGAAATATGTATACATATATACTAATTTAACTCAAATAAAATACACCTCTTTATTTTGAAAAGCGAGTCCGACGTATCAAAATTACTATAATGCTTGTTAAAATCCCGGCACAAACAACGAGGGGCTTCGTGCATTTCGAAATTCGACCTACATGTGCTCAAAAAAAGCGGATGGAAATGCCTGGATAGCCTCGTGGGAACATTAAATTTGATCTCGCTTAGTAAAAACGGGCTATTCACCGTTCCACTCAATAATTTCACCATAAACAACACACCAAGCATTTCCCTGCGTCTCTCGAGAGAAGGGAGGTTTATAAGCTTTAACCGACTGTTGTAAGAGGGAAGATTTCTTGTTGGATCCCACGCCAAATGACTCAAAGCAAAAAGTAGGAATTGTTTTTGAACCGATTCAAGCTTGTCACGATAGATTTGATACCGCGGGTTCCAAACGATTGATGCATACTCCAATATAGGTCTCACTAGAGCAGTAAAGAGAGATTTTGTAACGTAGGGGTCATTTAATTCCTTAGACCATCGTTTAACAAAAGCAAGAACTCCTTTCGATCGGGTCACGCAAGTTTCAATATGAAATTTAAAGTCAATTTTTGGGTCCAATGTAACACCCAGGTCATTAAATCTAGTAACTTGCTCCAGCCGGTAGCCACCAACCGTGTAATTGTGTACTTGAAATGATTTTCTATCAAAACTCATGAATTTACATTTATTTAGGTTGAAGCTCATATCATTAATATTGCACCACTTGACTAAACTATCGAGATCTTCTTGAAGGAGCAATCTGTCTTCTGGAGTGAGTATAGGTTTAAAAAGCTTTACATCGTCAGCATACATCAAAATCTTGGAATGAGTTAACGCGCTTGAAAGATCATTAATAAATAGCAAAAATAGCAAAGGACCAAGGTGACTACCTTGTGGTACGCCAGAAGTAACCCTAATGAATTGAGATTCGCTGATTTTAAATAAAACCCTTTGTTTCCTTCCTTTTAATTAAGAGAAAATCCAACTCAGAAGTTGAGGTGGAAAGTCTAAACCATTAAGTTTATAGGTGAGAATAGTGTGGGAAACCTTATCGAAAGCTTTGCTGAAATCCGTGCAAATTACGTTGGTATGTAGGTTATTTCTAAAGTTTCTGGAGACATGAGTAGTAAATTCCAACAGGTTCGTCTCAGTTGACTTTCCTTTGCAGAAGCCATGCTGAGCTGGGTAATGATAGAAACTGAATGAGCTAGTTGTTTAGTTATAATGGATTCGAAACGTTTAGGTATTTCGCTAAGTTTTGCAATGCCTCTATAGTTTGCAAACACACGATTTACTGCCACTTTTGTAAAGTGGTATAATAAAAGACTCTTTCCAGAAACAGGGAAATACACTTTGCTTTAGAGAAGCATTAAAAATATTCGTTAAGGGCCGATACAAATATTCCGCACAACTTTTTAGAACAACGCAAGGAATGCTGTCGGAACCACTAGCATAAGAAGTTTTAAGGTTTTCTAGGTGTAAAAACACGTCGTTACAGGATATCGAAGGGGCTCGTACATCGCAAAGCAGTGGCGAGCTAAAAAGAACATTCGGTTGGACGGGCACGCAATTTTGTGCGTAGTTTTATTTAAAGAAATCAGCAAACATATCGGCAACTGTGGCATCGTTACGTGAAACCAAGTCTTTAAATTTCATGACGGATGGGAATCCAGTAGTCTTTCGTTTAGTGTTAACAAAATTGAAGAACGACTTTGGATTAGAGGAAAGTTGCAGCTTAATCTTATTAATGTAGTCTTTGTAACACTTTTTGTTTGAAAAATTATATTTATGACGTAGAATAGAATATATGCTATAGTCATTTGGAAGTCCAGATTTTTTATATCTCTTAAACCAACGCGTTTTCTGATTTTTTAAGCAGTTTAGTTCCTTGGTGCACCAACCAGTATTTACTGAAACTCTAACGCTATTAGTTTGGGGGATACAAGCACGGAATATGAGGTGCAAAGCTCTATTAAAATGATGAAATCTCTCGTCAACATCTCCACTATAATCGGGCCAAACTATAAAGGAAATCTCATTTCTTAACTTCCTGAAGTCAGTTTTCCTAAATAAAAACCTAGCAGCAGACAAATTATTATAGGTGTTACGTTATTTTGGAAGGCTAAAGGTTTCAGCAATTAACTATAAATGCAGGGTGATATACATCTTCAGGCAGAACCAACGGGTCAGTTCGGACTAAAGAGAATCTAGAATTATCATTGACATATATTAGGTCCAAGTATTTACCAAACTTATTCAGAATGCCGTTAACCTGAAAAGCCCACTATCTGCAAGGTTGTTTAAGAACTCGTTAAAGATTTCTCGAGAAGAACAGGGAACCAAGCAACCATCAATCATATTCCACGTTACACACGGTAAAGTAAAATCACCAAGAACTACAATCAAGTCAGAAGAAGTAGCCAAAGAAGTTACAGGCATTATAATCGAAGCGTGTTTGTTGTATAACTGTAGGTCAGATTGCAGAGGAAGGTAGCTAATAGTAATGTATAAATGCATAGATAAGAGTTTGATTCTTGTTTAATTCTTCTTGGTTCTGATGTTTCGTTTCTAAATTGCACCGATGCCTGCCGGCCACCCAGATAATTTACGGTCCACCTTTTCAGGAATGGGGGAGGGGTAGACCCTTCCAAGTCTTGCAGTAACGTGCCATGGTTGACCGTATCAAAAGCTTTTGATAGGTCTAGCGCAACGAGTACTGTTCTATGGTGGGTGTTTTGATTTAAACCGCAATTTATCTGGGTGCTAATGGCATTTAGCGCGGGGTGGTGCTATGAAGTTTTCTAAAGCCATGCTGATGACACGCTAGCTGCAAATTTGCTTTGAAGTAGGGGAGAAAAATGGCTTCAAGCGTCTTGGCTACTGGCGATAGGAGAGATATCGGGCGATATGACTCTCCTATGTTAGCTGGTTTCCCAGGTGGTCCCTCTAACCTTGGCCATTTTCCATTTTTCGGGTATGACAAAGGTGGCTAAATATTTGAAACCCGCTTTTCCTATGCTTTTAAGCATCGGCATGGCTATGCCGTCTGGGCCAACTGCTTTAGATGGTTTAGCCTGACCGATGGCATCCTCAACCTCTTTTGCGGTGATGGTAATTGGGGACGCCCTCCGTCTAACCGTAGAATGCATTATATATTGTCGGCAAAAAGCGATGACGCATTTTTTCGCATCCGACAGCACTTTATCGCCAAAGGCGATGGAAATTTTGTCGTTGTGCTTGGACGGATTCGTTTCATTAGGGACTTTACGGTGGACCAAAGCTTACCCACACCGGCAGAGAGGTTACAACGACTTAGGTGCTCCTCCCATTTTGCCCGCTTGTGTTCATCCACAAGCAATCTAATGCGTTGGTTTATATCTCTTATTTGGAGGTCGCCGCGATCGAGCTGTCTTATAAGGTCACGTTCTCTCACTAAATTTGCGGCCTCCGCCGGAAAGTGAAGCCGAATTTCGGGAATTCTTACGGCGGGAATAAAGCGAGCCGAGGCGGATTCAATGACCTTGCGGAAAGCGCGCTCCCAGCAAAGCGGCTGTCTGTAAAGGATTTGTATTCATCCCACTATCATTTTTTAAAAATTATGAAAGTGCGTTTTTCGGTGACGATGAAGTCGACGGTACGCTCGAGCGAAATAAGTATAGGCAGGTGGTCGGATGCCAATGTTACCATCGGCTGCCAGTTGACGCAGTTTACGAGTCTTGCGCTCACGATTGATATATCTGGCGAACTGTGACAGCTTTCTACCATACGAGTGGGGGGCGTATCCGTTTATTGTGCAGAACGTCGTTTCGTCTATTTGATCCGCCAACATCTCACCCCTGCTGTCCGCCCGCAAGTTTGAATGTTATAGATCGTGGTGGGCATTGAAATCGCCTAAGATGATGCGATTTTCGCCAGTCAGTAAGGCGCTAATATTAGGGAGGTATCCATTGGGGCAGCAGGTGGCAGGAGGGGGTGATAGATGTTGATGATTTCTAGGTTTGCATTGCCTGACCGGACAGATA
Source organism: Eurosta solidaginis (assembly GCF_040869045.1). Lineage (NCBI taxonomy): Eukaryota > Metazoa > Arthropoda > Insecta > Diptera > Tephritidae > Eurosta > Eurosta solidaginis. The sequence goes on along the minus strand of NC_090322.1, from coordinate 121,418,995 downwards.
AGCCGTCACGTTCTAGGACATTGCCCCTGCGGGCGATGTCGGGATCAAATATATGATATTGCACTGAGTGGTGCATGATAAACGCGAGACCACCTCCATTTCCGCTCTCGCAATCTTTTCTGTGGACATTATACCCAGAACAGGTCTGCAGAGCAGATCTTGCTCTCAGTTTAGTCTTTTGAATCGCAGCAATGCGGATGTTGTGCCGCTTCATGAAGTCGACTATCTCCGTGATCTTGCCATTTAATCCATTACAGTTCAACTGCAGAATTCTGAAGTGCACCGGGGGAGACGTCATTCTAGGAGTAAGTGACGGGTGACCACGCCTGAGTTTTGTGAGGATAGAACGCAATTGCTGTTGTGGCCCTGGGACTGGACGTCCCTGGGTAAGCATTGTGGTACCCGGTGTATTTGGGTTTGCGGCGTGCCAACATGGCGCCATGAAGACCGTCGGGTGATTGCCGTCGTGGAGACCAGCACATCTAGGAAAGTGGCAGGAGCTGCATTTGGCGGATGACGCAAACATATATATTCTGTGCTGACAAACGGTGCAAAAGGTGGTAGGGCCTAAGAGTCTGTTTCCCTGACCTACACGATTGCTCTCGGAAAAGAAGGGGGAAGAAGACGGGAGCGGGGGCTGATGCTCGGCATTGCTACCCTCTCTATTACGGAGATTGTAGTTATGAGTGGGAACGACCGTATGAGCTGGTTGCGCCGTAGAGCGGGAGCAGCAGCGGGCACTTGTTGTTGCTTGCTGAGCAGCAGAGCTGCTGGAAGCTATGGGGGGGGGGGGGGGGGGGTGCTAAGGCGTAGACTACGACAACAGATTTATAAAAGTTACGAGGACGTCGGGTTTTGGGATCTAGCCCAGAACAACCTGTCCGAGGCAACCATCCCTTGCACGTGACACACTGACAAGAGTATGACCGTCCTAAAAAGATTCTTTTTCGGCAAACGCAGCAAAACCATTTCTCAGGACCGGGGTCAGGAGATGGACCCGGATTGGGTTCGATACCTTCCCGCAGCAGGAGAGTATGGCGAAGTCCCGCTGCAAGGAGCTGCTGGGAGGATGACAATTTGTGGGAGGAGGGACGCAACAAATTAAATGGGGTTACACTGGGATGACAAACCCGAGGTAGGTCCCGTCCCGCCAATTTGTGTGAAAAATTAAAAGAAGCCCAACGCCAATTGGAAGAGAAGCTCGGCCTAAAATCTCTTCGGAGATTATAGCGCCTTACATTTATTTATTTTTATTCATTTACAAATAGTAAATAATAATAGCAATATCGATATTACATTCATATACATACATGTGTATATAAAAACACTACATATACTGCGTCTCATAACTATAACAAACATTTTTCTTCAGAGAACTAACTAGTGAGAATTGGGAAAGTACAGATATTCATCCTCACTCATTTGAGCACCCATTCTTTGGATATCTCTCCTCCATTGAATTGGCCCAAAATAAAAAAGCAAAACACTTTCTAAATTGTGCTTATAAAATCGTTTCATAACTACAGCACTCAGTTCGAAAATTACTCTCTAATACTGTTTACACACAGAAACTTAATGATTTCATTTCACCTGCTAATGAAAACGTAATTTTTTTGCTTTCACACAGAAGTAACTGCTCGATTAGTATGAAGGATGAGACAGACAATCATGGCGGAACGATACAAGGTGGGAGCATGGTGACATACCTACAAACAAAAAAAATTCCATGTACTTGTAAATTCGATGGACAAATGTCAAAATCGTACTGCGCCGGTAGTTGATGTATCAAATCAAATAAAAAAGGTTATAATCAGCTGTTCGATGCGGCCACCTTGTATCGTTCCGCCATGCAGACAATGACATTTGCTTTGACAAATGACATTTTTAAGCACTGAACACACCTAAAACTAAGAAACGGAAACGGAAGCGGAACGCTGCCAACAGAGTTGCATTGTGCTTTTGACTTCATTAGGCATTCGATAATGGATTAATAATAGGTTCGAATTTTGGATTGAGCTCAATAAGCGTCTTAATGTAGAAAACTGCCTTTATTATTCAATAAGCCGTCTGTGTGAAAACTGTATAAGGGAAAAGTAGCTTCTTCTTTTTTAGAACTTCTGCACACTTGTTTTATTCATAATGATTTTGCTTCTGAAGGAACAAAATTGAAAAATTAGTGAAATTGAAAAAAAATTAGTCGATAAGAAACGATTTGGGGGTCCAAAACGAAAGCTTTCGGATCGCGAGAGCCGAAAAATAATAAAAAACGCCAGCAACTCCTCCCTGGGCTGTTCAAAATTGGCGGAGGGTTCTCCAATAAGCTCCAAAGTTTCAAGTAGGGAAGTTTAATTGCTTTTTTAAACCCATATTTATGTCTCTCTTTTTGTTGTAGGCTATATTTTCAGATGAGAAAAAATGGAACTTCGATGGCCCCGACGGTAATAGAAGCTATTGGAGAGATTTGAAAGAGCCCCGAATTTTTTTGAAGAGAACCCGTACTAGAGATGCAGTTGTGAGCTCTAAAATAAAGAGTTCACATTACGTAAATGTACTTCAATGCAGTCTTCTTACCTTTTTACGAGCAAAATGGTGACTTTTCAGCAGAACAATGCAATAATACATGTCAGTCGTTAGACAAAAAAAAATTTTCTAAAAATAGCGTTAATATTTTAGATTGGCCAGGTTGTTCGTCAGACCTTAATCAGATAGAGAATATATGGAGATTATAAGCCCGTAGAATCTATGCCGAAAACCACCAACTTAGCTTCACAAACGAACTGGAACGTGCCATTGTGGATAAATGGGAGCAAGTGGAGGATAATTTACTTTTAAATTTAGTAAATTGTATGGATAATGGAATTTTTAAATGCATTCAACAAAATGGAAATCTAATAAATTAGAGTTATCAGTAAAAAAAAAACTCGAATTTCGGACAATTCTTTAAATGTGCTATAGTTATGAAGCGATTTCATCAACAAGAGCACTCTTGCTTTTGTTTGACGTTACCATTAATTGAAGAGAGTAATTCGAAAAGTCAGTTGCTGAAATGAAAGGGTATAAACAGCTGTACTTTTCCTCATTTTTATTTAGTTTCTATTGCGCTTCCCAAAAATTTCCCCGCAGTTAGTTCTCTAAGGAAAAAGGTGTGCTATAGTTATGAGACGCACTTCAGTATTAAAATGTTACACCCACGAATATTAAACACACGTGCAGCAGTTTTGCCTGCAGCGCTGCTAGTTTTGCTGCCGCTTCATTGTTTTTTAAACACACGTGCAGTTATATTTATCTGGCAGCGCTATGCGGAGGCTTTTGTTAAAATTTCAGCAGGCTCATTCCATTTCAAGGCACCCGGTCCGCGCAGGACATAATTTTTGATTTCGATGAAATTTTAATATGTTGTTCTTTGGTCAAAATAATGAAAAACGTCTTTTTTTTGCATCAAAAAAAATTTTTTTTGGAGATTTATCGGCAATTGAATTCCATAAAATGCAATCGGTATTTTATTCACCTATTTTTTCAACTGTCAATAACTTTGTCAAAAATTAACCGATTCTCATGATTTTTTCTTTGAAATGCTCGTTATTATATTTATTTTATATAACTTTATAAACAATAGCATGTAGCACTTAGCAAAAATTTATGACTTTTTTCAAAAATTAATTTCTCAAAAAACGTTACTTTTTTCTTGTTCAAACTTTTTCTATATTGAGCTCATATTTCAGCTTGGATAAATGCCTATTAGCCAAAATTTGTTGTTTTCGAGATATGAATATTTGAATATTAAACATTTTTTCCCCCATTTATTGATGCAATGCTTTACAGCATACAATAACTTTTTCAAAAATTAACCGATTCTCCAAATTTTTTCTTAGAAATGTAATTTTATGTAAATTTTTAAACAATTGCATAAAGTTAAAAAAAAATTATTTGTTTATTATTTAGTAAAAATTTATGACTTTTTTTCAAAAATTAATATTTCAATTTTCTATATCGAGTGAGCAGTTTATATTTCAACTTGGGTAAATATCCATTAGTCAAACTGTTGTTTTCCAAATATGAATTTTTGAATATTCAACTTTTTTTTCGCCATATATTGATGCAATACATATCAGCATAAAGGACGATCAATGCCAAATGCTTAAAATTAATTAAAATGTCACATTTATTATTGAAAACATTCATTTGTCATTATTTTTCAGAATTACAGTGATTTTGTAACAGGACATGGCAAAGGCTCTTGTGACGGTATTGTAGGTTTAGTGAAATATTTTGCCATATTCTGAAAAATAATAACAAATGAATGTTTTAAATAATGAATGTGACATTTTAATTAATTTTAAGCACTTGGCATTGATCGTCTTTTATGCTGATATGTATTGCATCAATATATGGCGAAAAAAAAGTTGAATATTCAAAAATTCATATTTGGAAAACAACAAGTTTGACTAATGGATATTTACCCAAGTCGAAATATAAACTGCTGACTCGATATACAAAAAGTTTAAACAAAAAAAGTAACGTTTTTTGAGAAATTTATTTTTGAAAAAAGTCATAAATTTTTACTAAATACTAAACAAACATTTTTTTTAAACTAAATGCTATTGTTTATGAAGTTATAGAAAAGTAAGTATAATAACGAACATTTCAAAGAAAAAATCATGAGAATCGGTTAATTTTTGACAAAGTTATTGACAGTTGAAAAAATAGGTGAATAAACAGCCCATTCTGCATTTCGACTTGGATTGGAATTTTTTAGATTTGACAATTTTGGTATTCTGTGTTCCAATCTCTTTTGATCCTACTTCGAATCGTTCGATTTTGTGTATTCTGCATTTCGATCGTAGTTCCGTTTTTCTAAGTTGCGAATAAGTTGGCGGAAAAATATTTTCTTTTTATTTTTGTATTAATTTATAACAGAATTTTAACAAAAATGTAAGTAAAACTTGTTAAGAAACGTAGAAGGCTTGATGGTGATTGTTTTTTATATGTTTTCAGGTCAAAAATAACATGTCGATGTCGAAGTCCTTGGACGTATTTGCCCCGCAAAAGTATCTAATACATACTTGAAAGCATCCTTATTAAGTTTGAAAGTTTTTTTTTTTAACCTAAATAAGAGAATTAGTCATCAAACTTTACCACTTTTAAGTTCAATTTCTTACAATTCGTCACTCATCTCAAATGGATTACACAAATCTCGCAATATTTGCCTTTCCCTTCTCGCCTGGCCATTTTCGTATGCGTTGCTTTCCAACTCCACAAATAACGCCACGGCTATTGATTCCATTATAATAGACAGCTATAAATTGTGTCTGTTCGTTCGGTCCAGTTATATGCCAAAGCAAGCTGCCGGAGTATAGGAAGGTGAAGCGAAAACGTAAACAATCCTTGCGGAAAGAATAAATAAATCTTTATAAAGTATCTTAGGCCAGTGCAATGAAATTAACATCCATAAAATTCAGAAAATGTCAACTATATTCATGCAGGAATCCGTTTTAACAAAACTTGGTGGCCACGGCATGGAATTGGCCAAAAGAACGACAAAAACACACTTCACTCAAAAAAATATAACACTGCGGCAATATATTCTATTGCTTTTTTTTGTACGAAATGGCGTGAATAATAAAATATAAACGTTTTTCAGTGCTTCTTACAAATTTTCTTTAATTTATTTTGTTCCAATGTTCACACATTCCGTACAAACAGCTGATTTCTAAAAATCATTTTCTCTTCCTCTTCTCGTTACGATTCCGTCGTAATGCAGAATACACAACTTCGACTAAAAGCTGGAGACATTGGTGCTTTATCGGAGCCGTATCGGTAACCTTTTAACAGCTGATTCGACCAACCTTATGAGAATCAATGCAATCGATTATTGGTGCCGCTAAAGTCGTAACCGTATCGTAGCCAACCAATTGGGTTTTGGTTTACCTTCGTAACGATAAACAGCTGATTACGTTAGGGATACGGATACAGCGATACGACATACGGCACCAATGACTCCAGCTAAAGCCAAGGCGAACTCATTACAGGTAGTGTTATCCCATCAGCTGATTGCTTCTTCTTGATAATTTTCCATACAACGCCTTGTACTGCAACATGTCAGTTAATCGAAATCAATGAAAATTTTCTTTTGACTTGACATTCTTCTTTACGGCGAATTGATTGAATTCGCTTTGCCACCACCTAGTATAGATTCGCCTTCACTAAAGCGGAGCGTAGAACGGGAACGTCATTGTTTACTATATAGTTTGGCAGCTTAAGTAGAGGTTATGTTGCGAATAGGGTGGAAGGCAGTGGACTAAGCAGTCGAATGTCATATAATGAAGGAATGGTGTTCGGAGTTTTTTCAAAGTTAAAAAAAAAAATGATAAAAGATTTAATATAAATAAAACTATTGTTTTAATAACAACAAAAACGCCATATATATTCTGTATACATAAATTTGTAAGGATTATCTCACTTTAAAATTTGAATTAAATAATCTAAATTTTTTTCTGAAACTGAGTCGAGAACTGTGCGTGTGAATGTGCGAATTTTCACCGATCAGCTGTTAGTTGCGCTACTTGGTAAAATTTACAATGGGGAACGTAATGGAATGCAGAATAGGGGTGATAATACCGCATTGTACAGGTCTACAAGTAGGATATGTAGCAGCACGCACACACACAGCCACGCTCACCTGATAAATTGCTTGTTCTTGTTCGTTTTTTGTGTGGATGCTATTTGGCAGAGTTGTACTTCTTAGGTCCAAGAAAATTTAGTAGCTGCTAACGAAAACTGTGTAAAATTTTTATTGCAAAATTTTGGACAATTTTAATTAACAAATTGTGATACTTTATTACTGGGGACGATTGCTAAAACATGGCCAAAACCGTTGAGGGAAGTATTAATAGACGCGTTTTTGCCTCGGTTCCAATAATTCGAATACTTTTCCGCCTTTGGACTATTGATAACAGGACAAAACGCGTCTTTTCATTTTTCTTTCCGCTTTTTTGGACGGGTTATTGTAGTCGACCTCGGTTTCAAACTGTTTTTCGCGGAGAACTTTTGAACGGGTAGAAAAACTTAACTCCCGTGTTTGTATTCTTAATACTGAAATAACTACGCGTCCTCAGATACCCCAATTGAAGACTTTTTTATAATTTTCTGAAGGACCCATATGGGTGCACTTAAAATTTCCTACTAAATTCGTTCAAAAAATTTACCATCACAGCAACCCATATCTGATATTCCGATCCCTTTTTTGCTTCCCTGTGTCGCTTTCGACGAAGCAACCCCGGTAATTTTGACACTTCGTTCAGTGTCAAAACTCATGTTCCACGCAGGTTCCACTGGGTTCCACGCTAGTTTGACACTGACCGAAGTGTCAAACTGCCGTGTGTTAGAAAGGGAAAGAAATTGTTTCCCTCTCATACATATCATACTTGTAAACCTGTACAATGATAATACCGATTGCATTTTATGGAATTCAATGGCCGATAAATCCGAAAGAAAAATTTTTTGAGGCAAAAAAAAAAAACACGTGTTTCATTATTTTGACCAAAGAACAACATTAAAGTTTCATCGAAATCAAAAATCATGTCCTGCGCGGACCGGGTGTCTTGAAATGGTATGAGCCAACAGTATTTTTCTGAGCTATTTAATTTTTGACTTTGCTCACCCAAAAGAAATTTTACAATTTACAAAAACATTGTTTTGAACATAAATTTTAGATTTTAAAAGATTATAACAATTGAAATCATTGTGGATAAAACAAGCGTGATATCTTATCCGTCAACTGCCTGACAGGATGTTCAGGATAACTACTTTTTAGCGTTTCGCAGCGTTTTGACAGGATGTTCAATATGGGTCGGCTACATAGTACAGGTTTACAAGTATGATATGTATGAGAAGGAAACAATTCCTTTCTCTTTCTAACACACTGCAGTTTGACACTTCGGCCATTGTCAAACTTTTGTGGAACTCAGTGGAACCTGCGTGGAACATGCGGTTGACACTGAACGAAGTGTCAAAATTACTGGGGTTGCTGTCGTGGAAAGCAACGCAGGGAAACAAAAAAAGGACTGGAATTTCAAATATGGGTTGCTGTGATAGTAAATTTGTTTGAACGAATTTAGTATGAAAATGTAGTGCACCTATATGGGTCCTACAGAAAATTATACAAAAGTCTTGAATTGGGGTATCTGAGGACGCGTAGTTATTCCAGTATTAAGAATACAAACACGGGTGCTAAGTTTTTCTACCCGTTCAAAAGTTCTACGCGAAAAACAGTTTGAAACCGAGGTCGACTGCACTAATCCATCCAAAAATGTGGAAAGAGAAATGAAAAGACGCGTTTTGTCCTGTTATCAATAGTCCAAAGCGAAAAAGTATTCGAATTATTGGAAGCGAGGCAAAAACGCGTCTATTAATACCTCCCCCGACGGTTTTGGTCGTGTTTTAGCAATCGTCCCCGGTAATGAAGTATCACAATTTGTTAATTAAAATTGTCCAAAACATATGGATATTAAAGAGAGATGTACTTAAGTGCTCGTTTGAAAGTAAATAAGTATATTTCTTTGTAATTTTACGTTAAAAATTTTAGGCAGTTTTCGTTAGCAGCTACTACACTTTTCTTGGACCAAAGAAGTACACAGTGTCAAATAGCATCCACAAAAAAAACGAACAAGAACAAGCATTTTATCAGGTGAGCGTGGCTGTGTATGTGCGTGGCTGTGTACATATCCTACTTGTAGACCTGTACTATGGGTCGCCTATATTCAGCGGGTGATAGAAAGAGAATGAGGCCACGATAGTCTATTAAAAATCAGGTGATCCGTTCTATTTGTAATTTTGACGTCGTCTATGCAGAAGCTATCACACTTGTCTTATCCACAATGATTGAAATGCCGAAAAAATGTTTATTTGGCATTTTGTTTGGTTCTTGCTCGTGATTGTTTAAAGGGCCAATTAATTGTGACTTATAACCATAACACCATAACCAGATAAAACAGCTGATCGAATCTAGCTTATGGAAATCAATGTAATCGATTAATGGTGCCATACAATAACGCTAACGCCATAACCATACCATAGCCAACCAATTGGTTTTTGGTTTCTTGCCATATCCATTACCTAAAAATATTTGAGTTGGTGAATTTAATAATTTTTTGTAGATTTTACTCATTGTTTTGGATACGTTATGACTAAGAGACTTATTTTTTGTGGAATATGTTTGTAATTTTTTGCGTTTTCTTCATTTTTATGAAATTTTCACGATTTTTAGGTTTAGGCCCCATTAATCGATCACATTGGAGATGGATATGGATATGGGTATGGTTACGACTATGGCGTTAGGGTTAAGGAAATTTAATTAGCCCTTAAGTTTTTAGTTACTCAACCCTGCCTTTATGCAGCAAATTTGTATTGAACAGGCCATGCAGCAAAACATGTGCCTGCGTAGTGCAAACCTGTGTTGTCTGAATCTAGCTGCGCAGCAGTTTATACATGCGCTAATCTACAATTAATAGTTAATCTAGCCGTTCATATATCCCATCAATAAGAACTAGATTATTAGCTGTCAAATTTTCGCATTTGTTTTATTTCGTGATTCCATTTAAAGATGATACCCTAGAGATGGTTCTTGGACTAGGATAAAAATCGCCATCTCCAAATTTTTTTCACAATTAACAATTATCGAAGCGAAAAATTTGTATGGGGAATCTGTGTATTTATTTTCTTACCGATTAGGAGTTAAGTACGAAAATGATGATTATCTCGTTATATGTTAGCTAGGTCTTAGTCTCTAGGTAATCGGAAAGTACTTATAAAAAATCGAGAGAGTACCAATATTGCACTGAAATTGGCGGAAAAGCGAGAAAAAGTTTACCATGGTAAATATTCAATTCAATCAATTCAATTTTATTTGCAATATCATTATCTTTTAGTTTTTTTTTACAACATAGAGTGGGAAATTGCATTTTATTTGCTTATTGCATGTTATTTATTTGTTGAGTATTCTGGACTTAAAACATAAAATAGTAATAACTGTTAATCAATTATTCAAGTGTTTTTTGGTACTTTATTTACTCAATGCTTAGCTAAACTTGCAAATATGTATTAGATAGAACTAGTTTGTATAATAATAGAGATATACTTAGTTAGCTAAGACTAGGCGCCATTTTCGTATAGCATAAAATTACACATTTTGCACACATTTTAATCCTTTTTTAATTAAATTGCAATCCATTCCTTCCTTTTGTATTTTCTTAATTTTTTTTTTTTAAATACATACTTGGCTTTGTATAAGAAATGGTATTGTAATAATTTAAATCCGAAATTTAAAAAGTATTTAGTTCTTAAGAGAGTTTTACAAAATTTTATGAGGGGACATCCAATAAATCGTATCTTATATGGATACAATTTTACTTCAATTCTGTATATTTTATACTTATGTTCGAATGCATTTTTATATATTCGGCAAAGGTGCAAATACGCGTAAATAGCCCTTTCAATACCGCGTAAGAGCTTACAGAAGTGTCGTGTAAGTGATAGAATTTCAAGAAAATATCCAAGCAATTCACAAGGTCTCATATTCGTCGTATAAGTTACATATTTATCAAATGTTTAGTTTATGTGTACTTATTTTTAATTTTTCACTGTTTGCTATCAAGAATCCCGGAATTTCTTTGAGATGTCATGTTGCAAATTTAAATATCTTTAATTGGATAATTTTTTTAAGTTTCAAATTGAAACCACAGGAAATCCTCTTTTCCGTGTAAAGTTAAGACGTTTAAAATTTTAATGATTTAATTTCGAAGCAAACATACATCTTTCTAATAAACGTTCTTTTTTAAACTTCTCAAGGTAATAATTTACAACAGGTCGACTGATTAAAAAAAAAATTAATAAATGTAAGGCGCGATAACCTCCGAAGAGATCTAAGGCCGAGCTTCTCTTCCAATTTGCGTTGTGCTCCTCTTGATTTTCCCTACAAATTGGCCAGACGGGACCTACATGTTTTATGCCGACTCCGAATAGCCTCTGCAAGGCAGATGAGTTTTCACTGAGAGCTTTTCATGGCAGAAGTACACTCGAAGCGCTTGCCATACACTGCCGAGGGGCGACTCCGCTTAGAAAAATTTTCTTCTGATTAAAAAACTTTATTTCTAAAATTTTGATGTTGCTTTGCCGGGGTGCGAATCCAGGGCATACGGTGTGGTAGGCGGAGCACGCTACCATCACACCACGGTGGCCGCGACTGATTATATGCGTCCAAAAATAGGGAGAGCTGTCATACGGCTCGTCTTGACCTCAGTATTAATAATAGGAAGTCAAATTCGCGGAAAACTGGAAAATTATACCGAAACTCTCCGAAACCGGGAGTGGAATCGATAGTATTTTTTCGCAGAACACCTTTCTGCATTAGAAAATTACCCGTGCCGGTCTACCAATGGTGGGGGATCGAAATTAAATCCGTGCAAAATTCTTTTGTACACAATTTTTCACCCTGTGTAGAACAAAATTCCAACAAACAAATGAAAATTGTCAACTTCAACTGCAAATATCTCCTTACAGAGTTAAACATTTTATTTATCGCCTTATTTTATTGTTGCCAAGGTCAAGACTATGACACCTATCCCCATTTGTTTGGACGCGTATCAGCAGTTGACCTCGTTGTAAATGATTACTCTACTCATATTTGTGTAGGTTACATAATTATTTTTGAACCAAAGTTCAATGAAAACAGTCTCTGTATAATACCGAAAAATTGCAGGATCCTAGGATTGTCATTTTCAAATCTCGAAAGTCCGGGATTGTAAAAACTCTGCGATTCGATGCATATCAAGGCGAATTCAATACCAGGTATTGCTATCCCAACAGCTGATTGCTTCTTCTTGATTATTTTCCATACAAAGCCTTGTACAAAATACGTCAGTTAATCGGAATCAATGAAAATTTGACTTAACATTCTTGTGCACGGCGAATTGGTTGAATTCACTGTGCCACCACCTGGTATAGATTCGCCTTATTGTCAGTTAATCGAAATCAATGCAATGCCTTAGGCGAATCTATACAAGTTGATAAAAAAGCGAATTCAACCAATTTGCCGTGCAGAAGAATGTCAAGTCAAAAGAAAATTTTCATTGATTTCGATTAACTGACATATTGTACAATGCGTTGTATGGAAAATAATCAAGAAGAAGCAATCGGCTGTTGGGATAACAACACCTGGCACTGAATTCGCCTTGCATTCGCTTTGGTTTGCTACAATGCTTGGATACCGTTGTCATCAAGCTTTGCTTTATTGTGGTTGTGCTCTGTAATCGCCGTGTTCAATGTAATATTTTTTAAGGAACAATTTTAATTAAGCTTTACTCTTTAAATACTTTGCAAGCCCAACTTTTACGTTTAATGAGGCTAAATTAATAATGATGGCGGGGGCTTCCGAACAATTGATGACGTAAAGTCCATTACACGGGTTTGCAAAAGATCGCTATGCGCTTTTGCACTATTTCCGATGTTTTGTATACTGACAACAAAACGTATATGCATATAAAGGTCTTAAATATACCTATTTAATTATCTACATACATACATATATTACAAATATACAATCATAATACTAATACATTTATGTACCTACATATGTACATGCAAACATATGCAAAGCACTTCACTGAACTTTCAGTTTTTTCATAGTGTACAAGTACAAGTGTGTTGACTTATCTGTCAAGCATTCTGACAGACACTCGCTGGATTCGGAATGACAGAGAATTCAAAATGGATACCATTACCGAGTGCGCCGAATGATTGAAAAATTGAAAAAGTCGATACGATTGGTAGTCAAAAATGTTGTCGTTGAGACCAAAAATGCGACTCTATACCTGAGATTTCCATCAGGTGAGCGAGGCTGTTTGTAGTTTTGACGTTTATCGCTTAGTGAACACACTTGTATAGGTACACTATGAGTTTTTTGTGGGTCCTTAACGGCATAACTATGTATTTACAATGTATGCACATTAGCGCACATTTATTGAATTTGCCATACAAAACTAGATGCGCCAATATGTACTCACCATAAACACATCGCACACCCACCTAGAACAATATATCGATTAACTTAAAAATCGTTTTTTCAGGAAACGTAAGAAATTTATTGCATCCATCCTTGACCCGTATTACGTTTAACGATCGGTGATCGAAACTAATTTTTTAAATCATAATAGCTCAGAATTGGTGGATCGGATTGATGACATATGTGACAAATGGTATTCCTTGGGTACATAACATATTATAATTTTTAGAAATAGTTTGTCAGATGGAAAGTTATCGTTTGAGTGAAAATGGTTTTCAGTCACTGATTGTAAAACGTAATACGGAACCAGACCGCCGTAGTACTTTTTCGTATTAATCGAAGCATTTCATTTACCGATAAAAGAAAGATGTTTCAAAGATTTTGACTGTTAAACGTATATTGTGGATATTGTGGCTCCTTTTGCTTAACCAGTTCACGAATATCGTTGCGAATATTTCAATTTGAAGTCGTCAAAATGCAATTAAAATTTGAATTCTATTATAGCCATCATAACTAATTGCAGTATAACGAAAAACTCAATTGAACTCGGTATTCTACATTTCAAAATGGAAAAATTTTAATGATCCAGATTAAAAAACTTTTTTCTAAATTTTTGATGTTACTTTGCCCGGGAGTTGAACCAAGCTCGTAAGTAGACCAAAAATAAATATTAAACAATTTTGACAAATGGCCGTTGCAACATCTACTCGTGTCATGTATACCTTTTTAAAACGCTTTACATCGACTTATGGTAGCGATTTTTCGAGAACGGTTAAAGATATAGTAATGAGGTGTGGTTTGCATCTTCTCTATTAAAATAAAAACACCTTTGGCTAAAAAAATAAAAGTCGGTTGATAACGACATCTAGTTTCTTATATACATACATGTGCCTCATAAATTATGCGTGACCTTAGTAGGCGTTGCCTTACTCATTTCTCAAAATTGGTCAAGTTATCGTGTTAGCGGACGGACGGATGGCTTCATCAAATTTTTTCTCGATACTGATGATTCTGATATATGGAAGTCTATATCTATCTCGGGCGGCCACCGTGGTGTGATGGTAGCGTGCTCCGCCTATCACACCGTATGCCCTGGGTTCAACTCCCGGGCAGAGCAACATCAAAATTTTAGAAATAAGATTTTTCAATTAGAAGAAAATTTTTCTAAGCGGGGTCGCCCCTCGGCAGTGTTTGGCAAGCACTCCGGGTGTATTTCTGCCATGAAAAGCTCCCAGTGAAAACTCATCTGCTTTGCAGATGCCGTTCGGAGTCGGCATAAAACATGTAGGTCCCGTCCGGCCAATTTGTAGGGAAAATCAAGAGGAGCACGACGCAAATTGGAAGAGAAGCTCGGCCTTAGATCTCTTCGGAGGTTATCGCGCCTTACATTTATTTATTTTTATATCTATCTCGATTCCTTTATACCTGTACTACAACCAACCGTTATGTTACCAAAGTTGTGTGCAAAGCAAACTCATCGTCTATTTCAACTCTAAATCGACTATTTTTAAAGACCTTTTTATATAACAAAAATCGAAAAACAAATAATTGTTAGGACTTAAAAACGAAATTCATTGTCCGTAAGTATTGTATGAAGAATTTTGTACATAAAAGTCCCAAATAATTATTTTATAAAAAATTATAAAAAATACTTTGGGTTGACTTAAAAAAATTTTTATTAGGAAAAACTATTTTGAAAGATTTTTTCATATTTATTGAAATTTCTGTGATTTTTTGAAACTCGAAAATCAATTATCTAACTATTATTTGGGGTGTCTGATTTAATTTGAAGATTCAAGAGGCAAAATCAAAATTTAAAAATTTATATAGTTTGGAATATTATCAAATGGAAAAAAATGTGGTGAGTAATAGTTTTCAATACACATATCGTTAGCTTAATATGAAAATGTGCTAAGTCACTTTTTTTGAAAAACTTTATTTTAATGCAGTTTTAAAACTGAATTCAAAATACATAGATCACAAAAAAAAAATTTAATTTTTCATTTTTACGTGCTGTGGGCAATGATGTGTAAATGTGCCAAGTCGTCAGCTGTTAAAAAAAATGTGCTAAGTCAACCTCTCAATAATATCAATCTGAATTACTAGTAATTTCTTTGTGCGCGCATTTTATTTATTTATTTAATTAATTCAGTCTAAAAGTACATACTTTGTTGCTGTTGTTGTTGTATTAACGACAAAGACACTCCCCGAAGGCTTTGGGGAGTGTTACCGATGTTGATGGCCCTTTGCCGGTACGTTCCGGTAACAAAGCACCATTAAGTTACTACTAGCGCGACCATCTCGGGAACGATATATGTGACCACATTAAACCTTCTAGGCCATACCGCCCTCCCCACCCCAAGTTTCATGAGGAACTTGGGGTCGTGAGCCTCGGCTTTTAATTAAACAGGATTCGCCACGGTTAAGTGAGTTGACAATTGGGTTGGAGAAGCTATATATTGTGCTGGCAACCCCTTTAGAGGGTTGCGAACACAACCCCTTGAAATTGGATTCACCCAATTGAGACATGCCTTTGGTGTTTGATAAATGCTTTGCGCTGACCATAAGCAACTTAAATTCTTACATGTCGATAACTACATGCTGTCTTACAGACTAGTTAAAAATAGGAAAGAATTAAAGCTTAAACTTATGTATATAAGCTGTTATTAAAATTAATAACACTACTGAATCGATTTGCTAGATGTATAGTCCTAGTTATAGGTTCATTCATAGCATTATTCGTTTTATGAGTTATTTCGTTAAATAATCTATAGGAGTTAGATTCAAAGAAAGGATTCCATATTATTGAGCAATATTCAATACCACTTCTGACCAAGGATATAAAAAGTGCCTCCAACGTCATAGGCTCCTTAAAGTAACTGGTGTTACGTCTACTGAACCCAACCATTGTAACAAATTCTGAAACAACGAAGTCAATGTGACTAGAAAAAAAAGAGTTTAAGAGATTTAGCATTTAAGTAGTTTGTAGATAAAGTAATTGACAGTTGTCTTTATGGAATAAGACACAACACAGCATTTGTTTGGATTTAAAAATAAGTTATTGTCTTCGCACCATCCGGCAAAAGAGTCCAGATCAGTACTGTTAGAAATAGTTTGACAAATAAATAGTATTTTTTGTCAAATATATAGTTTAAATGTTATATTTCAATTATTAAAGGGGAGGAGTGATGGGGAAACGTATGGAGTAAAAAGTGCTAAGTCAGGAGAAAAAATTTGTTTTGAGTGCGGAAATTGTGCTTAGTCATAAAATAGCTGTTGGGTTAGCATACATGATTTTTATTTATCCTTTTCAAAGCTTCTGCACTCAAAAGCATTGCAACTAAGGTATCCTCATTCATAGTTTTGAAAAAAAAGGTTATTTCAAAAATTATTCAGTTTTTTTCGTCACCTGTAAAATTCGTAAAAATTGACTTAGCACATTTTCACATTAAGCTAACGATATATAGTTCCCATCCATTTATTATACATATATTCAAGCTAACATACAAATATATTTTTTCTTTTAATTGGACACCGGCTCATCAGCACTAATCTATCTCCGCGGGTTATGTTGGCAGCAATCAACCACTCACTGTTTTTTATCCACCGACTGATTCATTCGATATGGAGCATTAATCTATTACTGTTGTTGTATTAACGGTAAAGACACTGCCCGAAGGTTACGGGCAGTGTTATCGATGTTGATGGTCCTTTGCCGGATATAGATCCGGTACGTTCTGGTAACAAAGCACTACTAAGGTACTAGCCCGACCATCTTGGGAACGATTTATATAACCACATTCAACCTTCTAGGCCATCCCGACAAACTTGAATTTTAATATTTTGATCAACCGCGTGATAGGATTAGTACGAACGTTTGTTTTTCTATAAAGCTTAGTCGTTAGGTTTTTACTCGGTCAAAAATAATGTTATTTTAATTTTGGGAATAAAATCAATATTATTAGATTTTTTTTGCACAGAATAAGGTGTAATTTTTTTCCGATTCTTATGACAAATTTTAAATCACTAAAACGCAATTCTTAATTACTACATAGCTCAGAGATTTGCCGATATTTGACATTTTAAAAAACTGAAACTAAAATATTGGGTCCAATTGACTTGAACTTAATAAAAGTCGTACTAAACAGCGCTAACTAAAAATCTTCAATAAAACTCCATTAAGCTACGAAACTAGTTAAATATATAATGAAATTAAACAGGGAGCTCGTAACTACTGAGAAATCTCTTATTCGTTCGTGTTTTTTTTTTTTTTTTTAAGAAATTATCGATTTTGAAAGTTGAATCAATAAAAGGGACCCCGAAATTACTTATGATGTACATTTTTAGTTTTTGTGTAGGCCTCCACATATGACCAATTATACTGGATCACAAATTCCAATTTTTTTTCTGCACCAGAGACGCCATTACGAAATTCCTATGTAAAATCACCCCTTGATTTCGAAAATCAAGGTTATTTTTAATTCTATGGTAAGGTTTTTGAGATATTTACGAATAACGGTTTTTTCCAAAAAAAAAAAAATTGGGTCCACTTAATCATATATATCTCAAGAACGAATTGAGCAATTCCAAAACAGTTTGAAGCTTAAGTTATTAAGTATTAAATGGGAATATTTACATGAATGCTTATAACTTTTGTATTAGTCCATCGATTTTGTTGAATGAAAGCTTATTTTTCTTGTAATAAAACAGAGCTTAGAGAGAAAAAACAAATCTGCAAAAAAATAAAAAGTTTTCGAGATCCTTCCTCGCAAAGCACACATTTTTTTATATTTTTACAAAAAAAATGGAAAAAATCCGTAATGATTGTTCGTTATCTTTGAATCTGCAGAGCCTAGCAAAAAATGTTGTATGCACCTTTTATAGAAATTTTTTTTACCTTTTAAAAGCTTCAAACCGTTTTGGCATTGCTCAATTCGTTCTTGAGACATATGATTAAGTGGACCCATTTTTTTTTTTTAAACGTTATTCGTAAATATTTCAAAAACGTTACCATAGAATTAAAAATAACCTTAATTTTCGAAATCAGGGGGTGATTCTACATAGGAATTTCATAATGGCGTCTCTGGTGCATTTTGGCTGTAAACCAGTGTTATTAGATACTTAGTACGCGGTCAAAAATCCGACCAATCCAATTTCTTAAATAAGAAAGATCAAAGTTAAATCTTCTTTGAAGATTTCTATATATGGGCCATACAAATTTTTATTTATATGATATGTGACACCCTTTCGCATAATTTCTACTCCTTTGTACAGCACGGTGTGTATGTGTAGTGACTCCAAACCAATTTTCACTAACCAGGCGCTTTTCAGCCCTTTGTACAACATTTTCAAAATAAGCAATGATGATGCGATTATTTTGAAATCGGCGGATAACTTATTAAAATAGGGTAAACCATGCGAAAGGCTAAACAAAAATGAAGTTGAAACATATTTGCGATTACGTATTAAAATATATCGTAGGCTTAGACCCAAAAAAAAACTTTGCGGACAAAAACCTATTTGAATTTTTCATGGAAAGCATATGAAGTAAATTCGTCAGATAGGATTTTTACTTTGTGTGTGGTAAAATGTTATGGAAGTTTGAGGTTTTAGGAAAGGTGCAACGCTCGTTTTTCCAATAAATTCCAAGTTTCTTTGCCGTTAGAGATGTTGGCAGCTTTGCCAAATTTAAGTAATGTGTATTAGGCGGTTCAAAAGATATATGCTATGGAAAGAGCTACTTCATTTTTCAAATGTTGATATATATATAAGATGCCACGCCCTTTATATAATACCAAAAATACCCCCTATGTGCTGAAGAATTCTATTTCCTAAAAATATGTGCATATTTTATACAAATCGGCCAAACGGTGCGTTTAAAAATTAGTTGAAAATTTGGGTGTGGCGTATTTGTATATATGTACATAGATTATTGAGAAGGATATACCTACTCCTCACATTAAATGCCAAACCCTTATTAGATCCGTTTAAGTGACTTAAACTATGCACATTTTTCTTTCGTTTGTTTCATTAGCCATTTTTTATCCCAAAGTGGGGGGTTTTCGAAGCAAAATAAGGTGGCTCAACCCGCAGCCAATACCTTAGAGCCCCCAGTGCTCGCCCCCAATGAATACACACAAGGTGTAACAGGCGCAAAGCGGCCTCTTTCCAAACAATAAACAATAAACTTCCGGGAAGTAGACCAGAGCCGGGCTGGGAATGGGACTAGGACTCGGAATAGGACTGGAACAAAATGCATACCACCCTCTGGGACTGACAATAAGGGATTATAAGAGTGGGAAAAACTTGAGAGAAGCGGAAAGAGGGAAGGAGAAGGAGACTAGATAGAGAAGAGATAGAGTGAGACGAAGATAGAGATAGATGAAGCGAAAAAGACGGAGGGAGGAGTGAATAAAAGGTTAAAGAAAAAGTGAAGAGGGGTGAGGGCAGAGTTAGACGGAAAAAGCTTATTAAAATGTATGCAGATAGATCAAATTTAGGGCAGAACAACGTCTGACGGGTCTGCTAGTAAATCTTATAAAATAAAGTCGCTAAATGCCATGTATGCACATAACTTCTCACACAGAATGCTCCGATTTTAAAACGGTTTTTTGCATTTGAAAGCTTAGCTATGTGACATGGTACAGTTAATATAATTTGAAGGTATATATTATAGGGTCGTCGCAAATTGCCAAAATGTAGTAAAAAATCATAAAATTTTTGTTTACACAGCTATAACTCACAAACGGATGGATTGATTTAAAAAATTCTACTTTTCAGTAAAACTTTGGAATATTTACCTTCGATCTGCATCAAAAAAATACTTGATTCCTTTCTTATATCAGCCAAATTGTTTAAACAAAAGTAACATTTTTACCAAAAAATGCGTGTGTGTGGTTGTTCGGTGTCAATTGTGAGCGCAAATTGCTTTTGAGTGAGGCGACACATATAGCATTCGCTGTGTTATTTAACTTCGGGAGTACATTTATATGTATACATATTTATGCGTTGTTGCCAAGTTAATGCAACATAAATGGTTAAGAATGCAAACATCTCTTGAAAAATACTCTTTGGTTAAAAATTGAACATTTCCTTAAAGTTCTTAAACAAAAGTTTTATTTTTTGGTATTTTTGCATGTATATGCTAATATTTGTGCACTAAGGAAATTTAATTCTTCAATATATTGAGATGTGTTTGTACAATATGGCTATCAACTGGAAGCTGTTTATGAGTACTTTGATACGGGGAATTTTTCGTACCCCTGGGTGACTAGGGTCTCGAGATATAGGCTAAAACGTGGACCCGGATACCCCTATACCGTGTTTATGCAACATGTATAACAAATGAAAGCTGTTGATGAGTGCTTTAGTAGAGGGTAATTTGCATACCCCTGGGTGACTAGGGTCTCGGTCTCGAGATATAGGCCAAAACGTGGGCCCGGGTACCCCTAGAATGTGTTAATACAATATGGATAACAAATGAAGGCTGTTGATGAGTGCTTTAGTACAGGGTAAGTTTCATACTTATTTGTGACTAGGGTCTCGAAATATATGCCAAAACGTGGACCCGGATACCCCTAGAATGCGTGTGTAATATGGATATCAAATGAAAGCTGTTGCTGAGAGCTTTAAAGTAATTTTCATTGCGATATTCGATTTAGTCGCATCAACCTGGGAATACTGATAAATATGCATGCGAAGCCGAATTAAAGATATGAACTAATAATACCCACATACCTACATATTTACATACGTACTATTCGATTTGCCTGAAATTTGGTTTATAAATTTGCCTATATTACTATTTATGATCCTTTTTTCCGGGAAGTAGACCAGAGGCGGACTGGGACTGTGACTCGGATTGGGAATGGGACTGGAATAAAAAAAAAAAAAAATACCACCCTTTTGGACTGGCAATAAGGGATGAAGGAGAATGAGAAGACCTTGAGATAAGAGAAAAGAGGGAAGGGGACTGAGAAAGAGATAAGAGATGAAGCGCAAAAATGAAGGGAGGAGTGAATAAAAGGATAAACAAAAAGTGAAGAGGGGGGAGGGCAGAGTTAGACGGAAAAACCTTATTTAAATGTATGCAGATAGACCAAATTTAGGGCAAAACAATGTCTGCCGGGTCAGCTAGTGTAACTATAAACCCATTGTAAAGGAAAGTAATTTTGCAAAAACCATCGATAAAGTGGTCAAAGATAAATTAAACGAATCGTATCTATTTCTATACACCAACGCGGTTTTGTACTTTCGAGATCAACATGCTCAAATTTGGCCCTAGTTACTAATAAAATAGTTAACGATTTGATAAGGTAGTTCATGCTATTTCTCTTGCAGAAACACAGTGATTTCAGTATCAAGTGAAACCTTTTAAATTTTTTTCTAGTTTTTTGACGAGACGTAAACTTTTTGCCAAATGGACACCATTAGATCGCAATCATTCATACATGTTTGGTGAGGTATCCTCCAAGGTACACATCTTCGACCTCTCCTTTTTTACAATTTATAAATAATCTTCTCTAACAATTATCATCTGTGGATTGCCTTATGTTTGCGGATGATGTCAAATTTCTAACTGGCGTATATCAAATAACCTCCATCTAAATGTTAAAAATGCTATGTTATTACTTTTGCTAAAAAATATAAGACAATAATGGTTTCAATGAGCCACTCACAGGATGCGTTCGCATATGTAATTGTATGTTAAAAATTGGAATTTTAACCTAGAGATAAGTAGCTTTAATACTAGTATTTATATACTTTATAACTAATGAGCCTATTAGAAAAATTCGGTAGACAAAAACAACAATAAAAATAAATAAATAACACAGAATCTTAAAATCGAAAAAAACTACGAAAAAATGATAAGTATAAAAACAAAATTAGTGCTTGCACAGATTCAGATTTTTACTAATGGCTCTTCTTACGGATATATTTGAATACGACATACAACTTATTGTAATGTTCACAAGCGTCGTATTTAAAAAATACTATATAAGCCATTAAGACACCTTGTGAATTGCCTACTAGTTTTATTGTAAATTTTCCACTTTTTATCTTGAATGCCTTTTTGATGATTAACTTAAAGAAAAAAGAAAGAGGAAAGTAAAATCACAATGTTCAGGAAAGGCAAAAAAATTGATTGAATTCTGTATGTGCACCAATGCTGTTTACAGATTGGTATGTATGATTTTTTGCTTAGCTCCCTGTTTATCTAGGTGTGCGATATGCTCAGCCGTTTCATCTTGCATTCCCCATTTCCCACATTTGCTATCACTGACCAGATTTAATATTGAGAACAAATATTTGTTAGGAACATTCTAGTTGTTTTATACACCAGAATGCCCCACCTTACATACTGTCAGAAGAGTGGAAGATCGCCATATTTCGACCCCAACTCTGAGAAAGCGCGAGTGTTTTAAAAACAGCGTTTGTCGTTTTTGCATCGGCTGCCGAAAATAGAACACAAAAAAAAAAAAAAACTTGCACAATTCACATGGATCTCGTATTCGTTGTTAAGTCATAGTCTTTTATTTGATTCCATGTTTTTCAATAAAACATTTGATTAAAACTTGACAAATAGGGGACCTTGCGAATTACCTTATTGTTTTCATCGACGTTACAAAATCTATTTAATTTCAAAACATCTATTTTAATATTTTAGAAAAATTTTAAGATTTAAATGAGCTGGACAAATTTGAAAATACTTAATTAGTTAATCCTTTTTAATAAAAGTGACGAATATTACTGTAAAAACATTTAGCAACATTAATAGCTTTTGCCACTTAAATAAATTTCGTTAAAGAAAATCCATGATACAAATATAGATGTAGTTCCACTTCTTCTCCGCCATTTGAATTAAACTGCGTATTGGCACACCCTTTTAGAACAGCGCTACCATATCTATAAAAAATAAACGTCCCAAATCGATACTTTTTTTTGCAGTTCGACAAGCTGTACCGGGCAAGTTTTGAACGCAAGGCAGGTTTAAGAACATGCAAGAACTGCATCTGCCGGAAAATATGTATATATCTATATATGTTCGTTCGTAGTCGGTTAAATATAACGGTTGCTCCGAACTTGGCCCACCGCAAATATACATCAGTTTCTTTTCCACTATTGGTTCTTAAGCCATTGCTGGGACTGGTAGCTTGTCGCTAATGTTAGGGCTTAGACCTACTATTGAGCTTATTGGATTACGCGTTTGCTTGCATGAATTGCGCTGCATTTGAACATAGCCATTTCTTCACTGGACGGCCTTGTCACAGAAAAGGGCGCTGCGAATATTAAACTTTGAAATATACAAAGGGAGTTTTTCCAAACTTCCAAAGGCAGGCAGAGTATCCCATGGGAGTTGAAGTCTGAGTAAGCGCCGAACCTATTGCTTAATAAAAAATCGTAATATACCGACACGGGATTGAAAGATACTCAGAGCAAAAAGAGGACGTAGTGACAATGCCCGGAATTTTGCAGTTTTAGAAGCATTTCACTCTTTGTAGGGGTATACAGATTTCGCTTTACTTTTTGGATGCGGAATTTTTGTTGTATTTAAATCAGTTCACGCTTTTAACAGCTCTGTAAATATTTATCCTAGATTGATATTGACACATAGTTAAATAAATATTCCCCATAAACAATTTTAAATTTCCAAAATATAATTTTGCTGCGGTGGCATTGATTTTTCAGAATTTAAAAAATTTTATCTCTGACAACTAACACAGTTTATGTCAAATACGTCAAACTGGAATTACCTTGTTTTCTTGTATCATGATGAAATCTATTAGGCTGCTCAGAGTCCCTTCTAATTTGGGCTGTTAATTTTACCAACTGGCAAAACTTTGACAATTTATCACAGTGTAAATTTTTTCTTTTGTTTCACTTGGAAATCACAAAGGCCCCTTTAAAACAAATTTGCCAATCTTCGTCAAAATTCGCATAAACGTAAAACTCGCATAAACATAAATAGAATTGTTGACTTAAAAGCGTATTCTAAATGACTTAGAACACTGAAATGAAAACTGGAAAATTGTAAATAATTTAAAATTGTCAATAATAAACTGTCGACAAAAATGGTCACAATTTTGAGTTGTTAAGTGATAAAACATTTTAATATCAAAGGGGACTGTGAGTACCCTATATATTACCAATGAAACACACGCTATTGTACTTCTTTCACGTCCAGTGGTTTTATTCAAGTATGTCGGTAGTTTGGTCTGGCATGGCTTTTTGATACCGGCCGCTTGAAAAGACCTTTTCGGTTTCTGAATCTTTTCATATTTCAAATAGTGTTTAGCAATTTTTTTGAAGCTATCAAAATATCATCTTCTATTGCGAATAGTATTTGTTTCTAAATTTTCGGAGAGCGAAAATGGTCACTAATTTAAGAACTGGTACAAAAAGTTCTGCAAATTTAAATACCCTACAAGTTTTGTAGTAATGACAAAATACGCTTTGTGTAAATTGCTTTCAATGGGTGTGTTAATACATTTCTAAAAATAGATTAGCATTGTAAAGGTCTACAAGTAGGATATCTGATAAAATGCTTGTTCTTGTTCGTTTTTTTTTGTGGATGCTATTTGACACTGTTGAACTTCTTAGGTCCAAGAGAAAAGTGTAGTAGCTGCTAACGAAAACTGCTTAAAATTTTTATCTTAAATTACAAAGAAATATACTTATTTACTTTCAAACGAGCACTTAATTACATCTCTATTTAAAATCCGTATGTTTTGGACAATTTTAATTAACAAATTGTGATATTTTATTACCGCGGACGATTGGTAAAACACGACCAAAACCATCGGGGGAGGTATTAATAGACACGTTTTTGCCTCGCTTCCAATAATTCGAATACTTTTTCTCTTTGGACTATTAACAACAGGACAAAAATCGTCTTTTCATTTCTCTTTCCACATTTTTGGACGGGTTATTGAAGTTGACCTCGGTATCAAACTGTTTTTCGTCGAGAACTTTTGAACGGGTAGGAAAACTTAGCACCCGTGTTTGTATTCTTAATGGTGGAATAACTACGCGTCCTCAGATACCCCAATTCAAGACGGTTGTAATATTTTCTGTAGGACCCATATAGGTGCACTATATTTTCATACTAAATTCGTTCAAAAAAATTTACCATCACAGCAACCCATATATGATATTCAGCTCCTTTTTTTGTTTCCCTGCGTCGCTTTCCACGACAGCAACCCCGGTAATTTTGACACTTCGTTCAGTGCAAACGCATGTTCCACGCGGGTTCCACGCTAGTTTGACACTGACCGAAGTATCAAACTGCAGTGTGTTAGAAAGAGAAAGGAATTGTTTCTTTCTCATACATATCATACTTGTAAACCTGTACTATGTATATTAGCTTCTGAAATCAATCCCTCAACAACGAGAACAGTTTTGTACATTTGAGCGAATAATACCTATGTTAGGTACTAAAAGTTGTCGAAAGTCACAGGATCTTCCTATAACACTACCCGAAGACCGGTTTGATCTTTAAAACCGATTGTTTAGGGTTGACAAGCCATGAAGTGGCTGCCCAAAGCGATCAGTAGACACCCAGCTGGAGGATAATGTTAGATCCCTAATTAGGAAAAACCGACCCATGTCAAAAAGAGTTGTTTCCAAAATAGCTAAAACTACACTTGTCTCACGAGTCAAGCAGAGAAATGGTATTAAAACGTCAAGAGGCATTTCCCTTGCCCGTAAACTCTATGAAAGCCAATTGGCAAACAAAAATTTTTGTGTGATTATGGAAGAGGAAAATAAACCTAAGAACGTACTAGAGATATACGCCGCCGATAAACGCCGCCGCCGCCGATTTTAGTCGTTTTTCGCCCGCCGTCGCCGAATGTCAAAAATATCGGCCCGGCGGCGGCGGCGTCCGGCGCTGTACTATATTTTCTACTCATTTAAAACTGTTTAGGCCATTTATGTTCATGTCGAAAATTGGTCGGATATGGTCGAAAGTGGTATCAACGGATGCGCACCACTGCCAGTTATAGGAAACTAATTGCGAAATTTAACTCTTTCTAACTGTTCATAAGTTATTAAAAAAAAACAGGCGCTTTCGATGTCAGCTTAACACGGACTTTGCATCACCCAATTCCCCAAGTTATTAAAACAAAACACTAAAAGAAAAGTTTTATAATAAATTTATATGCTCACTTTGCTTATTTAAAAAAAAAAATTGATAATGAACAATGAATTCAAATAAAATGACCCAAGGCGAACATGTTTTCAAGATGTCCTCAAGTTGTTAAAAAAAGCAAATTACCCAAAAAAGGTGCCGATTTAAAAAAAAATTTACATTGCGATTGACTGAAGGAATAAGCGAAATCAGTGATGCAAAATCCTTTAGCAGGTTTTAGGGACATAAACACTCCTTTGAAATGATTCTTACCTCATACTTAAGTTGAGGATATATATATGTATGAGAAGGTTTTGAAAAATCATTTGGGCTTACATTTAAACACATGTTGTTTATTTACGAAACTATACAATAGCGTCTGAAATGTTAATTTTGATTTTCGCACTTCATCCTTCAACACCCAAGTCTTCCGGTTTGACATTTCCTAAAGTTGGCGGCCCTCAATTATGTAGATGCGCCGAGGATTATACGATTTTCACCCATGAGTTACGCAATAACATCCACTTAGACTGCTTATGATTTCAAGGGCGGCATCCTTGGCCGAATAGTTACTCACTAACGTTTCAAGGTGCTTCTCTGGTGTAGCTCGGCAGCATAGCGCGGCAAAAACATACGTTAGAAAGTCTTCGGAGCTACACCTAGAGCTTCTAGAAAAGTGACATCGAGGAAGGTACATATGAGTTCGAAGTCGCAGTCCTGTAGCTTCTGTGCTGGCATATGGTGTGAGGATCAGGAGGCGTGGTAGCGACTGGTGATCGGGATTGCTACTGTTCGTACATCGGAAATTGTAGCTCGAAAAAACTGGATGCATCCTGTACCACGAGAGTCATGAGTATTAATAGACCATGAATAGCAACCGTAAGTCGCCTTTGTGCGTGACTGCCAAGAAGCCACAGATGATTTAAAGAAATTGTCTTTGCGACGATTATTAGGAGTTAACCCCAGGTGAAACTACGCTTTGCACGAGATATACAGACAAAAGTGTGACCATTTTATGTATCTCTATTTCTTTTCAGCAGACGCTGCAGTGCCAATTCCAAAGACCGGGGTTAGGTTCGAAGCCTGCCTGGAGTAAGTGAACGAGGTACAATCCCTCCGAAAAGGGCTACTCCTGAGAGTTTTTGAACGATCTGCGAGTTTTTGAGGCAAAAACCCCGGATCTTTCCGAAATGGCCAAAACTTTAATTTCCTTAAATACATACAAATAAAACCTTTTCTAAATACTATTTTTATACTCAGTTGAGCAGAGCTCACAGAGTATATTAAGTTTGATTGGATAACGGTTGGTTGTACATATATAAAGGAATCGAGATAGATATAGACTTCCATATATCAAAATAATCAGGATCGAAAAAAAATTTGATTGAGCCATGTCCGTCCGTCCGTCCGTCCGTCCGTCCGTTAACACGATAACTTGAGTAAATTTTGAGGTATCTTGATGAAATTTGGTATGTAGGTTCCTGAGCACTCATCTCAGATCGCTATTTAAAATGAACGATATCGGACTATAACCACGCCCACTTTTTCGATATCGAAAATTTCGAAAAACCGAAAAAGTGCGATAATTCATTACAAAAGACCGATAAAGCGACGAAATTTGGTAGATGAATTGAACTTATGACGCAAAATAGAAAATTAGTAAAATTTTGGACAATGGGCGTGGCACCGCCCACTTTTAAAAGAAGGTAATTTAAAACTTTTGCAAGCTGTGATTTGGCAGTCGTTGAAGATATCATGATGAAATTTGGCAGGAACGTTACTCTTATTACTATATGTACGCTTAATAAAAATTAGCAAAATCGGAGAAGGACCACGCCCACTTTTAAAAAAAAAAATTTTTTAAAGTAAAGTTTTAACAAAAAATTTAATATCTTTACAGTATATAAGTAAATTATGTCAAGATTCAACTCCAGTAATGATATGGTGCAACAAAATACAAAAATAAAAGAAAATTTAAAAATGGGCGTGGCTCGCCCTTTTTCATTTAATTTGTCTAGGATACTTTTAACGCCATAAGTCGAACAAAAATTAGCCAATCCTTTTGAAATTTGGTAGGGGCAGAGACTTTATGCCGTTAACTGTTTCCTGTGAAAATGGGCGAAATCGGATGATGTCACGCCCAGTTTTTATACACAGTCGTCCGTCAGTCCTTCCGCATGGCCGTTAACACGATAACTTGAGCAAAAATCGATATATCTTTACTAAACTCAGTTCACGTACTTATCTGAACTCACTTTATCTTGGTATAAAAAATGAACGAAATCCGACTATGACCACGCCCACTTTTTCGATATCGAAAATTACGAAAAATGAAAAAAATGCCATAATTCTATACCAAATACGAAAAAAGGGATGAAATATGGTAAGGTAATTGGATTGTTTTATTGACGCGAAATATACCTTTAGAAAAAACTTTATAAAATGGTTGTGACACCTACCATATTAAGTAGAAGAAAATGAAAAAGTTCTGCAGGGCGAAATAAAAAACCCTTAAAATCTTGGCAGGTATTACATATATAAATAAATTAGCGGTATCCAACAGATGATATTCTGGGTCACCCTGGTCCCCATTTTGGTCGATATCTGGAAAACGCCTTCACATATACAACTACCACCACTCCCTTTTAAAACTCTCATTAATACCTTTAATTTGATACCCATATCGTACAAACTCATTCTAGAGTCACCCCTGGTCCACCTTTATGGCGATATTTCGAAAAGGCGAACACCTATAGAACGAATGCCCACTCCCTTTTAAAAATACTCATTAACACCTTTCATTTCATACCCATATCGCACAAACAAAGTCTAGAGTCACCCCTGGTCCAGAAAGGCCCACTCCCTCTTAAAATACTCATTAACTCCTTTCGTTTGATACCCATATTGCACAAACGAATTCTAGAGTCACCCCTGGCCCACCTTTATGGCGATATCTCGAAACGGCGTCCACCTATGGAACTAAGGATTACTCCCTTTTAAAATACTTATTAACACCTTTCATTTGATACCCATATCGTACAAACGCATTCTAGAGTCACACCTGGTCCATCTTTATGG
The DNA here is from genome assembly GCF_040869045.1 of Eurosta solidaginis. Lineage (NCBI taxonomy): Eukaryota > Metazoa > Arthropoda > Insecta > Diptera > Tephritidae > Eurosta > Eurosta solidaginis. The sequence goes on along the minus strand of NC_090322.1, from coordinate 121,389,731 downwards.
CGATATCTCGAAAAGGCGTCCACCTATAGAACGAAGGCCCACTCCCTTTTAAAAATACTCATTAACACCTTTCATTTGATACCCATATCGTACAAACAAAGTCTAGAGTCATCCCTGGTCCAGAAAGGCCCACTCCCTCTTAAAATACTCATTAACTCCTTTCGTTTGATACCCATATTGCACAAACGAATTCTAGAGTCACCCCTGGTCCACCTTTATGGCGATATCTCGAAAAGGGGTCCACCTATAGAACTAAGCCCCACGCCCTTTTAAAATAATCATTAACACCTTTCATTTGATACCCATATCATACAAACAAATTCTAAAGTCACCCCTGGTCCACCTTTATGGCGATATCTCGAAAAGGCGAACACCTATAAAACGAAGGCCCACTCCCTTTTAAAAATACTCATTAACACCTTTCATTTGATACCCATATCGTACAAACAAAGTCTAGAGTCACCCCTGGTCCACCTTTATTGCGATACCTCGAAAATGCGTCCACCTATAGAACTAAGGCCCACTCCCTCTTTAAATACTCATTAACTCCTTTCGTTTGATACCCATATTGCACAAACGAATTCTAGAGTCACCCCTGGCCCACCTTTATGGCGATATCTCGAAACGGCGTCCACCTATAGAACTAAGGCCCACTCCCTTTTAAAATACTCATTAACACCTTTCGTTTGATGCCCATATTGTGCAAACAAATTCTAGGGTCACCCCTGGTCCACCTTTATGGCGATATCTCGAAACGGCGTCCACCTATGGAACTAAGGATTACTCCCTTTTAAAATGCTCATTAACACCTTTCATTTGATACCCATATCGTACAAACACATTCTAGAGTCACCCCTGGTCCATCTTTACGGCGATATCTCGAAAAGGCGTCCATCTATTGAACTTAGGTCCCCGCCCTTTTAAAATACTCATTAATATCTTTCATTTGATACCCATATCGTACAAACGCATTCTAGAGTCAACCCTGATCCACCTTTATGGCTATATCCCTAAATGGCGTCCACCTATAGAACTATGGCCCACTCCCTCATAAAATACTCTTTAATGCCTTTCATTTGATACACATGTCATACAAACACATTCCAGGGTTTCCCTCGGTTCATTTTCCTACATGGTTATTTTCCCTTATGTTGTCACCATAGCTCTCAACTGAGTATGTAATGTTCAGTTACACTCGAACTTAACCTTCCTTACTTGTTTTAAATAGAAAAATCAAGCTTTTTAAAGTAAGAACACCGGCGTCGCCTGCGCCGCCCACCCCGCCGCCGCAGGTATATAATAGAGCCTACGCCGCGGCCGCCGATAAAGTGATCGGCGTAAACCTCTACCATGTACACAGTTCTACTGATTGCAGTTTAGAGAGGACATTTCCGATTCGGAAAAAAACATCCAGATAGAAGTTTGGCAGAGAGAGAATCTCTTGGAAAGTGGTCATGCGGTCATAAAGCCAAGCCGTTCTTAAAGATAGGAACTATCTACAAATCAAAATCATCGTCTGCCATCGTCTGCTACGTCATCGTAAAAGTTCACCTAAATGTTTTGGCCGAACTTAGCTCCAGCACATTATCACCCAAAATTAGTTCGAAGATAACAATGGCGTTAGGGGCTCTGATGAAAGCAAAATGTATGAAAATAGGGAAATCAACAAGAACAGTTACAGAAGTTGAAAGATGGTGGCGAACAGTATCGCTAAAAGTAGACTAAACCATTGTACAAATCTTCTTGTCGGGTCTTTTCAACGAAGTTCGGACAGCAGCAATAAATTGATTCATTTACCTTTCATTGACATAAATACATACTAGTACAAAAGTACAAACAAAATAGCAGTTAGCACTTTATAGAAATTTTTTAATTAGCAGATTTTTTTGTAACAGTCCTTACAGAGCATTTTCTATGATTTGTATGCCGATGTTATTATTTACAATTTCCTCGACATTCATTTTTTAAGTTATTTTAATGTAAGCAGGTTTTGTGTTTGCATTCCTTTCATTCTCCATTTAACTTACACGTACATACATATTTTATGTTAAAATCGTTATTTTAAAATATTTAACATACATATTATTAACATATGTACATATTTAATTTTGTTGGCACTCTTCAATTTTACTTATAACGGTATCGCTTGACGGAATTCTTTTAAAATACAAATTCTGTTTGTCACATTTAAGTACATATTTTTATTTCAGAGATTTGTACTTTAAAAGAAGTCGTCAAAGGTCTTCGATTATGTTTGGTATTGCAACATCGGCGCCGATAAATTGGGATGGTGAGAACTGTTCATACGCAACGCAGATAGGCTTTTGTTATACCATTCATCTTCCGGTGACATTCCTATTAGGGATAGAAAAAAAACGTCGTTTAATAAATAAGTTCAGTCAGATGCATATAAATAATAAGAATGACAATAATAGTATATTCTTCTTTTCTATATATTTAAAAGTGAATCTTTGTAATTGCTAGCCCATATCTTCGAAAAAGCAACACGAAATAAGGTCAAATATAACTAGAGGACCCGACAGACTTTTGGTTTACTTACATTTAACAGATGAGCTTGCTTCCCCTATTCACTCTCTATTACATTTTCTTCTACTAAGTAAGAAGATATAGCTTATTTTATTTGTCCACGACCCTTTCATAAATCTTTTATGTAAAAGTGTGCATGGTCCTTAAACGATTTCTTTAGTTTTTCTTCATAGGTTTAACGGGTTTTTATTTATCCCACAGCATGATTAGAAAAGTATTATATCTGAAATGAACTGTACAATTGAAACTCACGCTGAGTATATAATGTTCGGTTACACCCGAACTTATACATCCTTACTTTTTATTATTATTCTCGTCCATCCCCTACTCCAATTATCACCCTCCCACTCCCAAACACATTCCCAGTCCCAGTCAACCCCTTTCACTTCGATTCCCTCATTTATGGAACCTCTATTCCAAATATTAAATACCTACATCACATGACCGACCGGTGTCAATGGTTTTGATTCTATAAGCTATTGTGTAATACATGAAACTAACGCAGGTGCAATTATTAAAATAGTTTTCATTTTTAATATATAAGGGACATATTGATAATTGAGAATTTATCCTGTTCCATAGTATTCCTCCCTCCTACTCTCTCAGTAAACAGAGACAGTAGCTTCGGGTCTATGAAATAACTTCCACGAAATAAGTCCCACTTTTAAAAGCGAAATAAGTCCCACCAAAAATTGCTTAAAAAAATGAAATAACTCCCACGAAATAAGTCCCACTTTTGAAAACGAAATAAGTCCCACCAAAATGAAATGATTTAAAAATTTACTTGAAATGAAATAACTCCCACTCAAAATGAAATAACTCCCCCTTGAATAATATATTTCTTAAATGAAATAAGCCCCACTTTCATAAACGAAATAAGTCCCACTTTTTCACTGTTTAATGCGATTTCAAATAAGAAGTATTTGGCTCTTCGAAAAAAAACATACGTCGAATAATATGAATAATCAAAGCAGAGAAATAATAAAGAAAAATCGTATGCAAGCTTGCAGAAGGCTTCTTAATGGAATGGATATTACGAATTTTTATAGAGTTCCAGAATTTATTATTAATTCTTTTTTCGGTCAAGGAACGTATAGAGAACGCCTACTAGTAACAACGTTTGGATTCGTAAATGGATTAAGTACAGATCAATTGTTCTTATTATTAAGATGGAAACCGTTTCGGAAGGACCATCAGATTAAAATTATCGACCTTTATAAATAGCTTGAAGATCCAGTGCATGGTAGACGGTATTATAGTTTTAACGTGGCATTGGGATTAGTTGTATTTTGTAATGGTGATATTAGAAAACATGGAACACGAATTCCAAATTCCTACTAAAAATATAATAAAACACATACATACGTAATTCATCAACAATTTTTTTTAATATTGTTTTTCCAGTAGTTAAGTTCGGTACCAATTTGTACACATTTCTTTAAAGTTTTTTTATTATAGTAAGTATAAAGTAGTTTATAACAAAAAAAGGAGAGCCATGAGAGATAAGGACAAAAAATTATGGTTGTCCCTTTTACGAAATGTCCAATATATAACTTTTTGCATAAGAACAAAATGAGAAATAAAGCCATAATGGCCTTATATTTCACGGCTCTATCGCACCCCTCCATAAAAAATTCATTTATTTATCAGATAAATATTTGAAGGGTTTCATGAACTTCTGCACGACAGTATGGACATACTAGTTTACTGGTTTGATCAATTTTGTGAGTTTGCATTGTAAGACAGCATTCACTGCAAATTTTCAAGTGCTTACAAGGAAAAAATAAGATATTTGGCTGTTTTATGAAACAAACCACACACATATTATTATTAATTGTATTCTTGTTGGTTTCAATATGGTTTAACGACTCGTCTTCAATGTCCTCTTCCAAATATGATAATTCTTCAAAAAGATCTTCATCAGGCTCCATTTGTACAATTAAATTATTTTTTGATAACACCAGTTGGTGAAGGAATTTTGAAGGAGTTATAGTACCTTGTAAGAGATCATACTTTAATTTCGAAATCATATCTGCTTTCAAAACACAGGACTTTTTAATACGCTTTTTTCCCACACTACCATTGGTATTCAGCAATAGTTCAAATTTTCTTACTTTTTCAAATTCTTGCATCTGTAAAAATGCTACAAATTTGAAAAAAGTAGCCTTCTTTGGAATGCTTTTTCCTATGACGCCATTGTAAGCTTCTATTGCAGACGTAGTGCGGATTTCAGAATCGAAAACTGAAAAGTTATGTGGACCGATATGTAATAATGAAATCATAACATCTTTTTGTAAATATTCTGTAAAAGGGAATATTGTACCTTTTGCATCCATTGATTCTCAAAATATTTTATAAATGATTTGAATCTATCTAAAGCGTTCAATTTTCCTAAATCTTCGGTTAGTAGTTGGAAGCTATCCGAAATGTGCATTCCAGGTAATAATGGAAGAGATAGAAATTTGTGATAAATTCTAGACGCTTCTTTATTTTGCCGAATATATTGAGCGAGTCTTTTGTCCTTCATGGTTATGAATCGACGCAATGCCTGGCAATAATGGAACCAGCAACCAAACATTTTTGAATCAGGGAAACTTTTTTCAATTGCGCTTCTCAATCCTGTTTCATAATCTGTTATAAAAGTTGCTTGTGACAAATCAATAATGCTCCTTTGTATATAACTAAATAAATGCTGATATGCTTTTAGAGACTTTTTGGTCATCAGTACGAAAAGAAAGGGGAATACCTAAAATAAAAAAAATAATAAATATATACATATGTATACATAATATAAATCATATATAGTTATGAATGAAATTAATTACCGAACCAAAGTATTCACAATGTAAAATTAATAGTTGTTTAAAGCTTCCTAGAGGAAGTACAGAAAAATTACCATCAATTAAAATGTTTCTTTTCGAATTAACAGGAATGCATTCTTTCATCAGTTCAACAGTTCTTTCGGAACAAAAAACGCAATATGCAAAGTCTTCTTCTTGGTATCATATGTTGAAAAACTGCAATTGTTTATTTCCATTTAATAATTTATCATAACTGCTGCGTCTTGGAAAACTTCCTGCACTTCTGCCGGTGTTTTGGGAGAATTTTTAAAATTTTTATTCGCAATATACTGCAAACTCCGCTGTATTTTATTAAAGACAATATTTTTGCTTTCGTTTTGATTTCTGCAAAGAATTTATTAAGTACTTAATAAATAATAATTATCGTGTGGGTGGTACTTACTCCATGCTAGTATTCACAAAAATATTGCGAATACTTCCAGCGCAATTGTTTTCAGTTGGCTTTTTATTAAGACGTGCGCATTTTGGTTTTACATTATTTAAAAATTTTAGTTCTTTGTACAGAGCCTCTTGATTATCGTGATTGTGCGCTTTATAATTTTTTGCTTTAATGCACTCGCTGCCAAATAACATTATTCGTGATGGACAATCCTTTACATAACAAACATAAAAATGTTTTTCTAATTTAGTGCACTTTTTAATATATAATTGTTTCTCAAAAAAAATGTAAAGAAGCTTGCTGTTACTCCTCTTCCCTGCAATTATTTCGTATGTCACACTCATGTTCACTATTGAAATTCGCAAACTTAACTAATCAATATAATGATAAGGTCTTGTAAACTAGCACACTTAACAACAAATTTGAAACAATACCATTCATTTCGTAAAGAGCAAGAAATAACGGAACTTTTCGAAAGCATATTCTACAATACAATAAATTTTTTTTAAAAAGCAACAAAAAGAACATTATGAAATTCAATTAGAAACAACGTGAAGAGCAACAAATAACGGCATTTAGGGGTATGAAATAACACCCACTTTACAAAACGAATTTATTCCCATTCAAAACGAAATAAGTCCCACTTATAAAAACGCGTAACGAAATAACTCCCACGAAATAAGTCCTACTTTTAAAAACGAAATAATTCCCACTTTCAAAATAGCAATTTTTGGTGGGACTTATTTCGTTTTTAAAAGTGGGACTTATTTCGTGGGAGTTATTTCATAGACCCGTAGCTTCTGGCAAAGAAAAATTTGGTATCTTCTTGCCTCTCACCCCTCCCCTCCATGTCTTTTCACGGTATCTTCCCCATTTCACTTGATCGATATTTCTCTCTTCTACTTCCATTGTCCTTCCCTTCCTAATCTTCTCTCTATTTTTCTTCATCTTCTTCTCTTCTCTTGTTTTCTATGCTTTACGACTTCCTCTCCTACTTGCTCCTTTTTAGGGGGTTAAGATACTTGGCTTGGATATCATACGTGGTTCCAGGCTCTGGATCAGGGACTGGTATCAGTCTTAGACCGGCCATAGTGACGAATTGTCACACGTGATTGGTTGTCACGTCCTGCACGAGGTGCCCCTGCTTCTACTGATAATGGCGGATCTAGAGAGGACAACTCGATAAAACCCGCACCCCTGAGTCTTTGTGCCGAGCTCAGGGGAGGGAGGACCCTGTTAAGGGTCAAGATCGGTACTCAATGGTGACGAACCGGATTGTTAGGGACTTGATTTTGACTATGGATAGGAATTGATGACTTTGGGCTGGTAGGTGCAGTATTCTGCCACCTTAGTAGGTCGGGGTGAAACCCTATCGAAATGGCTGGTAGGCTAATGCTGCACCTGCCCACGTCCCGTTAAAACCGTGGCGGGCCTCAAGGTACGTTCCGGCTCCGTCGCCGTTAAGTTGGTGGTGTAGGTGCGGTTGAAGATTTTCCCGCTTTGCGTCCGGTCTGGCTCTGAACGCATTACTCATAAGGTAATGCGTCAACCCTCGCGTGGCCTCCCTGCGCAGCATAGATAACCACGGGACCGTTGAAGGGCGACTACACAATCGGCTCCGGATAGCGGCCTTGAGGGGGGACTTCTTAGAATGGACACGAAGACGAAGAAAAAGGAGGGTAGGAGTGACGGCGAAAGTCGTCATGGTGCGGGGGACGCGACAGGTGCGGAGAGTGCTCCGAAGCAGGTCGCCGCCAGCCGGGAAAGCTCCCGGCGGGTCAAAAGGGCTGATCAGACGGATCAGCGCAGGGGTTTGGTTTCAAACCCCGTAGGTACGGGTAGTTCGGTTAGTGGAGGGGTGTCGAAACCGACACCCAATGTAGGCCCATATGGGGCTGTGACAGGGAAAGGCAGAGGTCCGACGAATGCAACGGAGCAGCCCAGTACTAGTAAGGAAGCCCTGTCGCGAGGAGCTTTCCCAACGGGAGCCCTGGGGTCGAAGCCTGCCGGGAAAGGTAGGCGATCGACGCCGCGTAGGAAAGCTCTGGGTGATCGGCGCTTAGCTGAGAAGATCTTGGAGCGCTACGGCGGAAGGGATGCAGCTCAGATGTCTGAGAAGCATTCCCGGACGCTGGAGTGGGCCAGGAGCGTCGTAGCTTGCGACGACCACACACCGGTGTCGAACGATGCGGGTGAGCAGCAGGGTTTGGGGGCTATGATGCGGCAAAGGTCGGATGAGCGGAATGCCTCAACGACAAAAAGGGCCCGAGGAGGTGGGGACGCAATTTCGTTTAGCGAAATCGCTAAACGTGCAGGCTCCATCACCCTCGGGGTCCTGGATAGGAGTAGGGAGGATGGTGCCATCTCCCGAGAGGAGTGGCCGTGGGTCGCCAGCGCCATATCAGCGGCCTATATGACCGCTGTTATGGAGAGCCCAGGTACGCGGCCATGCTTCGAATACTCGGGGTGGTATCATGGTTTTAGACTGATTACTTGTGCTGACGAGCGGTCGGCCTGTATCTTTAAGAAAATAATTTCTTTGGTAGGGGAGGTCTGGAGGGGGGCCAGACTCGAGGCCGTGGAACGGAGGGATCTCCCCCTTCGACCGAGGGCTCGGGTGTGGTTGCCTGCCGGGCCATCTCAGCCGGAGAAAATACTCGAACTAATGCGTTACTGCAACCCGAACCTTCCGACGCATAACTGGAGGGTCCTCAGAGTAGAGGAGGCTGTTGGGCCACGTCGGCAAGTGCTGATTCTGCTAAACGCAGAGTCCACCGGTCCTCTCTCTGACACGAGGGGAGTTATCTCCTATGGCCTCGAGCGTGTGGTTCTTAAAATCTACCACGCCGATTCCAGGGGGGATGGTTCCTCTCCCACAGAGACTGTTCGGGAGGTGGAGGCGTCCGCAGGGGAGCCAGTACCCATGGTTGTGGATGCTGACTCCGCTAATTTGGACAGCGAAAGCACTGTTGACGTCCCGTCAATAGCGGGATCTGTCATCAGTGCTAGTCGTCTGGATGATAGGGCCGAGGAGGAGCTCCTGGCCTCCGAGGGCGAATCATCGATGGCGGGATCCGTCATCAGTGTAAGTCGTCTGTTGGGGGAGGAGGAGGACCTCCTAGTCTCCGAGGGCGAAGCCGCCAAGGATGGGGTGCAGAAGAAGAAGAGTAGTGTTGATGGAAATCTGTCAAATCAATCTTCAGCATTCTAAGGCGGCTTCCGCAAACTTGTTGCTCTGTCTTGAGAAAGGCGGAGTGGATATTGTCCTTGTCCAGGAGCCGTGGCTGAGTAGTAACGGCGGAAAAATTTCTGGATTAAGGACGGGAAAATTCAACACCTTGGTGCATGGGGAGGCAGGTAGGCCTAGATCCTGTGTGCTTATTAAAAAGGAATTTAAAGCTTTTATTCTCTCTAATTTCAGCAATGCTGACGTAACCACGGTCTGCCTCGAGCGAGGCAGTAGCGAATTGTGGGTGGTCTCAGCGTATATGCCCCATGGGGACGTAACGGGACCACCGCCTGTGATACTGGGCGAAATCACCGCTGAAGCAAGGCGGAGAGGTGTTGGCGTAATCATAGGTGCCGATGCTAATGCACACCATAGCATATGGGGGAGCTCGGATACGAACACCAGAGGTGAGTCTTTATTTACTTTTATTGTAGATGAGGGACTTTGTATATGTAATAGGGGGAATGACCCGACTTTTATTACTGCGGTAAGGGAGGAGGTCTTGGACCTCACCCTGGTTAGCAGAGAACTGGAAGATCGGATATCTGGATGGAGGGTTCTCAACGAGCACTCTTTCTCTGATCACCGATATATTCAGTTCTCGGTGAATGAAGAACGTCCCGGTAAAATATCTTTTAGGAACCCTAAAAGTACCAACTGGGACTTGTATTGTAGGAAGTTGGGAGAGCTATTGCCTGAGGCGCCTATCGCTGGTTCGGACCTGTCCGAATCTGAAATAGACGATCTGGTGGAAAACTTCACCTTGGCAGGCAATAGCGCCTTTCAACAGTCCTGCCCACTGAAAACTTACAGGGGGAAGGGCAAGCCGCCCTGGTGGTCTGATTCCCTTGACGACCTAAGAGCGTCCAGTAGGCGGCTCTTTAATAGAGCCAGGAGGAGTAGACTACCCTCGGACTGGGAGCTCTATAAGGTGAGTCTGGGGATTTATAAATATGAAATAAGGTTAGCCAAGCGGGATTCATGGCGAAGCTTCTGTGAAAACGTGGAGGGCTGCAATGAATCCGCGAGGCTTAGAAAAATACTCTCTAGGAATCCCGCCCCTCGGGGGTATCTGAGAGATGATGGTGGGGACTGGTCGATGAGTAGCGAGGAGTCCCTGAGACTTTTACTGGACAATCATTTTCCCGATGTCCCAGTTGCGCAGGGATCTTCGCTTGCGTGGTCGGCGGTTGCTGGCCATGCAGAAATGCCTGCCATCCCACTACGGGAAAGTCAAATATCCTGGGCTATAAATTCGTTCAAGCCCTATAAGTCACCCGGTCCGGATGGCATCATTCCTGCGCAACTTCAAAGGTCTTTAGGGATTTCCTGCCGCTGGTTGGCCATCATCTACACTAACTGCCTCAGGCTTAACTATATCCCTAGGTCGTGGCACACGGTTAGGGTCATCTTCATTCCGAAGGCCGGCAGGGGCTCTCATGTAACACCTAAGGATTTCAGGCCAATCAGTCTCTCGTCGTTTCTTCTTAAGACGCTTGAGCGGCTGATTGACCTGTACCTACGAGAAAGGATACCTGGGGGGTTACTGTCGGCTTCACAGCATGCGTACTGCAAAGGCAGATCGACGGAAACGGCTCTCCATTCGATTGTAAAGCAAATAGAGGGGTCTCTAGAACATAAAGAATATGCTCTGGGTGCCTTTCTAGACATCGAGGGGGCTTTTAACAATGTTCTACCGGGGGCAATCGAAAGAGCTCTGGTGGGTTTAGGAGTCGAAGCGGCTCTGGTTGAATTTATTAGCAAACTTCTATGCGGCAGAATTGTCGCAGCGGAGTGGGGAGGAGCCATAATAAGGAGGAAGGTGTGCAGGGGCACGCCACAGGGAGGTGTCCTATCTCCTCTGCTCTGGGTTGTGGTAGTCAACGAGCTTCTTGTGGAGCTGGAAGCCAATGGCTGTCGGGTGGTTGCCTATGCAGATGACCTCGCTATCCTAGTCAGGGGCAAATTTCTGGGCACCCTGCGCGATGTTCTGCAGGGATACCTGGATACTGTGGCTAGGTGGGCTGAATCATGTGGAGTGGCGGTCAACCCGGGAAAAACAGAATTGGTTCTTTTTACAAGGAGATATAAGATACCCGACTTCAGAACTCCTTCGATTGGAGGGGTACCGTTGGTACTTACTGACAGGGTTAAATATTTGGGAATTGTTCTGGACAAGAAGCTGTCCTGGAGGCCCAATGTGGAAGATAGGGCCAGGAAGGCCGCGGTTGCCTTGTACTGCTGCAGGGGGGCTATCGGAAAGAGATGGGGGCTCTCGCCAGGAGTAGTACACTGGCTTTATGAGATGGTTGTCAAACCGATTCTGCTATATGGGGTGCTGGTCTGGTGGAAAGCACTGGACACGGCGAGCACCTCCAAAATGCTAGTGTCAGTGCAACGGACGGCGCTTATCGGCATCAGTGGCGCTATGAGAACAACACCTACCTTGGCACTGAATGTCATGCTGAATATACATCCAGTAGATATTGCGGGAAAGGCAGCCGCGGCCCGGTCGTTGGTCAGGCTTCGTGATATGGGTTATATGCTTTCTGATTTCGGACACTCTAGCCTTCTTACTAGTTTCGACTTTATCCCGGACAGGACGGACTATTGCATGCCGGTGGCCGCTCCCTATACAACCTTCACCCCAGTCATTCCCCCGAGGGAGGAGTGGAGAAGAGGAATTATCTGGGGCATGGGACCGGTTAACTTGTTCACGGATGGGTCGAAGTTGGACGGAAAGGTTGGCGGGGGGGGTCTTTTGTCAAGAGCTAAATGTAAGCCGCAAGTTTAAGTTGGCTGATCACTGCAGTGTATTCCAAGCGGAAGTTGCTGCGATTAAGGATGCGGTGGATGAAATGCTATCCAGCGCTACTACGGTTAGGGAATTTAACATCTACTCTGATAGCCAAGCGGCTATAAAGGCCTTGAGCTCAACTACAGTGCGATCGAGGGTGGTCTGGGAGTGCCTGACCACACTTGCGATTGCATCGAATTATTTTACAATTAAGATTATCTGGGTCCCGGGCCATAGTGATATTCCGGGTAACTGTCAAGCGGATCTCTTAGCCCGAATCGGTACAACTGAACCGGATGAAGATGGCTGTAGGGATTTCGGGATTCCGCTAGCCACCTGTGGATTGCTCTTCCATAGCTGGGCCTCGAGTCAGCTCAGCAAACGTTGGGCGGACACTACGTCTTGTAGGATATCAAGATCTTTCTGGCCGAAAGTGGATGGCAGGAGGTCTGCTGAAATAATTGGGTTCACTAAGGCTCACCTATCAATGGTCATTGGGGTTTTGACAGGGCACTGTCCCATGGGTATCCATGCGGTACGTCTCAATATATTGGAAACTCCATCCTGCTGCAGCTGTATGGAGGATGATGAGGTGGAATCACCAAATCACTTTATGCTTGACTGCCCAGCTTTTGCCAGAACTAGGCGAAAGTATTTTGGTCGTGACTCACTTGGATCTCCCGAGGAGCTATCCAAGGTTGAGATCGGGATCATTCGGAACTTTATCGTTGCTACCCAACGATTCTCTAAGTAGTTATATCTACGTCACCGTTAGTTTAGTTTATTATATGTGGTATCACAACGGACCGTCATGTTGTCCAAGTGAGCTTCCTCTCATCAGGGAAGCTACCACCCAACCTGACCTGACCTGACCTGCTCCTTTTTAAGATCCAATCCCTATTTCCACTTTTTATCCTCTCCTTCACCCTCTCTTAATTTTTCTTCCTCTCCCCTCTAGGTATTTACGGACTTTTAGTTACCTGATAGCCTTTGAAAAAATGTTGATATCGAAACCTGTAGAACAATGCAAATCTGATGACTTCTGAACCGGCACGTCTAAGAACTGTCCGGATCATAGCCACTTGAAAACGAATTGAGAAGTAACACACTGGTGACAATTGCCACCGCTAATGATATCGCCGTGTAAAATTAGACAGTTGCACCCATTGGTGTTGAGCGAGAACTATTATTATCACCAAATGTTATAGCTCAACTCTAGTGTTGAGCAATAAGCTTCTGCATTCCTAATATTTGAATTTGCGAATGGCAAACATATGAAATTCGTAACATCTCTAGCACATGTGTAGTAGCCATAAAATGCAATCATAAAAGTAATTTTCTTATTTCCATAATCCATTAAATTAGGTGCCAAAACGCTAAGGACTTGAATTTTCTTATCGCTTCTCCAATCTAAGAAGATTTTCATAAATATACATATTTCATTCAATAAACTTCTGCAACTTCTCAAGCTCAGGAATTTCAATTTAAGAAACGGAAGTGTAGGTCATATGAAATAATTTTTTTTGCACATTGCATGTGAATATGAATTTTATGAACATAACTGCGTAATATCCTGTATGTGACTTCTTGGTTTTCTTTTAAGCTCAGTGTAAGATTCGCTAAACTATAAATTATGAAATTACATACAATTTACGTATATGTACAATGGAGATCAAGCCCAGCAAAAAATGGCATAAGCCGTTGTAAACAATAAGGAATACTGATTTCAGACCTGATAGAGAAATCTTATAATAAGATAAATATAGTATTGTACGCTACAAATATGCCTTATAAGGAAAAAAAAAACTAGGTAATTAAATGCGGCAAATAGCGTTTAAATTGGGAAAAATTGGGATTGCTTTTGCGCCATAGAAATCCTTCCCTCAATCTAAACATGCGATTTTCTAAAAAACTATATTTTTTTCTTTGGTTATAGGAAACACTTTCTTAAGAATAGATAAATTTGTATTAAAAGAATAAAATTAAATGTGCAACTGTCATGGCAGTAGATTTCGAGTCGTGGTCTTCAACTTCACAGTCGCTTGCTCTAAAAATTATCAAAACACTTACAAGGGAAAACTGTTATCTCTTCTGGACGGTAATTTTTAAGTTTTTGCGCATTATAATATTTAAAAATCAATCTCAGGATAAAAGAAGATCAAAAAATAAAGAAAGTAAAATATTGAAATTTGTTTTTGTTTATGAACAAATAAATATGTATGTGTGCAGTTGAGAAACTTAAAATTTTTTTCCTTGTGGAAAAACGTCAATAATGTCAGATTTGATAATACTTTGTACCTGTTTTTATCATGGTTGTAGCCACTGAGCTACATATATCGTACATACAAATCTTGTGAGAAATATTCAATCAAGTTTTATTGATGAAAAAATGAAAAAAAAAAATGTTATGTGTATAAATAGGCTATTTCTGACCACAAAGCACGTATTCCATATTCGTTATAGAGATTCCATATATAAGGAAATTGAGGTGAGTGTTAGTACGATTGAAAGTAGGAGTGAGAGTGGGAGTGAAAGTGGAAGCGATAGTTGGAGTTGGGATGGGCTCGGGAGCGGGGGGAGGATAAATGGACTATTGGATCGACAAGAACAAGAAGAAAAATAATAGGATAGAGAATGAGAAGGGAAAGCAAGGCTCATTTTCGAAATTTAGGCAAGAAAAAAGTAGAAAATAATGTGCCGGGTATTATAGCACATACATATACAAATTGTAACGAATTTTGGGGAACTCCGATTATTATGCACCTTCTGTCAACGTTCGAATCGCTGAACTGTCGAATATATAACTACAATGGCAAAATAGTCTTTATTTCCAACTACTTCACAATTACAATTATCGTGTACTTCACTATAAGCGTGTCTAAATCAAACTGAACGATCATCGCTTGCACCGCGCTGTTTTTATACTCTCAGTTAGCCTCGTTCACCTATTTCTCCTAAAGCTACACTTTTAATGTACATGCCTTCTGGAACAGTTGTATCTCATACTTGGTAAATCAGCTAAATACATGTTTATCTTTAGTTAATGTTTTTCTTCTAGCTATATGCGTGTGTATGTGTGAGTAACAGCTTCTGCTCTGAGCTAATGAGAACGATATGTGTGATTGTTTTTCTTAATTCTTCGCTCTTATCTGCTGACTACATATGTGTTAAATAATCTCTTCGCTTCAAGCTGCTGGTTATGTATGTGAAATATTCTTCATTGCCTTCTATGTATGTATGTTCAAAGTGAACTTAATAAATTCTTTGATTATTATGCTATGAACAGTCTTTATATAAATATTAACAAGTGTTTCAAAGTGACTTACTCTAAAATGGCCAAACCTTTAGATACTTGCTACTGTTTGGCAGACTCGTGCCTTTCTGAGGTTAATGAAATTAAAGATCTAGGAGTGTATTTTGATAGTAAACTAAATTTCACTACACATTTAAACTATATAATTACTAATTCTTTTGGATCACTTGCCTTCTTGAAACACCACTTTTCTAATTTTACAGACCCATATACCTATAAGATTTTGTATTCGGCCTTTGTCCGTTCCAAACTGGAATACGCATCTGTCATTTGGGGACCATACCATTCAGTCCATATAAATCGTCTGGAGAAAGTCCAAAAGTGCTTTGTTCTTTTTGCTTTGCGTTCTCTTAACTTTACTGAACCGATTCCGTCGTACGCTGCTCGTTGTCGATTAATTAGTTTGGTATCGTTACCCGATAGGAGAACGCTGTTATCGGTTACATTTATTATTGACCTTGTCTCTGGTAGAATATATTGTCCTTCCTTACCTCAGCTAGTTAACTTTAATGTGCCCTGCAGAAATTCACGGAATTTTGTTGTTTTTCGTGTTGGAGTTAACAGAACAGTCTATGGCGCTAACGCTCCCTTGAATAAAACTATGTCTGATTACAACTATTTCACAAATCGGTTATACAGTTCAAATTAAAAGCCTATTTTTAAGTAATACTTAATTTACATTAGTTGTACTATGTTCTTAAGTGTCTGCCCTATATTAGACATACAAGTAAATAAATAAATGGCTTACTGTCGTTGTGTTTATTTACTAACAACTTAGTCATGTTAGAAATAGTAATATTCGCCACAATGTGTACAGTTACAAACATACAGTGGCGGCCACATAAATATAAACCTTTTATTTTTAGACAGCATACAAAATTGCCTTTAACTTTAACTGTTTTGTTAATTTTCAATTAAGATATGATGCTTTCTCTTTCCTATTTCATAGTACAGTTTTGGTATTCATTGAATTGGTGTGCATTTTTTTTAAGAATTGAACTTGAATTCTTGGAAATCGGAAAGAGAAAGCATTATATTTGAATTAAAAATTAAAACAACAATTAAAGTAAAAAACAGTTGTGAGTACTCTCTAAAAAAGTGTTCACCGCTTTCTTGTAACTTTTAGTTTTGCGTTAAACTGGTAAGGTAAACCGCAGTTTCTCATCATGACATCTTTGATTCGCAAAGTAGCTGTAAGTCAACTAATTCGCTTTCTCTAGTTAAGTTCCCAAATAAAAAAACGTTTAAAAGTATCTAATAGCAAAGCAGGAAAAAAATGTGAACTTACCCATTGAATCTTGTCGGACACCCACTGAACCCATATTCGTACCATGCGTCATCGAAAACGGTTGCGTCATACCGGGATAAGAGGAAGCACTCATTTGAAATAGATCCTGCAAATATATATTTTAATGTTTTAGTAACTTTATTTGCAAGTTAATATTAATAGTAGAAGTAGTAATAAATACGCCGCGATTAACTCCGAGGGAAATTAAGCCCAGCTTATCACAAATTTTTTGAATTGCTACTTTTCTGTGGTATATATGAACTTAAGTATCACATCCAGTTTATGAGTTTGTTGTTATTATAAAAAATAGCATTGCCATTATTATATTATTAGTATATAAGCTCATATTGTATACAGTATCAGCCATTTTCCGGTTTCCGAATTCGAGAAAATTAAAAATAATTCAGATTACAAGAAAAAGAATGTTGCTGTGAAGCATGTAGAAAATTACAAAGACGTTTACCAAATTTGTTCACCATAGGTCAATCTTCTTCGAGTTGTGGCTCCCGAAACCTTATATTAAAAGTTGCAAATTTTTCGTATTTGTTCTTAAAAATGTCAATAAAAGCCAAAAAGCATTGATAAAAAGTTATTGTTCGCATAGACAATGCCTATAAATTCGTCTACGACCCTTTTAAGAATCTTTGCCTATAAAATTCGTCTACGTTCCTTTAGAAAATCTGTTATATAAAAGTGGGCGTAGTCCTTAACAGATTTTAAAAATTTTTCTCAGACACATTTTCTGTTATGAGGATAATTTGATTTGCGAATGTGATGAAAACTTAAGCCATTTTTAAGTTATAATCATTAGACGTGTGGGTGTCCCTTACGAAAATGGCCAACAAAAATTTAATTAGGAATCGACTTATTACTTCATATATGAAATTTGGTTGTTGCAGGGAGGCAGAGCTGTAAGAATTAACAATCACTTTGATTTACAATCAACAACTGCCTTGTTCATGTGGTTGCTTTCTTTGTGGTTGTAAAATTTTAAATCTACAATCAATTTACAATCAAATAATCAAATTCTGCATTCAAATTTATTTGCTGTTTTGTTATTTTAAAGACCACAATCCATAATTTGGAATTAGCGAGTGCAATCGACTTGATTGTAAGCACTTCGTTTGCAATCAACCTGATTGCAATCAACATAGAGATGCAATCCAATAATATGACTGCTATCATGCACAGTTAACACAATAACAGCAACATGATAATTTGGAACCTCGATATATCATCTGGTCTTCTGTTAGATTGCACATTAATGCATATGTACAACGCAAGTTTGAAATTAAACATTTTGCTTTGTTGATTTTCCGACAGGGTATATTATTGATTATTGTATATTCAAACGATTTCCCAAGAGCAAAAAATTACACTGAAGATACCTGTTTGTCTCTAAACCGAAACTAGAAGGAATGGCGGAAAACCGGGCTTTCTTCAATGACATAATCCTAAGCATCATACACCTAAGTAAAAAACTTGGGATTATATTATCGTCACCGCAGTGAGCGTAAAAAACATATTTCCAAACATTAATGTAACAAAATTTGACTGTATAACTTTAGTACTTTATTCCGATAATATTTTCTGTTGCTTTATTGTACAACGTTAAATAAAAACTTTAAATAATTGTCAATATTTATGAATTAAGATGTATTTTATAAATTAATTAAAAGTTTCAAAACTAAACCCGAAATATTTTCAACATAAATATGAATGACTATTTGTATTTCAATGGCAGGTGCAAATTTTCACTTTTTTATAAACCGTTAATATGTAGATATTTATTGTGAAAATTAGGTTAGGTTAGGTTGAACCAGAACTTGTTTGACGACCAAACGAAGAAACCATCAGGTGCCAGGACTTATGTTATAGAATCACTCCGTCCTCTTGGCAAATACTACAAGTTTTCTAGGACCCAGCTTAACTGATCCCTCCAGATCTGGAAACTCTGCAGCCCCTCAAAAGCTGGACCCGCATACGTATGGGTTTGACGATTGCCGTAAATAGCCAATGAAAGAGTTTGGGTGACATACAGTGCCGTGGAGGCTTTCTTTGCTCACTCTTCCACATGGAGTTTCCACAACAACTTACTATCTCGTATAACTATCAGATGCTCTATTTTTTTGGTAAGGTTACCCCTCCAAGCTTAGGCTTAGTTCTATTAGGGACTTTTTATTTCCTAGTGAATAATACAATATTGGGTTTTCCACATTGACGGTTAACCCGACTCCAGATGCCCACGCATGTACATTCCGAAGTTTTTTTTTTTAATAAACAAATCACCGTTCTGCAAGTGGGCATTAGACCACGTTTACCCACGCATTTATCTTCTAGATCTTAAACTCAGAATGTACTTCAACTTGGTAACTTGTATAACTCAAACAATAAATAGTATCGGTCTCCAACCGCAAAAAGAAGATGCCTCCGCGTTTTAAATCAAATGTAGTAAAGTGCAAATAAAACTCGGGTATTCCATCTTATGTGTTTTTCTGTTCTTTGTGGAAACAGGCATTCGATTTGCAGCCTTATCCCTTTTATGGGTTAGAGCTCAATAAGTTCATATACATACCTGTGGATATCGATTAATAGAATTATGATGTGGATAGGGTTGATAACCACGTGATACGCTATATCCTTGAATATTTCTCATCATACCATTACATGAAGGGATCACAGATGGCGCTAGTGCTTTTTGAAGTTGTTTTTCTTGTTTTCGATATTTAGCGCGTCTATTTTGAAACCAGACCTGGAAAAGTTGCAATGTTATACGTTATTTATTTATAGTTGTATAATAAATAAAAATGTTTTTTGATCGAACTATGCGAATTATTTGTTTCATAACTTTTTGAAAATATGCTAGAACACAGATTTTAGGCGCTTGCTGTAGGCAATTAAAAACTAAATATATGCTTAAAAATATCAACTAACGGTCCTTAAAATCCCAAAATATGCTTTTATGTTGCGCAACTAAATGCCAATTTGGAACAAGTAAATGTGTCTAAGTTCGGGTGTAACCGAACATTATATACTCAGCGTGAGCTTCAATTGTACATTTCTTTTCATACAAATTACTTTTCTACCGTACCCTCCACAAAAAGGAACCCGGTTCCCCAAAACCCGTCTGCGGAATCTGAACCGCCAGCTAGTAGATTGATTACTGTACCAATTAAAAAGTCAATTTTCGTGTCCAGATTCGATAGAGACACTACAGAAGAGGACCTGAAGTCATACATCATAAGTAAACTTAAATCTGAAAATGTGACTATTCGTAAATTTAATTTTAATTATCCTAGAGACATTTCGTCATTTAGGATTGACGTATCAGCGCAACATTTTGAAACAATTTTGAATAATTCATTTTGGCCTTCCGGAGCCTTTTTGCGTGAATTCGAGCATAGACGCAACGTTAATATTCGTAATCTTGCTACCGTTCCTCATAACCATAATGTTGCAAAACTAAATATTAAACCTGTCCTTAATATATTTTATCAAAATGTAAGATGCCTAAACACAAAACTAACCGAACTATTATTGAGATCATTTAACTCTAATTACAATATCATCGCTTTTATTGAAACTTGGTTAAAGCCTCATATTTTTAATTCGGAGATTCTTTGCAATGATTACCAAATATATAGAAATGACTGCTTGAACAGAGTTGGAGGTGGAGTTTTGTTCGCGGTACATTCTTCTATACCTTCCGCTGAGGTAAATTTACCTGTTATTGAAGCTACGGAATTTAAGTGCGTTAGAACCCAGCTGGGAATAGGTTTTACCTATATTGCCATTTGCTATATCCCACCATCTTCAGATCCCTCGGTGTATATGAACCATATTTCGTTCCTGAAAGATATCAGTTCAATGTTGAAGCCTATTCACTCGGTAATTGTCTTGGGTGACTTTAATCTTCCGCACGTATCATGTAACACATCCGACTATGGTATTGTACCGGTTTCTTCAAAATTTTCCAGCATCGACTTTTTAGCTGAAATAACTGAACTTTGCCTAAGACAGATAAATATAGTTCCAAACATGTTCGGGAGGGTATTTGATCTGGTATTTGTTGATGATACATCAAAATCCATTCTTAGGAGGGGTGAACCTCTTACTGTACCTGAGGACCCTTATCATCCTTCGCTGGAAATAGTTTAGGAATTGGAACAAAGTTCTCGGAGTTGCACTACCACAGAAAACGACTCTAGTTTTAGATTCGAATTCGCGAAGGCTAATTTTAATAAACTCAACCAAATTTTATCTACAATAGTTTGGCCCAAATACGGTGCAGATATTGACAAAAACGTTTCTGACTTCAACGCCATCATTCACGCTATTCTGGAAAGACATGTACCTAAGCGTAAACATGTAGTCCAAACATGGTACACCAAAGATCTGAAATCTTTAAAAATCAAAAAATCGCGGTCCTTCAAGCTGAACAAGAAGACGGGTTCACACTCCGACTACTTGAAGTACTCTATATTGTGTTATAAATATTTTGAATTAAATAAAAAGTGTTACAATACCTATCTCTGTGCGATGAAAAAGAAAATAACTTGCAATCCGAAAGCTTTCTATGATTTCGTGAACTGTAAACGTGGGGTTAAAGGCTTTCCTTCTGATATGAAATACCGTGATGATTTCTCTAGCGACGATCAAGATATTGCCAACTTCTTTGCACAATTTTTCAATTCCAACTATTCCGCTGAATTAATTTCTCTGTCTAGTGAATACCCGTATCAACTTAACTCACATAACGCAATTAATATTCCATAAATATCTCCAGAAGAGGTTTTTACATATTTAATTTCTTTGAAGGAATCTTATAAATATGGTCCTGACCTAATTCCCACAAGTTATCTCAAAAAATGCGCAGAACACATTTATCTGTCTCTAACTGATTTATTCAACATGTCGCTAAAACATGGAGTTTTTCCTTCTGCTTGGAAGGAATCTTTTCTAATACCCCTCCACAAAAACGGAGTAGGTCATGTGTAGAAAATTATCGAGGAATTGCAAAATTGTCTGCCATCCCAAATGTATTTGAAGCCATTGTTACCAATCAGCTAACATTTTCCATTTCTGCATTGATTGCAGACTCTCAACATGGATTCTGTAAAGGCAAATCTACCATTACCAACCTAATTGAATTCACAACTCATGTTTCTAATGGATTTAGAGAAAATCTTCATACCAATGTTATTTACACTGATTTCAGTAAAGCATTTGACAAATTTCCCATTCATTGCTTATCCACAAGCTGGATCGACTTGGCTTCCAACCTGGTCTCACTCAGTGGATATCTTCGTATCTCTGCGGTAGAACGCAACAAGTAATTTTTAAAACTACTCTTTCAGATGTCATTAATGTTCCCTCTGGCGTCCCACAGGGCAGTCATCTCGGTCCAATTCTGTTCTTGCTACTTATTAATGATATCTGTACCACAATAAAATATTCCAAAATTTTAATGTATGCTGATGATGTAGAACTTTTTAGGTCTTATGCGTCTATTGAAGAACGTCCCTTGCTTCAAGCGGATTTAAACTGCTTAGTTGCTTGGTGCAACGCGAATTCAATGCCGCTGAACATCAATAAATGTAAGTTCATGTGCCTCTCTCGGAGATCTTTGCCAGCAGCCTCTTACGTAATTGATAATTTTTGTCTTGTATCAGTAAATTATTTTGTTGAATTGGGAGTCACGATGGATGCTAAACTTAGTTTCGACCTTCATATTATGACTACTGCCAATAAGGCTAGAGGTGTTCCATCATTCGTGAAGAGATGGTCTAAAGAATTTAGTGATCCTTATGTAACCAAAGCCCTTTTTACCACATTAGTTAGACCGATACTAGAATATGGATCAGTAGTCTGGAATCCGCGATATCAAGTTCATGCAGATTGGTTTGAGTCAATACAGAAACAATTTTTACTTTTTTCTTTAAGGAATTTTCATTGGGACTCTGCATATAATCTTCCACCTTATACTAGTCGGTTAAAGCTTATCAATCTTCCAACTCTCGCTAGTCGTAGAGAAATGCTAGGCGTATTATCCATGGCTAAACTACTGAATGGACTGATTTCTAGCCCCTTTCTTTTGAACGAAGTAAACTTCAATGACCCATCACGAGTGTCAAGACATTACAAACCTCTTCTTTTGAGGCAGTGCAGAACTAATTTCGAATTAAATGAAACTTTTCGGTGTTTGTGTCATGATTTTAACTCTCATTCGAATTCATTTGATATAACGGATTCACTTTTTACTATAAGGAAAACTGTCCTATCCTATCTTAACTCGTAACAAAAAAAAAATAAAAATAAAAATCTTTATATGCTAAATCGTTAACTTATTTAACAATTTATTATATTGTAACGAATTTACTTGCAAATCCTCTTATTTGCAATCCTCTGCTAAGTTCGAATCACTAAACTGTTGAATAAATAACTCCAATATTGAATGATGGAAAAATGGCCTTTATTAAGTACTTCACAATAACACTCAAACTGTGCAACGAATAGCTTAATAACCAAACTGATATCTTAAAGGAAACTGACTTTCAAAATAATAGTGCTATTGCTCGCTAGATATCGTCTTACTCGTAACTGCTTGACAATTCAAATCAAACTGAATTACTTCTTACTCGCTGGCGCCGCTTTTATAGTTTACGCTGCATACTTCTAGGCTCTTCGATTTCCAGAAGTTACTAGTTGTTTCGGCTACAAAATCGCCAGCCACAACTACGTGCACAAATTATTGCTCTCTCTTGTGACAACTCAGATAAGGTATATGCATGTGTTTGTAGTGTACAGTCTCCCTCACACACATAAGCGTATAAGTAAATTCATCTGTGTGTGACATCTCATCTCTCGCTGCCTTGTATGTAAATGTTGCTCGTCGGAATGTGTACATATGTGTAGACGCAATTATTGATTCGTTTATGTAGATACATAATGATTGAATTATTGATGTGCATTCACGTCACTGCTTAGATCGGCTTAGAGCTGGCAGCACTCCTTAGTTTTGCTAATATTCGTAACACTGCCCTCCACCTAAGTCTGATCGTCCCGATCAGACAAATCTCTCGATCTAAACGCTGCTAATCTCTCCAAATGAACCACTTTCATTTTGGTTCGTGGTTTGGTAGTGGTTTGTATGCGGTACACTACATCGTTGATCCGTTTTACAACTTTGTATGGGCCTTCCCAGTTACACTGCAATTTCGGGGACAAACCTTTTTTTCGTTGTGGGTTGTATAGCAGCACCAAATCTCCTTCCTGAAACCCTTCCGAATTAATTGCTTTATCGTACCTCGCTTTCATCTTGTCACTCATAATCTTTGCTCGTTGCCTTACCAGATCGTGTATCTCTCTCAGCTCTTCTTCTAAGACATCAGTGGATTTCTTGACATTCCTCTCCGCATCGGCATCTATCCCATACTTCAAATCAGCTGGCAGTCGAAGGTCATTGCCAAAAATTACCTTTGCGGGAGTTTGGCCCGTTGTGTCATGTACTGCCGATCGGTAGGCCATCAAGAATAATGATATGTGTGTATCCCAGTCCTTATGGTACTTGTCGACTACTTTCCTTAAATGCTCCTCCAATGTTCTATTGAAACGTTCCACCATACCATCGGACTGAGGATGCAATGCAGTTGTCCGTGTTTTTCGAATGCCCAACTTCTTGCACAGTTCTTGGAACACAGCTGATTCAAAATTCCTGCCTTGGTCAGAATGTAACTCCATTGGTACACCATACCTTGCAACCCATTCGTTTTTAACCACTTCTGCTACTGTTTCTGCTTCTTGGTTTGGGATTGGGTATACCTCTGGCCATTTACTGAAATAATCCATAACCACCAGTACGTATTTGTTTCCGCGGTTGCTAGTAGGAAATGGACCTGCGACATCCATGGCGATCCTTTCAAATGGTGCACCTGAAATATACTGCTTCATCTGGCCACGACTTCGGGTTTTGGGCCCTTTCGCTCTGTTGCATACCTCGCAATTGGCAATCCACTCGGTGACCGACTGACCGCAACCAACCCAATAGAATCTCTGCTTAATTTTCTCGAGTGTCTTCGTGATTCCAAGATGGCCTCCACTTGGACCATTGTGCAACTCGCTGAGCACGTCAGGAATCCTCTTTCTGGGAACAACTATAAGTTTCTTCTTGCACTGACCATCCTCACTCTCCCATACTCGATGCAAGCAACCGGATATCAATTCCAAACTGTTCCACTGTGCCCAATATGACTTCGCAATGGGACTCTCTGCTGACATATCCTCTCTGCTTGGTCTTTCGTTTCGTTCGAGCCCTTGCATAACATGTGACAGATCTGTATCTTCTAGCTGACACTTTCTTAGTTGTTCCTTGTCCCATTCATCCGTACACGTTATAGTCATTAGCCGGACATCTATAATGTCTTCTTTAGCCTCGGCCTTTGAACAGTGCTTGCATTCCAAACTACATGGCCTTCGTGACATTGCATCGGTATTTCCATGGGTACTACCTTTTCGATGCTCAATGGAAAAGTCATAGCTTTGAAGTCGCTCGATCCACCGTGGCAATTGTCCTTCCGGATTACGGAACTGCAGAAGCCATTTCAATGCTGCGTGATCTGTCCTGACATGGAATCGCTGGCCGTAGAGGTATTTGTGAAAATGTTTAATGCACTCTACCAATGCCAACACCTCTCTCCGCGTAACACAGTAGTTCCTCTCTGGTTTTCCAATCGAACGGCTGTAATATGCAACTACCTTCTCCTGTCCATCGACCAGTTGTGATAAAACGCCTCCTATAGCATATCCACTTGCATCTGTATCTAGAATAAATGTTGCTCCTGGAATCGGATATGCTAACATTGGGGCAGTGCACAAACGCTCCTTCAATGTTTGGAAAGCCACTTCTTGCTCCTTCTTCCATTCAAAAGCTTTGTTTTTTCTTGTAAGCTCATGGAGGCTATGGGCTACGCTGGAAAAATTTGGTACAAATCGGCGGTAATATGTGCACAGCCCAAGAAAACTTCTCAATTCATGTAGATTCTGTGATCTTGGCCAATCCTGTACAGCCTCTATTTTTTCGTTCGCAGTGCAGATGCCCTCTGTCGTTACCTTGTGACCCAAATAATTGACTTCCTTTTTAAACAGCGCACACTTTTTGGGACTTAACTTCAAACCAGCGCCAGCTATTCTCTGGAAAACTTCCTCCAAGTTCTTAAGATGTTCATCAAAGTTCTTGCCCAATACGATGATGTCGTCCAGGTACACCAAGCATGTTTTCCAATGTAGTCCTTTCAGTACCTGGTCCATGAGTCTCTCAAAAGTAGCTGGTGCATTACAAAGTCCAAAAGGCATCACTGTAAATTGCCAAAGACCATCACCGACACTGAAGGCTGTTTTCTCTTTATCTTCCTCCTTCACCTCCACTTGCCAGTAGCCGCTTTTCAAGTCCAGCGTGGAAAACCATTTCGTACCAGATAGCGAGTCCAGAGTGTCGTCAATTCTTGGCAATGGGTAGCTATCCTTTTTCGTTACGTCATTCAACTTCCGGTAGTCCACGCAAAACCCCATTTTTCCATCCTTCTTTTTTACAAGTACTACCGGTGAGCTCCATGGACTAGCTGATGGTTCGATGACGCCGCTGTCGTTCATTTCTTGAATGATTTGACTCACAACTTCCCGCTTCGCCAGTGGAACACTACGTGGAGCTTGACGGATCGGTCTCGCATCTCCAGTGTCAATTTGATGTTTCACAACATTGGTGCGGCCTGGTTTGGAACCATCCTGGTCAAATATGTTCGCGTATTTTATGAGCAGTTGTTTTGCCTTACTCTGATAGGCTTCCTCTAGCCTATGCGTCCATGCCGTGATATCATTTGAAAGATCAGTATTACTAGATGAAACGTGTTCCTGGAGCTGTTCACAGTTAATAACTACTTCGGCCTCTTGGCATCTTCCCAAAATAGCTCCTTTGGTCAAATTGAATGGTGACTTGAACTCATTTAGTACTCTTACCGGAATACGTCCATCTTGTTTTGTCATAGCCAGGGTTTTTCCTACAAGTATGTTCAGTGCTGATTTATTTGCTGCTTCGACAACCCACAATTTGTTTGTCCCACAATTTGTTTGTCCCACAATCTCCATCAACCTTTGCCCAGATGACTGCTTCTGATTTTGGTGGTATTTGCTGACTCTCTTCCACCAGCACTCGTTTACTACTGTAGCCTCTCTCGTAGCCGAAATTAAGTGGCACATCCATGTTCTTATATCGCATCGTCTTGCTTTGCATATCGATTTTGATGCCTTGGTTGATTAAGAAGTCCACTCCAATTATGATTTCATCAACAATATCTGCCACTATAAAATTGTGTAGTACCGTGACGTTCCCGATTGCTACTTCACATTCTACTTCTCCAATTACCTGGGTGTCTTCTCCAGTGGCTGTACGCAATATTGCTCCATGCAATAGTCTTATCTTCTTGTTGACTAAATCCGCTCGAATGATGGAATGAGATGCACCCGTATCTACAGTCAGTAAACGTTCCTTTCCATCCACATTTCCTCCGACAGTAAGATTGCTCGACCTTCTTCCAATTTGTGAGATAGAGATTATGGGGCATTCAATTGAGGGAGTCAGCTGTCGCCCCTTGCTGCTGACTCGCTTTAGTTTAACGATTGATTTGTCTTGGAGATTTGCTCATCTCCTTCTGCTCTGCGTTTACGACCACCCACATTGTTGGAACTGTTAGGGTTGGTGTTGCAATAACGCGCAATATGCCCTGGCTTTCCACACTTAAAGCATTTGACTGCATCATTATTCTTCTGCTGCGTACCCTTCAATGCTTCCAAAATTGCGTCTACCCAGTCTGGCTTTTCCACTTCCACGCGATGAGCTTTGTACGCTGGCTTACTCAAAAGTGAGGCTGTTTCCTGAGTCAGTGCATGCGATACCGTTTCAGCAAACGTTAGTTTTGGATTCGCATATGTAGCCCGCTTCGTTTCCACATCTCGTATGCCATTTATGAAACTCTGGATTTTTACCCTTTCAGTGTATTCCACGGGTGCGTCTGCATTTGCAAGATGAGCCAATCTTTCAATATCTGAAGCAAACTCCTGCAATGTCTCATTTGCTTTTTGGTAGCGGTTTTGCAACTCAATTTGGAATATCTGTTTCCTATGCTCGCTTCCGTAACGTCTCTCTAAAGCGCTCATCAATGTTTCGTAGTGGTTCCGCTCGTACTCTGGGATGGTCTGTAAGATTTCCGCGGCAGGCCCTTTCAGTGCCACGAACAGAGCTGCAACTTTATCTTCAGCATTCCATTGGTTCACTGCTGCGGTCTTCTCAAACTGTAGCTTAAAGACCTGAAAAGGAACAGAACCGTCAAAGGATGGTGTCTTTACCTTTGGATTACTCGCTGAAACAGCTGGGCGGTTTAGTTGTAACTGCTCCATACGACCTTTTAACGCTTCTATTTCGGCATCAATTTTGTCCTCGAGTTGTAAAATTTTTGCATCCTGTTCTTCCAGTTTCACAAAGAGCTGCGATGATACCTGTTCCGAAATTTGTGCCGACATTGCAGATATACGTGCCTCTTGCGCTTCCAGTTGAGACGCCAAATGTGTCTTCTATTCTTCCAATTGTGATGTTATACGGGTTTCCTGCGATTCCAGTTGGGATACCATATACGTCTTCTGTTCGTCAAGTGAAGAAATTTGTGTTTCCTGTGCTTCAATCTTCGATGTTATTCGTGTCTCTTGGGATTCCATCTGTGATGACATATACGTTTTCTGTTCTTCTAGTTGAGATGACATATACGTTTTCTGTTCTTCCATCTTGGATGTTAAACGTGTCTCCTGCGATTCCAGCTGAAATGCCACTGTCGATGTTTGAGCAGTTATTGCAGCCAATATCATGTTCAAGTCTGTGCTCGTAACTGTCTGCGATGTTTCGTTTTTCTCTTCAATTTTTGTTGTTGTTTCGTCCCCATCCGGATAAAAGACAAACTCGTCCACATCAATTCCTTGCGATTCCATTACCTCTCGTAGCCGTGCTTGAAGTTCGATCTTATTCCCAGTTGTATTTAATCCCCGGTTTTCCAACTCCTTTTTCAGTTGCTGGATCTTCAATTCACTGAACTTTGCCATGTCCAAGTTGTATTCCCAATCTTCGGAATTTATTCAACAATTCCTCTTCTGACACCAATTGTAACGAATTTACTTGCAAATCCTCTTATTTGCAATCCTCTGCTAAGTTCGAATCACGCTGCATACTTCTAGGCTCTTCGATTTCCAGAAGTTACTAGTTGTTTCGGCTACAAAATCGCCAGCCACAACTACGTGCACAAATTATTGCTCTCTCTTGTGACAACTCAGATAAGGTATATGCATGTGTTTGTAGTTTACAGTCTCCCTCACACACATAAGCGTATAAGTAAATTCATCTGTGTGTGACATCTCATCTCTCGCTGCCTTGTATGTAAATGTTGCTCGTCGGAATGTGTACATATGTGTAGACGCAATTATTGATTCGTTTATGTAGATACATAATGATTGAATTATTGATGTGCATTCACGTCACTGCTTAGATCGGCTTAGAGCTGGCAGCACTCCTTAGTTTTGCTAATATTCGTAACAATATCGTTAGCTTAGACAAGGTTCAGTACTGGCACCGATACTATTTACATTTTGCGGATGATGCACTGCTCACCATCAGTGAGAAATATGCCGACTGTGCAATGCAGAAAGCACAAGAAGATCTTGACTCTCTATACAACTGGTTGTGCCTTAAAAAATTGAAGTTAAATATAGATAAGACTAAGTTCATGGTATTTTGCAAAAACCAGAACATCATACGTAATAACGATTTAAACAATATAACCCTGAAGATAAAAAACAACTTAATTCAAAGAGTAAATGAAATGATGTACTTAGGAGTTTTAATTGATGAAACCCTGAATTTTGGAGAACATATAAATTATCTTGAAAGAAAAATTACGCAGAAAATAGGATTCATTTACAGAACATGTACACATATTAGTCAACGTCATAAAATAATGGTGTATCGTTCAATTATTGAGCCGCACTTTATATACTGTCCTACAATTCTGCTGATAGCGAGTGATATGCAAATTAAAAGACTACAAATACAACAAAACAAGGCAATGCGATTTATATTAAAATGTCCCCCAAGAACATCAAAGACTATAATGCTGAATCGGTTGAACTGGCTTAGTATAAAACAGTCAATAAGTTACTTCACTTTTAAATTTATGTATCATGTAAGATTAGGAATGCTACCGAGTTACCTGAGCAATAAAATATTATATAATCACGAGATCCATAGTTATGGAACTAGATACTGCAATAATATAAGACTGCCTAGAGTAAGAACAGAGTTCGCAAAGAAGACTTTAGAATACACAGGGTACAAAATGTACAATGAACTACCTACTGAGATAAAAGATTGTGAAAATATTAATAAGTTTAAAGTAAAATTATTTTTATATTTTAAAACACTTAATATTTAATGAAACAAATGTTTACTTAACATCAACTAGGTCTTAAAGACCGTAATAAATAAATATAATAATAATAATAATAATAATAATGTGAAAATGTGCTAAGTCACTTTTTACGAATTTTACAGGAGACGAAAAAAACTGAATAATTTTTGAAATAACCTTTTTTTCAAAACTGTGAATGAGGTACCTTAGTTGCAATACTTTTGAGTGTAGAAGCTTTGAAAAAGATAAATAAAAATCATGTATGCTAACCCAGCAGCTATTTTATGACTTAGCACAATTTCCTCACTCAAAACAAATTTTTTCTCCTGACTTAGCACTTTTTACTCAATATGTTTCGCCATCACTCCTCCCCTTTAATGATTGAAATATGGCATTAAAACTATATATTTCACAAAAATACTATTTATTTGTCAAAATATTTCTAACTATTGGCCGCCACCGTGGTGTGATGGGAGCGTGCTCCGCCTACCACACCGAATGCCCTGGGTTCACACCCTGGGCAAAGGAACATCAAAATTTTAGAAATAAGGTTTTTCAATTAGAAGAAATTTTTTCTAAGCGTGGTCGCCCCTCGGCAGTGTTTGGCAAGCACTCCGAGTGTATTTCTGCCATGAAAAGCTCTCGGTGAAAACTCATCTGCCTCGCAAAAGCCGTTCTGAGTCGTCATAAAAGAAGTAGGTCCCGTCCCGCCAATTTGTAGGAAAAATTAAAAAAAAGGAGCACGACGTAAATTGGAAGAGAAGCTCGGCCTAAAATCTCTTCGGAGGTTATCGCGCCTTACATTTATTTATTTATTTTATTTCTAACGGTTCTGATCTGGACTCTTTTCCCGGATGGTGCGCAGACAATAACTTATTTTTAAATTCAAACAAATGCTGTGTTGTCTTCAATCTATCTATCTATATCTAATATATAAAATTCCCCTGTCACGGTTTTAGAGGCTGAACTCCTCCGAAACGCCTGAACTAATTCTCATGAAATTTTGTCAGCATATTGGGTAGGTCTGAGAATCGGCCAACGTCTACCTTTTTTTCGCTACGTGTCTAGGGTCTACAGATCAAAAAGTGGACCAGGGTACCCCTACAATGTGTTTATACAATATGGATATCAAATGAAAGCTGTTGATGAGTGCTATAGTACAGTATAATTTTCATACCCCTGGGTGACTAGGGTCTCGAGATATAGGCCAAAACGTGATCCCGCGTACCCCTAGAATTTGTTTATACAGTATGGATAACAAATGAAAGCTGTTGATGAGTGATTTAGTACAGGATAATTTTCATACAACTGGGAAGCTAGGGTCTCGAGATATAGCCCAAAACGTGGACCCGGCTACCCCTAGAATGTGTTTACACAATATGGATATCAAATGAAAGCTGTTGATGAGTGCTATTATACCGGATAATTTTCATATAACTGGGAGGCTAGGGTCTCGAGATATAGCCCAAAACGTGGACCCGGGTACCCCTAGAATGTGTTTATACAATATGGATATCAAATGAAAGCTGTTGATGAGTGCCTT
Source organism: Eurosta solidaginis (assembly GCF_040869045.1). Taxonomy (NCBI): domain Eukaryota; kingdom Metazoa; phylum Arthropoda; class Insecta; order Diptera; family Tephritidae; genus Eurosta; species Eurosta solidaginis. The sequence continues at coordinate 121,358,275 of NC_090322.1, read as the reverse complement.
AGTACAGCGTTGTTTTCATACCTATTGATGACTAGGGTCTCGAGATATAGGCCAAAACGTGGACCTGGGTACCCCTAGAATGTGTTTATATAATATGGATAACAAATGAAGGCTGTTGATGCGTGCTTTAGTAGAGGGTAATTTTTATACACCTGGGTGACTAAGGTCCCGAGATATAGGCCTAAACGTGGATCAGGGTAACACTAGGAAGTGTTTTTACATTACGGGTATCAAATTTAAGCCGTGATGTGTTCTTTAGTAAAGAGTATTTTTGATGCCACTGGGTGACTGTGGTCTCGAGATATAGACCAAAACGTGGAGCCGGGTAACCCTTGGATTTGTTTGTAAAATATGGGCTCATGCCCAATGGACGCTGTTGATGTTAGCTTAAGAGCCGTTTTCTCATCTAGCCTTTAATTTTAGCGATCACTTTATCCAGCCTATAAGTGAATTTTCGTTTGCTCAAGTTCTTTTTATATTACCGGGCGGAAAAATTTACCGCAGATCATCTGCCCTTTAAAATTTATTCCTAGATTTAAACGTAAATAAAAAAAAATTAATAAGAAACAAGTGCCAGTGAGATTCGAACCGCCGCACTTTGCGTTTTTCATAGTAGCAACAAGTAGCGGCGACTTAACATTCAGTTTGAATTAAATATTATTTGAAATTTGTACGCGTTGTAATACGGAATAGTGAATGTTATATGTATTATAAATTTTTCTGTGAAAATGTAGTGTTAATTTTACTATTATCGTGAATTTATCCTTAGTTTGCAGTACAATAATTCTTGATTAAAAAAAAAATTATATCAAAAAACAAACGTGTACGTATTTAATAAATATTAGTCTTTTATTATTGTGAAATGTAAGTCAAATCGTGAGCAATGAAAACAAACACAATGATTTATGTTTGTGTTTTATGTACAGTCAACAATGCCTGCAAGACGCATAGGGACCAATTTGAGTCGTCGAACAATTCGAAATAGAGGCCAGGAAAATAGGAGAGCACAAAGATCAAGGGAACAAGTCCAACGAAACAATGCAGATGCGCGTATAAACATGGCGCAGTTAGGTGCATCACAATCACAAGAGAGACGAGATGTACGAAACGAACAAAGACTATTAGAACGGAGAGAAATGCGCAGATTCGTAGTCGACAGACGTAGAACAAATGACCAACAAAGCCAACAAGTTCATCGAGCATTTACATATGATTCATTCCTGCGTCTAGCATTCCAGTATGAGCCCGATATTGAATATTATGCTCATTCAAAAGTGGTAATTGGTGCTATGGACAAGGAATGTCCGCATTGCCATGCTCTGAAATTTAAAAATGAGCCACCTGGGATGTGTTGCGCGTCAGGAAAAGTGCAACTACCTGAAATTGAAACACCACCTGAACCATTGAACGGTTTACTTATCGGCACGGATCCAGATTCTAACGTGCTCCTAAAGTCAATTCGAACATTCAATTCATGCTTTCAAATGACATCGTTCGGAGCAACAGAAATAGTTCGAAATACTATTGCAAATGGTCAACAATACAATTCTACATTCAAAATCAGAGGCCAAGTTTATCATAAAATGGGTTCACTGCTGCCAATGCCAAACGAACCACATAAATTTTTACAAATCTACTTCATGGGCGGCGAGGATTCCGGAAGCGCACTTACCAATCGCGTGAATGCACGTTGTCATTATAATAACCTTGATTCATTTTATGCCAGACGCATCGTCAGCGAGCTGGATGCTCTATTGAACGAGCACAACGAATTGTTGAAAATATTCAAATCACACATGCACAAATTACAAAGCGATAATCACGCTATCGTCATTAATCCTGATAAAAAACCAGCTGGAGAGCATATTCGTAGATTCAATGCACCCGTTGTTGATGACGTTGCTGGAATCATGGTTGGCGATCGTACAGGTGCACGAGAAATTGTGATTCGTAGAAGAAATAATAATCTTCAGTTCATTGCTGATACACATCGTTCATATGACACTCTCCAATATCCACTAATATTCTGGAAGGGACAAGAGGGATATTGCATAAACATAAAACAAAGAGATCCCGTATCAGGTACTTCATTGATTATGAATTTGGTCATTAATAATTTAACAAAACAATTCAATTATTGAACGTAATTAATTTAAATAAATTTTTATGAATATATTATTACAGGAGCTGAAACAAACAAGAACGTCAGCTCAAAGGATTATTATGCGTACCGGTTAATGATTAGACGTGGCCTGTACAACGTCATTCTACGATGTCGTGGGCTTTGTCAACAATTCATGGTCGACATGTAAGCGAAGATTGAGGGCGAACGACTACGATACTTAAGATATAATCAGCTAAAGCTGCGTGCGGAAGAGTACATTCATTTGCGAGACGCTATCAACAACAACACCGACGTCGGCGAAATTGGTAACCATGTCATTTTACCATCATCGTACGTAGGCAGTCCACGTCATATGCAAGAATATATACAGGATGCTCTGACATTCGTGCGCGAATATGGACGACCATGTTTATTTATCACGTTCACATGTAATCCAAAATGGCCAGACATTGCATCTTTGCTATTGCCTGGCCAAAATGCAATACATCGCCATGACATTACAGCACGTGTGTTCAGACAAAAGCTGAAGTCTTTAATAAGTTTCATTACTAAATTACATGTATTCGGTCCCACACGTTGCTGGCTGTATTCGGTTGAGTGGCAAAAGCGAGGATTACCTCATGCACACATTTTGGTTTGGTTAATCGACAAAATCCGTCCTGAAGAAATTGATAGTATCATTTCTGCGGAAATTCCAAATCCGTCCACTGACCAACTGCTGTTTAATATTGTTACAACCCACACGGCATTTAGATGATTAAATTTTGAATTTCCCTACATATAAATACAATTTGATTCTTCTTTCTGACTAAATAATCAGTTATCATACAATTGAACAAAAGAAATAATCAAATATGAATACCTTTGATGATCAAAAACTGAAAATCATTTTTCGATCACGTTTTGGAATCATTTTTGAAGTCCTTTGATGATTAAATTTTAATATTTCATAAAAGTCAACAAAAAGAATAATCAAATATGCTTACCTTTCGATGAACAAAAACTGAATATAGTTTTTCAATCACATTTTGGAATCATATTTGAATCAAATGTGTTTACTTTAGGTGATCAAACATTTATAATCATTTTTAATTCACCTTTCTGAATCTTTTCTGACTATATTTGTTAACTGAATAATGAGTTTTATACTTGTTAAAATTTTACTTTTCATTGAAAAACTTATTTTTTTCACATACACACATTTTTTCAATGATGAAGTTCAGAAAAAATATGTATGTATATTAAATTTTTATTATTAAGACAATTTAATGCAAATGCTGCTCATGCCCGAAGATTTCTCCAACCATTTCTCCACCTTCGGCTTCCCAGATAATACATAATAGTTGGACAATACAAAAGTTGTGAGCTATTTGACCAGGTAAGTGAAACTCTCTTGACATATGTACCTGGATATGTCTTCAACATCCCGTACCGTATCGTATTTTAAGATATTGACGATCATAGCTGATGTTGGATGATGTAGTCGCAGGTGAATATCGGTCAAGTTTGTTTGCGAGTGACCTGTGGTTCAAATATTTCACTTGCGCATGCTTTATTCCCCTGATGAAATAAGATTATTATGTAGTATCTTATTTTGAATGAGATATGAAGAATAAATGCATCATAATCGCATTCAAAAATGAGTCAAAAATCTAAACCAAAACGATTGAAATATATTCACGAATATGATCAGAAAATGGCTGTGAAAAGCAGTTAAATATTACTCTAAAACAATTAAAGCTCAATTTTACAATGATATTAAATATGAATAAAAAGCGTTTCGAAATATGAATCATAAATGATTATTCAAGAATAATCAGACGATACGCTAATATTCGAACAGAAAATGCTTTTAAATTTGAACGTTTTTAATCATCTTAGGGTATGATATTTGAATATTTTTGATCAAAATTTTCAAAAAATGCTGGCTGGGAACAAACATGATCCATGGTCCATGTGGTACTCTTAATAGTTCATCGCCTTGCATGGCAGATGGAAAATGTACTAAAAATTTCCCTAAAGATTTTACTAATGATACGGTCACAAATGTCGACGGATACCCAATATATCGTCGGAGAAATCCCGATAATGGCGGACAATCATTTATTAAAAATATCAGCAACACAGACATTGATATTGACAATCGTTGGATGGTGCCATATTCGCCTCTTCTGAGCAAGACATACAATGCTCATATTAATGTTGAGTTCTGCAGTTCTGTGAAGAGCATCAAATACATTTGCAAGTATGTCCATAAAGGCAGTGATATGGCTGTGTTTAGAGTGGAAAATACTAATGTGAATGCTCCTCCAGTGAATAAAAACGATGAAATAACGCTCTACCAAATTGGTCGGTACATCAGCTCCAATGAAGCAGCTTGGCGTATATTTGGTTTTCCAATTCATGAACGGGATCCAGCAGTTGTTCAGTTAGCCGTCCATCTTGAAAACGGTCAGCGCGTATTTTTCACGAACGAGACAGCGAACACTCACTGCATTTTTTGAATTGTGTAATCGTGCGGATGATTTTGGTGCCTTTGCACGAACATTACTCTATTCACAAGTACCACGCTATTTCACATGGACTCAAATAAAAAAATGGATGCCCCGCAAGCAAGGCTCACCAGTTGCTGCATGTCACAATTTATTTAAATCAAACGCCTTGGGGAGATTATTTACAGTCAATCCAAGACACACTGAGTGCTTTTATCTTCGACTGTTGTTGGTTAATGTTACTGGCCCATTATCATTTAAAGATATAAGTAAAGTGAATGGGCAACACTATCCAACGTATAAAGATGCATGCCTTGCACTTGGATTGCTCGAAGACGACAACCAGTGGGAATGTATGCTTTCTGAAGCTGCATTGAACTGTACAGCAATACAATTTCGTCTACTATTCGCTATAGTGTTGACTACATGTTTCCCAGCCCGAGTACATATATTGTGGCATAATCACAAAGATTCAATGACTGATGATATATTGCATCAACATCGTACACGGTGCCACGATCTAACCATAACATTCAGCGACGCAATGTACAATGAAGCATTAATTGCTATTGAGGATCTTTGCATTGTCATTGCCAACTTACCACTCAGTCATTTCGGTATGAATTCGCCAAATCGAACTGCATCTGATTTAATGAATTAATCGTGAACTGCAGTACAGTACAGTAGAAATGGCAGCGATTGTTGCCCGCAATGTCCCACTAATGAATGAGGAACAAAGAACCATTTATGATCGCATTATGAAAAAAGTTTCAGCTGGACAAGGAGGGTTCTTCTTTTTGGATGCACCGGGTGGAACTGGCAAAACATTCCTTATTTCGCTAATTCTTGCTGAAATACGATCAAAAAATGGCATCGCATTGGCCGTTGCATCATCGGGCATTGCAGCAACTTTATTGGATTGAGGCAGAACAGCTCATTCAGTATTTAAGCTGCCACTAAATATTCAGAATAACCCTGACGCAGTATGCAACATTAAGAAACAATCGTCCATGGCCACCGTGCTGAAACAGTGTAAAATTATCATTTGGGATGAATGTACTATGGCACACAAACATTCGCTTGAGGCGTTGAACAGGACATTGAAAGATATTAAAAACAACGACAAACTATTTGGCGCAACTCTGTTGGTCCTTTCAGGTGATTTCAGGCAAACACTTCCAGTCATTCCACGTTCAACATACGCTGATGAGATCAACGCTTGCTTAAAATCATCTCCATTGTGGCGTAATATTGAAAAAGTACACCTGAAAGTAAATATGCGCGTTCAAATGCTTCAAGATCCATCCGCTATATATTGCTATAGATGAAACTGGATACGTAAAATTACAGACCGATTTCTGCACAATCGTGTTTCGCAAGATACTCTCATTGAACATATATTTCCCGATGTACACACACAGTACATAAATTATGAGTGGCTTGCAGAAAGAGCAATTTTAGCCGCAAAAAATTTAGACGTTGACAATTTAAATCTGAAGATACAAATGTTGTTGCCAGGGAACTTGGTATCATATAAATCTATTGATACAGTTTCTGACGACAGCGAAGCAGTAAATTTTCCAACAGAGTTTTTGAACTCACTGGATTTGCCAGGCATGCCACCGCATAATTTAGAATTAAAGGTTGGATCTGCGATTATCTTGCTTCGTAATTTGAACCCGCCCGGCTGTGCAACGGTACGCGATTAGTCATTCAAAAATTAATGAAAAACGTGATCGAAGCCAGCATTTTAAATGGCAAGTTCCGAGGTGAAAATATATTAATACCACGGATTCCTATTATACCTACAGATGTGCCAATTCAATTCAAACGTATTCAGTTTCCGATTAGATTGGCATTTGCAATGACTATCAACAAATCCCAAGGTCAAACGATGTCTATTTGTGGCTTAGATTTGAGAACACCATGTTTTTCACACGGACAATTATACGTGGCATGCTCTCGAGTGGGTAAACCATCCAGTTTGTTTGTGTTGACTAAAGATGGACTAACAAAAAATATTGTTCACGCTATAGCATTAAGAAATTGATATTTTTTGTTAGTTATACTGCCTTAATTGATTAATTAATGATATATCATTTTAAGGAATAAATTATTATAACTTAAAAATAATGTTGGACTTTTGTTATTTTTATATTCCCTCATCGTTCACAGCGCTCCATGCCTATTTCACGCATATACCACATTCTTACACACTTACAATAAGTAAGCTATTTTTTGGTATCTATACACTAGAAATTACTCAAAAAATATTTATATGGCAAAAAAGCGTTTGCCGGGTCAGCTAGTCTATCTATAAATTTTATAAAATAAAGTCGCTAAATGCCATGTATGCACATAACTTCACACAGAATGCTCCGATTTTAAAACGGTTTTTTGCATTTGAAAGCTTAGCTACGTGAGATGGTACAGTTAATATAATTTGAAGGTATATATAATAGGGGCGTGGAAAAATGCCAAAATGTAGTCAAAAATCATAAAATTTTTGTTTACACAGCTATAACTCATAAACGGATGGATGGATTTAAAAAAATCTACTTTTCATTAAAACTTTGAAATATTTAGCTTCGATCTGCATCAAAAAAAAAATAATTGATTCCTTTCTTATATCAGCCAAATTGTTTAAACAAAAGTAAAATTTTTACCAAAAAATGTGTTTGTGTAGTTGTTCGCCGTGAACTGTGCGCGCTAATTGCTTTTGAGTGAGGATGATGCGACATATACATTCGTACATATACAGCATTCGCTGCGTTATTTAACTTCGGGCGTAGGTTTATAGGTATGTATGGATGTACATCAATACATAGTATAAAACAAAGTCGCTATTTCGGTCCCTATGTCCCTTTCAATGCTTAAACCTTTAAAAATACGCAACGGATTTTGATGCGCTTTTTTTTTTAATAGATAAAGAGTGATTGAAGAGGAAGGAACGGATAAACATATTTGGCTGAAAATTTGTGGAGGGGTAGCTTAGAACCAGGAGACAGACATAGGATAATTTTTATCCCGTTCTGGCTGGGGTCTTGAGATCAAAACCTGGACCTGAGTAATCCTGGGATATGTTTGTACAATATGGGTATCAAATGGAAGCTGATTAAGAGTACTTTGATACGGGGTATTTTTCGTACCCGCGGGTAACTAGGGTCTCGAGATATAAGCGAAAACGTGGACGGTCCCCGCGTCCTAGAATGTGTTTATTGAATATGGATAACAAGTGAAAGCTGTTGATGAGCGCTTTAGTACAGGGTAGTTTTCATGCCTATTGGTGACTAGGGTCTCGAGATTGAGGCCAAATCGTGGACCCGGGTACCCCTAGAAAGTGTTTATACAATATGGATAACAAATGAAAGCTGTTGATGAGTGCTTTAGTTTAGGGTAATTTGCATACCCCTGGGTGACCAGGGTCTCGAGATATAGGTCAAAACGTGGGCCCGTGTACGCCTAGACAGAGTTTATACAACATGGATATCAAATGAAAGCTGTTGATGAGTGCATTAGTAAAGGGTAGTTTTCATACCTATTGGTGACTAGGGTCTCGAGATTGAGGCCAAAACGTAGACCCGGGTACCCCTAGAAAGTGTTTATACCAGGGGCTGAAACTGTTATTCCTTTTATAATATAAGTCCTTGCAAAACTATTAATTTTGGACTTTAAATATATTTGGATCAAGATAAAATTTATTTTCAGATTTTTATTTTTTCCGTCCAACAGAACTAGTTAAACTCGGACTTTTAAAAATAAAAGTCCCGAAGTAAAAGTTAAATCAAGACTTTTATTTTTTAAGGCCGAAATAAAAGTCCCGCTTGATAACAAAGAAACGGCTTATCCAAAATAAATATTTAAGCCGTTTCTTTGTTATCAAGCGGAACTTTTATTTCGGCCTTAAAAAATAAAAGTCTTGATTTAACTTTTATTTCAGGACTTTTGTTTTTAAAAGTCCGAGTGTAACTAGTTCTATCGGACTAAAAAAATAAAAATACAGATTTTACTTTTATATGTGGACTTTTATGGAAAAAGTCCGAAAAATAAAAAGGATGCATGATTCGACATGATATTGCTATAGGGATACCTGGGAACTCAAACATTTTCACCTAGGACAATTTTTTGACCAGGACTTTTTCGACTCCGAACAAAAAAAAATAATTATTTTCCGTCCCTGGTTTATACATTATGGATATCAAATGAAAGCTGTTGATGAGAGCTTTAAAGTAATTTTCATTGTGATATTCGATTTAGTCACATAAACCTGGCAAAACTGATAAATAAGCATGCGAAGCCGAAATAAAGATATGAATTAATAATACCCACAAACCTACTTACATACGTACTATTCGATTTGCCTGAAATTTGGTATATAAATTTGCCTATATTAGTATTTACGATCCTTTTTTCCGGGAAGTAGACCAGAGACGGACTGGGACTGCGACTCGGAGTGGGACTGGGACTCGGAATGCGACTGGAACAAAATAGATACCACCCTCTTGGACTGTCAATAAATGATGAAGAAGAATGAGAAGAAATTGTGATAAGAGAAAAGGGGGAAGGAGACTGAGAAAGAGATAGAGTGAGACGAAGATAGAGATACATGAAGCGAAAAAAATGGAGGGAGGAGTGAATAAAAGGATTAAAAAAAAGTGAAGAGGGGGGGGGGGGGCAGATTTAGACGGAAAAAGCTTATTAAAATATATGCAGATACACCAAATTTAGGGCAGAACAATGTTTGCCGGGTCTGCTAGTATTCCAAAAAGACAACTGCCACATACTTTATCTACAAACTAAATGCTAAATCTCTTAATTGTTTTCAAGAGAGTAAATACTTGGGTGTAATTTTTGAGTCCAAACCTCTTTTTGTAGTCACATTGTTTCAAAATTTGTTGCATTTGTTGGGTTCAGTAGACGTAACACCAGTGACTTTAAGGACCCCTTGACGTTAAAGGCACTTTATATATCCTTGGTCAGAAGTGGTTTTGAATATTGCTCAATAATATGGAACCGTTTCTATGAATCTAACTCCTATAAAATTGAGGGAGTTCAAAAAATGTTTACAAATATTGCTTTACGTATGCTTCACTGGCCAGACGGGCTCCCATTACATACCAGCAGGCGCAAGTTGCTTGGCCTTCAGGCTTTTCATGTAATGTAATTGTTCATTCCATATATTCCACTGCGTGATCTTCGGCATAGTGGATTATTTATCGAAATAATTCATAAAATGAATTATGCTGTGAATGAACCTATAACTAGGACTATAAATCTAGCAAATCGATTCAGTAGTGTTATTAATTTTAATAACAGCTTATATAAGTTTAAGCTTGAATTGCTTTATATTTTTAACTAGTCTGTAAGAAAGCACGCAGTTATCGACATGTAAGAATTGAAGTAGATTATAGTCAGCGCAAAGCATTTATCAAACACCAAAGGCATGTCTCAATTGGGTAAATCCAATTTCAAGGGGTTGTGTTCGCAACCCTCTCAAGGGGTTTCCAGCACAATATATAGCTTCTCCAACCTAATTGACAACTCACCTAACCGTGGCGAATCCTGTTTCTTTGACAGCCGAGGCTCTGGCGACCCCAATTTCCTCATGGAACTAGGGGTGTGGAGGGCGGGATAGCCTAGAAGTTTTAATGTGATCGTATAAATCGTTCCCGAGATGGTCGAGCTAGTAGTACCTTAAAAGTGCTTCGTTACCGGAACGTACTGGATCTATATCCGGCAAAGGGCCATCAACATCGGTAACACTCCCCAAAGCCTTCGGGGAGTGTCTTTATCGTTAATACAATAACAAGAACAAAGCATGTACTTTTAGGCTGAATGAATTAAATAAATAAATAAAATGCGCGCACAAAGAAATGACCAGTAATTCAGATTGATATTATTGACAGGTTGACTTAGCACATTTTTTTTTTAACAGCTGACGACTTAGCACATTTACACATCATTGCCCACAGCACGTATAAATGAAAAATTTAAATATTTTGTTTTGTGATCGATGTATTCTAAATTCAGTTTTAAAACTGCATTAAAATAAAATTTTTCCAAAAATTTTTCATTTTCACATTAATCTAACGATATGTATAATTTTCAACTGTTATGTATATAATACTCAGCTGATGATTTTTATTCTGTAGCTGAGCAGTTTTAGATCTCGACGCTTAACAAACCTCCGCCTATCAACAACTCAGCAAAAACAAAAACAAATCCGTGCGTCATGCGGATGCGCCCCTCGTGTCGGTTGGGCGGGCTTTGGAGGGTATTCATCCGTTGGGTTTATTATTATTATTATTAATAACCATTGTGAATTCATACAAGTGAACAATTTTTCTATTCCTCCATTGCCATACCTACCTGTCAAATAATAGTTGACAGGGAGAATGGCTGTCGCGAATGGCGAGAGAATGGAAGATAGGTTTGTTTTTTGCTCGAGGCTATTAAATTGAACTGCCATGAATTGCCCATTTGTGTCTCAAATCAGCTTTTCTTTTACTGAAAATCAGACCACGTACATATTTATATTCATTTCTAAAATCTAGTTAATAAAATCTGAGCAGCCAATTAAGCAAATATTTTAAAATATGTTAATAATGTAATAAACCAATCGTCTACAAAAATTTTTGAAAAACACTATTGAGCAAATAATTTAAGTAATCGAACAGCGATGGAACAGGTGATCGAGGCTGTTTACTATTGTGAACGTTTTTATCAAACATTCGCCACTTGTATGAATTCACCATCTACATAACACATGGTACCGCTCGTTTAAAAAAAATGTCTCCCAATTTCCTCTTACAATAAAACTGGATAAGTGAAATATCATTGACTCAAAACAATTTTTTGCTAAGTTCTTAGCTTATTATTCTAGTCTACGACCCTTGCAAACTTGTTTTATATCTAAGTTGGTGGTGGTCTTTAACCGATCCCGTCCATTTTTACTAGAAATATTTCCTGCTATAAGGAAAATATGTGTACACAATTGCCTTACAATATGTTAATTTTTCTTCGAGTTATGGCTCCCGAAACATAGAAAATTGCCACGCCCATTTTTTTTAATTTGAAGTTTTTCCCATTTATTTTTATAAATCCAATTGGGAAATGAAATACCATTGATATAAAGCTCTTTTTTGCAAAGATATAAAAATCTTTTATATAAAAGTGGGCGTGGTCCTTAACCGCTTTCATTAATTTTACTTCAAAGCATTCCCTCTAGCAAAGGCAACCTCTCTGCCGAATTTTGTTACGATAGGTTTAACGATTTTTGATTTATGATTAATAATATTTGTAAAATTGATTTTATCACAAGTGGACGGTGCCGCGCCCGTTTAAAAAATGTTTCCAAATTTTTATCAAGAGTTTCAATATCAGTCCACACGTCAAATTTTAACATTCTAGGTGTATTATTTACTAAATAATCAGGTTTTTTGTGCTTTCCAAAATGTTATATATATAAAAAGTGGGCGTGGTTATCGTCCGATTTCGCTCATTTTCAATACCAATCTATTCTGATAAGCTCGTGTAGCAAATCTGGTGCAGATATCTCAATATTTACTCAATTTATATTTAACGGGCAGACAGACGGACGGACGGACGGACATGGCTCAATCAAATTTTTTTTCGATACTGATGATTTTGATATATAGAAGTCTATATCTATCTCAATTCCATTTTACCTGTACAACCAAACGTTATCAAATCAAAGTTAATATACTCTGTGTGCAATGCACGCTGAGTATAAAAAGGGCTTCTAAATGCTCTACATACAAGAGAATGGTTCCATTTCAATACCATTTCTCTTGAATGAAGTTAACTTTAATGTTCTATTTTGAGCTTCAAGACATTTTAAAACTATCCTTCACTACAGAAAAGATTTCCAATTGAACTAAGCCTTTCAGTGTTTATGTCATGATTATAACTTTCACTCTAGAAAAATTGATGTTTCAGACTGGTTTTTTTAAATAAAAACTAAAAAAACTGTTATGTATACGAGTACTACTCAGGTGATGAGTTTTCTTCGTTCTGGGCAATCCTCTAAACATAGGAAATGGTCCACGTTTTCTACACTCAGAGAACGCACCTCTTACCCAAAAAAATTGCCTTTCGATCTGATCCTGCATTTAACAGAATTAAACCAAAATGTGTATTTTATGCATTTAAATAATTTGCAAAACTGCTGCGCACACAAAATTGTTGTTGTTTTTTTTTTTAATTCACAGCTGATGAAGTCATAGATAAGTTATCGAAAAAATACCGAAAACTTGATTTCCTTCTTTAATTGTTGAAAGACTTTTTCGCATATTGAAGGCACCCAAGCAAAAAATGTATCCCTATTTTTTGTTTGTTTTTATACAATATAATAAGTGATTCATGAAAATAACTTAAAAGTAAAAAGAAAAATTGTCAAATTAAATCCCCCCTATCACTGTACTGCAGTAAAGTTTTGCTCATGATATGGGGGAATTGAGTATGTAATCGTAACCGTAGTATTCGGAAATGGTGTAGGGGCGTAGGCGAACTAAGTTGTATTGGTATTTATTTATTTACTAGAAGACCCGGCAGACGTTGTCCTGCCCTGAATTTGGCCTATCTGCATACATTTTAATAAGCTTTTTCCGTCTGATTCTGCCCTCCCCCCCCTCTTCACTTTTTCCTAATCCTTTTATTCACTCCTCCCTCCGTCTTTTTCGCTTCATCTATCTCCATCTTCGTCTCATTTTATCTCTTTCTCAATCTCCTTCTCTCTTTTCTCTTTTCTCTTCTCTTAATTCCTTCTCATTCTTCTGCATCCCTTATTGCCTGTACCAGAGGGTGGTATGTATTTTATTCCAGTCCCGGTCCCAGTCCCACTCCGAGTCTCAGTCCCAGTCCTAGTCCTAATCCCAGTCCCAGTCCGTCTCTGGATAATATATTACTCTGTACTAAAGCACTCATCAACAGCTTTCATTTGATATCCATATTGTATAAACACTGTCTAGGCATTCACTGGCCCACGTTTTGGCCTATATCTGGAGACCCTAGTCACCCAGGGGTATGAAAATTACCCTCTACACAACTAAAGACTCTCCTGAATTAAAAAAAAAATGCCATAGTACCTCTAAATCGCGGGCCCCTCAGAATCCCCCCCCCCCACCCTCTCGGCGGACCTGGTGATGTCCTATACTTGATATCATTCGCTGTAATATTTTTTATTGATAAGCAGGTTGTTTAATTAAACACCAAGCAATTACACGGAAGTATATCCGCAACACCTGAAAATATGAGTGCCACGTATAAACAAATAAAAAAAATTGCAATAAAATAATATTTCTATATATAAATAATATTTCCTGTATTTAAAGTTAGATCAAACTACACACGGGGTGCAAAACAAATTCAAAATCGGTTCAGTAGTTTAGGAGTCCATTGACCTCAAACTTGTGACACGCGTTTTTTATATATTAAGATTACTTCCGCTGTTTAGGCTTAAAACTTAAAATACTAAATATACTTCGTAACTACATACTAATTTAATTCTAAGGATTATACCAATTGATTCCGATAAGCATACAGATTGGCAAGGCAGACGGACAAGTTTGAAAGCTACTATATTTAGGAAACTGGAAAGGACGCCATTCCAATCCTGCCTTTCTCTCAGCTTGATGTGGCAAATTTTTTAATCTTATTTTTCCAATTAGCTTTAGTGATAACGATGTCGGAATGCATGAGACTCCAACCAACACAGCTGAACATGTATTGAGGTGTTGCAAAGAAAGTGTTTCCAATCACCCTCGTTTCAACTCATAGGTAGACAATTAGTTTTGGTAATAATGCTGTCGGATTCCAATCAATACGCTCAACATATATTGGGAGATTTTTGACTTCCGTTTTCGGATTCACGATTCTGAATGCAAAGCACGTCTTTCGATACCCCTCTAAATAAATAAAACTAAATAAATAATTACCTTTTAAACAAAACATCATTGTTTGCGATAAGAGTACCCAAGAACAGTAGGGTACATGTACACTAATAATATTTCGCAGGTTCCAAGCTCATGTGGTTTTTGTTGTTGTAGCAATAAGGATACTCCCCGAAGGTTTTGGGGAGTTTTATCGATGTTTACGGTCCTTTTCCGAACATAGATCCAGTACGTTCCGGCAAAAATCACCATAAAGGAATAAGACCGACCAAACCGGGACGATTTAATATGACCACATTGAACCTTCTAGACAATACCGCCAGTCACTTCTAGTTCCATGAGGAGCTTGTGGTCGCCAGAGCCTCGCCTGCTAAATATTTGTATGATACTTTCATATGTGTAACAGGATTCCAGTTTTCGAAAGGAGAAAGTATGAAACAAGTCCTAGCTAAAATTCCTAGCAAAAAGTAGTTATGGAAATGGGAAAATAATTAATGCGAAAAAGCATACATCTTGGGCAAGTAAATACAAAAAGTGGCTTAACGGTTTGTAAACAGATATGTTTTAGTTTTAGCAATATACTCGTTTAATATAATGTCAGATATTCAAATGTAACTTGTGTGTTTTGTTGTATTGAATTAAGTACGGTCGGCTTTTGAAGCTCTCATATTATTTTTTTTAGTCATAAAATGCAAAAAACAGAAGTGATAAAATGCTACATGTGTCACATAGGGTTAATTCATTTGTTAACATTTGGACATAATAGTCCCTTACAAGGGAATTTGCACACATCGCACTTTGTTAAATTCACTTTTGTTCGAATTAAAGTAATCGTAATCTAAATTCATGATTACGATTATTTTAATACGATTAGGATTACTATTTACAATTACAGTCATCGTAATCGTAAACAATTTGGATGAAGAACAGTAATCGTAGAATATTTATATTACAACGATGGTAATCGCAATTAAATTATTAATGGTTACTCATGTAGCACCCCCAGGTCTCTCTTAAAAATTAAGTGTAACTTCTTTTGAAACTCCGTTCAGAACAATGAAGAAATTTTTGAAATAGTATCGAAAGTTAAACTTTTCAGAAAAAAATAAACATTGTTAAACAAATGAATAAATATGCTGCAAATAATAAAAAGTTACAAATTCAAATTTTATTTGTTTAATAATTGTGATTAATTTAGCTGTGGTTTTCCTTTTCAGATACCATCTACATATGTATATGACCACTACTTTTGCATAGAATATAAAGACTTGGTCTTATGGTTGATATGCGAGTTTTTCTAAGACGACCACCCTAATAAAATCCAGTATTTGACTTCATGGAGTGTATATACATAATATATAGTCTAGATTAGCCAATTTTTTTGTTTTCGCAGTGGCATTGCATTCGGGAAAGATGTGGTTTATAGTCCAATCCGCGGTGTCTCAGAAGCCACAGAAGCAGCTTTTGCTTCTCTAATGGGACTCTTAGTTAAAGAGATAACTTGCCGTTCTGCAAGTAGGCCTAAGTGAAACAAAGCTAATATAAATCGCTTCATAGGCGAGAATTCAATTTGAGAATGTTAACAGGCGTGGCCAACACGTATACTGAAAAGCCACATGCACAAGCCGGGAATCCGTTCCAGCAGCATATGTCGGTACTGCGACAACACTGATGACATTGCAGATCACATCTTTCTCGATTTTGGTGCTTTGGCGAGAAGAGAACTAAACAGATTCAGCTCATTTAAGCTTGACAGTAGGCACATACATTCATGAAGCCGAATTTCTGAGGGTGCTCGGATACTTCCGAAACCTCGTGTTATTTAATTATGGGTTACGATTACAGTAATCACAATAGTACAAATTTCAATTACAATTACAGTAATCATCATATAAAAGTATGATACGGTTACAGTAATCGTAATAATAAAGTTTTGATAATTGCAATTACAATAATCATGGTCACAAGTAATCAAAATGATAATCCAAAGTATCCCAGCTCTGGTTAAATTGCCGTTAGCTCAATTTGATGTTTGTCAATGAAGGCTACTCGGTAAAAAAATCTTTGTAGAGTACGACTATGATTTAAAATGCCTTTACAGTTGAGGAGTTGCGTACAAAAAGGGAACTTCTTTGAAAGTTATATTTTAAGGTTTTCATGTTAGAAATAGTTGATGTGCTATAGCATTTTTTTCTTGTATTATTTAAAGTATTTTCTTAATTTATAGCATATTTCATACATGTGACGCTCCGTAAGACAATACCTCTAACTCGAAAAAAATTAATTTGCTCAATGATTTATTACAACTAAAAGTGAATAAAGGGAATCATTTGCCACGCTTTGGAAGGATAGTAAGAGAGGGAGCTTCAACATAAATGCATCCGAAATTGATTACAAGGCACAGAGATGCAACAAGATCATCAATTCCTAGCACTTAAACGGGATATATTCTTAAGGCGTTTGAGCAACCGCTTGATGTAGTTGCGCCTCCAATATATGTACATAAGGCTACGTATATTAAACCCTATGGGGACATCTGGAGTATGGTCCAGAGAAAAATTAGCTGGCCTGCGAAAGAATCCACACATAATATGTGGTTTTCTTCAAAGCAATTGCAGAAGAAAGCACACTTTCCAAAGAGATGCGCGTCATCCTGCCCCAACTTCGACCATTTGGTGTATGGCACAAATTTTGAACAAACACTCACATCCCTTAACTGAATTAGGGAATCGGTCAGCTTCGATGTGCAAAACAAAAATTTAAAATTTTTATGAGCATACTTTTCAACCTAAATTCAAATGTCAAATTTCAAAACAAAAATATTGATTTTTCAATATTGTAAATGCAAATAAATGGCTCTTGTCCATTCAATTTAAGTAAATCATGATCTTGCTGCGATTAAGATCCGATCGATGGTACGTTTTTTTTCTCAATTTTGTTCAAGCTGATGTTGGCGACACAAGAATTGGATCCTTCTCAAATATGGACCGCAGTCTGAACATATTTGACAGCCAAGTTCACTAATTGGCCTAAAGAAGTTATTGGAGGCGTACCAACATCACAGTATTTATTGCGATTGTGGAAAAGGTCATTGTGCCTGTGCTTCACTATGTCCGAAAAAAGCCTTATAAAACGGAGCCACTGCATTTTCTTGAACTGCTATCTTGGGATAGATACTTACCGCGGACCCTAATTGACCTCTGTTTTTTTAAGCGTGAAAACGCATCAAAAATACCAAATTTCCCCGTATTGTTATTATTTTCTTAGCAGAAATAAACAATTTAGGTTTTCAAATCAACTCGCACAGTTTTGACAGCTTTTTCCTAAATTATTGCAGCGCTGGAAAGTTCCAGTGGAATATTAGTTTATGTACCTAAAATTTAGGCGAACTCGCACCCAGCCTTAAAAATCAAAAATCTATGATGGCAGCCAAGAAGAGTAAATGGTTTACCTTATCATATTTTTATCATGGTTATCATATATTTTTCGTAATTGAGAAAAAAAATGTTTTAGAAAGAAGAAAGAAAAATTTTAGACAGCTGCCATAGCTCGTGGTAAATATCCATTTCGAGAGCTGTTTCACCGCAGGAAACAGAATAGAAGTAAAAAATTTAAGACGAACAAACAATCGCCATGAAACCTTACCGATGAAGGAGTTTAGCAGGTATGCATTGTATACCTGAATATCTTTGTTAAGTTTATATAATTATTCTCACTTAATTTTTGCGATTCAATAGCCGTGTTTTTTTACACGCGTATACGTTTACGTTTGCGCATAAAAAAACGCTTATCCTCGCTTAGATAATGCTTAGGACACCCATCTAACGGCAGTGGTTAAATAACTAGCTACAGCACAGGGTGTACCGAAAAGCGGAGACGCAACCCTCTGATGGTCATAATGTATAACATATAGTTCGTTGCGATGAATTGTGGACACGCACCATTTTAACATGTGATACATAGAATTAGTGTAGAAGTGAAACATAGACACATAGGTATTTCAGTTACGTCTGTGTATAATGCGTATTGAAATTTAGTAGTACTAATTTTATACTCAGCAATTTCAGAGGTGTATTTAAAGTTTGACGCTTAGCAGTCCATATAAAGTTTAAGCGTAAACGTCTATAGATGTAAAAAAACAACACAGCTAATATACAAAGCTACAGTCATATTAAATGAGTACTAGTATGTACGTAGAATTTTTAAATGCTTTCTAGGTCAATGAAACTAAAAATTTCTAAAACCTAAAAATTTAATTTACGTTAATTTAATATTGAAAGCATCCGTAGAAAACATTTTAAAACTCCTATTCATATAATTGAGGTAAATTGTAGATATGTATAAGTATGTATGTGTAAATCTATATTTATATGTACATATGTACACAACTTCGTGGATTTCAACTTTTCTGATAAATAAACATTTTTGTCGTTTCGCTTTAAAGATTGCTGGCAAATGATGCTTCGAAAAACGAACGAATTAAATATGAAGAAAATGCAAAGAAAAGAAAGTGTAAAAATAATATCAAAAGAGAAAATTATATGTGGCACATATGTATGTACATACATTCAGATGAATTTAAGCTTATATTTGTATTCATTCAATTTAAGGTTTGTATGTGCTCGTCATCAAATGGATCCTTAATTGAGTTACTCCGCCCACCATTCGTTCAGTTACAAACACATTTT
Source organism: Eurosta solidaginis (assembly GCF_040869045.1). Classification (NCBI taxonomy): domain Eukaryota; kingdom Metazoa; phylum Arthropoda; class Insecta; order Diptera; family Tephritidae; genus Eurosta; species Eurosta solidaginis. The sequence goes on along the minus strand of NC_090322.1, from coordinate 121,339,059 downwards.
CATCTCTGCAAAAGCAAATAGAAAAAAAAAAAACAAGCAACCAACCAAAGGAACCAACTCAACTACCCGCCTGCCAGCCTGCGGCCTTCAAACCACCTGCAACCACCCACACATTCATTGATGCACAGGCGCATAACCATCGTCTCTAACACTACCACTAACGCCACCGGAACATTCATTCCCCCTAACGATGCAAAGTTAAATCCACCATTCCAGAAAGTAAAAAGCAGTCAAGCGAACAGAAATATACCCTCAGTACATAGACGGAGTGGAATGGCAAATAAAACAGAGTAGATACTACTAGCATTCGTGATAACGGTAAAATGGAAAGATAAAGTAGGAAACTGTAAACGTTGAAATGGATTTTCCATAGCCATTGGAACATGAAATATGAAATATACCGCATAGATACATACATATGTAGGTATATACCCGGTAGTAGACCAGACTAACGAAATACTGAAGCATTTAAAGATTGTCTATCCGTACAATGTTCTGGGAAAGCGACGTGATCTTAGAAAATTTGGCATTTTCTTTTAAAAATCGATATGTCAGGCGTTACTTGGGAATACCCGAGCTATGCCTGCCCTGTAGATAAATACGAACTTAGTTTACTTCTCTGCCGCACTCGCCCTTCCATTTTTCGTTTCCTTTTCAGCATCCCGTCCACATCCCCTCCATCTCCAACTCCGTCTCTCTTTTCAATACCTCCTGCTTCTCCCCATATATTATAATTTGGTTAATGTTAAGTCCAAAAAAAAAGTTCCACCGATTTCAAAAAAACAGAACGAAAACCAAAACAATGTAATTTCGATAGTAGTATACTATGATTAACTTTATCTAAGGCTTTTGAAAAGTCGGTATACACGGTATCTACTTGGGCTCGATTAGTAAAAGCGTCGATGCAGTATTCCGAAAACACTGCCAAGTTAGACGTGGTTGATCTTCCCGATTTTGACAGTATATTTTATATTCATTCGCAGCGCTGCCACACTTCCTCATAATTTAACATATTTAACAGGACATTGAGAAATTTAAATCAAATTCGTGGTGTCAAGAAATTTATCTGCCGGCTGCATAATCTCTACATTAACAGGCAGTTGAGAAAACGGCCCTAAACAATATAACCAAATAACACTGTGTAACAATTCGAAAATAATTGTGAGGCAACTGATTGATTAAACCTGTCGCTTAAAGAGCTACATAGATCTATATTGCACATCTACACTTAGAGCTTTATTCGAGATTTAGGTACTGAAAGGATTTAACGTTAAATCTTCAATCATAACAATATATCAGTTATGGCAACCTACAATTCATATGTCATCTAATTTTTTGATAGTAAAATATTTTTAGGAAGTTTTGAAATTCATTTATGACAGATTTTTTTGAAGATTTTCAAGTTTAGTTTCTCAGTTTCAAAGGTAAAAAACTAAAAAATGTATCAAAGCGGAATATTCATGTGACATGTGAAAATTTATCCATATTTCATCTGAAAAAATAATTTAAACACATATGTATGTATATAGTATTGCATATAGTATATTTCCACAAGTAATATTTCTGTGAGATATATTTGAGAGCTTCTTTTTGGCCCCTGCTTTTAAAGCTACGTAAGAGATGATCTTTTGAAGATCACCTAAGAGTTCAAATGTTCTACAAAAACATGCGCCAGAAAAATTCATTAAGAGTGCTTCGGACGAAACACTTGTACAAAAACCACCCCTGGTAAAACTTTTTGACCAATTATTTCCTAAAACATTTTAACCCTCTAGCTACCTTCAAAATTCCATTTTATGAGACCTTGTTTAGAAGAGGCCTTGTGTGGGAGAGGTAATGAATTACAATATTCATCATAATTAGGTTTTGTTACATTTAACACTATATGTACTAACTATGTCTATGACGTTATGTATTTTAACATTCTTTTTCTTTTATTTCAAGTTCGCTACGGAAAAATTGGGCCCCGAAATTCTGTTGCACAGTATAAATTTTCTATTTATTCTCTTTTTGATTTGCGCAGGCTCACATTCCATAATTGCCATTGGGTAAGCCTACTCTAGGTTAATGTAGAATCTACATTGTAGATCATTACTCTAAAGTCAAGGCAAAACAAAAAGTTTGACCTTGAGCTGGAAATTAAAAATTACACAGGCCGACAAAATTTAACCAACATTCACACCCAGAAACCAGACTATATATTTCTGAAGGTTTATGATGCGCTGAATCCAAATCTGGTCTCATAATTGCTCTATCAGCTCTGGTTTTCGAGATATCCTAACCTAAAAGTGCAAAAACACCATTTTTGCCCATATTTGCGGTTATGTAGCCTTGCAGATGTTTTCTTTCACCAAAATTAAAGGATATCATCTTTAAATACAAGTCCTCTTCTTTCAAATGGCATTGAGCTTGCTCAAATATCATTTTTTTCGCTGAGATATCGCATTTTGAAATTTTCATGTTTCTAAATTTTCCTACACCTGAAAATCGATTGAGATAACATAGACATGATATAGTCGATTACTAATTTTCTTGAATTGAGTCTTATTTTTCTTAAAATTTTGTCTCGATATCTCAGCGAAAAAAAATGATAGTTGAGCAAACTCAACACCATTTGAAAGAAGAATACTTGTATTTAAAGATGTGTTTTGCACTTTTAGGTTAGAATATCTCGAAAACCAGAGCTGATAGAGACATTTTGAGGACAGATTTCGATTCATCACATCAAAATTCTTCGAAAATATATAGTCCGGTTTCTGGGTCTTAGATGTTGTCGGCCTGTGTTATTTATAATTCACTCGAAGTAGGTAAGATATTATACTTATGAATAAAAACGGGTAGGAAATAATATTTCATAATGTAATAATCCCGGTGTTCTATGTAGTGACAGATCATTTTGAAAACTCCCATACAATACGAATGATAAGAGAAAGAGGAAGAAGAGAAAAGGCCGTTTTGTGAAATAGTATTTCGTGTACGCTCGGTTCGGCACTTTAAAACGATACAAACTTTCTTAGTTTAGAGCACGGGTCTCAAAAAATTAAAAGTGATTGCCATTTTACATACGCAGTGCAAGTACAATTGTGCTTGTAATGCAACCCGCTGGTTTAGAGGGATTCTATCAGCTGGCATTCTTATGTAATAATATACATACAAAATTGGGCGATATTTGATGATCATAGTGATGCAAGATGTTTGTTAGATAAAAAACAAACCCCCTTTCAAGAACCAGGACCTATGTTATAAAATAACTATCCTCTTCGCAAATATGAATTGGTTTTTGAGACCCAGCCTATTTTTGCTGTATCTGATCACACTTAATTTACGTGCGCATAATGCCAAAGGCGGTGCCCTGTAAGAACTTCCATCATGAGGTTAAATCCTCCTGTTTTTAGTGATTAGAGCAACTTTCTTAGCCTAGTATTATAAAACTTGCACATGATTTTTGACGCGTTATAGTCGGCAGCTAAGAGCAGAAGTTCTTATTCACACATACACATGCATATAACTAGAAGAGAAACGTAAATATCAGATACACAAAGAAAATATAAATAAGCCGCTGTTCGCGAAAAGTCTAGACCTTAGGAGACTTAGGTGAACGAGAATATAAAAGCAGCGCAAGCTGAGGAATAAGGAATCAGTTTGCGTGAAGTACGCCATAATTGTAATTGTGAAGTACTAATCGTAAAGTAGTCTAAATAAAGAACGTTTTGTTATACTGAATATTTGAGTTATTTATCCGACAGTTCAGAGATTCGAACGTTAACAGAAGCTACAAAATAATCAGGAATTTCCCAAAACTCGTTACAATATTGCCACTGAAAATTTTTTGGGAGAACAATTAGAAAATCTGCCAAAACTAAGGATTTTCCGTCTTTTATGCACTTTTTTGATAGATTTTATTATCGGTCTCTGAAGTACATAAACTTTTCTCTTGAAAAATTCTAATTCTGTTTTTTCATGGTTTAAATCATGGTATAAATATTACCTGGTAAAACCATTTACTCTTCTTGGCGGCCATGGTGGTTTTTTGATTTAAAAAAAAAATTTTTCATCACTCTCTTAAACATTGTGGAAATGCCAAACCCATAGTACAGGTTTACAAGTATGATATGTATGAGAAGGAAACAATTCCTTTCTCTTTCTAACACACTGCCGTTTGACATTTCGGTCAGTGTCAAACTAGTGTGGAACTCAGTGGAACCTGCGTGGAACATGCGTTTGACACTGAACGAAGTGTCAAAATTACCGGGGTTGCTGTCGTGGAATAGACGCAGGGAAACAAAAAAAGGAGTGGAATATAAGATATGGGTTACCGTGATTTTTTTTTTTACGAATTTAGTATGAAAATGTATTGCACCTATATGCGTCCTACAGAATAATAACAAATGAATGTTTTCAATAATACTGTGTTATTTTAATTAATTTTAAGCATTCGGCATTGATCGCCTTGTATGCTGACATGTATTGCATCAATATATGGCGAAAAAAAGTTTAATTTTAAAAAATTCATATTTCGAAAACAATGAGTTTTGGCTAATGGATATTTACCCATGTTCAAATATAAGCTGCTCACTCGATATAGGAAAAGTTTAAACAAAAAAAATAAAGTTTTTTTGAAATATTAATTTTTGAAAAAAAAAAATCATAATTTATGACTAAATACTAAAAAATTACTAAATACTAAAAAAATAATTGTTTTTTTAACTACATGCAATTTTTTATAATATTATATAAAAGTAAAAGTAATAACGAACATTTCGAAGAAAAAATCATGAGAATCGGTTAATTTTTGACAAAGTTATTGACAGTTGAAGAAATAGGTGAATAAAATATCGATTGCATTTTATCGAATTCAATTGCCGATAAATCCGAAAAAAAAAATTTTTTGAGGCAAAAAAATGAAAAACACGTGTTTCGTTATCTTGACCAAAAAACAACATATTAAAATTTCATCGAAATCAAAAATCATGTCCTGCGCAGAATGAGCCATATGCATTTTATATTTCAGGTGCATGTGTAAATGGGGTGTGTGTGTTAAATTTAGCCTAGAAAAGGTGGAAACTTTTCTATACTTTTTACCGAGACTAGACTGAGAGAATTTCTCTATTTTTCGTTAACTGGAAAGCTGGTTTTGCAAAGAAAAAAAATTAATTATCCACCACCTTGGTAACTACACGCTAGTAAGTTTGCTGCTTGTTATGACAAATCATTTCATAACCCATTTTCCTTGTTGAAGCCTGCTGAAATTTGCTGCAATAAAAACAAAAAAGTCTCCATGCTTTTTCTTATTTCTGCATCCTGTTTGGCAATCTACGAGGCATCATCATCTTAATAATCATGAAAATGTACAATAACAACAACTACCACCCTATTTTAACGTACATTCGTCTTACCCAGAGCTCTCAGCCAACTTATTTTACAAAATTCCATAAAAAATGAATAGCTTAAAAAATGAACGAAAAAAGTATAGAAGTCGAAGGAAGAAACAAAAACAACGCCTCCTAATTTGTTTCAGCTTTCATCTTAAGACATTTCAACGTCCTCACCGTTTAGATTAATATAGCTATCGTCGTCGCCTGCGTCTTTGATGACACCATCATCACGATGTGTGTGTATGTGTTAGAGACGTTGCCAATAGTTGCATTCGTTAACTCGGAACCCTGAGACGAATCGTTTGCTAATTTTTATTCTGGCCCCGTTTTACGTTTTACGAAAAATGGTTTTCAGTCACCGACCGTGTAACGTAAAACCATTTCAATTGGCGAAAACAGCTGATTTTTACGTGACAATAGACATTTACTGAGCAAAATTTTGTTAGCGCTACATTTACTCAACCGCTTTTTACCGGTCATTTGACATTTCACTAATTCCCGTTAAAGTAACGCCTGTTACTGTTGAAGGTGCAAAAATTGTTATAAAAATTTAGGCGCGTGACTATATAGTATATACACAATAATAGCCGAACCAAAATGAAGTTTTTCACATAGATGCGTTCAACGCAATCTTATGCATTCCAGTAACATCGCCACAATCAACCAAAATATTGCGTTTGTAAATATAAAGGAACTTCATACTTGGCAATTGAAGTTTATTTCGTCTTGCCCATTAACTGTGCAAAATCTTAGAAAAGTACCAACAAGTGGGAAAAATAATTTCACTTGGAAAGTGGGAAAGCACCCTTAGCCAAATCAAATGTCAAGTTCTTCTTATGCAATAAAAGTTAGAAGATGGCTACGTTTTCATGTCAGATGGCGCTAGTGTCACTCGATCTGCCGTTCTCCAAAAATAACAGCAATCTACTCATAATGCATAAGATTATGTTAAACGCATCAATATGGAAAACCGCTTAAGTGACGGGGCTTTGAGTAATTTTATGCATTGCGTTATAAATTCACAGCAATGCATAAAATGCTAAAGAATGGTGATTTAGGATTTAAGTTTCCGTGTGTTAATGAAACACAATTTCTGTTATTCAACTGGCGTTCAACATGTTTGTAACGTACAACAAAATTTTTGTTCGTAAGAAACCAAATTCCCTAGGACGAATTGTCAGCAAAACAAAGACACCATATGCCATTTGGAACGAAAACAAGTTATGCATCGTCGACATAGAAAAATATTTTACATTTTGAACATTGGACTCAACTGCAATTTATTGCCCCAGAAATCCACTTTGTTGTCCGATCTGACGCTGACATAATAAATGTATATGAAGCCAGATCGCGTCAGCTGAAGCGGGAGCCTGAACAAAAAACTCGACAACTAGAACTTAAAACGTGTCAAAAATGTCGGTAGACTTTAGTTTCAATATTCGGCTAATCGATTAGTCGAGTAGCAACTTTGCATTGATTGAAAATCGACTAATTGGTATTCGATTTCAGCAAAACATGTAATCTATTGACTGTCAGTATTCAAATACTGGCGGTTAAAAAAGTTAAATTTTATGTCATTAAAAAAAAGATTTACAAATTTCATTAATTTAATCTTTTGTCATAAAAATTTAAAGAAATATGCAGTACTCATTGGAAAAAAAATGTCAAAGGACACCGGAATTTTTTAAGTCTAAATAAAAAACTGCTTTTATAAATATACAAAAACAAATTTTGCGTTTTCTTATATTTTTATGAAATGAATTTGCCAGAAGCGTAAAGGTCGAACGAAAACTGTAGAGAATATAGATAGGAAATCATGTTCTAATATCCGTATTCACTCACATCCTCAACTATCTAAAATTTCACCTTTGTAACATCTCTAGTAAGTGTGTGTGTTTGGCATGCATATGTATGTATTTATAAGTATATTTTTATGTATTGCTAAGAGCGAAGACATCAACTTGAACTGCAGCCATACGTTCCTTTAAACCCGCCCATTCACCATCCTATGGATGGCCTTTCGGTATTTATTGTTGTTTATTTTGCTTTACTTAGCCTTTGCATTTGCCATTGCCTCCATATTATTTTCAATTTCAATTTAATTTCTTTTTCTTGCTTTTATTCTTTTTATTCGTACTCTCTATTTTGCTTTTTTTCTTTTTATGAAATTTCAAAGTAAAATTACCGCGCAGGAAGATGAAAAATATAAGGAGCTGGAATAAAATTGTGAATGTGTTGGAAGGAGGGGATGCTATTAAAGCTGTAACTCCATTTACAGTAAAAGCTCGTTTGGTATTTTCATTTCAGTTATTTTTCGAGCAAGGATTAAGTTGGAAGCTTAACTATTTGAGTGGGGGCTGTATTTTAAAGCATTTACCTAAATATTCGATTGGCCCTCATCCGATCAAAAAATTCGGCTGCCCAACAAAAATCGTCCGCCGCTTCTCTATTTTGATAGTTTCAAATGAGGACCTGAGTGCAAAATGACTAACGTCGCATTATGGCGCCTCTGCCCGAAAAGCCTGGCAAAAATCAAAAATTTCATGAAAGCGTTCGATAAACCTAATACACGTATTTAATAGAGAATTTTCCAGGGATTACGAATATATAACTCTTACTAGACAGAAGATGATATTTTAGGAGGTAGAGCCGCTCAAAGTTGATTAATTTTTAACACTTAGACAAATTTGTCGTTTTTGTTATTTTTTGTTGTATTAAAAATTAAATCTGCCTGCTACTGATTTCTTGTATTATAACAAAAGGATATATATTTCTAGATTGAAGCAAAACATAAAATTTGTTTTTTTTTTTATATAAGTTGTCAAATCTACCTGTTTTTCGAAAAGCCTATTTTTAGGACCTTTTCGAACTTTGATGGAAAATAAAAAAAGAAAAAAAGGTCTCCGTGAAATTTACAGTAGGTATTTGGTAAATATTCAGTTACCTGAATTCATAAGGTCTACTTGCGTCCAGCTGCGATTACACTTCTTACATCAATTAAAGCGAAGCAACCTTGGGTAAAAATACGCACCGGAACAGGTATAGGTATGAAGGAGGCGAATTTAGTTCGGTCACTTTTGTTGTTGGAATTTACAAGCTGCATAATATACCTGGAACTCATTTCCATAATTTGAGTATACAAAGCAATGTTTAATACAACGCCCAAAATCAATCGTTTTTTGGAGTCTATAGAATAAAGTATTCTGTTTATTTAAATAAACATAAATATAGCTCACATATTTTTTTTAGTAAGATATACTCGATATGTCGAATATGTCTCTAGAAAACTCCAAACTATTTGAGGTGTTCAAAGCTTCAAAAACAAAAGCGGAGTTCGTTGAGGCTATTATGACAGAATTACCAAATGAAGCATGCAACAAAGAAGACGAAGACTTGAAAGGAAAAATTGCCTTCCTCTACATTCCAATACAAAGAAAATGGCAACAAGTCGGTCGTTCTACTTCAAGGCTTATAGTAAGCATGAAAGCTGGCTAGCTGGTAAAAGTTTTTTGGATGAAGAAATGCCTAAAACCCATAGAAGAATGTTCTACCTACACAAGGAAAAAGAAGCTGTCAGATTATACTAGAACTATCGCCACGACTCATCTTTCAGAAGCATTGGCTATTAAATGTAAAAAGGACGAAGAAAACACTAAGTCTCATATCATAGGAGCAGTTGCGTTAGCAATTCCAGTGCGATTGAGAAGGATCAAAAACAGCATTCCCATGCCCCCAAATGCGCTACCTACGAGATACACTCCTGAAGAGTCTTTGGCGCTATTTATGGATCTCGGGTTATCGAAGGATAAATATAATATATTGCGTGAGTCATTATTGCAATATAATGCCGATCTTTTCCCTGGATACAAACAAATCACTCAAGCCCAGAAAGAAGCAGTTCCTCCAAGAGCCAAAATAACCGAAGTATCAGCTGAAGTTGAGCTCCAAAACGTAATAGATCATGCGCCTATGCGACTCTTGAAAAGTTTTTCTGAAGACAAGTTGAAATCACTGCCAAAAAGGCTTACATTGATAAATAAATGGGGCTGTGATGGATCATCAGGACAAAGCGCATATAAACCAAGAATAAATGTAGACGATGGAACAATTACAGATGGTAATATGTTTATGGCTTTTATTGTTCCCCTCCCTTTAAAGGATGAAGCTTCAGAATATGGGAAAAATCCCCGGCCGTCATCAGTTTAATTGTGCCGGCCGATATTATTTAAATATGAGAAGGAGTCTTCGGAACTCATAAAAGCCACAGTGAGTGATATAAAAAATCAAATCGCAAAATTAAAACCAACAATAATTGAAATCGAAGACGGGATTGTTATGAGCATAAAGCATGATTTTCTTCTAACAATGGTCGATGGAAAAGTTTTAAACTTATTAACAAACACATCATCTACATTGAAATGTCCAATCTGTAAGAAGAGTCAAAAAGAAAAATCTTGATGATTCAATTATTAAGGAACTAAATTATGAGTATGGAATATCTCCTTTGCATGCGAAGATAAGGTGCATGGAACTCGCTTATACACTACCACAACAAGGAGAAGTTTTCAACGACAATGCAACATCTAAGAAAAACAAAACATTAGAAAAGAAGTAAGGAAGGCTAAGTTCGGGTGTAACCGAACATAACATACTCAGCTGAGAGCTATGGAGACAAAATAAGGGAAAATCACCATGTATCAAATGGAAGGTATTAAAGAGTATTTTTAGAGGGAGTAGGCCATAGTTCTATGGGTGGACGCCTTTTAAGGATATCGCCATAAAGGTGGACCAGGGCTGACTCTAGAATTTATTTATACGATATGGGTATCAAATGAAGTTAATGAGTATTTTAAAAGAGCGTAGGCTTAGTTCTATAGGTGGACGATTTTTTGAGATATCGCCTTAAGGTGGACCAGGGGTAACTCTAGAATATGTTTGTACGATATGGGTATCAAATGAAGGGTGTTAATGAGTATTATAAAAGAGCGTAAGCTTAGTTCTATAGGTGGACGCTTTTTTGAGATATCGCCTTAAGGTGGACCAAGGGTGACTCTAGAATTTGTTTGTACGATATGGGTATCAAATAAAAGGTGTTAATGAGTATTTTAAAAGGGAGTGGACCTTAGTTCTATAGGTGGACGCCTTTTCGAGATATGGCCATAAAGGTGGACCAGGGGTGACTCTAGAGTTTATTTGTACGATATGGGTATCAAATAAAAGGTGTTAATGAGTATTTTATAAGGGTGTGGTGGTAGTTGTATATGTGAAGGAGTTTTCGAGATATTGACCAAAATGTGGACCAGGGTGACCCAGAACATCATCTGTCGGGTACCGCTAATTTATTTATATATGTAATACCACGAACAGTATTCCTGCCAAGATTTCAAAGGCTTTTGATTTCGCCCTGCAGAACTTTTTCATTTTCTTCTACTGAATATGGTAGGTGTCACACCCATTTTGCAAAGTTTTTTTCTAAAGTTATATTTTGGGTCAATAAACCAATCCAATTACCATGTTTCATCCCTTTTTTCGTATTTGGTATAGAATTATGGCATTTTTTCATTTTTCGTAACTTTCGATATCGAAAAAGTGGGCGTGGTCATAGTCGGATTTCGGCCATTTTTTACACCAATACAAAGTCAGTTTAGATAAGTACGTGAACTGAGTTTAGTAAAGATATATCGATTTTTGCTCAAGTTATCGTGTTAACGGCCGAGCGGAAGGACAGACGGTCGACTGCGTATAAAAACTGGGCGTGGCTTCAACCGATTTCGCCCTTTTTCACAGAAATAAGTTATCGTCCCTACCAAAGTTCACAAGGATTGGTAAATTTTTGTTCGACTTATGGCATTAAAAGTATCCTAGACAAATTAAATGAAAAAGGCCGGAGCCACGCCCATTTTGTAAATTACTTTTATTTTTGTATTTTGTTGCTCCACATCATTACTGGATTTGAATATTGCCATAATTTACTTATATACTGTAAAGATATTAACTTTTTTTTTAAATTTGACTTAAAAAAATTTTTTTTAAGTGGGCGTGGTCGTTCTCCGATTTTGCTAATTTTGTATTAATCATACATATAGTAATAGGGGTAACGTTCCTGCCAAATTTCATCATTACATCTTCAACGACTGCCAAATTACAGCTTGCAAAAATTTTAAATTACCTTCTTTTAAAAGTGGGCGGTGCCACGCCCATTGTCCAAAATTTTACTAATTTTCTATTTTGCGCCATAAGTTCAACTCACCTACCAAGTTTTATCGCTTTATCCGTCTTTGGTAATGAATTATCGCACTTTTTCGGTTTTTTGAAATTTTCGATATCGAAAAAGTGGGCGTGGTTATAGTCCGATATTGTTCATTTTAAATAGCGATCTGAGATGAGTGCTCAGGAAGATACATAGCAAATTTCATCAAGATACCTCAAAATTTACTCAAGTTATCGTGTTAACGGAAGGGACGGACATGGCTCAATCAAATATTTTTTCGATCCTGATGATTTTGATATCGAAGTCTATATCTATCTCGATTCCTTTATACCTGTACAACCAACCGTTATCCAATCAAAGTTAATAAACTCTGTGAGCTCTGCTCAACTGAGTATAATAATTCAATATGCATTTTATAAAGAGCTTGGGCTGAGAGTTGACTTCCCAAAGTATGGATACAGCAACACAAATGATGGAAACTCCTCAAGAAGATTTTTTGAACACGATGAAATGACTGCTCGCATTACTGGAGTCGATATAGATATTGTCAAACGATTGGGAGTAATTTTAAATATATTAAATTGCCCTGAAAAAGTTAATGGACCTAAATTTGGAGAATATGCATCAAAAACTGCAGAGCTGCTGCTTCAAGTATCCTGAGGAAAAGCTTACACCAACGGTACATAAAATTTTGGCCCATGGAAAAGATTTAATAGAATACCAGTGCTTACCATTAGGAGAATTGTCTGAAGAAGCTCAAGAATCTAAAAACAAGGACTACAAAGATATAGAAGTACAAAGGCTTGCAATATCTCACGAGTTAGACAAAACGAGGACCTTTTCAACATGTTGATCACAAAAAGATCTTACAGACACCTATAGCTCAGAAATGGTTTCCTTGTTAGATATATTTTCAAGTGACGAAGACTACGTTAAGATTAAATAAATGATCCACCTTTTTCTATCACAACAAAAAAATTATTTAGTTCTTAGCTTTGTTATTTTATTGAAAAAAAAAAAAGAAATCAATAAATTCAAATTTAATATTTATTATAAGTAATACAGTTATTTCATTTAGTAATTATAATCATATAATGTTTACATCTTTTTAAAATTTATCAAATTTTAAGATGAGTTTTGAAGCACCCTTTATGTATATTTATTTTAAAGCATAGGCTTTTGCTTTCAGAAGAGTAATAAAATTTTACAGAAATCAATAAAATTGGTAAAGCGATTATTAAGATAAAACTGTTTATCATTAGTGGCCAGTGCTCAAAAATTTATTAATTGTTCATCTTTGGCTAAAATACAATAATGTTGAACAACTTTTAATAATTTTTCTTAGTTAAGTATTAATAAAATATTTGGTTTTTGAATTTTTCAAAAATATGTAAGTAAATTTATACAATGAATTTTCAAGCAATGTTTATATACTTACCCCCTAGCGTACACATTTCACTTTTATAAGAGTATAACATCTTAAAAGAAGTAATGCGTCCATCAAGTTTGGTGGAGATTGATAACCTTGCTACTAAGACAAACCTTTTAACCATAAGTGGGTAGAGCCACACTCCATCATAAAAATCATAAGTTTATCTGATTTCATGTTCAAATACATCCTCATAAAAAAAATTTTAAAGTTTGTCCTTCAGTTTTTAACACTTTTTTTGTTTTTTTTTTTTGTATTTTTCTACAATTTTTCAATTTTGAAATTTAAATAATTAGCTTTCAGGTGCAGTATAAATCTTTAAAATATCTTCATTAGTTCAAAAGTTATGATTTTTGCAAAGAAAAATCTCAAAAGGCGCCATAGTGCGTCGGTGATGCCTTTTTGCGTAACACGGCTTAATCGAAAGAACAGTTTTATGCGTACGCCAAATATTCATTTGCTATCTTTGAAACTCACTTATGCCAATTTCACATAGAGACTTAATGAAATAATTAGTCAAGATGTTCACACTAAAGCCCTTACTGAACCAGGGTTGCGTAATTCTAAATAATTTTTGATTTAAAATCCAACTTCAAATCAAAGATTCGGCGCTCAAATAAAAAATAGTTTTTATTTGTTATTTGATTTTTTTCTGCCGAATCAAATATACTTTTTATTTGTTATTTGATTCTTCAACCAAATCAAAGATAATTTTTATTTGTGATTTGATTTCTCAGCCAAATCAAAGGTACTTTTTACACCTTTCATGCAAGTTTGGTCCGAATCTCAAAATTGTAAGTCCTTAAAAGGGAAGAGATATACCCACCGATAAAAATACGGAAATTATCATGATGATGATCGCCATGTATTTAGCCATGAGCGGGTATGTGTATATTGCTTTCTGATTAAAACTGTGTCGAAACCGGCCGAATAGGACCACTATAGTATATGTTCCTTGGCGAGCTCTCTGGCCTCTGATCCCCCTAGCCAAAAGAAGCTTTAGGCGCTCAGGAACCGATTATGCTCCACAGCTTGGATAGGCTGATCAGGCCTAGGTAAAAATCAGAAAAATTCTATTGGGCCTGAGATTTTGCGAGGATATCGGCTTTCAAAATACAAGAACATGCCGTTTTCGTACAACGCACAAAGAATGTCAAGTCAAAAGAAAATTACTATTGATTTCGATTAACTGACATTTTGTATATCCAGCTGATAGGATAAAACCACCTGGTACTGGATTCGCTTTGGAAGCAAGTGGTCATGTGTGAGTTTCTGTGTGAAATTGGTATAAGTTACGTTAAAAACTGTTAAGCCTATATGAGAAATAATGGTTTTTTTTGTTGAACATTTCCATATTTTACTCATGCGCACAGTATGTGGAAATTTTAATATTTTGAGACTTTATGATACCTCAAACTAGCCGGCTGGTGAGATTATGATCTCATGTATAGAATACTTAAAGGGACAAATATGACCAAGATAACTGTCTTTGATTTTATTTCAAAAACGCGGACGAAGCCTTGTTACAACAACAACAATAACACAATGGACGGGCTGGAAAAAGAATACGCCGCCAAGATGTGTTGACATCAGTAAGGGCTCCTTGCATGGTAAACTGGAAAAGACATAAAAGCGCTGCTCTCAGCAAGATATCAAAATCGTGCTCTCAAGCTCAGGGTCAAGCTAGGAAAATAGGTGTCCTTAGAATCACAGTTGGTAAATTCAGCCCCAAGGAACTAAGTGAAAAACTGATTGCCGGAATGTGAGCCTCCTGGTGATGGCAAGTATGTAAGTTGTCTGCAGCTGTGGGCCTATATTGTGACGAATCTTGGGAAATTCCGCTAATTTGAAATCTTCTACCAACGTTCGAATAGCTAAACTGTTGAACAAATTACTTCAATATTCAATATTTCATACTGGTCTTTATTTAGATTACTTTGGGAGTATTACTTCACAATTATACTTCACAATAAATAGCGTGCTTAAATCAAAACTGATTAATCATTACTCAGCTTGCTCCTAGTTTATGCTCTACGTTTCCTCGTTCACCCATTTCTCCTAAGGTCTAGTAATTTCGCGAACAGTCGTATCTCATGCTTGATTAGTTACCAGCTATATACGTGTATATCTGTAGTCCACGCCTCTCCCATAGCCATATGCGTGTGTATGTGTGAGTAACAAATTCGACTGATGCCTTCACATTTGTGTGTGTAAGATATCTCTTCGTCGCCTTTTACATAAGAGTGGCTGATTCATTGTTGTTGTGCATTTATTTAGTAGCAGCTTAGTGATGCTAATATTCGTCACAATTGTAGGATGGGAAAATGAATAGATTTGGTTTTTTGGTGAGTGCCAATTAATCGGCACTGCTATTGTATTTAATCGATGCCGACATTTAGCATCAAGAAAATGAATTGCCTTTATTTCAAATATTTTTGGTCTATTTATACAAAAATATTACAAACAAATGCTTATGTATATTTTATTTACTATGTTACATATTTACTTCTGATTCTAAGCCTAACAACAGAATGCAGCCAAACGTACTCATGCACATTCACATACACATGCATATAGTTGCAAAGCGTGAGAACTTGCTGGTTCATATGAATACGCAAACTCAGCATAATTTTAGTTGGTTGCGTTTTGTTTACGCTATCAGTGAGCAACTCAAAAGCCACGCGTGCTAAGTGATTTGTAAGTTTATATGTATGAATGAATGTGTTTATTATGGTTACACTACACAATATACACAACTGTAAGGTTCCCTCTCCACCCAAACAATAGTGGCGGCCCCGCTTTTCCTACACTTGAAAAATATTTCCAAACAAGCCGATAGCTACCAGAACAATCGCACACTACTTGCCACTTATTACAATGCAGCTTTAAGTTCGAAAACAAAGCAACAAGTATTGAAGCTTTAAGATCCAAAACAAAGCAAAGAACCATGATTCAATCTCAGGAGGTTTGCTCAGCTGAATTATTTTTTGACTATTGCAGCCATCTTGCTCCCAAATCGAGTTGACATGTTTTTTGCAAACCTATGAACAATATTAGTAGTAGGAACAGGAGGCAAACAATTAAAAATTGCCAGATAAGTACTGAACTGGCAAATTTATTAAACATATAAGGTTCTACTCTGAAATCAAGCGAAGAATCACTGTTGCCAATAAATGCTACTTTGGACTAGGTAGGCAATTGAAAGGTAAAGTCCTCTCTTGGCAAACGAAAATCATGCCTACAAGTCACTTATCGTACCCGTCCTGCTATATGGTGCAGAAGCATGGACCATAAAAACATCAGATGAAGCGGCTCTGGGAGTGTTCGAGAGAAAAGTTCTTCGAAACATTTATGGACCTCTAAGCGTTGGCGATGGCGAGTTCTGAAGAAGATCTAATGATAAGCTGTACGAGCTTTACGCAAACATCAACATAGTCCAGCAAATTAAAACGCAACGGCTACGCTGCCTCACTCTGAGTGTGGATTTCGTTGTGAACGGTTGTGCATTGAAGTCGCGGACAGTTGTTTTAATAAATTCGTTGAGTGCCTTAAGAGTGTTTTTAGTAGCATAAACAAAGGGGCGGAAAAAACCTTTGTTTGTGTAATTAGTGCTTTTGTTGGACATTTGGAGCCCAATTTAGCGGTCAGTCGAAGGTCAATCTCCGGCGGAGCCCTAATTTTGTGCGCGTGATTTTGCTTACTACCAATCTTCGCCCTGACCTCAAAGTGCTTGCACGTGGAGGTAAACTTGTGTGTGCGCGCATTAAATCGGCTGTGTGTGAGTACCCAGGTGAAAAATTGTGTGTGAGTACACACTGTTCCGCTTGGGAACAGTGTTGGACTACTTGCTCAGTGAGCAATTGTGGACTGCCTGCGTTAGGGGGCATAAACCCATACTTGAATTAGTGGAAGTATCAGCTATAGTGTTTATATTCTGCCCGTTCAGCTCGGCGTAGTTTTCGTGCCGGTCGACTCGTCCCCGATACGGGGAACAGTGTTCCGTCCGTCGGGGCGGTGGTAGTGACCACGTCAGCACTTTGCTGACAAACAGCGTACGAGCTACGTCACCGCGTTATTTCTATAGCTGACGGGTTGGGCTGCTACTGCTGCTGACGACTGGTTCTGAGTGGTTATAGCCCTCTAATTTAGGGCAGCCTACATTCGCCCAGTGGGCATCGGTTTTCTTCTGGTGTTTACTCCCACATCTGTGTCGTATAAGTGTGGCCAAGTTTGTCTCTGGCGACAGGCGCTTTGTGGAAATCGTGGGCGGTGCAAAGAAGCGCCCGGGGCCACGTTCCGTCGGAGGTCGTTCTTCGACGGCCGCTGATGGGTCGACCTCGGGAGAGGATAAAGGGGTAAGTGCGCGGCAGTTCTTAAAGGTGAACACCGGGAAGGCTGCCGCTGTGCAACCCGGTCGCAAAGCGGATAAAAAAGCGGGTAAGTCGAGGATACCGGTGGCGTCGGGGAAGGCGACCACCTCGAAAATTGCAGAGCAGGAGGGTAAGGGTGGGCCGAGTAGGTCCGCGAAGTCGGAGGATGAGGAGAGTATTCTCCCGAAATCCAACGACGACGCGGATATACGCAGTCTGCCGGAATCCGGGTTATCCGGGGTAGGTCCCTATAGTTGGGACAAATTTGTTGTTGCTGGGGGTACCGGTTTCGCTGCTGAGTCCGTGGTGCCCACTGTCGCCGCTGGCTCCTCAACCGACGGTAAAGCAGCCGATGGCGTGCCAGAGACTGCTGCTGACGGTGAGGATGCAATTGACGGCAGTATAACTGCGGACAAGGACTCAAACGAGCCGGTGAAGTCTTTAAGGGGGGAGAAAACTGGGGAGAAATCGGGGGAGAAGGGCGCTGGCGCTGTTGACAGCTGTGGTCTCCCCGCTGGCACCGAGCCTGCCGGCGGTCAGTCCGCTGGAGGTAAGACTGCGAGTGGGGGATCCCCTGCAGCTGGCGGGAGCGCTAGTGCTTCTGGGGCTACCTCTGGAGTGGATGGCTCCTGGGTTGTCGCCCTAAAGAGGATCACCGCTAGCTTTAGCAGGGTGGTCTTTGGAGACAGCGGTACAGACCTCAAGTCTGCTGAGGCTGATGGAGGTTTCCTCAGAGTATGAGGCCCTCCTAATAACGGCTATAGCCGAGAATGCCCGACTCCGCGGACAAATTGAGGCGATGTCATTACGGGGCGTCATGCTGGGGGGTGCATCCCCACGCAGCGGTGGATCTGCCACCGCAGATCGTTTGGCGATGCCGCCTCCGAGCACGACGGTCCCGGCTGCCATCGTACCTGCGCCTGCTGTCCCAAAGCCGCTTCACACCTGGTCGGCGGTCGTCAAGGGCGGCAAACCCGGGGTATCTGCAAAAAAAGGAAGTTGAGAAGATAAATAAGGAGGTTGGGCCGACACTTGGTGTACCAGTGCACCAAGTGAAACCTGTGCGGTCGGGTGGGTTAGTTATCCGCCTACCCTCCAAGGAGGAGCGGGGCAAAGTCCTCGCGAATAAGAAGTTTTCGGAGGTGGGGTTGAAAGTATGCGAGAACCGGAAGCAAGGCACCAGGGTGGTCATTCGGGGGTTTACGCGCAAATCTCCCCTGACGAGTTCATGGAGGAGGTCTTTCGCATAAACCTCACGAAGGTCGACCCTGAGTGTCAGAAGTCAGAGGTTAGGCTGATCAGCCGACTTTGGAAGGCGGACGTCGATGGAGCAACGGTGACCGTCACCCTGGAGGGACCGGACAAGTTAATGTCCCCTCTCTTGGATGCGGGCCGTTGCTACGTTAAATTGTTCTCCTTCCCGGTTCGGCCAGAGAACCAAACCTACAGCTGCTTCCGTTGCCTGAGTTTTGATCACCAGGTGATGGACTGTGGGCTGAAGGCTGCCGTCTGTCGGAGGTGCGGGCATATTGAGGCAAAGTGCCCTAATGAGGTGCATTGCCGAAATTGCGCATTTAGGGGCAGACCCGCCGCACATCTTATGATGTCGGCGGAATGCCCGACATATGCTGCCGTTGTTACCCGTGCACTCGCCAGACATTAATGGGTTTAGTCTTTCAACTCAACTGTCAGGGAGCGTACTCCGTTGTGTGTGAATTGGGGGCGCTTTTGGCTGATGAGAGTTGCAGTATTGCCCTGCTCCAGGAACCCTACACTACCAATGGTGTGGTGAGAGGGCTTCCTGGAGGGTTTAGGTCCTTTTGTGACCTTCGGGGCAATGCTGCAGTTGTGGTGAATGAGCCTAATTATGAATGCTTGTTGCTGAATGCGTCTGATTGGGGAGTATATGTGAGCATTGAGGGCTCTTTTGGCAGAGCCGTCTTTGCAAGCATATATTGTAAGTTTGGAGAACCCATGGAACAATATATCCAATACCTCGATACGGTGCTACTACTTGTGAGTAGCACGCCAGTTATCATTGGTATGGATGCCAATGCCGTATCCCCTATATGGCATAGCAAAATATCCAGGGCTTCCCCTGGATATGCTAGTCATAGACGGGGAGAGGCGTTGAGCGAGTGGGTACTCACTTCTCACGTTCATGTTGTGAACGAACCGAGTGAGTGGTACACGTTCGATGGGCCCATGGGTAAGAGTGACATAGATGTCACCCTTATGAATGAGCCAGCAGCGAGAGTATTCAGTTGCGGATGGAGAGTAAGGGGGGGGGGGGGGGGGGGTGAGGTGATACGCGACCATAATCTCATTGAGATTGTGGTTGCTCCCCGTACCACCCCGGATATGCTTGGTACGCCTTCTGTAATGGGGTGGCGTACTGCCGAGGAAAATTGGACTCTGTACGGGTTATACGTCGAGCAGGAGGTGACTGCTACACCCCTCGATGTATTTGCAGAGTTTCCAATAGATCAGCAGATTGCCCTCTTGAATGCTTGTATCTGGTGGGTCAATGACAGCATGTTTGAAAGGTGGAAGAAGCAGCGATTTCATCGTGTCAGGTGGTGGACGCGTGAGCTAACCCAGAGAGGAGATCTGTCAGGCGCCTGAGACGTCAGTTTCAACGCGCCCGGCATATTGATTCCGATGGTCTGTCCCGGCTCAGAAGTCAACTAAGTGTGGAAACGCGTGAATATAAAAGAATGATTGTAGAGGTGAAAGAAGAAGAATGGCGCAACTTCGTGTCAGAAAATTCGAACGACCCCTGGGGACAGGTCTACAAGATCTGTAGGGGTCGCCGCCAGACCGAAGTTAATTCCCTCCGTGTAGGCGAAAGAACAATATCAACATGGAGGGAATGTTCAGAGCTGCTTATCGAAGGGTTCTTTCCTAGGGCAGAGATCCAGGTACCTCCCCTTGCGCAGGATGTACCTGTACCTCCAATAGAAGTTGAAGAGCTGGAATATGCATTTGGCCTGGTTAGGTCTAAACGGTCTCCGGGTTTGGATGGGATAAACGGAGAAATGTGCAAGTGTTTGTGGAAGTTTATCCCGGAATACTTGGAAGCCGTTTATGATAAATGCATATGGGAGGGTTACTTCCCACGTGAGTGGAAAGCTGCTAGGGTTGTCGTTCTCTTGAAGTCGCCTGACAAAATAAGATCTGATCCTCGATCTTACCGAGGTATCAGCCTTCTTACAGTGCTTGGAAAAGTGCTGGAGAGGGTTATGGTTGAGCGTCTTCAGGAGCTAGTTGGGGGTAACCAGTCGGATAGACAGTTTGGATTCAGGAAAGAACGCAGCATTGAAGACGCCTGGATGCATGTCCAAGACTGTGTTGAGAGAAGCTCCAATAAATATGTCTTGGGCATATTTATTGACTTCAGGGGGGCGTTTGACTACCTGCGCTGGGATAGGGTTATCGAGCGGTTAGTGGAGCTCGGCTGCCCAGAAATTGCTTTGTGGCAGAGCTATTTCTCGGACAGACGAGCTACTATCGTTGGTGCCTGTGAAAGTGTGGAAAGGGAGGTGGCTCGAGGTTGTCCGCAGGGATCCATCTGTGGTCCATATATATGTAACATGATGATGGACTCCTTGTTAAGGCAACTCGAGCATCTTTGCAAACTCTGCGCCTATGCGGATGACCTCTTATTAATGGAGGGGGATTCTCGCGCCAGCATTGAGCGTACCAGCGAGTCCCTATGTCAAATAGTGGCTGGCTGGGGCGCCCATGTTGGCGTAGATATTTCGGTGGACAAAACTGTGATGATGCTGCTCCAGGGCAGATTGTCACAGAATCGCCCACCGGTTGTCCACATCTGCGGGGTCAGCATCAGATATGCGACGAAAGTCAAATACCTGGGGCTGACAATGGGTGAGCGAATGAACTTCCTGCCACAGTTGGATGCTGTCAGGGACAAGATTCAGAATGTTTCGGGGCAGTTGCGACGCATCATTCGGAGTGACTTGGGCCTGAGCCGCCGTGCCGTTCGTACAATATATCGTGGCCTATTCGTAGCATGTGCTACTTTTGGTGCCGCCATATGGTACCGAACGGTCATGACTGCTCATGGTCAGAGGCGCGTGCTGAGCATACAGAGGTGCATGATGCTCCCATGCTTGCCCTTGTGCCGTACCGTATCTACGGATGCGATGCAGGTGCTTCTTGGTGCACCCCCTCTCGACCTGGTGGTTATACAGCTCGCTGTTTCCTTCAGGCGGAGAAGGAGGGCAAGTTTGCCGCTGTTGGAGGATGAATGGGACGTCGACGATAATGTGGAGAGTGGATGGTTAGAAAATAGGCGTCGATTAGAAGGGGTGGTTAGAGGGAAGTGGCAGGAGCGCTGGGACAATATTCCCAACGGCAGGGTAACGTACGGGTACATCCGGGACGTTTCATTTGTGGCGGAAAATCCAGACTTCAGATTTAATCTGAGCCTGGGTTTTCTGCTTACGGGTCATGGTCCTCTTAATGCATTCTTGCATAAGAGGAGCTTGAGCGAAATGGAGGGGTGTGTATGTGGGGCTGCATGTGAGGATTGGGTGCATGTGTTGTGCGAGTGCCCGGAATACTCGGACATAAGGGATTTGGGTAGTTGTGGAGTTAAAATTGAAGAAGGAAGGGTTGATGTGAGTGGAGCGCTCTCCACTAGTCGGACTATTGATTAACTCAATAGGTATGCTTCGGAGGTGTTTAGTCGGAGGAGACGTGGTGGTGATCGTGGTGGTTAATTTGTGTGTGTGTTCGTGGATGTGGGGGGGGGGGGGGGGTTCTAACCCCACCTCACCCCTAGGCGGCCGGTCCGGAGTAAGTGGATACTCAACCGGAAGTGGCTTCGGCTGCGAAAGTCATACCAAGACTTTAAAGTGGTACCACGGGGAACAGATAGCCCGCGGAGCTTGCTCCGTTTCTGTTCGATTGCGGTTGGCCCCTTTGGGGAGCATCGTGGTGGCTGTGGTTGATATCCGAATGCGGTAAGAGTTGGTGAGCTCGAATTTGGAGTTGCATTGCAACCGAGTGCCATGACCCATAGAATGGAAGAGGTGTTAGATAGGCCTCCAACCCCACCAAGGTGATGATGTGTCCACTCACATTATCGATTGGTACCAAGGTAAGCGAGCCTTGGGGGCTGGTCAGACCTGCTTTGACCTGTGTACTTGGTACATACGTGAGGTTAGGTCTTCGAAGACAGGTACTCACGTAAAACCTACACTTGCTACGCTGGCTAGGCCATGTTATGCGAATGAAAGATGACGCTCCGGCTAAGAAAGTGCTCACCTCAGCTCAAGAGGCCGAAGTGGCAGGGTAAAACTCTA
The DNA here is from genome assembly GCF_040869045.1 of Eurosta solidaginis. Taxonomy (NCBI): domain Eukaryota; kingdom Metazoa; phylum Arthropoda; class Insecta; order Diptera; family Tephritidae; genus Eurosta; species Eurosta solidaginis. The sequence goes on along the minus strand of NC_090322.1, from coordinate 121,316,344 downwards.
GTCAACTTTTACTACAGTTTAAACTCGCACTGAAAGACCAGGCATAAGTAAAAGAAATTTTATGAAAGCTTTCTTAGTTTTTTTTCTGATTTTGTCGTAGTATATCCTGTGGGGATGAAGAAAGAACATTTTATGAAAACTAAGGAATCGTGCATTTACGCAAATCTGCAAACATACAAGTTAAGATTTAAATTCATGGCTGAACACAATGCCAAAAACGCTGAACTAATAAAATCAAATTTTTTCTTCTTTGGCGGGACGGGACCTACATATTTTACATGGACTCCGAACGCCATCTGCAAGGTAGATGAGTTTTCACTGAGAAGCTTTTCGTGGCAGAAATACACTCGGACTATTTACCAAATCACATCCGAGGGGCGCCCCGATTATACAAATTTGTTTCTAATTGAAAAAATTGTTGCTTTGCCAAGGGCTTGAACCTAGAATTTTTGGTGTGGTAGGCGGAGCACGCTTCCACAATACCACGGTGACCAGTATTATATATTTCTGAAATCGCACTGTTTTCTGATGCAGCAGGAGGTCAAAATAGAAATTATAAAAAGTATATCAAAAGTTCGGACAATTAACTGAGCAGATTTTTTCACAAAAGGAATAACGATTTTATAATGGGGAAATATTCTGTATAACTACATTTCTTCTGGAATGATGTTAGTTGGTGAACACCGTCGTGAATTCATAAAAGTGGCGAATGTTTTAAAAAACGTTCACAATCACGGCTGCCACTTTGTTCCATCTGGACTAAAAAGGGTCCTTTCCAACCCCCTTTGGTCCGCTGGTCCCTTTTTGATAATGTTGGCCCTTTTTAGGCAAGTACCCATGATTTTGATATTTTTTTTTTTTTGTTTTTTCACTGAGGTAAAAACGCATAATACGACCACAAATTTGTGTGATTGAACAGCCTTTTAATTGCAGTTGATTTTCATCAACACACATAATTTTTCACTTATTTTCATGGATTTCTTCCCACAATTGGTCAATCATTAAATTGTGGCAGAACAAATCAAACTCCGGTGGGAGATAATTTAGGCAAACAAACACCAAAAATAATAATATCGAACTTTACAGAAAACATATTTTCGTTAATGGTTGTTGAAACCAGACCTGTTAAATTTGAATTAGCATTAGTAATCAATTAATTGGATGCCTATTTTAATGGTCATTTTCAATTTATTATTTCAATTGTTTTCCGAAAAAAGCAATTACTAATTAAAAATTAATTTAGAAAAAAATCAAAAAAAAAATCATGGTTTTTTCCGATTATTCAAAAAGATCAAAAAAAATCAAAATGATTACTTTTGATTATTTTTGATTTTTTTTTTTTTGAGTTTTTTTTTTATTATTTTTGATTATTTTTCCGCTTTTTTGAAAGAAAAATTTTTGTTTGTTGCATGCACGGGATAATTTCTACATACAAGTACATTTTAGGATGCAATAGTATATCGTAAGCGCTTATCGAGGCGAATATATACATGTAACATATAGGGCGAATGGTATATGAGCGTTCATTCAAACATATTCTCAGGTAAGTATATACACATCTGCATAGTTTACTACACTCATTTTATAAAATAATGTGGGATCGAAAACGGGGTGTTTTCTAATTACCCTTACAATATGTAAAAGAATGTTGGATTCATAGGTTGGCGTCCAAAAGCTTTCATTTAGCAACGATCCTTTGTGGTTTCATCCTTAAGTCTAGCTAATTTTGTATATCCAAAATATATATATATATATCGACTATTTTGGATTACGTTATGGCTATGCACTGATTATTTTGTACATACAAGACATCGGTGGATGTAACGGTATATCGTGAGCGCTTATCTAGGCATACGGCATACGGTTTTACGACAAAAAAATATTCTCAAACAATATGATGAGTAATACTACTTAGGTTGATAGCTTCACTTCCAACTGGAGCAATCCTCTTAGTTGTCATTCATCATAATGATGAGTTGTCTAAACAAAAGTTGTTATATCCCAGATAAATTTATTTATTAACATATGTACATTAGATTGAAACTTGTTTTTTAATTTCTTATGATTACGGCTAGAATCTATAAAATTTTATGGCTTGCAAAGTGAGCCATATTTTTAGTATTAACAATGGAACTTTGAAACACATTTTGTCTATCATACATTATTTTTTTGGCCATGGTTGGATATTTTCCAAGAATATATATATATACATTTAAAAGTCTATAACAGCGGTTGACTGCTAATACGTGTCCTAAAAGACTTGGCTTGACCTCAGTATTAATAATCCGAAGGCGGAAAACAAAAATTTTGAGTCGTTCAAAATATATTAACGAAGAAAAATGCTTATATATGATAAAGCTCTCTAAATAGGACGAAGAACACTCACATAGTGGCGATGATATGAAACCAATATTACTAAAATAAAGCGAACAATATGGTAAACTTTGATTACAAAACAATCAGTGCATATCCATAACTTAATCCAAAATAGCGGATGTATTAATTATAGATACAAAACAAAATTAGCTTGACTTAAGGATGAAACCATTATTATTTTTTTAATGAATGTAATAATGTGCAAGTGTATATACTTACCTGAGAATATGTTTGAATCAACGCTCATATACCATTCGCCCTATATGTTGCATGTATATATTCGCCTCGGTAAGCGCTTTTGATTTGAAATTTTCTTTCAATAATCGGAAAAAATCATGATTTTTTTGGATTATTTTTTTAATCAATTGAAAAGTAATCATTAAAAATAAAAAATAATGGCAAGTAATCATTAAATGGCGTTTAAAGAAAATAATCAATTGAACGGCTTATCATTACCATTAGTAATCATTATTTAACAGGTCTGGTTGAAACAACAAAAATGAAAAAATGTTGAAAATCTTACATATCGTGTTACACTTCGAAATATAATTTTTTCTCACTTGACCCACATCAAATCAATGAGTTTAAGGAATTTCATGACTATTGTGGTGATAAAGCCTAACAAGACTTGGCACTTCTGTTCGTGTCCGATATTCATACCATAGATAAAGAGTTCCAATCAGAAAATGTTAGTCTGCCGTGTGTATACCATCTAATTAAGGAAACATTTCAATTTCTATTTCAAGCCCATTTTGAGATATATACATAACAATGTTATAAAAAATATTTAATCAATATTCCATCGCTACAAAGTGGAAAGTTTTAAGACCATTTAACTTTAATATCAGACATGATAGAAAGCACCGCTACTAACTTTTTGGAAAAAGGTAAGCTCCCAGAAAAGAAAGAGAATAAATAGTTGTTTTATTTCATTTATGTTTAGCTACATAAGTTCGCTACATAACTCAACCTCAGCATTTCCCAAAATGTTTCAACTGCGCCTTGTTAGAACCAAACCAGTTGGATATTTCAATCAACAAAGCCAAAAAGGGGCCTCAACTTTGGTCGATGAAAATCTTAAAAATGTAATACATTGAACAATGTAAAATTGTTTTTATAAATAATGTGTGCCGATATAGTTTTTTATTTTTTTATATCCATATCATTGTTAATTAGATTATATATATAGCAAAAAAAAGAAAACAATTTGATACTTTTTTTAATACTTGGTCCCTTTTTTCGATGAATTTTAGTCCCAAATGAAAACTTGGTGTAACAACCGTGTTCACAATAGTACACAGCTTCGATCACCTGTTAAAACGCTGTTCGATTACTTAAATCATTTGCTCAATAGCGCTTTTTCAAAGATTTTTGTAAACGACTGGTATATTGCATTAAGTATTGACATATTTTTAAAATGTTTGCTTAACTGGCTGCTCATACTTTCTATGTTACCTAAATTTTTTAATAATTATTTTCTATAGGTACATTTCAAAGAAAAGTTTGTTTGAAAACCAAATGGAAATTCATGGCACCTCAATTTATTTGCCGTGAGCAAACAAACAAACCTTCTTCCATTCTCTAGGACCCATTACTGATACTTAGCATAGACTTGACTTGACTTAGCGTAAACTTGTCAATTTGTATGACAAAATGTCAAAATGAAATGGAAACAAACAAATGACATCTCAAAATGTAAATGTCACTTAGAACTTACATAGAAAATCAAAATTCCACAGACTTCTAAGTCGAGTTAAGTGTTGCTAAGTTTTGAGTAATCAGTAGCATGCAATGTTCATTTAACAGAACTGTAAGTGACAGTTCTCAAGTCAAGTCAAGTCTATGCTAAGTATCAGTAATGGGCCCTTCTGGCCTTTCGTGACAGCCTTGCTCCCTGCCAGCCCTATTTGACAGATAGGTATGACAATTGGGCACAAATCCCACAAGAAGATTGCTCATTGCGCATGTAAACATTAGATCAGCTGTTTTTTAGGACGTATGAATTGTCTCTTTTACTTTAGCTCTTTTTTTCTCGCTCTTTTTTTTATTCGCTCAAGAGTCAACTATGACGTAGATGCGCAGAACGAAGCAAATTTTGAACTCGTGAATGCGCAGTCTGAGTAGGTGATTTGTGACAATGGGGGGAATAGAAAAATTCTTCACTTGTAGGAATTCGCGATGTTGAAAACTATTATGAATGTTATTCCCCCTTTGACTTTTGTAAGACAGATAGTCAAATAAATTTAAATTTCAATTTGATGGAACTTATAGTCTGAAAGATTTAATACAATATTTGGAAGGGAAATGCGGGCTGGTGTAGACAAAATATATTTACTGATAAATTAACACTGATTTAGTTAAGCGGGTATCGTTTTGAAATTTTCAATTCAAAAACCTTTTATGTCCAAATATAATTTTTAGAGCAGTTCCCCTTTTGCACGCAGCTCCTCAACTGCAAACACCAACAAATCTCAAATCGTTTTCCACTTCTCTCACTACGTTGGATGAACGGCTCTCTTTATATACTTCCAACGTTATATGCTTCGTGGCCACTAGCCAGGGCAGAAGAGAGCCCTTGACAGCAGACTTGCAGCCTTCAGCCGAACGTTGCCTCTCCACTCCGCCGCTCGTCGCTTCTTTTTCTTGAACTGGCTTCAACCTACATCTCCCGCCTTATGGTTTTATTCCAAGCTCTTACTCTCCATGGCTGCTGGGTTAACCACTGCTCTCAAGTATTGGACAAGTCTCAGCGCCGCACGGTACTGCGAGAGAGCTCTCTGATGCCTCGTGATGGCGCGGCAGGTGATTCAGAACGGAGTATGAGATTGGGGAAGGGTACGGAGCAGAGAGAGTGAATAGAAAGATTCTTCACTTGTAGAAGTTCGCAATGATGAAAACTATATACGGAGCAGAGGGAGTGATCCGCACTCTTCTCCACGAGCACGGTGATGGAACGGCAGGTGATTCCAAACGGAGTAGTAGAGTGGGTGAAATCACCTGCCGTTCCATCACGGAGCTCGTTGACCCTCTACTAGTTTTTTGAGTACTAGAGTTTTTGTCTTCCTTGGCTTGCGACTCCGTTCTCCCTTGCGCATCTTATTAGCATAGTGCTTGAGTTGTTCATCTTGGTCGTTTGACTCCACAAGGCGGACTGAGCTGTTATATATTATATATGGCGAGGAAAACTGTCCGCCATAGCAGGGCAACCTTACTGTGGTGAGGCTATCGTTACATTCAGAGGCGGCCTGGCATCGAGAAGGCTGACGTATCATCATGCTGCAAGTCACCCAATTATGGATTATGGCGGTGGGCATTTCTTGGTCACTGACATCTTACCGCCTTAGATGAAAGCCCCCAAACCGCTCAGCGACAGCCAGGCGCTATGGAGTTTGTCAAAGCCCTCACATCATCGACAAAGTGCCTATCAAAGTAAGGTATTTTATACAGAGAGGTTTGTAGGTTGAGTTGCCAACTTACTCTATTTTATTTATTCTTTTGTAGTTCCACTACTTTCTTGAAAACGGCAAAAGGAAAGCCATTAATGTGTATTTTAAGGCTATAGAATTTCTGAGGCAAAGTTATATCACGCCGAGCTGAACTTCGTTATCCATACACCTCTCCTAAGAACTAAGGAGTCGCTAGACCACAGTTCAAGCCAGTTCAAAAGTTGATCACATCGAGAACTCAAATACAAGTTAACAATGTACAGCTAGCGGAAAGCAGAAAACTCCCCGTTGCATTCACCAGTATGATGAGAATATTTCCTTTTTGATCTAACTTTTTGTACATTTTATGACATTAATATTAATCAAGACGATGCAGTGGTTTAAAGATTGATTCTACTTCGAACTATTACATGTTAGTTGATATTTTACTGAAATTTAAATTGAACACCTAGATACTCCTGTTGAATAATTTCAATATGCAATGAATACAGTTGTGAGCTAATTACCATCGGAGAAATTTATACGATATTATCGCCGTATATGAATTTGTCTGATTGTGAAGCTATTATTGGACCAGAAAAGCTTGCATACACATGAATCTATGTGTGTATGTATATCTTTCTACGAATCGTTTCCCAGCAAAAAATAGTAGGACTAATCCCTTAAGAGAGCGGTCTCCGATTGATCTCTTTTGTCCACATTGCGGAATAGTTGATCCCCTCTAGTCCCTTTTAGGTACTGTTGGGATTAGTCCGGTTGAAATCTATGTAGCCCATTTAAAGAAACATAAAAAAAGCGGCAACAAATTGAGTTGAATGAAAAAGATTATAGGTGATTGATTCGAAATATTTATGAAAAATGCGTAGTCTTATACCGATTCCAAATGAGTTGGACCATAGTTACATTATCGTCGACCAATATCTCTTGGAATGAGTGGGCGACTTAATAACTTTTTTACATAGATGTATCTAACAATTTTTTGCAAGTTTTAATATTGCATTTAAAATGTACATAGCATCGTTGAAAAGATATTAGTCTTCATTCGTTCCCATATGGGTACAAAGGGGATTGGTCCTATCGTTCCCGTTCGGGTATAAATGGGTACAATTAGTCTGTTCATACGACATGCTGAAACAAAACGCATACAAAGAGCTCAAAACTGGCATTAGTCGCATACTCCTTTGCGAGTTATACCGGACTCATCCTAAACTTATCGCATTTTTTGCAGGGTTATAAATCCTTTAATTTATATGCACATATGTATGTACATGTGTTTGTGTATTTGTTTGTAGATTAAATGTGTGATAGGCTTTTAAAAGCGCATAATCACTTCATCAAATGACAAATGTGTTGAGATGTCATCAGCTATGAAATACAAACTCGAATACGAAAAAGCGACGCAACACAACATTAAACTCTGCAAAGGATTTGAATCATTAACCACCGTCTTATTAGTGAATGCGAGCGTAAACCATATTTTATTGCAAATGTTCAAATATTTTCCGTGAGGGCATGTGTTGTCACAAATTGAGCATCAACCCCAGTAATCTAGTAATTTGAGGACCGATGCCGATTTATACAACAAAACCTATCTAATTCGCTTGCTACTTGAGTCGGTGTAAAAGCACTCTACTTTCTACATCTGTTTTGAAATATTTACAAATGCAAAATAAGTCAAAATAACATAGCATACTTTGAGGCGTGTCGGCTACAAGTGTTGCTTCCTAAAATATCAAAGTTCCTTTGTGCGTGTATGACTGTCATCTTTGTACACGTACACATCGATTTTACTTGCCACATTGTACATAGTTTCAAATACGAGGGTTGAAGTCATTATAAAACTATAAATTAATTATAACTGCGGGGCACACAGCAGCAGACTGCGAATGCATTCATAGAATTATATTTATTTGTATATGACAATGTAGGCAGTAGCTATGTTACGAATGTAATATTTTTGACATTCACGAATGTGTGTATTTTGAACTAGATTTGTCTCCATTAAAGAGTTGCAAGAGTCCGACCCATAAATTTGAAGCTTATACTGGGATGGTCTCGGAAAGTTTTATTTAACATTTTTTTGAACCTTTTTCATTTGTTATTGAGGTGTTACACATTTGCTTTCGATTTTTTTTTCGACGAGTTATGGTTTTGTTAACGAAAAGATACCGATGTATTATCGAAAATTTTCTATTATTGATCAGAAAGTTTTCGATATTGTAACGTTCGAATCGCTAAATTGTCGAATAAATAACCCCAATATTCAGTAATGCAAAATGGTCTTTATTAGATTATTTTGCGAGTATCACAATTATACATCACTTCGCAACTGATAGCGTGTTTAAATCAAACTGCTTACTGACTACTCAGCTTTCGCTGCTTTTATACTATCTGTAGTCTCGTCCACCCATTTCTCCCAAGGTCTAGTAACTTCGCGAACCATATGCCTGGTTACCAGCCATATATGTACATGTATATTTGTATTCTTTAGTCTCTCGCATAGCCATAAGCATGTGTATATGTGAGTACTACTTCGGCTGATGATTACATCTGTGTGTGAGTTATCTCTTCGTTGCCTTGTATGTATGTGGGTAAATGATAATTAATGTGTTTATATAGCTTGCTTTAATGTTTTTCTTGTTGTGCATTTATTTAGTGATGTGAAAATTTGCCACACTACCCTCCACCTAAGTCGGATCGTCCCTATCAGACAAATCTCTCGATCTAACCGCTGCTAGCCTCTCCAAATGAACCACCCTTCTATTTCGTGGTTCTCCATTTGTTATTATGCGGTAGATGGTATCACTGATCCTCTTCGCACCTTTGTACGGACCTTCCCAACTGCACAAAAATTTGGATGGAACACCTTTCCGCCGGTGAGGGTTGTATAGCAGTACCAAATCTCCCTCCAAGAAACCTTCCGAATTATTGTTCTTGTCGTACCTGGGTTTCATCCTAGTACTCATTATCCTGGACCGTTCCCTCACACTCTGTTTCTTGGCCAATGAACTACTTCGCAGAGCTTGATCTTGACGGACTGACTTTGCATCATCAGTATCGTCTTGACGGCTTACAACAGTAGTGCGCTCTGGCTTGAAACCACCCTTGCATTACTTCTGCGAAATTCTTTCCTTCATTTTAGTTCGTCTATTTCGGGTTTTCAATGCAAGTGTTCTTCCCGCAGGTACCTTCGGTATTGATTTGTGTGTTCCATTCGTTCCACTGATATTTGCCCAACATTTTGGCTTTGACTTTCTTGGTCTTTGTCGAATTTCCTCCACCAGCACTCGCTTACTGCTAAACCCTTTCTCAAAACAGTAATTAAGGGGTGCTTCCCTGATCTTATATTGCATAATCCTTCTCTGCATATCGATCCTGATGTCATGGCCAACTAAGAAGTCCACTCCCAATATGACTTCATCAAAGATCTCTGGCACAACGAATTTGTGTAGAACCGTGACCTTTCCAATTAAGACTTCACATATCACTTCTCCCTGGACTTGATTATACTCGCCAGTGACCGTACGCAACCTTGCTCCAGGTAATGGCTTTACTCTCCTGTTGACCAAATCAGATCTGATTAAGGATTGAGATGCGCCCGTATCTATAGTCAGTACACGTTCTTTGCCATCTACATTTCTTCTGACGGTAAGACTGATCGATTTTCTTCCAATTTGCGAGATGGATATCACAGGACATTCAATAACTGGGGCAAGGTTTCGTTCTTTACATCTTACTCGCTCTTTCTTATTTCCTCCAGCTTTGCGTTTACGACCAGCCAAGTTGGAACTACAAGGACCGATTCTGCCATGACGATGCGATGTGACCTGGGTTACCGCACTTGAAACACTTCATAACTCCGGCATTTTTCAGTTGTGATCCCTTCAGGGCTTCTAAAATTGTGTTTAGCCACACTCAATAGGGAGGCAGTATTTTGAGTCAATGCATGTGATACCGTTTCTGCGTATATGGATTTTGGGTTGGCATATGTCGCTCGCTTCGTTTCCACGTCCCGTATGCCATTTATAAAGCTTTGGATTTTTATCCTCTCGGTGTCTTCCACGGGTGCGTCCGCATTTGCCAAATGAGCCAACATTTCAACATCCGAAGCAAACTCTTGCAAAGTCTCATTAGCTTTTTGGTAGCGGTATTGCAACTCTATTTGGTATATATGTTTCCTGTGTTCGCTTCCGTATCGCCTCTCTAAAGCGCTCATCAATTTTTCATAGCTGTTCCGTTCGTACTCTGGAATTGTCTGTAAGATTTCAGCTGCAGGCCCTATCAATGCCACGAGCAGTGCAGCAACTTTATCATCCTCATTCCAGTTGTTAACTGCTGACGTCTTCTCGAATTGAAGCTTATATGCCTGGAAAGGAACAGAGCCGTAAAAAGATGGAGTTTTTACCTTCGGATTGCTCGTTGGAACAGCTGGGCGATTTAGTTGTAACTGCTGCATAAGACCTTTGAACGCTTCTATCTCGACATAAATTTTGTCCTCGAGTTGTAAAATTTTTGCATCCTGCTCTTCCAGTTTCGCAAAGAGCTGCGATGATACCTGTTCCGAAATTTGTGTCGACATTTCAGATATACGTGCCTCTTGCGCTTCCAGTTGAGACGACATATATGTTTTCTGTTCTTCCAATTGAGATGACATTTGCGACGACATGCATGTGTCCTGTGACTCCAGCTGAGATGCCATTGTCGATGTCTGCGCAGATATTGCAGTCAATATCATGTTAAAATCTGTGCTCGTCACTGTCTGCGGTGTTTCGTTTTTTCTTCCATTTTTGTTGTTGTCTGGTCGCTATCAGAATGAAAAACATACTCGTCAGCATTGATTCCTTCAAATAACATAGCTACCCTTAGTCGTCTTTGTACCTGGGATTTATTGCCAGTAGTAGCCAATCAACGGACTTCCAACTCCTCCTTCAGTTGATGGATATTCAATTCACTCAACTTTGCCATGTCCAAGTTGTATTCGCAATCTTCGGAACTTATTCAACAATTCCTCTTCTGACAACAATTGTAACGAATTTAGGGAAACTCCGCTTATTCTAAACCTTCTGCAAACATTCGAATCGCTAAATTGTCGAATAAAGAACTCCAATATTCAGTAATGCAAAATGGTCTTTATTAGATTACTGTGAGAGTGGTACAATTATACTTCACAATTTTACTTCACTTCGCAACTGATAGCGTGTTTAAATCAAACTGCTTACTGACTACTCAGCTTTCGCTTCTTTTATACTCTCTGTTGTCTCGTCCACCCATTTCTCCCAAGGTCTAGTAACTTCGCGAACCATATGCCTGGTTACCAGCCATATATGTACATGTATAATTGTAGTCTATAGTCTCTCGCATAGCCATATGCAGGTGTGTATGTGAGTACTACTTCGGCTGATGATTACATCTGTGTGTGAGTTATCTCTTCGTTGCCTTGTATGTATGTGGGTAAATGATGATTAATGTGTTTATTTATGTTTATCGGAGTGTTACCAATGTATTATAGGCGGACTATAAACGTCTTACCGAAAAGTTATCAATTTGCTTTCAAAAACTTGGCTATTTGACATCCGATTTTTAAAACTGATGCGAGGCTCTGTATAACTTTTGTTCGCACTACAACAACTTGTACAGCTGTGTTACTTTTGATTGTTGCTTAGCCACGTTACGTATTACTCTGCTCGCCTATCAAGGGGCCCTAAACTATGTATATTGTGTATATATTTTTAAATATCTCTAGAAATCTCCATCTTTGCTCCATCGGGAAAGATTGTTTATTCAACGTAATGCAATTTAATGGAACTCTAAGCTAGGTTTAAAGTTTCAAGTCTCTAGCTCACCTGGAATTTATTGAAAAATCGTTTGAAAAATTACCAAATTCGGACGAGTTTTTATAAGTATCACGTTCCCGATACACCTATCGACATTTTTCCCTCTTGCGTTACCTTGTCAACGGTTTCTGACATATGTTTCAAGTTTTAATATATATCTACACGCCAACATTTTTTCAGAGTCGATTGCAAGATTCTCCAATTTTGTACTGAAATTCGTGGACAAAAATGAAACCGATTTATAATTTAGGACCGTATTTTTCATTGCGAGTTATATTTGAAATCTATTAGTTAGTTGATGAATTTTTATTTATTTATTTAATTTTTATTTATTTAATTATTAGTCTACAAATTTAACAATTAATCAGACTAAATATAATTGCGGATTACAGAATAAATTACAGAAGCATACAAATTGAACAAAATTATATTATAAAATATGTATATATATTATTAAATCAGTTGTCGGAATGGACGTGATTTCGAGCAGCTGATGTATATTTAACACACAATGAGTAGGGCTGCGATGCGTGGGAGGTTGGAAAGGACGTGATATGTAATTTGAAGTCCAGTTTATGGTCCATCATAACGCCAAGATCAGTAAAGTTTGTGATTTGCTTAATGATATAATCGCCTATCAAGTACTAATGGGATTTAAAAGATTTCCTCGTAAAACACATAAACTTGCACTTCTGTAAGTTTAGTGATATGACGTTCACATCACACCACTCAACTTGGTTATTCAAATCTGATTGAAGAAGTGCCCTATCTTCAGGGGAGCGAATGGGCATGACCAGTTTGACATCATCAGCGTACATCAGCAGCATGCAGTGCTTCAAAACATTTGGGAGACCATTAATGAAGAGCAGGAACAACACTGGACCAAGGTGACTGCCCTGGGGAACTCCAAAAGATACCTTGATGAACTCAGACAAGGAATTGTTAAACTCAACGGTTTGCTTTCTTCGTTCCAAGTACGAAGAAACCCAAGAGAGAAGCGGTGATGGGAAACCCAATCGATCGAGTTTTAGTAGGAGTAAGGAATGGGAAACTTTATCAAACGCCTTACTGAAATCAGTATAAATGACATCAGCTTCGCAGTTCGTCCTAAAGTTATTGAACACAAGGGTTGTGAACTCCAGCAAGTTAGACACAGTGGACTTACCCTTGCAAAAGCCATGTTGTGGCAGGTCCACTGCTGAAGATACTGTAAAAGCCAGTTGCTTTGTGACAAGTGATTCAAATACTTTTGGAATAGCACAACGTTTGGCTATTCCCCTATAGTTTATGACACAAGATCTACTCCCACTTTTATAAAGTGGTATTATAAATGACTCCTTCCACTTCTTAGGGAATATCCCTTGCTTCAAAGAGGCATTAAATAAGCAGGTAAGGGTTGACAAAGAAATTGAGCGCAAGTTCTTAGCACAACAGATGGTATTTCATCAGGTCCACTGGAGTAGGAAATTTTCAGACTTTCCAGATGCCTTAGTACCTCATCTGTATGAATATATGGGATACCTACTGAGTTAAGCGAAGGTAACATATATTGATAATCCACCAGAGGGGAGTCAGGGATAGTCGAATAATTAGATTTAAAAAAGTCAGCAATCATATTTGCAATCTCGGAGTCATTACCACTCATCGCAGCCCTACTCATTGGGTGTTAAATATAAATCAGCTGCTCGAAATAACGTCCATTCCGACAGCACTAATAATCAATAGTTACGTTGGGCGGGTGGCTTGGAATCACGTCCTTTCCAACCTCCCAAACATCGCAGCCCTACTCATTGTGTGTTAAATATACATCTGGTGCTCGAAATCACGTCCTTTCCAACAGCACTAATAATCAATAGTTACGTTGGCCGGGTGGCTTGGAATCACGTCCTTTCCAACCTACCACGCATCGCAGCCCTACTCATCGTGTATTAAATATACATCAGCTTCTCGAAATCACGTCCATTCCGACAGCACTAATAATCAATTCCGTTGCTCGGCATCACAGTCCATCCCGACAACTGATTTAATAATATCTATACATATTTTATAATATAGAAATGATGCTAATGTCTTTATGTGTCAAAGAACTTTTATTAACTGCTCATTATACAAAAATGTGTAACATACATAAACCTTAAACGGAATTAGAAAATACAATTATTGAGAAATAGAAAGTAAAGGAAGTAATGTAGTTATGAATGTATGTTCTGTGTTACATAGGTATGTATGTACGTGTTGATGTTAAATGTGAGTAGGTATGTAAATAGTGGGTGTAATGAAAGAGAGTAGTTTCAAATAGAAGTAAGCTTAATAAGTAAAATAATTATGAGAGTAGGACTAAGCTTAAATTAAGAGTAAGATTAAAGTTAGTAAGTATGTATAAGTAAATATAAGTAAGTATAAGCGTACGTAAGATTATAATGTAACTCCTCCACCCGTAAGTTATTTGTGCCCTCACAAATATTTAATTTACTGATTATTTATTGTATTACAAAAATTGAAAAAAATTTCATGGTAAAAACAAAAGAAAATGTTTTAACTACTACTTACATTATTTATTGTTCAAATTGTAGTTTCGCTTGAATTGACTTTTGTAATATTTTATATTTCTATTGTTAGAAGAATCTATAACATAATTACCTTGGCGATCATATTTTACAAGTTTCTTATATTTAGGCTTACTTTTCGCAATTTGTCTATTAACTACAATGTTTTCTAATTGTTTAGGTTCAGCATTTCTATTTTTATTTAATTTATTTATTCTTTGAATTTTTTGTTGTTCATACTCTTTACATAATTTATTTATGTCTTCTTTATCATAGTTTTTTATTATAAAATCAATTGGTCGTATTTTTGTGGTAGAATGAACAGTTCTATTGTAGGCATTAAATATATTAAAAAGTTTGTCATCTAAGTCTATTATTTTATTATTGTTGTCAGCTTCTAATATGCGTAGATGTTCATTAAGTGTGCCGTGGAGGCGTTCAATGTCTGAATTACCTGTCTTAAGGTATGGCGTGGTTACGTGTGACTCAATGCCTTGTTCTTTTAAAAATAACTTTACAGCACTATGTAAAATGCAACGATCGTTATCGAATATGAGTTTATTCATCTTTCCTAAAAATAAAATACGTTCTTTTAAAGCGGCTAGAATCGCAATCCAGTTTCTATCATTTAATTTATGAAATGTAGCATACTTCGAGAATTTGTCTATGGTTGTCAAATACATTTTATTTCGGCAGGGGTACCAAATATCTATATGGACTATATCATTAAAATGTGTAGGGGTTTCTGTTATTTGGAACGGTATTTTTAAAGGGTTTCTGTCATGCTTAGCTATAGCACAAATGGAACAATTATTTATGTAATACGTTATAGTTTTATAAAGTTTCGGGTAAAAATATTTATTTTTTAACTCCAAAAATACTTCTTGAATGCCTCGGTGGTTATTGCGAAGATGTTCATTTTCAATGATAGTCAACATATCATTTTTGTCGGTGATTTCAATTAGCTTAATATTTGATCGATACAGTGTCAAAGATTTATTATCAAAATTACTAAGGTAAATATTTTGAAACTTCATAAAAAGGTCATCATTTTCACAATATATACACATTATACCTTTATCTATTAATATATCTTGCATAATTTTATTGAGATCGGATTCAAAGGTTATTTCTATGTGCTTCTGGCACTTTTTGTTCACAATTTTTAACATACACTTTTCTTTTTCCCCATAACGTAGGTATATTTGATTCTTGTAGTAATTTATTGCTTTTTCAGTTATAAATATATAGTTCAAATTATCTTCAGGTGCGCTGTGCACTGTCGCATCTGTTGATTTAATATCTATTTGATCATCACTTTCTCCATTGAATTGATTTTCTACACTTACTTGGCTATTAAAAATATTTTCTTTTACTGAATTTTTGACTTCGTCATTTACAAAATATCTACTAAGAACGTCAGCAACTGTGTTGTCTTTACCTTTTATATGCGAAATTTCAAAATCATACTCATTTAGTAGAATTTTCCACCTTTGTAGTTTCATGTTTGGCTCCTTAATGTTGTGTAGCCATACTAATGGTTTGTGGTCAGTTTGAATTTGAAACTTGCGACCGTATAAATATGTTCGGAAATGTTTTACCGACCAGACAACAGCAAGTGCTTCTTTTTCTATAGTTGAATAGCGAATTTCATGGTCAGACAATGTTCTTGATGCATAACAAATTGGATGGCCTTGTTGGCTTAAAACTGCACCTATTGCGAATTGTGATGCATCGGTTGTGAGTATAAACTTTTTATTAAAGTCTGGTGGTTGTAACACCGGTTCACTAAAAAAAAAAAAATAAATGTAAGGCGCGATAACCTCCGAAGAGATCTAAGGCCGAGCTTCTCTTCCAATTTGCGTCGTGCTCCTCTTGATTTTTCCCTACAAATTGGCCGGACGGGACCTACATGTTTTATGCCGACTCCGAACGGCATCTGCAAGGCAGATGAGTTTTCACTGAGAGCTTTTCATGGCAGAAATACAATCGGAGCGCTTGCCAGACACTGCCGAGGGGCGACCCCGCTTAGAAAAATTTTCTTCTAATTGAAAAATCTTATTTTTAAAATTTTGATGTTGCTTTGCCCGGGAGTTGAACCCAGGGTATACGGTGTGATAGGCGGAGCACGCTACCATTACACCACGGTGGCCG
The DNA here is from genome assembly GCF_040869045.1 of Eurosta solidaginis. Lineage (NCBI taxonomy): Eukaryota > Metazoa > Arthropoda > Insecta > Diptera > Tephritidae > Eurosta > Eurosta solidaginis. Next base: position 121,299,988 of record NC_090322.1, on the reverse strand, counting down.
CCAACACCGGTTCACTAGTAATAAGTTTTTTAAGAGTTTCAAAGGAATTTAAGAAATCTTGGTTTTTAAAATCTAATACAGCATTTTGCTTTAAAAGTCGAACCATGGGATATGCAACTTTGGCATTATCTCGCATAAATTTTCGGTAATAACCGGTGATTCCTAAAAATCGTTTGATTTCCTTTATATTAGAAGGTGGCTGCATTTTATTTATTGCATCAATTTTTGAGGGATCAGGTTTAATACCTTCACCTGTTACAAGGTGCCCTAAAAACCTTGTAGTCAATGCCGCGAAATGGCATTTATCAATTTGTACTTTTAAATTTGAATCGCGTAATGTGCTAAATACTTTTTTAATGGACTCTATGTGTTCCTGAAAACTGGTTGAAAAAATCAAAATGTCGTCTAGATAGACAACGCAAATTTTGTTAATATGATCTCTTAATACGTGGTTTATTAACCTTTGAAATGTTGCAGGGGCCGTTTTAAGGCCAAATGGCATACGATTAAATTCATAGTGGCCACTTGCAGTAGAAAAAGCCGTTTTAGCCCTATCGTCAGGATGTACCTCAATTTGATGGAATCCCTTAGCGAGGTCTATAGTACTAAAATACGAACATTTGCCCAACTTATCAAATATGTCCTCCATATTTGGAAGTGGGAACTTGTCGTCCACTGTTTGGTCATTTAATTTTCGGTAGTCTATCACAATTCTCCATTTTTGTTTACCACTGTTATCCGGTTTCTTGGGTACAACCCATAATGGGGAATTGTAAGGACTACTACTCGGCGATATAATATTTTGTGCTAGCATATCCTGTATTTGCCTATCCACCTCTGCTCGGTGTATCACAGGATATCTGTACAGTTTGCTATATATAGGACTGTCAGATTTTGTTATGATTCGATGACGAATTTCACTACTAAAAGGTAAATTTTCGCCATCTTTATAAAAAATATCTTTAAATTTACTTAAAACTCTTTTTAAAATTTCTTCGTCTTTTGAATTTAAATGTGAAGGAAACATTTTAGGTAACGAGTCTTCCATAAATTCTTCTTCATTGGTCAATATTTTCAAAGTTTCAATATTCAGATAATCTTCTACTGCCAATTCTTCTTCTTCGCTAAAATAAATCGGTATTCTTGCATCTTTTGTTATTAAAACTCTATGTTCGTAGTCTATTTTACAACTCAAGCTTAGCAATATATTATTTCCTATCAGACCATCAAAATACCTGTGGAATTCAAATTTTAAAAATTTACGTAAAAATTTGGCTTATTAAATTCTTTAAACAATGGAAAGCTATATTGAATGTCCGTTGTAACATCTCTATTAATTACTTTTAAGGTGATTGGACGTGATTTTATTTTCCATTTGGGATTGCATATATGTGGATTTATTATACTGAATTCTGCACCAGTATCTATTATAAACTTAAGTTTTCTTACGTTAGTGTTTATTGTTATATAGGGTAATTTCTTAGACCGTCTAATTGAAAATTTTGTTCATTTTCATTGACTCCTATTTCCGTAGGCTCCGCAGGCGGATTTCTATTATTATACAGTCCTTCATTATTGTTGTTATTATATTGATTATAAAAATTACGTGAGCTACGATTCGTTCTATTTGTTTGGTTGCTGTTGTTGCTATTAAAACTTGGCTGAACAAAAGAATTCATACTGTTATGGTTATTGTATCGCCCAGAATTATTAATATTACTGTTGCTGTACTGTGGTCTATGTTGTTGGCTAACATTACTGCTAATATCGTTTACTCTATCGTTATTACTGAACTGCTGCCTATTCTGTTGATTAACATAATTATTCAGATTGTTTTCTCTGTTATGTTGTCTATGCTGTTGAGTAGCATAAGAACTCATGTTACTAACATTATGTTCAAAGTTATTATTATTTTTGTTAAACTGAGTACTGTTAAAAAAATTTGTTCGTTTGTTTGTATATTTCAAATAACCATTTGATTTTATAATATCATATGCATCTTTTAACGTTTTTGGATCCCTACTCACAATAATGCTTTTTACAGGTTCCGGTAAACCAAATTTAAATGAATTCAAGGCAATTCTGGCATTGCTTTCACTATTTATACTCAATGAACTATTTCCACTAAATTGTGATGCGTTATTTAATCGACATAATAATGTATTGAGTAAATTATAAAAAGCTTCAATTGTAGAATCACATCTACAAACTCGTATTTTATCGATTAATTCATCAACGGAATTTTTTTCGCCATGATTATCGATAAGAACTTTTCTTATTTCTGGCCAAGTGTCTGGATTCCCGTTGATTAAAATTGATCTTCTAGCACTCCCAATAATTTTATCTTTAATTTGGCCAATTAATAAAATTTTATATTCGTCAGCGGTGAAACTATTTAAAATTTGAACCATGGAGTCTATTCGATGTACGAAATTTGACAATGCGTCTCTATTTCCATCATAAGGAGGAATGCTATTTATGTTTGTCGAAATAAGTTTAAATTTAATATTGACATCTAAGTTCTCCATATTGAATATAATGAATTTACACTAAATGAATTTCTACAAAAATGATCAAAATATGAATTTGCTCTCTTTAATGTTAATTAAGTACATATATAAATAAATATATACATTTGTACATATGAGTGGAAAAATACCTTTTGACTCAATATTATTTCTTCTTAAGTTATTATACTTTATTTGTATTTGTTGCAATTGACGAGTTCGATCAAAGATGACTTTACCTACTTGATGAGAAAATGATTGTTGTTGCTATTTGCTCCCCGTTTTTTTGTCTACTCAAAATGTGCCCAAGTTATTGATTGATGTTCTCTTGTTTTGTAATTGTTGTTATATTTAATTGCTAATGTACATATGTTCATATATGCACACGGATATTGAGTTCTTTATGCTTGTTTTGTTGTTTTTAATATTTAATTTTGATTTTTCAGTTAGTTCATTTCTCGTATTTGGTTATTTTTAATATTTTTTTGTTGCATGCTCTCTTCGAGTAGCACAAATAAAAACAAATTGCATGAAATCAATTTATAGTTCTCTCGAAGGTGACCTCCAAATCACTTTTTTCTTTTTACAGTTTCTAAGAATGCAAATTTTTCGTTCTTTCTCTTTTTTTTTATGCTGTTTTTGTATAGCACAAATTAACTAATAAAAAATATGCTTGTAATAAAGTTGTTGTTCCCTCTCCAAGGTGACCTCCAAATTACCGTTTTTTTCTTTCTACAGTTTTTAGAAAAGAAATTTTTTCTTTCACATTTCTTGTTTTCTTGTATTTTTTATTTTCATTTTCGAGTGTTTTAAAACGTCTTTTCTGCACAATTTCACATAAATCACAATAAATTTTGTATAAAAGTCAAACAAATATCCTTTTCGAACGATTTTGCTGCTTTTTCGTGACTCAAAAACTTAGTTATTTATATTTTTTTGTGTAGAACTTCACGCTAATCACAATAAAATTTATGTTTAAAACAAATGTTCTTTTCGAACAATTTTGCTCATTTTTCTTAAGTCAAAAAACGTAATTAAGATTTCGGATATTTAAAATTTGAGTGTCAATCACAATAAAATTTGCGTTTAAAACATATGTACTTTGCGAACAATTTTGCTTTACTCAAAAAAATTTTTTTTTTATTTTGCAGTGCGTGTTAGGTTCGCGTAAGACTGCGCCAGAAATGATGCTAATGTCTTTATGTGTCAAAGAACTTTTATTAACTGCTCATTATACAAAAATGTGTAACATACATAAACCTTAAACGGAATTAGAAAATACAATTATTGAGAAAGAGAAAGCAAAGGAAGTAATGTAGTTATGAATGTATGTTCTGTGTTACATAGGTATGTATGTACGTGTTGATGTTAAATGTGAGTACGTATGTAAATAGTGGGTGTAATGAAAGAGAGTAGTTTCAAATAGAAGTAAGCTTAATAAGTAAAATAATTATGAGAGTAGGACTAAGCTTAAATTAAGAGTAAGATTAAAGTTAGTAAGTATGTATAAGTAAATATAAGTAAGTATAAGCGTACGTAAGATTATAATGTAACTATATAATTTTTCTCACTATGTATGCTTCTGTAATTTATTCTGTAATCCGTAATTATACTTAGTCTGATTGATTGTTAAATTTGTAGACTAATAAATAAATGTAATTGATATTAGAGAAAAATTGTAAGTTTACAAACGGCGATGGTTACTAGGACATGTTTCTGAATTTCACTTCTTCATCAGCTAGCTTTTCGGGAGCTGAGCGTTGAACTCGAGTCTCCAACATTCATATAAGTGCAAGCCTTTTTTAGCTGCTACGCCATATGAATGTTCCGTTGTTCGCTGTACAATTGGTCTCCAAGAGTTGCCTTTTTTGTTTATATTCCTTTCGATCACCATGTAGGAGGAGACCAATTGTACAGCGAACAACGGAACATTCATATGGCGTAGCAGCTAAAAAAGGCTTGCACTTATATGAATGTTGGAGACTCGAGTTCAACGCTCAGCTCCCGAAAAGCTAGCTGATGAAGAAGTGAAATTCAGAAACATGTCCTAGTAACCATCGCCGTTTGTAAACTTACAATTTTTCTCTAATATCAATTACAAAAACCATTGTATAAAGCAATATGAGCAAAGCTCACTAATTAAATACATATGATCATATTGATATAATAGTAACAGCGGAAGTATTAAAAACAAATACTGTAAATATCCGAACAAATGTTACTAAGCTTTCAAAAGCACGCCTAAAAATCATATCCACACCATTAGGAATAAACTACATACAGAGTGTATGTGCCTACATGGTGATCGAAAGGAATATAAACAAAAAAGGCAACTCTTGGAGACCAATTGTACAGCGAACAACGGAACATTCATATGGCGTAGCAGCTAAAAAAGGCTTGCACTTATATGAATGTTGGAGACTCGAGTTCAACGCTCAGCTCCCGAAAAGCTAGCTGATGAAGAAGTGAAATTCAGAAACATGTCCTAGTAACCATCGCCGTTTGTAAACTTACAATTTTTCTCTAATATCAATTACAAAAACCATTGTATAAAGCAATATGAGCAAAGCTCACTAATTAAATACATATGATCATATTGATATAATAGTAACAGCGGAAGTATTAAAAACAAATACTGTAAATATCCGAACAAATGTTACTAAGCTTTCAAAAGCACGCCTAAAAATCATATCCACACCATTAGGAATAAACTACATACAGAGTGTATGTGCCTACATGGTGATCGAAAGGAATATAAACAAAAAAGGCAACTCTTGGAGACCAATTGTACAGCGAACAACGGAACATTCATATGGCGTAGCAGCTAAAAAAGGCTTGCACTTATATGAATGTTGGAGACTCGAGTTCAACGCTCAGCTCCCGAAAAGCTAGCTGATGAAGAAGTGAAATTCAGAAACATGTCCTAGTAACCATCGCCGTTTGTAAACTTACAATTTTTCTCTAATATCAATTACAAAAACCATTGTATAAAGCAATATGAGCAAAGCTCACTAATTAAATACATATAATCATATTGATATAATAGTAACAGCGGAAGTATTAAAAACAAATACTGTAAATATCCGAACAAATGTTACTAAGCTTTCAAAAGCACGCCTAAAAATCATATCCACACCATTAGGAATAAACTACATACAGAGTGTATGTGCCTACATGGTGATCGAAAGGAATATAAACAAAAAAGGCAACTCTTGGAGACCAATTGTACAGCGAACAACGGAACATTCATATGGCGTAGCAGCTAAAAAAGGCTTGCACTTATATGAATGTTGGAGACTCGAGTTCAACGCTCAGCTCCCGAAAAGCTAGCTGATGAAGAAGTGAAATTCAGAAACATGTCCTAGTAACCATCGCCGTTTGTAAACTTACAATTTTTCTCTAATATCAATTACAAAAACCATTGTATAAAGCAATATGAGCAAAGCTCACTAATTAAATACATATGATCATATTGATATAATAGTAACAGCGGAAGTATTAAAAACAAATACTGTAAATATCCGAACAAATGTTACTAAGCTTTCAAAAGCACGCCTAAAAATCATATCCACACCATTAGGAATAAACTACATACAGAGTGTATGTGCCTACATGGTGATCGAAAGGAATATAAACAAAAAAGGCAACTCTTGGAGACCAATTGTACAGCGAACAACGGAACATTCATATGGCGTAGCAGCTAAAAAAGGCTTGCACTTATATGAATGTTGGAGACTCGAGTTCAACGCTCAGCTCCCGAAAAGCTAGCTGATGAAGAAGTGAAATTCAGAAACATGTCCTAGTAACCATCGCCGTTTGTAAACTTACAATTTTTCTCTAATATCAATTACAAAAACCATTGTATAAAGCAATATGAGCAAAGCTCACTAATTAAATACATATGATCATATTGATATAATAGTAACAGCGGAAGTATTAAAAACAAATACTGTAAATATCCGAACAAATGTTACTAAGCTTTCAAAAGCACGCCTAAAAATCATATCCACACCATTAGGAATAAACTACATACAGAGTGTATGTGCCTACATGGTGATCGAAAGGAATATAAACAAAAAAGGCAACTCTTGGAGACCAATTGTACAGCGAACAACGGAACATTCATATGGCGTAGCAGCTAAAAAAGGCTTGCACTTATATGAATGTTGGAGACTCGAGTTCAACGCTCAGCTCCCGAAAAGCTAGCTGATGAAGAAGTGAAATTCAGAAACATGTCCTAGTAACCATCGCCGTTTGTAAACTTACAATTTTTCTCTAATATCAATTACAAAAACCATTGTATAAAGCAATATGAGCAAAGCTCACTAATTAAATACATATGATCATATTGATATAATAGTAACAGCGGAAGTATTAAAAACAAATACTGTAAATATCCGAACAAATGTTACTAAGCTTTCAAAAGCACGCCTAAAAATCATATCCACACCATTAGGAATAAACTACATACAGAGTGTATGTGCCTACATGGTGATCGAAAGGAATATAAACAAAAAAGGCAACTCTTGGAGACCAATTGTACAGCGAACAACGGAACATTCATATGGCGTAGCAGCTAAAAAAGGCTTGCACTTATATGAATGTTGGAGACTCGAGTTCAACGCTCAGCTCCCGAAAAGCTAGCTGATGAAGAAGTGAAATTCAGAAACATGTCCTAGTAACCATCGCCGTTTGTAAACTTACAATTTTTCTCTAATATCAATTACAAAAACCATTGTATAAAGCAATATGAGCAAAGCTCACTAATTAAATACATATGATCATATTGATATAATAGTAACAGCGGAAGTATTAAAAACAAATACTGTAAATATCCGAACAAATGTTACTAAGCTTTCAAAAGCACGCCTAAAAATCATATCCACACCATTAGGAATAAACTACATACAGAGTGTATGTGCCTACATGGTGATCGAAAGGAATATAAACAAAAAAGGCAACTCTTGGAGACCAATTGTACAGCGAACAACGGAACATTCATATGGCGTAGCAGCTAAAAAAGGCTTGCACTTATATGAATGTTGGAGACTCGAGTTCAACGCTCAGCTCCCGAAAAGCTAGCTGATGAAGAAGTGAAATTCAGAAACATGTCCTAGTAACCATCGCCGTTTGTAAACTTACAATTTTTCTCTAATATCAATTACAAAAACCATTGTATAAAGCAATATGAGCAAAGCTCACTAATTAAATACATATGATCATATTGATATAATAGTAACAGCGGAAGTATTAAAAACAAATACTGTAAATATCCGAACAAATGTTACTAAGCTTTCAAAAGCACGCCTAAAAATCATATCCACACCATTAGGAATAAACTACATACAGAGTGTATGTGCCTACATGGTGATCGAAAGGAATATAAACAAAAAAGGCAACTCTTGGAGACCAATTGTACAGCGAACAACGGAACATTCATATGGCGTAGCAGCTAAAAAAGGCTTGCACTTATATGAATGTTGGAGACCCGAGTTCAACGCTCAGCTCCCGAAAAGCTAGCTGATGAAGAAGTGAAATTCAGAAACATGTCCTAGTAACCATCGCCGTTTGTAAACTTACAATTTTTCTCTAATATCAATTACAAAAACCATTGTATAAAGCAATATGAGCAAAGCTCACTAATTAAATACATATGATCATATTGATATAATAGTAACAGCGGAAGTATTAAAAACAAATACTGTAAATATCCGAACAAATGTTACTAAGCTTTCAAAAGCACGCCTAAAAATCATATCCACACCATTAGGAATAAACTACATACAGAGTGTATGTGCCTACATGGTGATCGAAAGGAATATAAACAAAAAAGGCAACTCTTGGAGACCAATTGTACAGCGAACAACGGAACATTCATATGGCGTAGCAGCTAAAAAAGGCTTGCACTTATATGAATGTTGGAGACTCGAGTTCAACGCTCAGCTCCCGAAAAGCTAGCTGATGAAGAAGTGAAATTCAGAAACATGTCCTAGTAACCATCGCCGTTTGTAAACTTACAATTTTTCTCTAATATCAATTACAAAAACCATTGTATAAAGCAATATGAGCAAAGCTCACTAATTAAATACATATGATCATATTGATATAATAGTAACAGCGGAAGTATTAAAAACAAATACTGTAAATATCCGAACAAATGTTACTAAGCTTTCAAAAGCACGCCTAAAAATCATATCCACACCATTAGGAATAAACTACATACAGAGTGTATGTGCCTACATGGTGATCGAAAGGAATATAAACAAAAAAGGAAACTCTTGGAGACCAATTGTACAGCGAACAACGGAACATTCATATGGCGTAGCAGCTAAAAAAGGCTTGCACTTATATGAATGTTGGAGACTCGAGTTCAACGCTCAGCTCCCGAAAAGCTAGCTGATGAAGAAGTGAAATTCAGAAACATGTCCTAGTAACCATCGCCGTTTGTAAACTTACAATTTTTCTCTAATATCAATTACAAAAACCATTGTATAAAGCAATATGAGCAAAGCTCACTAATTAAATACATATGATCATATTGATATAATAGTAACAGCGGAAGTATTAAAAACAAATACTGTAAATATCCGAACAAATGTTACTAAGCTTTCAAAAGCACGCCTATAAATCATATCCACACCATTAGGAATAAACTACATACAGAGTGTATGTGCCTACATGGTGATCGAAAGGAATATAAACAAAAAAGGCAACTCTTGGAGACCAATTGTACAGCGAACAACGGAACATTCATATGGCGTAGCAGCTAAAAAAGGCTTGCACTTATATGAATGTTGGAGACTCGAGTTCAACGCTCAGCTCCCGAAAAGCTAGCTGATGAAGAAGTGAAATTCAGAAACATGTCCTAGTAACCATCGCCGTTTGTAAACTTACAATTTTTCTCTAATATCAATTACAAAAACCATTGTATAAAGCAATATGAGCAAAGCTCACTAATTAAATACATATGATCATATTGATATAATAGTAACAGCGGAAGTATTAAAAACAAATACTGTAAATATCCGAACAAATGTTACTAAGCTTTCAAAAGCACGCCTAAAAATCATATCCACACCATTAGGAATAAACTACATACAGAGTGTATGTGCCTACATGGTGATCGAAAGGAATATAAACAAAAAAGGCAACTCTTGGAGACCAATTGTACAGCGAACAACGGAACATTCATATGGCGTAGCAGCTAAAAAAGGCTTGCACTTATATGAATGTTGGAGACTCGAGTTCAACGCTCAGCTCCCGAAAAGCTAGCTGATGAAGAAGTGAAATTCAGAAACATGTCCTAGTAACCATCGCCGTTTGTAAACTTACAATTTTTCTCTAATATCAATTACAAAAACCATTGTATAAAGCAATATGAGCAAAGCTCACTAATTAAATACATATGCTAATAAATAAATAAATAAATAAATTACTAGAAATCTGATCGTTATGCTTCATTACAGAAGGAAACCCTTTAATTTCTCTCTCTGTCCTCTTTGCAAATACTAGAAGATTTCTAGGACCTTCTTCTAGATCTGATAGCTGTATCACTCCTAACAGCTGGAGTCTTATCCGGGCGAGCGCCAGGCACGAGCCCAAAACGTGTTCATTTGTTTCCTTCTCCAACCCGCACTTCCTACATTTGATATCACTCACTTGGCCTAATTTAAAAGCATTTGATGCAATAAGGCATTTTCCAACATACAGTCCTCTCTTTTTAATGATAAACGTAACTTTGTTATTCTTAGGATGTATGTAAGACCTGCCCATGATCTCCGTCACTGTACAGCCACTTCACTTTCTCTGAATCTTGCCAAATCTGATTGGGCAGTCTACTTCACAAGCTTCGAGGATGCGTTTTTTTAGCTGGTTATTCGCTTTTTCATTTCCATCTATTCCCATATGCTCTGAGACTCAATATAGATGTATACTTGTCCCTATTCCGATTCTTCTAATCCATCCCCATCGAACGGCAAGTAGGTAATTACGTAGTCTGTTAGTCGAGTATTTGGTGACGCTTTTACTATGGCCGTATGGTCTGTTCTCAAGCTGCCCCGAGGCTTCGAGTCTCCTTGCATTTGTTAACGCTATGTTGTTCGCCAGCAGGTCTACGGGTGGAATGGGCAGCCGTCGGTACTGTTTTCAGAGGCTTCCTGTAAGGGTAAGAGTTGAAAGCCTGCATATCCTCCCATATTTTTTGAGGTATGTTCTCGTTTGTGTGGCTGTCCACCAAACGAAGACTCCATAGTATAGGATGGGCTTTAGAATCGCTGTAAATACCCAATGAGAGATAGATTATAGACGTAAACCACCCAACTCTTTTGCATGCATAAAATGCCGGGAAGCCCTTCTTCACTCTTTCCTCCACGTTGAGATTCCATGTCTGCAGAGTCACCCGTCCTTGCTTAGGCCTAGGTAACTTTTGGACCTTATCCGTCTGTTACGCGTTGGCGGTTAACCCGACATTAGATTACTGGGTATATATCCTGGTAAAACCGCCTGAGCAGTTGGTTGATAACCAACCAATGTGAAGTTATCTTCCTGCAATTTAACATGTAGCCTATCCATCTGGTTAGGGCTGGATGCACTTCATTGCAATTAAGATCACCCATGACCGTCCGTCTATATTTATAAACACCTATGCAGGGCCATGTGCCGACTTGCCTTCAGTGTAAGCATGTTGTGTTTTGGAGAACAGTTTTCCATCCATGTTGAACTTTATATACACATCTATCAAACCCTCAAAGGTTTTGAGCAAAAATTACGTTAAGCTCATTTTACTTATGCTTACTTCGATCGGAAAAAGAGCTGCCACCTCAACCTTTTTCACATGAAAACCTTTTATCCGTAAAATAAATAAAATAGGGGCAAGGCAAAAAACAGGACATTTCTATGCTTTCTATGGGAAAACGTTCGCACAATGTCGGAAATCAGTTAAAAAATATTCGTTCGTAAACTAAGTAATTTGTAACGAATGCGAATATTCGCAACATCCCTTGTCTGTGCTCCATATGAATGCACCTATAAGCTGTTTAATCTGTTAAATACATGTTCAATCAGCCTCAAATAGAATAAAATAAAACGCTTGCATTTGTAATACCAGCGCCTAATGCTTTTGAAATTGGAATATTCACTGACTAATCGCTTATAGCGATTTAAAAAGGAGTGAAACAAGTTAGGTACAATATCATGAGGTGACAAGCAAAATTTATTAAGTACTCAGAGGTCGAATTTAGAAATGGATACAATTCGTAAATCCTGCTCCTTTAAAGTTGCGCCGCTATTACTTTGGTCTTCCAAAAAGTCGATGAAAAATTGATAGCTTTATGCTTTGCACACAGAGTATATTAACTTTGATTGGATAACGGTTGGTTGCACAGGTTTAAATGAATCGAGATAAATATAGACTTCCATATATCAAAATCATCAGTATCGAAAAAAAATTTTATTGAGCCATGCCCGTCCGTCCGTCCGTCCGTCTGTCCATTAACACGATAACTTGAGTAAATATTGAGATATCTTCACCAAATCTTGTACACGAGCTTATCTGGACCCAGAATAGATTGGTATTGAAAATGAGGGAAGTCGGATGATAACCACGCCCACTTTTTATATATATAACATTTTGGAAAACGCAAAAAAGTGATTATTTAGTAAATAATATACCTAGAATGTTGAAATTTGTCGCGTGGACTGATATTGAGAATCTTGATAAAATGAAAATGAAAAAAATTTTTAAATGGACGTGGCACCACCCACTTGTGACAAAATAAATTTTACAAATATTATTAATCATAAATCAAAATTTATTTTAAAAGTCAGATTTTAACAAAAACTTGATTATCTTTACAGTATATAAGTAAATTATGTCAACATTCAACTCCAGTAATGATATGGTGCAACAAATTACAAAAATAAAAGAAAATTTCAAAATGGGCGTGGCTCCGCGCTTTTTCATTTAATTCGTCTAGAATACTTTTAATGCTATAAATCGAACAAAAATTTACCAATCCCTGTGAAATTTGGTAGAGGCTTAGATTCTAGGACGATAACTGTTTCTGTGAAAATGGGCGAAATCGGTTGAAGCCACGCCCAGTTTTTATACACAGTCGACCGTCTCTCCTTCCACTCGGCCGTTAACACGATAACTTTAGCAAAAATCGATATATCTTTACTAAACTTAGTTCACGTACTTATCCCAACTCACTTTATCTTGGTATAAAAAATGATCGAAATCCGACTATGACCACGCCCACTTTTTCGGTATCGAAAATTACGAACAATGAAAAAAATGCCATAATTCTATAAAAAATAAATAAATGTAAGGCGCGATAACCTCCGAAGAGATTTTAGGCCGAGCTTCTCTTCCAATTTGCGGCGTGCTCCTTTTCATTTTTCCTACAAATTGGCCGAACAGGACCTACTTGTTTTATGCCGACTCCGAACGGCATCAGCAAGGCAGATGAGTTTTCACTGAGATCTTTTCAAGGCAGAAATACACTCGGAGTGCTTGCCAAATACTGCCGAGGGCGACCCTGCTTAGAAAAATTTTCTTCTAATTGAAAAAACTTGTTTTTAAATTTTGATGTTGCTTTGCCTGGGCCTGAACCCAGTATCTTCGGTGTGGATGGCGGAGCACGCTACCAATACACCACGGCGGCCGCCAATATATAATATGATAATATAATTCTATACCAAATGTGAAAAAAGTAATGAAACATGGTAATTGGATTGGTTTATTGACGCAAAATATAACGTTGGAAAAAACTTTGTAAAATGGGTGTGACACCCACCATATAAAGTAGAAGAAAATGAAAAAGTTCTGCAGGGCGAAATTAAAAGCCCTTGGAATCAATGGAGGAATACTGTTCGTGGCATTACATATATAAATAAATTAGCGGTACCCGACTGATGATTATCTGGGTCACCCTGATCCACATTTTGGTCGATATCTCGAAAACGCCCTAACATATATAGAACTAAGGGCCACTCCCTTTTAAAACCCTCATTAACACCTTTAATTTGATACCCGTATCGTACAAACAAATTCTAGAGTCACTCCTGGTCCACCTTTATGGCGATATCTCGAAACGGCGTCCACCTATAGAACTATGGCCCACTCCCTTTCAGTAGATCAAGTTCTTTTCTTCAGTCTTTATTTATTTATTGATAGAAAAATTACACACAACTTATTTTGGTAATCTTTTTCAAAGAGAAGATCAACAGTTGTCACTTATTCTCTTGTTGGCTATGAATAGCACACTCTACACATTGAAATTGTATTACTATTTATATCGTTTCATAAAAAATAAAAAACATTTCGATAAATTCAACGATTTTTAAAATACAATTTAAACAAGTAAGGAAGGCAGAGTTCGGGTGTAACCGAACATTATATACTCAGCTGAGAGCTATGGAGACAAAATAAGGGAAAATCATCATGTAAGAAAAGAACCTGAGGTAACCCTGGAATGTATTTGTATGACATGTGTATGGAATGGAAGGTATTAAAGAGTATTTTAAGAGGGAGTGGGCCATAGTTCTATAGGTGGACGCCATTTAGGGATATCGCCATAAAGGTGGACCAGGGCTGACTCTAGAATTTTTTTGTACGATATGGGTATCAAATGAAAGGTGTTAATGAGTATTTTAAAAGGGGATGGGCCTTAGTTCTACAGGTGGACGCCTTTTCGAGATATCGCCATAAAGGTGGACCAGGGGTGACTCTAGAATTTGTTTGCACGATATGGGTATCAAATGAAAGGTGTTAATGAGCATTTTAAAATGGAGTGGGCCTTAGTTGCATATGTGAAGGCGTTTTCGAGATATCGACCAAAATGTGGACCAGGGTGACCCAGAAAATCATCTGTCGGGTACCGCTAATTTATTTGTATATGTAATGCCACGAACAGTATTCCTGCCAAGATTCCAAGGCCTTTTGATTTCGCCCTGCAGAACTTTTTCATTTTCTTCTACTTAAGATGGTAAGTGTCACAACCATTTTACAAAGTTTTTCTCTAAAGTTATATTTTGCGTCAATAAACCAATCCAATTACCATGTTTCATCCCTTCTTTCGTATTTGGTATAGAATTATGGCATTCTTTTCATTGTTCGTAATTTTCGATATTGAAAAATTGGGCGTGGTCATAGTCGGATTTCGGTCATTTTTTACACCAAGATAAAGTGAGTTCAGATAAGTACGTGAACTAGGTTTAGTAAATATATATAGATTTTTGCTAAAGTTATCGTGTTAACGGCCGAGCGGAAGGACAGGCGGTCGACTGTGTATAAAAACTGGGCGTGGCTTCTACCGATTTCGTCCATTTTCACAGAGAACACTTATTGTCACAGAATTTATGCCCCTAGCAAATTTCACAAGGATTGGTAAATTTTTGTTCGACTTATGACATTAAAAGTATTCTAGACTAATTAAATGAAAAAGCGCGGAGTCACGCCCATTTTTAAATTTTCTTTTATTTTTGTATTTTGTTGCATCATATCATTACTGGAGTTGAATCTTGACATATTTTACTTATATACTGTAAAGATATTAACTTTTTTGTTAAAATTTGACTTAAAAAAATTTTTTTTTTAAGTGAGCGTGGTCGTTCTCCGATCTTGCAAATTTTTATTAAGCACACATATAGTATAATAGGAATAACGTTCCTGCCAAATTTCATCATGCAAAACTTTTAAATTACCTTCTTTTAAAAGTGGGCGGTGTCACGCCCATTGTCCAAAACTTTACTAATTTTCTATTCTGCGTCATAAGTTAAACTCACCTACCAAGTTTCATCGCTTTATCCATCTTTGGTAATGAATTATCGCACTTTTTCGATTTTTCGATATCGAAAAAGTGGGCGTGGTTATAGTCCGATATCGGTCATTTTAAATAGCGATCTGAGATGAGTGCCCAGGAACCTACATACCAAATTTTATCAAGATACCTCAAAATTCACATAGTGTTAAAGGGCGGACGGACGGACATGGCTCAATCAAAATTTTTTTCGATACTGATGATTTTGACATATAGAAGTCTATATCTATCTCGATTCCTTTATATCTGTACAACCAACCGTTATCCAATCAAAGTTATTATACTCTGTGAGCTCTGCTCAACTGAGTATAAAAAGAAAATACTTAGAAAATAATCAACAAATTCTGTTTCACTAGAATAGCACATTTTTAAATAAATTTGGATTAAAAAAATAATAATAAAAAAAATTTTTAAGTTAATCCTAATAATACTAAAAGATAGAAAATAATTAGGTAGGTCTTAGGAACTAGTCATCACACTCCTCATCAATCTAGGGCGTTGTTCAGAAAAATAAATAAATTTCTATTGATAGCCAACCGCTTACATCATTATAAATGATATTTTCATATATGTATAAGTACGACAAACTGAACCTTAATTAGGCTATGCTACACCACAGGTTTTTAGAAATTTCGTGGGCCCAATGCTTTTATTTATTTTTCTGATCAACACCCTAGATTGACGAGGAATGTGTTCCTAAGACCTACCTAATTATTTTCTATCTCTTAGTATTATTAGATATTACTTAATGTAAGTATTGTTTTTAATAAACCCGTTTAACTAAATTTTTTTTCAATTATTTTATTTCCTATCTTTTAATATTATTATTACTTAATGTAAGTATTGCTTGGTTTCTATTTCTGTATATCATATATTTTTTCCAAATATGAGCCAAATCGGATTTTTTTGAATATCTCGATCATTGCGCCACATGACGGTGATTCTTTCACGTGCCGCTTTCTGTTTGTGTATGGATTATGTGTTCCAAATATGAACCAAATCGGGCAACAAATACGATTTTTTGAAATATTTCGATCTATTCGCCACCTATCGGAATTTTTTTTCTTATTATTGCATGTCATCGGGTTCCGAACTATATTCCAAGTTTCAAGCTTATCGGTAAGTTACTTAAATTTCAATTACAAAATTCTGTTCGGCCGGCCGCTCAAGTCAAGCTAAATAAAACCGTTAAAAATTAAAATTTATATATGGTTTCTAATAATGGGTTGAGCCTCTCTTGTTTAGGGTAACCTCGTATATCCTATTAGGCATTGACTTGTACACATTTTTCAAATAATTGAGAGAAATTAAAGTCCAAGCTCATTGAATGGCCTCAATAAGTTCGGCTTTTGTTGAAAATTGTTTTCCAGACTCGTAAACTTTTCTGGACAGCCATCCAAAATATTCTCTATTATATTAAAGTCCGGCGAGTATGGTAGCCAATTCAAAACTGACACATTTTTGGACTCTATCCACGATTTGACTAAACGAGCAATACGTATTAGGGCGTTGTCGTATTGGAAAGTCCACGGCAATGAACCAAAAAGATTTTCAAAAGATGGAAAGACCTTTCCTAGAACCCACTGATATGGTTTACCGTTCATAGTGGAACTTAAAAACTGGAACTCTTCCACTTGTTGCTCCATGCCATGTTATGTCGCAAAATTTCAACATCATTTCTTTCCGTGCTGAGTTTTTTTCAATTTTAGTTTGAGGTGAATTCCTCCTGAAATAACATGCCATACAGTGGTCTTGTTACATGGACACCTACTTTAGTCCTAATTTTGTCCACAGAATCGTGCGAATTTGAAGCTTCTCCAAAACAGTCCTCTTATCTGCATCGGACAGCACACCACTTGCACGGCCTTTCATGTTTTTTCCATAGTTCGTCTCGTTTCGAATAAAATTAGGTATAACAGAAAGCCCACGATCTCTAAATGTTTTTATTTTTATTTGTTCTTCGTTGGTTAGAGCTTTACCGCGACCCATTATTATGGTAAATGAAATAAATTTGTTTAAAAGTGTTTAAGCGACTTAAACTATGAACATTTTTCGTTCGTTTATTTCAGTAGCCATTGAGTGTGCTTGTAATTCTCAACTGGTTAGTGAAATATTCTAAAGACATAGTTTGAGGTTTTTAATTAAAATCGAGGTTCTTCGGATGGTGTGTTAATACATCAGAGCCCAGTGCTCGCCTCCATATCACACTTTGAAGGGGTTCTTCAAATAGAAGATGAGGTGGCTCATTAGAGCGAAACCTCAGAGTGCCCAACTCTCGCCCCAAATTAAATAAATAGAGGTTTTTCTTGTAGAAAATGGGGTGCCAATACCTCAGAGCCGTCCCGTGCTCGCCTCCATATCACATTTTAAAGGGTTCTTCAAATAGAGGATGAGGTGGCTCAGTAGAGCGAAGCCTCAGAGCCCCCCAGTGCTCGCCCCCAAATTAAATAAATAAAGGTGTACTGATGCTATGCATCCTCCCATGACTTAAATACACCAATAACACTAAAACTACCCAACTCAATAAATGGAATACATTAAATCAAAAACCCCATAAACTCAATACAGTCCATTAATAATAATAATTTAAAAATTTAAAAAAAGGAATGCTTGGTGGGAGTTGAACCCGCAACCCCGGGCGTTTGGTCGGGTACGTCAGCCACTGTGCCACGACTCATACGCTTACAAGCACATAAAATTACTCATTTATAACTCTTATTAAACTGCTCGCCCTCAATTGCCCAAAGCTTAGACAAAAAGAGTTAAAAAAAATATTTTTTTTACTTCGCAGCCAATCTGTTCACTTGTACATCAAACTGAAACTGCAATGTGCTATTCAGGTCAAACAAAAAATGCACTGTATTTCTGAACAAATTTAAATCAAAGCAACAAAAACAAATAACGGCATTTTTCCAGGAAACCAAATTTGACGAAATAAAACAATAACAATTTGACGAAAATAAAACTACAAAAACAAGCTCAACAAAGTTAAGAATATTGATAGATAAGCAAATAAGAATAAAAATAAGCGAATGTGCTATTCAAGTGAAACGCAAATGAAGTTCGTTTCTTCAGTCTTTTCTGTTCTTTTTCACAATTTTTATACAAATTATGTTATTTTTATTTTCAAAAGAAAAGTTCAATAGTTTTCACTCATTTTCACACTAATAATAATGGATCAAAATGTCAAGTTCAAAACTGCAATTTTTCGTTGTTTATTTATTTTTATACAACTTATTTTTCACCATTTTCTAGTCCTTACTGAGCAAGAACTCTTGGTTACGAATTTGTGCCCAAATTAATTTTCCTTTTATAAGGATTTCGATTGGTTTCAAAATTTTGTTTTTAGTTTTATCCTATTATAAGGACTTTTCAAATTCCAGTAAACACAAGCTATCCTTTTATGAGGACTTTTATTTTAGCCAAAAACACAAATATTCAGAAACTGAAATATAACAAAAACTGATTTCCGCTTTTATACATTTTTTTTTAACATTTTCATCCAGTAAGTGTTAACTTGGGTTATTTTCAAAATTTTTTAAGTATATTTTTGGAATATTTTTCAAGGTATTCGTTTTAAACTACCAATCTATATCAGATATACTGATAATTTATTAACTTATATAATTTACGGCGATATGACGTCAGATATGTGGTTGGTTATCAATTTTGCAGATTTCCGTACTTAGTTAAAGACTATACCGAAAGTCTATTTATTGCACTTCACGTTTATATTTTTGTTCCTCACAAAAATTTTGTACGGTGGTTATGTTAAAATTCAAGTATCTAAGTTCAACAAGATTATGTCTTTGTTTAAAGAGACATTTTTCGTTTCTTCCGGTATAGTTACATAAACGAAGTACTTAAAAATTTTGTATCTTCCTTTTATTTTCTCCTTTTGTTGCATTATCAAATCGATTATGTAAGGTTTCATGTTTCTAGATCAATGAGCATTTACTTAGAAATCGATCGCAAGAATCCACAATTCTGAATGGACTTTAATACCTCCAAATATCTCGATCCCAGTCTCATCTAGAAAACTCTTATCCTAAATGTTACAACTTAATAAGGCCCGAAGTTTCGTTCAAATGTTTAGCTTTCTGGGTTATCGGGAAGTTTCTTACCTGGCGATACCTGGCCATCTAGCGAAAATTGTATTCCCTCATCTTATATTGTCATGGGTTTTGAATTATCTTCTTATTACCCTTACCTATCCAGAATCAACCCCGACATACATAACGTATGTCCTGCGTGCAATGTTGCCCTCCACACCAATCATCTCTTCAATTGAAATCTCGAACTAACGCGTCTAACACCCCTTTATCTCTGGTCCACCCCTGTTGAAACTGCAAGTTTCCTTGGACTTCCATTAGAGGATATTGATGACAATTTGTGATTGGTCGCACCTGTTGGATGGACCGAAGCCTGCTACAACAACAACGAACGGGGGGCGTTTCACCTCCCTACTCCCTCAAGGGCTATTTACGGTGATTGTCAAGCACGTCCCAAATTATCCCGTCAGTGTTTAAAGAAATAGCCATACAATAAAGCTGTTTATCAATGATAAATATAAGGAGAGCTTTAAGTAGTCGACAGTAGCACTGCACGTCATCCTGCACATCCCGCCTGTGGACCTAATGGTAGCTTGTATACAGGCCGTAGTGTCATAGCGGTCATATAATATGACGAGAACGTGGTGCCATGCCTGAGCTTCAAAAAAGATGTTGACAGCAAACCCTGTCTGTTCTCTACCAATCTAGAAATGAGTAGATCTCGCTGGCTGCCAGATCATTCTGGTATCTTACACCTGAGATTGTGGCTGTGACGAAATCAGCAACAATTTTAGAGCAAGCTTGTAAGCCTGTAAGTAGTCGCGTCAATATACGTACATATATTGATGGTCAAGCGGCAGTCACGGTAATTATGTCCACAGCATTTCATCCATTTGTTTAGACCTTTAAAGATTTCACATCTGTTTTCACTGAGACATATCGCACGTTTTATTGTAAACAGAAGTAACGCAAAATTTTAGTTTTTTGGGAAAACGCAGTTGAAGTTTTGATATTTTAAACAAAGCAGTCATCATTCACACATATATACAAGGCAACGGAGAGATACTCACAAACAAATATTTGGTTCAGAAGTAAACCCAAAATACCAAATAAGTACTAGTTCGATAGTTTCTATACTTTCTCTAGTTCAACAAGCGACAACGTGAGTTTATTTTTTTCATATTTAACATATATAGGATATCAAAAAAAAAGGTTACTGGCTTGAAAAGGCCTCGACTATGAATATACTTTCTTTTCCCACACCTTCACGCCTTTCCCACTGATATTCCCGCTGGTTTGGAACTATCGACAAGCGGGATAAAATCGTACTGGAAGCAACATGTAGAATTTCAGTCCGGTTCGTGACCAACGATATAAAATAAATAAAAACTATGTAGTACCAACGAAATTAATTGTAAATTTTTACACTAGTTCGGAACAACCATAATAGTGTCAATAAACCAATTTGTTTTAAAGCGTAAACATGTACCTAGATCGGAACTAGAACTAGAAAAGGTAATGCAACGGGGACAATTTTCACCGCCTAGGATATCACCATGTTAAATTCCCCAGTTAAAATCACGTATAAGAGGGGGTGAACTAGTAGTGGTTCCGAATGCACTAGAAACGGCACCAGTTTGGAGAGATTTTCCTTACTGGGAGTGTACTGCCTCCGAATTCTAACCCTTGCTAACGCTTAGACTCCATCGCCAAAAATCTCTAAAACAGTATCAAGTTCGCAGAAGAGCATGCAACATTTAGAACCATGTGGTAATAAGGAATACGCGTCTAATTCCTATGTATCGTAAGCGAAAGCTGCAGTTTTGGGGGTCTGATGTTGTTGTTGTATTAACGACAAAAACACTCACCGAAGGTTTTGGGGATGGGGAGTGTTATCGATGTTGTTGGTGCTTTCCCGGATATAGATCGGGTATGTTCCAGTAACAAAGCACCATTAAGGTACTAGCCCGACCATCTCGGGAGCGATTTATATGACCACATTAAACCTTCTAGGCACTCCTGCCTCCCTTCCCTAGTTTCATGAGAAAATTGGGGTCGCCAGAGCCTCCCCTGCTAAATATGTGAATCATACATTCATATTTTTAACAGGATTCCCCTCGCGTAGGTGAGGTGGACAATTGGGTTGCGGAAGCCTTGAAGCTATAAAGCTTTGTATTGCTCTTGTCAACCCCTTGAATCCCTTGGGGGCTGATCTTCTGATAAGATGTTTACAACAGCTATTGTTAAAGATTCCAAAACAAAACATTCCGCTGCGGTTAATTCATTTATTTTAAGGAAGTGTTTAATTTTTTAATATAACAACAAACATAAGATTCATCTTACCTGTATTCGAGCCTCATTGAGCTTCGTCGTTCGTGCCAATTCTTCTCTACAGTATATATCGGGGTAGTGGGACTTCGCGAATGCCGCTTCCAACTCAGCCAGTTGTTCCTAAAATAAACAAAATATATATTTTTAAAATACTTAGGATCAGTTTTTCAGTGCACGCTTAAACTACAGTTTAAGTTAACTATACTTTACTTTGCCTCTTCAGCCACTAAAACTGAGATGAGTAGTGAAATTTTACGTTGTAGACCAAAGTCGCAAAGTTAACTCTAGTCAATTTTAACCGAATTTTATACTCGCGATGAAAAATCGGGCCGTAAACGGAGTTTTAGGTTATGACAATAGATCAACTCCAGTGACTGCTTTGGAATGAAATAGCTCTAATGCCGGATTTACATAAACGCTTTGGTAGCGCTGCTCCGCTTTAATGCTTTGGCAGAACTATAACATACCAACGAAACGCTTTGCCGCTTTCTTAGCTTTGAAGCGATGTCGTGGCATCGAATCACGAAGGTCTTTTGCAATACCGGGATATAACTGTTCTCTCTTCTGGTCGGCCATAACTTTTTTTTAAGAATTTAAGCAATAATATTATATTTGAAAATCAATCTCCAAACAAATGGAAATGGAAAAATAAATGAAAAAGTATTCAAAACATAAACATGATGTATATGTACAATTGAGATATTCACGAAAAAAAAATTCGATACTTTCGGTAGCCACTATACACTTTGTAGGTGGTAGTGCCTAGCGGTTTTTTCTGATACCCTACTTAAGTCAACCGAAAAACTCGGTAGTCTCAACCGAAAAAAAGTTATGTATGTATTGCTTATCCATTCATCGGTCTATCCGTCAGCCTATTTGTCCGAGGGGTCTTCAGCTTTTTTCCATGCATTTGGCGATGAACAAATCTACATACATATATTGTTCATCAAAGTACATTTACACAGCAATTCCAGATATTAATTAATGGAGTTTGGACGATCGACTTACCCAAATGGTTTCGTATACAGCTCAAAGTTAAACATTAAAAGATCCATAAAGCTACATGGCTATCACCCGAAAGAAAAATATGGCACAAGAGTACAGGAAACGTTTAAAATGTTACCAAAAATTGACCAAAAGACGGAATGCTTAAACTCCGGTGAAATTTCTGTCAGAACGGAAAGAGCGACCTGGTAACCAAAGTTCAAGGAGTGCTCAGATTCTAAAGGGAAGTCGTATACGTCATCTTAAACGGAGGCAACGTTGAATCACCCAAGAAAGGTGATCATTTTTCACCCGCTCTTCACAAAAATTGCCACTGGACCATTCCACGGTTGGTTCGGGACAAATCGTGCATATTTTCTTTTTTAATTTTTAGGCCTTAACTAAAGAAAAACTATAACTTTTTCAGGCAACGTTTTTACTGCGTTGGTATTGTGTGATAAAATAAAAAAAAAAAAAAAATAAAAATAGAAACTGCTTTTGAAATATTTGTATATGGATGTGAAAAATCGCAAAAAAACCCATTTGTACGGGACACCAGTCAGTCAGGTGACACTTCAGCGAAATTATTAATATTAAAAAAAAAATACTACATTTGGTAGTAGTTGTGTCGAGGATTGCTAAAATAACAAACAAAATGTGAATGCGTTTAGTCGAGAAAAACTGTGTTTAAAAATAAATTGTTTTTGCGGGACTCGTGTGCAATTCACTTTTCAAATTTCGATTTTCCCTATACCATTTCTCAATTTGAAAATTTCTTGTAAGCGTGGTCGCCTCTCGTCTGTGATTTCCAGTATATTTCTGCCATAGAAAGTTTCTCAGTGAAAATTTATCTGCCTTGCAAATGTCGGAGTAGGCGTGAATATGCAGGTCCCGCCAATTGTAGGGAAAATTAAAAGGATCATAGTGCACGTTGGTTTATTGGAAAGTAACTTGTCGTTCCCTTGTTGTTGTTGTTGTTGTTGTAGCGATAAAGTTGCTCCCCGAAGGTTTTGGGGAGCGTTATCGATGTGATGGTCCTTTGCCGGATACAGATCCGGTACGCTCCAGCAAATCGGGAACGATTTATATGGCCACGTTAAACCTTCAGGCCATCACTCTCTCTCCATCGCCAGAGCCTCGTCTGTTAGTAGAACAGGATTCGCCGCGGATAGGTGAGGTTGACAATTGTGTTTGGATAAGCTATATATTGCGCTGGCAACCTGACGGGTTGCGCTACACAGCCCCTTAAATCTGGTATTTTAGTCGCCTCTTACGACAGGCATAACTACAGCGTGTATATTCTGACCCCTTAACCCGCTAGGGTTCGTTCCCTCGTATTTAGCTTCGTTTCCTGCTGGGTAGTGTTTTGTTATTTATGGGTTTCTTTGAAAGGATCTGGCTATTTTTCTATGGCGAGACAAATCCAGATCTGCCCGGCAGGAAGAGAAGCTAACTACAAGTATATTTCTAATAAACCGACGTGCACTAGGTACTATATATTTTTTTTAAGCTAAATTATGACAATGGCGCCAAAATAGTCGGCGGCGGTTTTTCTGCAGTACTTGTCAACTAAGTATTAGTCAACTAATTTTTTATTAAATTTGTATAAGTTAGGCTTTTGCGAATTTTAATATGTAACTAGAGTATCCCAGACTTTGTTCTGTCCGAAAATTGGTTTTGCCTACATTTAAAAATTGAGCCTCCTTCCCCTCCTTACTTTCTGTCGCATTCTCTTCTACTCTGTCTTTTTCTAATAATTCTTATCCATCCCTTATTCCATTTGTGTGACTCCCACTTTCAATCACATTCCTACTCCCACACCCACTCCTATGTCTGCTAAACTTCACATTCCCATTCCCATTCCCACTTCCATTCCTATCCCACTACAACTCCCTCTTCCACTCCAATTCACTTCTCCCTCACTCACCCTAATTTCCTATATGTGACCCGGCCTATGAAAATGCTTATGACTCAAAAAAGAAACAGATGTTAAATATAAACAATGCATTTCTTCAGTTTCTTAGTATTTTTTCTTTTGCATTATTTTTTTAGTCATAAGCCACCTTTTCATAGGCCGGGTCACATATATAGAATCTCTATTCCAAATATCGAATACCTGCTTCAAGTGGACCACCCATTTCAATATCTAAAAAAATAAAATAATATAAGAAAATATTTTGGGTATCTATTTTGGGTATAAAGCTTATTATACCACATCTTAAATACTAGTACCTTTTGTTGCATTGACGTTTGTTAGAAAAAAATATATATCGTTAGCTTAATGTAAAAATGTGCTAAGTCACTTTTTTTGAAAAATTGTATTTTAATGCAGTTTTAAAACTGAATTCAAAATACATCGATCACAAAAAAATAAATAAATAATATTTAAATTTTTTATTTTTACGCGCTGTTGGCAATGATGTGTAAATGTGCTAAGTCGTCAGCTGTTAAAAAAAAATGTGCTAAGTCAACCTCTCAATAATATCAATCTGAATTACTAGTAATTTCTTTGTGCGCGCATTTTATTTATTTATTTAATTCATTCAGTCTAAAAGTACGTGCTTTGTTTTTGTTGTTGTATTAACGATAAAGACACTCCCCGAAGCCTTTGGGGAGTGTTACCGATGTTGGTGGACCTTTGCCGGATATAGATCCGGTACGTTCCGGAAACAAAGCACTATTAAGGTACTAATAGCTCTACCATCTCGGGAACGATTTATATGATCACATTAAACCTTCTAGGCCATACCGCCCTCCCCACCCCCTAGTTGCGTGAGGAACTTGGGGTCGCCAGAGCCTCGGCTGTCAATGAAACAGGATTCGCCACGGTTAGGTGGGGTTGACGAAGCTATATATTGTGCTGGCAACCCCTTGAGAGGGTTGCGAACACAACCCCTTGAAATTGGATTTACCCAATTGAGACATGCCTTTGGTGTTTGATAAATGCTTTGGGCTGAATATAATCTACTTCAATTATTACATGTCGATTACTACATGCTTTCTTACAGACTAGTTAAAAATAGAAAACAATTCAAGCTTAAACTTATAGAAGCTGTTATTAAAATTAATAACACTACTGAATCGATTTGCTAGATGTATAGTCCTAGTTATAGGTTCATTCACAGCATAATTCGTTTTATGGGTTATTTCGATAAATAATCTATTATGCCGAAGATCACGCAGTGGAATATATGGAATGAACAAATTAGATAAATCAGAACAATTCGTGCTAAAGTTTATTACATTATAGGCAAGCATGAGTGAGATAAAAGTTCTTCTGTCATGCAAAGCCTGAAGACCAAGCAATTTGTGACTGCTGGTATATGATGGGAGGCCGTCTGGCCAGTGAAGCATACGTAAAGCAATTTTGTAAAAAATTTTGGAACTTTCTCAATTTTATAGGAGTTAGATTCGTAGAAAGGATTCCATATTATTGAGCAATATTCAAAACCACTTCTGACTGAGGATATATTGTCTTCAACGTCATAGGTTCCTTAAAGTCACTGGTGTTACGTCTACTGAACCCAACCATTGCAACAAATTTTGAAACAACGAAATCAATGTGACTAGAAAAAGAGAGTTTGGAATCAAAAATTACGCCCAATTCTTTACTCTCTTGACAACGATTAAGAGATTTAGCATTTAGAGTGTAGATAAAGTATGTGACAGTCGTCTTTGTGGAATAAGACACAACACAGCATTTGTTTGAATTTAAAAATAAGTTATTGTCTGCGCATCATCCGGCTAAAGAGTGCAGATCAGAACCGTTAGAAATAAAATAAATAAATAAATGTAAGGCGCGATAACCTCCGAAGAGATTTTAGGTCGAGCTTCTCTACCAATTTACGGCGTGCTCCTTTTTTTTAATTTTTCCTACAAATTGGCGGGAAGGGACCTACTTGTTTTATGCCGACTCCGAACGGCATTTGCGAGGCAGATGAGTTTTCACTGAGAGCTTTTCATGGCAGAAATACACTCGGAGTATTTGCCAAACACTGCCGAGGGGCGACCCCGCTTAGAAAAATGTTCTTCTAATTGAAAGACCCTTATTTCAAAAATTATGATGTTGCTTTGCCCGGGGTGTGAACCCAGGGCATTCCTTGTGGTAGGCGGAGCACGCTACCATCACACCACGGTGGCCGCCAGTAGTTAGAAATAGTTTGACAAATAAATAGTATTTTTGTGAAATATATAGTTTTAATGCCATATTTCAATCATTAAAGGGGAGGAGTGATGGCGAAACATATTGAGTAAAAAGTGCTAAGTCAGGAGAAAAAATTTGTTTTGAGTGAGGAAATTGTGCTAAGTCATAAAAAATGTCTGCTGGGTTAGCATACATGATTTTTATTTATATTTTTCAAAGCTTCTACACTTAAAAGTATTGCAACTAAGGTACCCTCATTCACAGTTTTGAAAAAAAAAACGGTTATTTTAAAATTTATTCAGTTTTTTTCGTCTCCTGTAAAATTCGTAAAAAGTGATTTAGCATATTTTCACATTAAGCTAACGATATATAGAATAATATAAATTATAAAAATGCAGGGTAGAAACACCGACCATACCCATGGGCGAACCAAGAGGGCCTACCCGACAGTAACTGTAGGGGTACAAAAAGGGCCTGTCGACAGTATCCGTAAGGGTACAAGAGGAGTAGAAAGAGGGCCTGCCCTGATCAGCTCGACAGTACCCGTTCAGGCATAAACAACTATAATTTGTCTCTCCATAGGACATGCTCAAACAAAACGGATCAGTTCAACACATATTAAGAGATCTAAACTTGCTATAGTCGCATGCTTCATTGAGACTCGTTCCCGTAGGGAAGGTAAAGAATTGCGTAAAGTTATATGTGACATCGCCACAATCAACCGCAGAATATACCTATAATAGCTTGGCGCTATATATCTTCGAGAAGATTTACATATATCAGGCTGCGCTTTCAAATTATGGTGTGCTGCTTTTTAAAATTTATTTTTATTTTATTTATTTACATACTTCATGTCGGTTCCGATAGATGATCGCGTCTAAGGCAAATTTTCAAAAGTATTTTTATGTCCCATGTTTGAAACCGAAAACTTTCGGTTTGGCAGCCCAGTAGGTACCCTACCACTATGTCACAACGGCTAATGTACGTACATATGCTCATTTAACTACAATATAGGATAGGAACAACATAAAACTTGCACACCAACAATACAACCAAAGCTTAAATACATACTTATTTGTATACATATGTAAATCCATATATAAATTGTATTATCTTAATGCTCTGTTAAGATTATATTTCATGCCAACTTGGAATAGCATAAGTTACCTGTGTAAACGTTGTCCGATGTCTTCGTCTCGCTGGTGTCGGGCAGGATGCTGTGGTTGGTGTGTGGCCGGCATGTTGACTTAATGAAGATAACCCATTTCCGGGCGACGTGACACCGCCGGAAACCGTCGAGAGGCCCGTATTAGGTTCAGGCTTTAGCTTCTTAAATGCACCTTCCGCTGCAAAATTAAAGTCAAATTCAAATACGTTTAGTTAAATGTGGGATACACATTAGTAGGTGCAAATATTTGTGTAGAGTATTTGAAACTAATAAGCATATGCATGTGCACCAATATTGCCCAGCCAATACGCGAGCGAGCGAGAAACCTTAAAATGCTCGTAAAACGTAACGGGTCCAGATATCTAAATTATGCCTTAGCTGAGTCGGTTTTTGAAACTAAGTTAGTAGTTTTTGGATGGAATATGTAGAATCGGTAATTTTTGGTACAATTCAAAAATTACGTGGTATTCATAGTTAAGATAAAGTAAGTGCTTAAGTTATGGGCAATTTTTTCTGCGGATAGTAGATAATAGATAGAGATTATTGCAAAAAGCTGTCAATAGCTTTAGCACCCACTTTGTTCTCACCATGAATTTTAAGCCATTCTCAAATTCTCTATAATTCTCCCAGAACCGGCTCAACTAATGACAACGTCTTTGCTTCTGCACCATATAGCAAAACGGCCGCATCAGTGGCTTTTAGATGTGGTTTTTTGTTTCGCGATAGAGGACTATACGTCTGAATAGCCTACTCAGACCAAAATAGCTTTTCTTTCCATGAATGAATCGTTCCATATTCTCTAAATGGCCAGCCTTGTTTAATTGAAAACTTCCCAACATTCCAGTAGTCATTTTCTGGAAATACTTTTCGTTTATAACCCCACCCATGTGAAAAACAAATGTTGCTTGAACAACAGCCTATTGACATTACTCAATTTTATAGTAAATTTTAGTCGCACAAACTATGTACTACAAACAAGTAAGGAAGTCTAAGTTCGAGTCAAACCGAACATTAAATACCCAGCTGTACACTTGATATGCTGTTGTTGTTTGTTTTGTGTTCTTAATAATGTTACAAGGCTGCGGAATAATACATATACATGTTAGGGCGGGTCGATTTAAAAATCGCTCATTGCTCTGTGAAAATCGTATTCTGGGAATCAAAATAAGAAATTTTGCCGAAGGAACCATACCTCTAAAACGAATTCTGATGTCCCCCCCTTTGGGTCGAACTATTGGGTAGGGGCAATTTCAATTCTACATTCTTGTGGTGGCTTAAAAAAACAAAACAAGCAATTTTACGATCTGCAATTGTGTCACAGTGATGCCTTGGTTTTAAAAGGGGGTTGTAAAAACGCTAATTTCTAATAATTTTTAATTTCTTTTCTATTACTAAGTTAAATTCATTTTTTCCTTTACATATGTTCTGACTAAATAAATTTCCAAAGAGAAAAATAAACTCCAAAAAGAAAAAACATAGGCATTTCAAAGTGAGATTTTTCAAGATTTGCCCCTACGACCCAAACGGGGGACATCAGAATTCGTTTTAGAGGTATGGTTCCTTCGGCAAAGTTTCTTATTTTGATCCCTAGAATATGATTTTCACAGAGCAATAGGCGATTTTTTTGCCTCCCCACAAATCGACCCGGCCTAATACATATGGTTCTATTCTGAACCAATTTTCGTTTAAAAGAAGCAAAAAGGATACAGAGGCTAACACCAATGACCTTGAGCGGGTAATAATGCAGTTTTCCTTCAGATATGGGGATTTCCCTACTGTTTATTTTAAAATAAAGATATAACAGAACAATAAAAATACGATTGGTACAAAACTATTTTTCGCTAAGATTTAACTTGTTATTTTTGCCTACGACCCTTTTTAAAGTCATTTATATAAAAGTGGGCGTGGTCCTTAACCGATTTCGTTAATTTTTCTTCAAAGCATTCCTTATGGTAAAGGCAACCTCTCTGCCGAATTTTGTTACGATAGGTTTAACGATTTTTGATTTTTGATTTATGATTAATAATATTTGTAGAATTCATTTTATCACCACGTCCATTTTAAAAACTTTTCCAAATTTTTATCAAGTCTCAATATCACGTCAAATTTCAACATTCTAGGTGTATTATTTACTAAATAATCAAGTTTTTTGTGTTTTCCAAAATGTTATATATATAAAAAATGGGCGTGGTTATCATCCGATTTCGCTCATTTTCAATACCAATCTATTCTGGGTCCGATAAGCTCGTGTATCAAATGTAATGAATCAATATTTACTTAAGTTATCGTGTTAACGGACAGAACGGACGAACGGACGGACGGACGGACATGGCTAAATCAAATTTTGTTTCGATACTAATGATTTTGATATACGGAAGTATTTATCTATATCGATTGCTTTATACCTGTACAACCAACCGTTATCCAATCAAAGTTATGATACCCTGTGTACAAGTACAGCTGGGTATAAAAATGTATTTAGTGCAGCCATTTAATGATTTAAGCTCGAAACTTGAGATTTCCATCGTGCTCCTTTTAAATTTTTGATTCTCAAGCTAACAAGATTCTGTAAAACCGACAGATCCTCAACCAGTCTAATCGTTTTCTCTGTTAAAAGAACTGATTTCATTTGCCCTTTAAACAGGGACAACTGTCAACATTATCCAAATGGCACGGATGCCACTTTGGACCTTCCAATCTCATTTGATCCGCTGCTCCCGTTTTCACTTTTGTCTTTTTAGGCATTAGCCACCGTTTTGACACTTTCTTTCTTTTTCACTGAGGTAAAAATTCACAATTCTGCCCAAAAACTTAATAATTGCGTAGATTCATTGTAGTTTTTTACTGTTAACGCAGCGTGTTAAGTGTTAAGTAAAGCAAAATAAGTTTTGTGGGCGCTATTTATACATTATTGGGTTGTATCAATAAAAAATAAGCAAAATCATTTTCTTCTAGATTTGAGGAATTTGACAAAATAAAAATGCTTCAAAATTTAATTTGAGCATAAAAAATAAAAATTTTTTATATCCACTCGGTCCATTATAGCTTGAATAAATTTTCGAATGAAAGTGCCTGCAAAAATTTTAACTTTCTTATGATAAGAACGACAAAAGGTTTATACCGCTTTTTAAAATGACGTTTCCATATAATTTCCAACTATATACTGCGTCTCATAACTATAGCACACATTTTTCTTTAGAGAACTAGGTGGTGAGACGTTTGTTGATGCTCTTAGGCCCGGTTTTTCAGTACAAATTCAACTCAGTTTGCCAGTGAAACTAATCTTAAGCTTATTCTGCATTTTTTCAGTCTTCTTTAACTGAAGTTTAAGTTGAACTTAAGCGACCGATCTGGAAGGGTTAAACTCTAGTTAACCTATCGGTGATATGAGTTCGTTCGAAATGGCGTCGAATATATCCAACAAGCATTTGGGCTTAAGTACAATTAGCTGTGGCGTAGGAACCGGGAGGCTGTGTGTGCCAGAGCCCATCCATCAATTTTAGTGTGGGGGGGGGGGGGGGGGGGGCTTAGCCCTGATTATTTAGTAAATAATACACCTAGAATGTTGAAATTTGACATGTGGACTGACACTCTTGATAAAAATTTGAAAAAAAGTGTAAATGGGCGTGGCACCGCCCACCTGTGATAAAATCAATTTTACAAATATTATTAAATCAAAAATCGTTAAACCTATCGTAACAAAATTCGGCAGAGAGGTTGCCTTTACTATAAGGAATGCTTTGGAGAAAAATTCACGAAATCGGTTAAGGACCACGCCCACTTTTATATAAAAGATTTTTAAAAGGGTCGTGGACGAATGAAATAACCTATATCTTAGCGAAAAAGAGCTTTGTGTCAATAAATTGAATTATAACATTAAATTGGAAACCATTAAAATTTTTGAAAATGGGTGTGGCACCGCCCCTTTATGACTAAACAATTTTCTATTATTCGGGAGCCATAACTCGAAGAAAAATTAACATATCGGAATAAAATTGTGTACACATATTTTCCTTATAGCAGAAAATATTTCTAGTAAAAATGGACGGGATTGGTTAAAGATCACGGCAACTTAGATATAAAACAAGTTTAGAAGGTTTAAAAGAGTTGTAGACTAGAATAATAAGATATAACTTTGCAAAAAATTGTTTTGAATCAATGATATTTCATTTATCAAGTTTTACTGTAAGAGGAAATGGGGAGACATTTTTCTTTTAAAGGGGCGGTGCCACGTGTTGTGTAGAAAAGTAATTTATCTAAAACGAAATGTACAATTGAAGCTCACGCTGAGTATATAATGAGCGGTTACACCCGAACTTAGACACGTTTACTTGTTTATAATTAAACAATCGGTAAAAGCCGTTTGCAAAAAAAGTAAGTATGCTTAGATAAACATCTCAATCTCTTCACTCATGTAGTACTGTTTTTTAAAAACCTATTTCAGCAGTTGCGTATTGAAGTCAGTCGCATAGTATACAAGTACAAGTGTGTTGACTTATCTGTCAAGCATTCTGACAGGCACTCGCTGGATTCGGAATGACAGCGAATTCAAAATGGATACCATTACCGAATGTATACATTAATTTAATTTAGTATACAGAATATATGAACCAAAATTGGAATAAAAAAACAAAAATATGTACCTTTTATTGTAAACTGATGTAATGTGAAATTCTAATTTTCTGAGATGTTATGATATATATTATTAACTGGCTTACGATAATATGTTCAGTCTCGTATTACACTCCATGAGATGAAACTAGCTGAAATAGATGTCTATGCATCTTTTTAAATGTAAGATGAATCAACCCGAAATAAATCTATATATGTAACACCATAAGAACATGATTTATTTACTATATTATACTACACCGATGTATTCAGAAATACTCCGTATGAATTTATTCTGAAAGTTGTATTTGGCTGCATAATATTTGTATAGTAAAGTGAATCAATTTTTAATGAAAAATACAGAGGAAAAATATAGCAAATTCTTCAAACTATTATAAAAATATTCTTTAGCAGAAAATTAGCCACCGACTTCAGTCCCTAGAAATTAGCCAGAGAATTGAACCATATACAAACCATATGACAAAGCTTGAATTGCATTCTCCCAAAGAACTTAAATTTTGAGTTAATCTGTTTACAATAAGACGAGTGATATATGTTTGTATAATTCTTTTATTTTTCCATCAAAAACACAAATTTTATACAACTGTTAACGGATAAAGCCTAGAAGTATTAACTTATGAATAACACATGCATTAGTTTCATGTCCGAATCAGTTTTAGCAAGCGTAAAATATGCAATTGTTTTGTTGTTAGGCCAACGTCCCACCTTATTTCTATACCCTCCTGTGTTTGCGATTATTTTAAATTTTTATCGTATTCTGTTTCTAGGCGCACAAGTGGACCAAAAAGTTTCTCGTATTGATAACCATTTCATAACGCAATAGCACTTGTGATGGTTCAGTATCTATACCTGGCTTCTCTAAATCGTGAAATGTTGCATCAATATTTTCCTTCCATAATTCCTCTAATTTATTTGTGCTGCTGATATTTGTTGTGCACGCCATCTTGCTCGGTAGGCACCTGAACCAACCACGGCAAAAACGAACGGTCAGTTATAGGTGGCTTCCATTGTTCTTGATCCCAATTCATATTTTTCAAAGTTTTGCGCTGCACATGGTTGACTAAAATTTAAATTTATTCGTTTAAATACGCCTTTTAATATTTACTCCATTTTCAGCTTACCGGCATAACAACACTGCAATAGATTCCTGTGCTGGAATGAATCCTAATACCAATACATTACGTACGCCACACGAGTAACATTTTTAGTTCTGTTTCTCCAAGTGGACCTTCAGAATGTAGGGTGACTTCCCTATGTTTAGCCCTCACCGAAACATTAACAATTTGTGATCCAGATGTGCTTCCACGCACATTGAAAAACCATTTTTTGCAATTATTGCACATCACTTCGTCGTCGAAATTGTTGTTGCACAAGTTTGCCTTGTTCCGTTCGCCGTTTCCACAATTTCTCTACACAAAAAGCACACTTTTTTCGCCGTTATTTTTCGTTGTGCAGTTCTTAAGACAACTATCCCCATTTTTCGATAATAGCTGGCAAACTTTTGTAAAAGTATATTTTTTCCAATTTTCGAGAAAATTATTCCTCTTTGTATCCAATAAACCTTTTTACTCAGTCGGAAAGTAAAGAACACAGATGAGTAGTGATGAACGATATTTGACTATCGATGATTGCATCCCCGCTATCACTATTAGTATTACCCTGCAACATTGTTGGATTACGTGTTCCATTTTCTTCATGTTGGAGTACTCTAACAATACTCCTTTGCAATGCGTTTGCGGACCACCATCAGCCGATCATTGCTCGTTTTTTAACGACCGTGATCACGACACGATGACGATCGAACAGAGTTGCCAAAAGTAAAATATTGCATACAAATAACTGATAATAAAATTTTACTTTGGCAACTCTGATAAAATGCAAAAGCGCACTGGTTTTATGTATACATACTATAGTATAGAGAAATATTAGTTTCTTTATTCACGCAAATGCTAAATAACATAAGAATATTCGTAGAATAAAATATAAAAGTTGTATTGCCCCTCTTCATTTACTTTCATATTAAATTAAATTCACTCCGATAATTCTTTCCGACAACACAATTCCTCTTTAGTACTTTGGCATATGATCCTCTGTGGGTGCTCCATGGGTTACTACAGTGAAAGTACTTTGGAATGTACTCTCACGTATGTACTCTATGGAATACTCACAAACAAAGCGAGAGTGGGATCACCTACTCCTCTCCTAGGACATCGCAATGTTAATTAGAGCACATTTTTTGTATGAATACAGATAAGATTTGGAGCAATCCTATACTCCCAAAGGAGTATTCATTACATTATTTATAGAGTACTCCCGTTTTTTGAAGGGTAGAATTTCATGCTGAAGGAAAATCGCCAATCGCTATTGGCGATATTGTGCCAGAGGTGATTGTCATTCAAAAGAATCGAATGAAGGAAAATCGCCAATCACTGATATATTTGGATTGCAATAGCTATAGCTATTAGCGATTTGTCAATAGCGGCGATGCAATCACCAATAGCGAAATATCGTTCCATCACTAATTATTAATAAAAATAAATAAATGAGTACTAATTGGAAAAATCATCTTCCCTCTCCATCCCCCACCCCCTCCAACAAAGATCAAGAACAAACCGTTCTTGAATTGAGACCGACAAATTTTAAATCGACCACAAATCGTTCTCGAAGCGTGAGAACGAAAATTCTTAAATCAAGCCCAAGTATTGCTTGAAATGAGCACGGAAAGTTCACACATCAATACCAAAGTGGTCATAAAATACGAACGGTGTGCTTGGAAAACTGTTCTTAAAACAAGCCCATCGGTCACGAGTTAAGAAAAAACGTACTTAGCAGACTTTTGTCAACGAATGTTCTTAATTTTGAACTTGTTTCGTTCGTTTTAGAACGATTTTTTCTCTGAGTGTAGAATCTAAGCCTCTACCAAATTTCACAAGAATTGGTAATGTTTTGTTCGACATATGGCATTAAAAGTATCCTAGACAAATTAAATGAAAAAGGGCGGAGCCACGCCTATTTTGGAAATTTCTTTTATTTTTGTATTTTGTTGCACCATATCATTACTGGAGTTGAATGTTGACATAATTTACTTATATACTGTAAAGATATTAACTTTTCTTTTAAAATTTGACTTAAAAAAAATTTTTTTTTAAAGTGGGAGTGGTTGTTCTCCGATTTTTTTCATTTTTATTAAGCATACATATAGTAATAAGAGTAACGTTCCTGCCAAATTTCATCATGATATCTTCAACGACTGCCAAATTTAAGCTTGCAAAACTTCTAAATTACCTTCTTTTAAAAGTGGGCGGTGCCACGCCCATTGTCCAAAATTTTACTAGTTTTCTATTCTGCGTCATAAGTTCAACTCACCTACGAAGTTTCATCGCTTTATCCGTATTTGGTAATGAATTATCGCACTTTTTCGTTTTTTCGAAATTTTCGATATCGAAAAAGTGGGCGTGGTTATAGTCCGATACCGTTCATTTTAAATAGTGATCTGAGATGAGTGCCCAGGAACCTGCATACCAAATTTCATCAAGATACCTCAAAATTTACTCAAGTTATCGTGTTAACGGACGGACGGATGGACATGGCTCAATCAAATTTTTTTTTTCATACTAATGATTTTGATATATGAAAGTCTATATCTATCTCAATTCCTTTATACCTGTGCAACCAACTGTTATCCAATCAAAGTTAATATACTCTGTGAGCTCTGCTCAACTGAGTATAAAAATATACTTATACATACATCCCAACAAGCATTTCTTTAAATGTTTTTAAAAATAATTTAAAGTGAATTAGCTTGAACAAACGATATATAAACCAGGGATGCACCTCAACGTTAAGCTAATCGTTTATCAAAAAATTTCCACCGTTTCCGTTGAAACACTTCGAAATATTATCGATAAAGAAATTATCAAGATAAATTGTATCTCGTTTTTAACCGAAACGAAAAGCTTTCGTTAGGGTTAAAAACGTTAACAAAAACGTGATACTTTATGTTTGAATTGTGCTGGCAATGTTATAGCCATGGTGAGGCCGTAAGGTGGAAACAGCGAGCGGGCATACACACAAACTCCATGTAAATTGTTTGTGTAATTCGTGGTAATGTCAAAAATACTCTGAGAAATGTTCGTACTGTCAAAATTAATGAGAAAAGTTGCAATCAGCTTGTCTAATGCTTTCACCTTAATGACTCCGCCATCAGTCAGCTTTGCCGGCATAGTTTGAAATTAATAATCAACATAAACGATTTGGTTTCGTTTTGATATGGCAGAAAGCGAAACAAAATCATTTCGTTAATTTGACGGTCTTAACGTTAATAAACGAAAAGAAATGACTTTGTTTCGTTTAT
This sequence comes from Eurosta solidaginis, assembly GCF_040869045.1. Taxonomy (NCBI): domain Eukaryota; kingdom Metazoa; phylum Arthropoda; class Insecta; order Diptera; family Tephritidae; genus Eurosta; species Eurosta solidaginis. The sequence goes on along the minus strand of NC_090322.1, from coordinate 121,262,995 downwards.
TAACGTTAATTATCATAACGAAATGATATCGGTTCGTTGGTTAAGCATGCCTGATATAAACGTAAAAAATTTTACTTATTTTAAGTTTTTTAATGAAACGCCTTTTTTTGACAGGCGTACATATTTCTTCAGCATCGTCCCTTGGTAAATGTACGCTAGATTCTTCGCCTGTTAATTAGTTTTTTTTTTTTTTGCATTCCTGTCTCAAAAGTTTGAAATATGCTTACATGAAGAGCACACATTTCGGCTTGAAATACAAACGTCTATTGAAGGAAATGCGCCTTTCATTAATCGCTTGACCCGCCCTTGAAGTCATTCACTTGGAAATGGTTGCTACAAATACGCATATTTTTCAAATTATCACTTGTGGTTAGACCGCATGCCTCAGCCTATTTCTCGCAAGTATCTGCATCTTTTGGAAAGCTGGGGTTTAAATAAAAAGCCCAATAAAAAGTTAAAACAAAAATTGCACAATTTAACTAATTCACTTTCTGCAAAATACTCACGAATGCAAGCCTATATTATTAAATTTGTCTCTCTTTTTATCACACAAAAAACAACCCTTCGACATTTTTGATATTAAATTTTCTTATAACAGCTGAAAATTTTAAGACCGCTAACTAGATTTGTTTTTTTTTTTTGCCACTTTTTTGTCACTAAGGACTCATTTACATACGTATATCTGTGGACTCAGCACAAATCGGTAATGCTATTCCGCGAAGTTCTTAAGACAATAAAAATTTTATAATACTAATGGAAAACAAAAGCTTACTTTTTCATTTGGAGAACGAAATAGCCTAATGTACAATATTGATAGAAGGAAGACGGCTTGTTGAAATATACATATATTTAAGTCCCCCTTTTTTTTTTAAATTTAACGACAGCCTTGAGATTTTGTCTCCTTCTCTCGTTGTATATCTGTACTGTAATATTTGACAGGCTGCACAGATCAATACATAGTAGTGATATAAAAATATTACATATATGCCAAAAAACAGCAAAGCTTGACGACAACCGAAGCCAATCATTAGCTACTTGGTTACTTTCTCTCTCCCTCTACGTCTTCTCTATCAATTCTTTTCCCCCATCTATTTATGTCTCTATCTTCGTCTAACTCTATCTCTAGCCTTCACTCACAGTTCAGAGGTTATGCAAAAAGTATCAACTTCGGTCAGCTTTAGTGGTAGTAAAGCTTAAAAATTCTTCGCTAAAATTTAAATGCTGGTAGCTTCAGCCTAGTTCACATATGTTTTTCTTCGCTGATTTGAGGGGAACATAGAAAACTTTCGATAACTTAAACTTTTTTTCCGCTCAGCTGAGTGGTAGTGATAAAATAAAATGACTGCAATTTTTTTTTAGTTAGTAATGCAAACTTCAGTGCACTACCCCCAACTATGCTAGAAATCACTCTTGACAACAAATGGGAGTTTCCAACAAATCAGACCCCTCCATACTAAAAAATAAACTGCATCATAATTTACAATTTTTTTACATTTTTATATTGTGCCGAAGTTGTAAAGTTTAAAGTTGATAACAAGGTAATCTAAAAAATTTTTAAAATCATAATCGAGCTGCAAAGATCTTTTACGAATATGCCCTTATTTTACAAACATCAAATGAAGCTGCGATGACTTTGACATACTTTTTCCCTAATTCAAAATAAATCCCAAGATCTTTGGAAGTATGAACAGGTCACAGTAAATATCAAAACTTTAAAAGAAATGGTGTCGCAACCATTAGAGGAAAAAGATAAATATCATGAGAACAAGAATTTTCGCAAATTTAATTCTTTGCATACGTGTCAAACAACATCTACATCTTAATATGACAATACCGAAATTTCATTAATAAAATTTAAGAATTTAAATTTATTTCTAAATTGATATTGTAACGATTTTACTTGCAAATCCTCTTATTTGCCCTTCTGCTAAGTTCGAATCACTAAACTGTTGAATAAATAACTCCAATATTGAATAATGGAAAAATGGCCTTTATTAAAGTACTTCACAATAACACTTATACTTTGCAACTAGCTGGCTTAATAACCAAACTGATTGATAGCTCAAATGAAACTCTACTATTGCCCGACAGATTGCGTGCTTAATCAATAACTGCTTGATAGCTCAAATCAAACTGAATTCCAGCGCCTCTACATTTGCTGCCTTTTATACTCTCTGATTTCAACGTTCGCATCTTCTAGGCGCTTCCATTTCCAGAATCTACTAGTTGCCATCAGCTCTCAAATTTCTCAGCTGTAACTACAATTGCACGATTTTATAGCTTCTCTCATTGCATACTTTCAGGAGTATCTCAGCAAAAAGGCATGTGTTTGTGCATTAATTCTCCGCTGCTCGTATACGTACATGGTACATGTGTGTAGACGCAATTATTGTTTCGTTTATGTAGATACATAATGAGTCATCTATGGATGTGCATGATATCACTTTTTAGCATCGGCTTAGAGATAGCAGCACCCCTTAGTTTTGCTAATATTCGTAACAATATATTAACGTGTCGCGATCATAACATTTGGTACATTTTCTTTGAGGCTGAAGGCACCATACTTAATTCTGAAATATTTTTGTAATCAAGCAGGAAATGGGACATATTTGACTATATCAAACCCACTGATTTTAATTTTACTAATCATTTTTCTATGTAAGCCGTCGTTGTCGAGATATTGACCAAAGTTTGGACCTGGATGACCTTAAAATATTTTACTTCAATATGGGTATCACACGAAAGGAGCTGTTCAGACTATCAAGATATTGTAACGAGTTCTGGGGAATTCTGCTAACGTTTGAATAGCTAAACTGTTGAATCTCTCGCGAAGGACAGACATCTTGCCGAGATGCGAGGGCTTAGTCGCTGACCACGGGACTATGCCACCCAGTAGGATTCAGGTTGATATGGATCTTCATGACTGCGGTGGCCTAGTCCTAGGGTGAGCGATTACCAAGATCTGCCCCCTCCCAATCCAGGGTGTTATGCGGCACCGTGCCCATTGGATTGTTTGCAGCCGGGAGGTTAATCTGGCTGTATTTGTACGGAGCCTCTCCGACACCGGGCCGCCTCCAAGAGTAGAAATGGTCTTACAGCGGTAAGGGGCCTTGTCTTGCCGCGGTAAAAAAGAAACTTCGTCCTCCTCCACAGGGAGAAGGACAACACCAAAGGTATCCATACGCCCGAGTGAACTAGGGAGGGCTACCAATGCTACAGGGAAGAGCGACTTGGTGGGGGGTCGGCACTAGTATGGCGGCGAAGGGAGTTGCTCTGGCAACGGCGAACCCTGACGCGCCTGCTGATGCTGGGCGCCCGTCAGACGCCGGTACGGCGACTGTTCTCCCCACGGCTATGACAGGGGTCCCACGATCTGGTCACACTGAGCCAAAGGAGAAAGGAGCCACAAAGAAGACATCATCCGGGGGTACGACCGAACTACGGGTCGGACCCCTTCTCAAGAAGAGTCCGCTGGAAACGCTGTCAGAGAACGCCAGGAATTCGGTGGAAAGGGCGCGAGCTCTACTGCCGAATGTTCGGGGTTCTCTGCCAACAAATGTAGAAAGGGCAACCCCATACAAGCGTCAAAGGTCCAACGAGGATATTAAACCACCGCCGAAAAGGCACCAGAATCACACCATCTTTGCCGAGGTAGCCAAGGGCCGGATCCTTATAGGAATCCTGGACCTAGGGAATGACCGTGGTGCAATCCCTAAAGACCAGTGGCCGTACGTCCGGATGAAATCGGTCAAGCCGTTCTCGACGGAGACGATGAGTCTCCGGGTAGTCCGCCGCGAGGTTCTGATGCAGGATGGTACCAGGGCCAAATCAAGATACCCGCTTGCGAGGACGCAAGGTCTCTTGCGGTGTACAAGGCAGCAGCCGCAAAGCTGGAACAAGTCTATCCCGGGGCGATTATTGAGGTCGTCGACTGGAAGGATATTCCGGCTCGGCCAAGGGCCAGGGCATGGGTTCCAGCAGTTCCAGCAGAACCTGAGAGAATTCTCAGGATGCTGCAACTGATGAACCCGGCTCTCCCAACGCAGGACTGGAGTGTCATCCAAGTCGAGGACGCTGTAGGACCTAGGAGACAGGTCGTGTTAGCCCTGAATAAGGGAGCTCTCGAGCCTCTTAGACAGAGCAAAGGAAGAGTGTTTTACGGCCTCGGGGAGGTCGTAATTCACTTATACCGTGGGGACGCACAGCGCGCATCCCTTTCGAGTGCCTCTTTGGTCACGGACATTGAGGCACCCGAAGTGGAAGCGGAAATCTCCGACGCCGAAGGCCTGGTTTCCGCCACGTCAAATTGCGCAGGGGCTCTGGGCAATTTGTCAATGGAGGATGCTCTGCTGGATAGCGACGGAGAGGATCCCAAAATCACGCTGATGGAGGCAGGGGAGTCTGAGCAAGCTCATGCTGAGGTTGCTCCGGATAAACCTGCACAAAAGTAAGGCAGCCTCGGCTGCTCTCATCAGTCGCCTTTCTAAAGGCAACGTCGACGTGGTCCTTATCCAAGAACACTGGGTGAACAACTCAAGGATTTGCGGATTGGGGGCCATTGGGTTTAAGCTCATCCGAGCTGCAGATGAAGGTATAGTTAGAACTTGCATTTTAGTAAAGTGTGAGCTAAATATCTTTCCTTACCTAATTCTAGCAATGGTGACGTTACAGCGGCCAGCTTGGCAAGCGGAGGGTCCCAATTAACGCTAGCCTCCGTTAATATGCCGTACGACGCAGAGGAATCTCCTCCGCAAAAGACGGTAAAGGATCTGGTGGCCGACTCAAGCAAAGGCCATCTGCTAATCGGGAATGACGCAAACGCCCACCACGTGCAGTGGGGTAGTTCCGACAGAAACACTCGTGGTGAGTCACTTTTTGATTACCTTTTAACAACTAACCTGGTAGTTTGCAATGTAGGTAATGAACCAACTTTTATTACTAAAAACCGTAAAGAGGATATGGACCTCACTATTTGTAGCGAAAGCGTTTTTCGGTGGGTTAAAAAATGGCGTGTTCTTGAGGAACATTCCTTTTCAGACCACCGGTATATTGAAGTAATGTTAGAGTTCTTCGTCGATCAGCCCATTGCGAGACGTAACCCACGTAATACAAACTGGGAACTACATAATGAGATGTTAGCAAGAGAACTACCAGCCCCTATCTACTACCTGCCCCCACAAGGCCCCTCATCAACGGAGGAGCTAGCGGGTCTGGTAGAAACCTTCACATCGGCATTCTCAAATGCCTTAGAACAGGCTAGTCCAATGCCAAAACCACGCGGTAAGCGTAAACCTCACTGGTGGTGCCATGATCTGGACCTACTTCTTAAATCCTGTAGAGAACAGTTTAAAAAAGCCAAATTCCTTGATAACGGGTCACAATGGCTGGAATGCAAGGACAAACTAAGGACCTACAAAAAAGTCGTGATACAAGCGAACTTCATGGAGAAATTTCTGCACTGGAGTCGAAAGTGTCGTTGACACATCAAGGCTATGGTGCGTGCTTTCTAAGACGCAAACAGATATTAGCTTTCCGCGGAGACCGAATGGTATCTGGACCAGCACAGAAGGGGAAACCCTAGAGCTGCTCCTGGACACACATTTCCCGGGAAATATGACCAACGCACCGGAAGTACCTGCAGCAAACCAATCTGTGAATATACCCATCACTGAGGAGAGGGTGAGGTGGGCAGTTAACACTTTTAAACCTTTTAAGGCTGCTGGACCAGACGGGATTGTCCCCGCTCAACTTATCTACTCTTTGGAGTTATCAGCCAACTGGCTGCGGCACATATATACCGCTTGTTTGGCTCTGAACTATATTCCGTGTGCATGGAGGAACGCCACGGTCATATTCATTCCTAAGGTAGGCAAAGCCTCTCACTACGAGCCGAAAAAGTACAGACCTATCAGTCTTTCATCTTTCGTACTCAAGTCCCTAGAGAGAATAGTTAGCGATTTTCTCACTACAAACATTGATAAGAACCTCATTTCGGGCTATCAACACGCGTACACCAAAGGTAAATCTGCGGAGAATGTGTGTAGCGCCTAGTCTCTACTATAGAAACATCCTTGTTCGAAAAGGATGATTGTCTTGTGGCCTTCCTAGACATTGAAGGAGCATTCAACAATATAAGTCCAGACGCCGTTAACAATGCTTTAACTGGTCTGGACGTAAATGGACCCCTAGTGGGATTGATTGATCAATTGCTCAGGGGAAGGAAAGTGCTTTCCTCACTGGGGAAGGTTGATATAACACGACTTGTCGCAAGGGGCACGCCCCAGGGTGGTGTCCTTTACCCTCTACTATGGAACCCAACGGTAAACTCGCTATTAAGAGATACTAGTTGGGGGAGCGGGAAGGTTGTGGCATATGCTGATGACCTAGCGATTGTCTACAGATGCAAGTTCCCTCAAACTTTATGCGACTTGATGCAGGTAGCATTGCGATGGATTTTCCTGTGGGCTTTTCGATGTGGAGCGTCAATTCCGATAAAGTTGAGCTTGTCTTATATACTAAACGATACAAAATACCATCGTTAAACCTACCAGAACTAAATGGGGTGCGCCTTGCATTATATACGTGTAAAAGAGCCTTTGGCAAAAAATGGGGACTCACCCCCAACATATGCAGATGGATTTATACCGCGATTATCAGACCCATACTGCTGTATGGGGTAGTCGTATGGTGATCAGCCTTGAGCAAGGCGTCAAACCTAAACTTGTTGGGTAAAGTCCACAGATCCAGCATGATAAGCATAAGCGGGGCTCTAAGAACAACGCCTGGTGAAGCTCTTCAGGTCATTCTTGACATTCTTCCATTGTATCTAGCTGGTCATCGAGCAGCGGCAACGTCAGCCCTACGTATAAGGGAGTTGTCTTGTTGGAACAACAAGACCACAGGACACTCAAGTATACTAAACAAATACAGTTTTCTTCCTCCTAGCACGTAAACCAACTTTAAGATAAACATACCCAGCAGGGATGCCTGGACGGAGTCGGATAAGTGCCTTGCTATGAGCAGCAGCATTTTCATATACACGGCCGGCTCCAAGCTAAACGGTAGAGTTGGAGGTGGAGTATACTCAAGGGACCTTGACCTCCAGCTCTCATTCAGACTACCCGACCACTGCAGTGTATTCCAGGCAGAAGTTGCAACCATAATGGAAGCCGCAGCTAGGATAGGGACATACAATGTCGGCAAAGAAATTTCTATCTTCAGCGACAGCCAAGCTGCCATAAAATCGCTTGGCTCCCACTCGTTCAATTCTGAACTAGCACTAAGCTGTCGCCGATTTCTTCAAGAAATGGCTCAACAGAACCGTGTACACCTCACATGGGTCCCTGGACATAGGGATATCGAGAGAAACAGCATTGCAGATGAACTCGCTAGGCAGGGTACAACTAGGCAGGTTCTTCCTGGATGAGAACGCTTAGGTATGCCCCTGTCCACATGCAAGCTAATGCTAAAAGAGCATATCTACCGTAAAGCCGACGAAAGATGGCTACAAACACCGGGGTGTCGAACATGGAAAGAAGCCTGGCTTAAATGGGGTCCTAAAAGATCCCGTCACGTGTACAACCTAAGAAGGGATACAATTTCCACACCTGTGGGGGCACTAACGGGTCATTGCCTCATAGGTAGGCATGCAGAAATGTTAGGAGCGCCTTATCGTCGTTGCTGTGAGAGTTGTAAAGAGGATGAGGAGGAGGAAACGGTTGTTCACCTCATTTGCAACTGCCCAGCACTAAGCGGAGTTCGGCAGCGCTTTAACCTAACCTAACTTAAACTGTTGAAAAAATCACTCCAATATTCAGTATTGCAAACTGGTCTTTATTTAGATTACTGTGGGAGTAGTACTTCACAATTATACTTCACAACCAATAGCGTGTTTAAATAAAAACTGGTTCATTACTCAGCTTGCGCTGCTTTTATACCTTCGGTTTCCTCGTTCACCCATTTCTCCTAAAGTCTGGTAATTTCGCGAACAGTTGTAGCTCATGCTTGATTAGTTACCAGCTATATACATGTATCTATGTAGTCCACGCCTCTCCCGTAGCTATATGCGTGTGTATGTGTGAGTAACTACTTCGGCTGATGACAACATATTTGTGAGATATATCTTCGTCGCCTTCTACATAAGAGTGGCTGCTTTATTGTTGTTGTGCATTTATTTAGTAGCAGCTTAGTGATGCTAATATTCGTCACAATATGGATGCATTTTGTGTGTATACAACAGCGGGGTGTGGAGACATCGCTTAATATACACTAAGAAAATTAACCATGTCGCGACCGTAACACATTAAAATGTTAATAAATTGAAAAGGGTTAAGAAGTGGTATTTCTTTTATTGTAGTATTAATAGATGAGGGGTCCCCAAAATTCAAACTGTCGCTGTGTGAGTAAAACTAAAATCATCTTATTGGTATTGGTTTAGTTGTTAATGGAAAATCGATGAGGTAGAACGTATGCACGCATGTTTGTTAACACACAAAAAGTAATTCGTAAATATGCCATATAAATACTACTTCATTGCTTCAGTCTAAGGAAAAATTTAAACAAAATAAATTGTTAACATGAAACCATTAAAACATTCTGCGCATTAGTGTTTGTTTGCAAAATATCGCCAATAATTACACAGGCCTGCACGGTTTTTTTGTTTCAGATCAGGAAATCATTTCTGACGTATTTCTCGTTCTGAGTCCAAATCCCTCCTCAGATTTGGTCCAGCACGTCAGGTTTTTGAGATATCCTAACCTAAATGTGCGAAAAATGCTGTTTTTAGCATTTTTTTAGTTTATATTTTAATAATAGGAAATTTTTCTGTGCAAATCTGCTTACAGTATTTTTGAGAACAACTCTTTCTCCACAAAATCCATTTTCGAACGTCTCAATTCGATTTTTTCCCCGAGATGTGGTCAATTCACGTTGGGGTCTATTTTCGGAGTCACATATCATGAGGTGGCCGCTAGCACTTTGGGTCACGTATTATTCTTGCAATCGGTTTTTCACGACAACTTGTATCTAGAGATTTTCGGCTTTGCTGATTACAAATTCGCTAAAAGACTATCAAATTTCAAAATGGCGGAGCCAATATGGTGGACGAGAATTTTGAAAAACTTTCAACTTTCGATCTGACTTGCCTTACTATAATAAATTTATTTTGTGGGGAAGAGTTGTTCTCAAAGATACTGTAAGCAGATTTGCACAGAAAAATTTCCTGTTGTTACAAAATAAACTCTAATAATGCTAAAAACAGCGTTTTTCGCACTTTTAGGTTAGGATATCTCAAAATCCTGATGTGCTGGGCCAAATATGAGGACGGATTCGGATTCAGCGCGCAAAAATACGTCGAAAATGGCTTCCTGATCCAAAACAAAAAAAAAATCAATTTTTGCAGGCCTGTGTTATTCAACTAAATGGTGACCGCTATAATATATACAATTTCAAATTTAGATATGGTAAGAGAGTGAGTTTAGTGGGAAAATTTTACTGTTTATGGCACGGAAAAGGATTCCCCACAATATATCAATTTATAATGTCGCGGCCGTAACGCACGTCTTCGGCCTTTGCTGGACTTTAGCAATTATTATTTTTTTTTCCTTACTACATTTTTACTTTTTGCAGATTATAATAATCTAATCATTAATTTGACATTTTTGTTTAAAATTATAAAAGTTTTGCACAATAGTGTCGTTACCGTAACAATGTAAACTCCCAAATGCTACTTTCGACTCACTGGGTAATTGAGAAATAAAGTTCTCTCTCGGCAAACAAAGATCATGCTCTACATTTGTCCTGCTATATGGTGCAGAAGCATGGACCATGAAAACATCAGATGAAGCGGCTCTGGGAATATTCGAGAGAAAAGTTCTTCGAAAGATTTATGGACCTCTAAGCGATGGCGAGTACTGATGAAGATCTAATGATGAGCTGTACGGGCTTCATACAGACACCAACATATCCCAGCGAATTAAAACACAGCGGCTGCGCCAATTAAATATGTAAAACTTTATTTACTAATATTTGTTAAGCCACAAAACTAAAAAAAAAAATACTTTAATATATTGTTTTAAACATTGTTTTGTCAATATCAGGAAGCCGGTTAATGCATGCATATACGTACATGATAACGAGTAAAATTAGTGAAAATGGCAAACATACCAACACTCTATATCTAAATTAGCTTATCCTTTATACATATATATCTAGTAAGCGTGACTGCTAAAATTTGTTTTCATAGCAATAAGTGACTACTTTAAGGCGACACATAAAATACCGACAAAACGCCGGCAAATTATTATTCAAAACGCGTTTAAGCGTACGCCCAACGCTGACCCTAAAATTATGAATATGTAATTAGAATAACCTCACTGCGGCCACAAGACGCGCAAAAAGTCAAAGACGTTACAGATATATATATATATATTTGTATATATGCTGCGAAAATGTAGTAATTGTAAATACATAAGTATGTAGTGGACGGGTCGTGGCGGGATCTGTCAACAAAAACAACATCCACAAAACCCAGGTATCTCACATGTACGTATCTACTATTTCATTTAAATAATAACGAGGATGAAAAGAAACCGTAAAATGTAAAGCTCTCAGGTGCGTCGGTTTGCCAGCGACCGGCGACCTAACTACCATATGAATATGCAACATGAAGATAATTTATGTAAATTTTATATTAATCGAGGTGAAATTTCATCAAGTTAAAACTCATGCTAAGTACTTTTGGGCACTTCATTCAATGGCTAGCAGTTACCTTATGCTAAATAGCTAAAGAGCGGCAAATTTGGCAATCACTGAATTGGGAGTCTGTATAAACTGTAGTTTAATAAGGAAAATCAGCAAAGGATGTACATTGAATTAGCTAATCAACAACAAATAGGTAAGTAAATATGTGTCAAAGCCCATATCAAAACTAGCTCAATTATAAATTATAGTACCTGGGCCACCGAGCGTTGCTCGACAATCTTCGAGTATGCCGCATAACATACTTTGTTCTACATGTCATCATCGCCGAATTATTAATTTCAAACATTTTTTTAGTTATATACTATGAAAGTCTCACAATTTTATTACATTCCAAAAACTTGTAAATTTCACGAATAACAACTACCCTGCAAAAATCGTTGGATCATGTGGTCCACTGGAGTACATACCATTATACTCCACTGCAATGCAGCAATGGACCAATTCATTTTTCTACACGAACATATTGTAAGCCGATCATTGCTCGTTTTTAACGATTGTAATCACTACACGATGTTTATTGGACTGTGGGTACTCCATGGATTACTCTGATGTAATGCGAAGCTGGAGTATATGGTCCAGTCCTAGGACATCGCAATGTTAATTGCACCATATTTTTTGTATGAATTGTGGTTAATTTTGGAGTACTCGGTTGGTCCATAGCGAGTACTACATACATGCATGCATGGAGTACTCGCGATTTTTGCATGGTATCAGTTAGTTTAATTAAATGTCAACTTACTTCCCTAAGCGCCATCTGTTGGTAAGTAGTTAAATGGTTTGATGTCGTTTTCAAATTGAACATATGCCTCTAGTGTTCAACGGTAGAAAAAGACCATGGTGAGAAATCTTCCTAATAGTAATCTGTGAGAAATTGCAATTATTCATTTCATATTTGCCAAAAATATGCATTTAAATATATTTTGCTAGAATTTTCCACGGTGCCTTGATATTGCATTTCAATTTTATTAGCGTATGTGGAATTAAGAAAATTAAGTCGAATCATGTGTAAGACTTTTTTGACGAAGATTTTTAATTTTAATGTTCTCCTTTAAAGCTCTAATAGAATATGAGTAAGTAGAGTACTATTTCGCCTAACTGCCCCAACCCTAAATAGCAACCCTACTAAAAAATGTCCCTATTGTAATGCCCAGTGAAATACCTTTCGTTTGATACCCACATCGGAATATCTCATGCAATTTTTTTTATTTCGAATAGGTGGCACCCTTGTGAAACCTTCTGAGTAGCAACACCTAGGTAGAAAGTCTTAGAAGGTGATACATTATTTCTGTGTCAAATTTCATTTAAATCAGTTGAGCCATTCTCGAAATCGTTCGGCTATACAAACATACAAATATACGAATACTATTTCGCGGGATTCAAGGGGTTGTGTAGCACAATATATAGCTTCTCCAACCCAATTGTCAACCTCACCTTCGAGCGGCGAATCCCGTTTCACTAACAGACGAGGCTCTGGCGACCCCAAGCTCCTCATGGAACTTGGGGGTGGGGAAGGAGGGATGGCCTGAAGGTTTAATGTGGCCATATAAATCGTTCCCGAGATGGTCGGGCCAGCACCTTAATGGTGCTGTGTTACCGGAGCGTATCGGATCTGTATCCGACAAAGGACCATCACATCGATAACGCTCCCCAAAGCCTTCGGGGAGTAACCTAATCGCTACAACAACAACAACAACAACAATACTATTTCGCCTAACTTTCCCAACCCTAAATAGCAACCCTACTCAAAAATGTCCCTATTGTAATGCGGAGTGAAATACCTTTCGTTTTATACCCATATCGGCATATCTCATACAATTTTTATACTCAGTTGAGCAGAGCTCACAGAGTATACTAACTTTGATTGGATAACGGTTGGTTGTACAGGTATAAAGAAAAAGAGATAGATATAGACTTCCATATATCAAAATCATCAGTATCGAAAAAAAGTTTGATTGAGCCATGTCCGTCCATCCGTCCGTCTGTCCGTTAACACGATAAAATGAGTAAAATTTTAAGGTACCTTGATGAAATTTGGTATGTAGGTTCCCTTTCGTTTGATACCCATATCGTACAAACGCATTCTAGAGTCACCCCCGGTCCACCTTTATGGCGTTATCTCGAAAAGGCGTCCACCTATAGAACTAAAGCCCACTCCTTTTTAAACTACTCATTAACACCTTTCATTTGATACCCATATCGTACAAACAAATCCTAGAGTCACCCCCGGTCCACCTTTATGGCGATATCTTGAAAAGGCGCCCACCTATAGAACTATGGCCCACTCCCTATTAAACTACTCATTAACACCTTTCATTTGATACCCATATCGTACAAGCAAATTCTAGAGTCACCCCTGGTCCACCTTTATGACGATATCTCGAAAAGGCATCCACCTATAGAACTAAGGCCCACGCCCCTTTAAAATACTCGTGGTTATAGTCGGATTTCGGCCATTTTTTATACCAAGATAAAGTGAGTTGGGATAAGTACGTGGACTAAGTTTAGTAAATATATATCGATTTTTGCTCAAGTTATCGTGTTAAAGGCCGAGCGGAAGGACAGACGGTCTATAAAAACTGGGAGTGGCTTCAACCGATTTCGCCCATTTTCACAGAAAACAGTTATCGTCAAGGGATCTATGTCCCTACCCAATTTCACAAGGAGTGGTAAATTTTTGTTCGACTTATGGCATAAAAAGTATCCATTGTCCAAAATTTTACACATTTTTTATTCTGCGTCATAAGTTCAACTCACCTACCAAGTTTCATTGCTTTGTCCGTCTTTGCTAATGAATTATCGCACTTTTTCGGTTTTTAGAAATTTTCGATATCGAAAAAGTGGGCGTGGTTATAATCCGATATCGTTCATTTTAAATAGCGGTCTGAGATGAGTGCCCAGGAACCTGCATACCAAATTTCATCAATATACCTCAAAATTTACTCAAGTTATCGTGTTAACGGACAGACGGACGGACGGACGGACATTGCTCAATCAAATTTTTTTTCGATAGTGATGATTTTGATATATGGAAGTCTATATCTATCTCGATTCCTTTATACCTTTACAACCAACCGTTATCCAATCAAAGTTAAGATACTGTGTAAGCTCTGCTCAACTGAATATAAAAACAGAATTATTTATGTACCTCTTTTGTACCTTTTTTATAACTTTGATTTGAAATAAATGTGAAAACTTATATTGGAAAATATACTTTTAGCTCTTTTTGCAACGGGTTTTTGATTTTCTTGAAGAAATTTTGCCCTTTCTATGCCTTTTTTCTAGATTTTAGCCCCAAAGAAATTTTTACCTGGCAACACTGATAATGATACCGAAGCACCTTTTCGATATCTCTCCCAATTTTTTTGAATGTGTTTTGGCAGTAAAATTAAGAGCTACATCAGTGGCGTAGTGAGGTATTCTTGCGCCCCGGCCAAAAATCTTACTTGCCTTTGATGAAGCAAATATATCCATGATATCATCAAAATTTATCAAATCAAATTTTTCTTTTTTCACACTTAAAAATGTTAGGTCACTTACGCGACCTTGCCCCATCAAATCCAGTTTTAATTTGCTGAATGAACGTTCGCAGCTAGCAATTGATACTGAGATTTTAAGTGCCACTCGCATGTTTTGAAAAACATCTTCTCCATACGATATTATAATAGTAAGTAATTCTAACGGAGTTTTGGGTTAAATTTCTTTTCTACTGCGAAGTAATATTTTCCAGAAATCAGTTATAATAGAAATACAGATTATCCAGGAAGTTCTGTTTTGCGGACCATTTGGCGCCGCCCCCGTGAGTAGCGCCTGGGGCAAGATACTCGGCGGCGATGATAGAAATAAATATGTCGTCGAAATATTCCGTCGCGTAAATTTCGCTCTACGCTTGCATATTATTTTCACCTTCATTTAATTACGGGGACTCTATTTTTGACAAGGCGGCAGGGCATTGTGTTAACAGCATGGCTCAATTATATGGTTGGCTCATCTCATCAGCTGATTTTATTTATTTCATTGCATGGCCGATGGGATTGTCAACAGGAGATGGCAAACTCAAAATGAAATCAACACACTGGCAATATTTTCTTACAACATACAAAAACTGCTAAATTTTATGTTTCCACTCCATACCATTCGCACCAACGCCAACACGCAGATTTTGACAATCTGAACTAACACATTTTGTTTTTGTACAGATGAGCCAACCACGCAGTTGAACCATGGTTAACAGCTTTAGAAAATAATTTCAATTGATAACCAAAAACAAGTTAAACAACTCAATTTGATTTTGTTTTCACACTGAAATTTTTTTCTAACCGAGCAGAAAAAATTTTTAAGCATTAAGGGCGAAACGTAATCTACTTTTGCGGCGTTTGGGCTCTTGCGTTGCGTCAACAGCTGCCTTTAAAGTCACACACGCCTCAATCTCTTGTTCTTAATCTTCAGGCAACGCAACGGCAAAGCCAAAGCAACACAAACAAAAATCGGTTTTTGTGGAGTCTTCTAATAATGAAAAAGTATATCCATTTGCAATCTTAAATGTTCAATTTTAAATAGTATCTTTATTTTCCTTTGCGTCCATTACGGCTGCGAAACTTTCGACGTGTGTTATTTCAAAGCGAAAAAACCCACTACATTTCAACATCGAGCTTTAACTGTGAATATTTATAAAATTTCATATATGAACTATTTCCACTGCAGTTTTATAAGACGTTTTATATTTTCATAATGTTAAAATGTGGGCCTACATTCACAGTTTGCATTTTTTTTTTAAGTTTTTCAGTCAGAAAAAAATGTATATATTCGAATTGAACACATACATTTTCAGATGTCCTACAAGGCATCTGAACATTCAATTTTACCAACGTTTGGCAATAAACATCTAAGCTAGATTGGTCTAAATCAAACAGCTGGGTCTGTCATCAGGGTTTTCCGCGTGTTCGATAGGGCGGAGGAGGTTTTTACTTCGGATGGCGATTTCGCCATGGATGTCGTGCTGAAGAAATCTGATGATGATAGATATCCCTCAGATAAATCTTCAGCACTCAAAGGTGGGGTCAGCTACCTCTACTTGAACAAGGCGGAGTGGATGTCGTCTCCTTCCAGGAGCCGTGGCTAAATAGTAACGGCGGAAAGATTTCTGCATTAAGGTTGGGTAAATATAAAATATTAAAGCAAATTTCAATACGATAGCTTCAACGGGTTTTTATATTTACCGCTTGACAAGCTTTCAAATTTTCATCTCCTCAATACCAATATATTGTGACGAATATTAGTGACACTAAGTGATACTCACATCACTAGTCTGATGCTAAGTAAATGAAGCCACAACAACAATAAAGCAGACAGTCACTTGTATCTACATAAGCGTATCAATCATTATTTCTACACATATGTACGTACACGCAGCGGAGAGAAAACGCACAAACACATGCATATATCTTATAAGAGGTGCGCTCAAAAGTAGGCAATAATTTGTGCAAGTAACACTCACATATACACGCGCTTTTGAGAAGCTATAAACGTAGTTATAGTTGGTAATTTTATAGCTGCTAACCAACTAGTAAATTCTAGAATAGAACCGCCTAGAAATATGTCAACGAGGAAACTAAACACTATAAAAGCAGCAACAGTTGAGACACGAAAATCATTTTGATTAAGCACGCTATCTGTCGAGCAATAGAAGTGTTATTTTGAAAGTAGTCTAATAAGGACCATTTTGCATTATCGAATATTGGAGTTATTTATTCAACAGTTTAGTGAATCTAACGTTAGCAGAAGGTTGCATATAAGCGGAATTGCAGTAAATTCGTTACAATATTCTGGGTCCAGATAAGTCAGTATACCGAATTTCGTTAAGATATCTCAATTTTCGCTCAAGTTATTGTGTTAACGGGCGGATAATTCACCAATAAGTTACGCCAGTTAAGCGGTAACTGATACGAAATGCCTCTCCCAGGCAGTGGAAGTCTCCCCACTCCTCTGCTTCCAAATGCGGGTGTCGATTGAAAAACTTCTCTGGCCGAAGCCTCTTTGTCCATCCACATAACATTCGCGCCTTGGCAGCTGCGTTATTGTTGACGGATATTCATTGGAGACTGTGAAATGTTTCGCCTAGACCAAGCACTAACGAAAAAAAAAAAACAATTTCAATGTAGGCCATTGAAAAGTAAAGCCCTCTCTCGACGAACAAAAATCACGCTCGCTCTACAAATCGCTGATCATACCTGTTCTGATGTATGGCTCGGAATCATGGAAGGTGTAGAGAGAAGATGTGATGGTTCTTGGAGTATTCGATAGAAGGGGTTATTGGAGAGTTTCGAAGAAGAGGTCCAAATTTGTGCATTGAAATCAAATCAAAGGTCGGACTACCTTAATATTTTTCAATTATTTTATAGCACCAACAGTAAAGTACCGTTGATATTTCAGGAAAATAATTATACATATGTATTGTTACGTGACAGCGACAGAGGTGATGTGGGGGCAGCGAGCTCCGCCTATCACCCCGAAGGTCCTGGGATCAAGTCCCGGACAACGCAACATTAAAAATAAAAATAAAAGCTTTTTAAATAGAAACAAGTTTTTCCTACCGGGGTCGCCCCTCGCAGTACCATGAAAATCTTCTTAGTGAAAATTCATCTGTCTTGTAGCTGCCGTTCGGAGTCGGCATAAAACATGTAGGTTCCATTTCGCCACTTGCAGAAAAAATTAAAAAGGAGCAGTACGCGAATTGGAAGAGAAGCACGGCCTTAATCTCCTCGAAGGAAAATTGTTCCAAGTATAATATTTGTTTAAGGGTGCATGACAGCCGCGAAATAAAAACGATTATTTCTTCAAAGACGTTTTAGATTAACCCGCTTCCTCTCTGGATCTTCATGCCATGAAAAATGGGAAGGACTTGTTAGGAAGGATAGTTTTTGAAAAAAACTACCAAAAAAAATCTAACAGCTAAATTGAACAAAACGCACTCATTAGCGAATTCTTTAAAATGTTAGTCCCTCAGCTCCTCAACAGTGCCAACTTTCTGGGTTGAGCATATTTTATTTATATCCACATAAATAGACGGAAAAAGGCAAACAGGTGTTAATGAATCTCAATGAACGTCATGGACGAGAGAGCATCACATAAGCACACTCTTGAACTATTCGCTAGAAAATTTCTTCACAAGATTACAGGACATATAGCTCATTTACTTCAATAGTGTCATAACTAAAAAAAAAAAAACAATTTTCCAGAAAGCCATTCAAAGATTTTAACTGCCATATGTTGCCCATTTAAAGGCATATTTTCATTTTTATAGCACGTGATAAATTTTTAACTGATCACACAGATTTTATTATACAACATAGATCATGATATTGGGTACGTTTATATGTTATTAACTCAAAATTCATGTTTTTTGAGTTATGACAATATTGAAGTAAATGAGCGAAATGCACCGTGCATCAAAGGCGACTTTGTGTTTTAAAAGCAACTTTAGCGCGATGCAACTTCAAATTGTTTAGGTCAGCCTTTTGCTACTTTGAGCCTTTCAATTAAATTGATGATACTTTGATAGACAGGCATATTACAAACTATATCACGGCGTTCGCCCGACTGTGACTATATGGTTGATAGATTTACTTCACCGAACAAAACTTCTGCAGCAGCTCTGGTTATTGAGTGGTCGTTTGAGGCTAAACTAAGAAAGAACACAACCACGTTACGGCTGTTAAACGCGACTGCTGTGGTGAGCATGTTACTCATGGAATAGCCATCAAGATTTTCTAACGGAAGTCTAAGGAAATTATCAGTTTTAAGAGTTGGGCCACAATCAAGGTTTGTGTTTTCTGACAAAATATCTTTGGAGTTGAGATTGAACCAAAGTGATTCGCGCCTGCCTGGGTATGCCATGTATTTCTCTGCACTTTCTCTCGCCGAGAGTTGACAATCAATGATGAAATTCGTTATGTATTACACCAGGAGCCTCACATTATGCTCAATATCATTGGTCCTTTTTTCTCGCTTGTAAAAGTTTACGACTCCGTAAACAGCATCAGTTTCTGTTCTGTTGTATCTGTTCTGTCTGTGTCGTAAGTCGCTACCATTGTGTACCATACTGTTACGAATATTAGCAACACTAAGGGGTACTATCATTTCTAAGCTGATGCTAAGCAGTGAGTTGATGCACATCAATAATTCAATCATTATGTCTACACATATGTACGTACACGCAGCGGAGAAGCAACGCACAAACACATGCATATATCTTATCAGAGGTGCTCACAAGAGAGGGCAATAATTTGTGCAAGTATTACTCACGCGCATATGAGAAGCTATAAACGTAGTAGGAACTAATAAGTTCCGGAATGGAAAAGCCTAGAAATATGCAACAAGGAAACCAGACAGTATAAAAGGCGACAACAGTAGAGGCGCGAGAATCAGTTTGTGGGGCAATAGTAGTGTTATTGTACTTTAACAAAGGCCATTTTGCATTATTGAAAAGTGGAGTTATTTATTCAACAGTTTAGTGATTCGAATCTTAGTAGAAGATTTGAAATAAGCGGAGTTGCAGTAAATTCGTTACAATACTTATCCACAATGGTCGCTACTATAGTTTTTACTTCTTCGTATATAGGTGTGGTCTCCTATCCCCACTTCTGTTTAACTTCTACATAACGCAGCTACCTTCACCACCAGAAGAAGTCACTATTGTTTCCCACCCCATGCGCGGTTCCATGGGGGGGGGGGGGGAACTTTTTTTGTATTGACTGTAATGAAGTATATAATACAAATCTACATAGTAATTTCTTATCCAAAAACGGATTTTTACTAATTTTTAATTTTTCTTGCTTTTTTACGTTCTAGGGGGGTGGGGGGGGGGGGGGGGGGGGGGGGGAGGGGGCCCTTTTTTTAAATATATGTAATAACGTAAAAAAGCAAGAAAAATTAAAAATTAATAAAAATCCATTGTTTGATAAGAAATTACTATGTAGATTAGTATTATACTTCTTCATTACAGTCAATACAAAAAAGGTTCTCCCCATGGAACCGCGCATGCCTACCCTGATGACCCAGCCCCACACATCGATGAGCTTTGCCACAAAATAAACATATATCTCCCTGATCTCCCCAGTTTCTTCGCTTCGCGAAACCTGACATTGTCACCAACCAAATCATCGGCGACCTTATTTACAACATGGATGCGCCAAATGCCGACCATATTGAACATCCACGTCGCTGGCATTACGCTACCGACTGTCTTACACCCAAAAATCTTGTGTTTGACGTTAGATGAGGATCTACATTTTGGTAAGCATTCAGCCGCAATTGTACAGAAAATCCAGAGCAGTAATAAAAAACTTCAAATGTCTTGCTGGCAGTACTTGGGGAAAAGACAAAAAAAGGCTAATTACCACTTACAAAGCATTTGGCCAGCCCATTGCATGCTACGCCTCCCCGATATGGTCGCCAAGCCTAAATATTTCTCACTGGAATAAAATAAAGGCCTGCCAAAATACTGCCCTCAGAACCGCTACAGGCTGTCTTCTTATGTCCCCAGAACACCACCTCCACAATGAGACGAGAGTATTATCCATTAGGAAGAGAAATGAAATGCTATACAAACAGTTTCTGTTGAATACCCAGAAACCTGGGCTTCCCAACAGACATCTGTTTGATGAGGCTACACCTCCCAGGGGCTTTAGGGGGCATCTCCGTAAGCATTATGAGGAGATACGGCACCTGAGAACACAACCGTATGAAGCAAAAAAGCACAAGCAAGTCTTCAGTGATATCCACAAACATGCGAGGAATTGCCCGGCGAATTCAGTACTTAAAGAAAAATACCCAGAACTAGCAGAGGAACCCGCTCTCCCTAGAGAAACGCGCATCACTCTAGCTCAACTCTTACCTATCCAGAATCAACCCCGACATACAAAATGTTAGTCTTGCTTGCAATGTGTCCCCACATGACACCAACCATCTCTTCAATGTGGATCCAATGCCTCTAACATCCCTCTCACTATAGCCCACCCCTGTTGAAACAGCCAGTTTCCTTGGACTCCCGTTATAGGTCACTGACGACTATTTGTGATCGGTCGCCACCTATTGGATGGGGCGACGCATTGCTACAACAACAACAACAAAGATGGAACGAAAGGAACACACAAACCAAAACCGAATGTACCAACGGGAAGAAAACTGGCATTGACAAACCCAAATGGACGCACTGAAACGTAGGGTAGAATTTCCCAGAAAGAATGCAAGGGTGGTTTCCAGCCATGGCGCACTACTGTTGTGAAACGTCAAAACGATACGGATTATGCAAAGCCAATCCATCAAGCTCAACCTCTTCGAAGTAGTCCATTTGCGAAACAACAGAGTGTGTGGCAACGAACCAGGATAATGAGTTGTAATATGTAACACAGTTACTAAAACAAAAACAGGGAAGGTTTCCTGGAGGGAGATTTAGTAGTGCGTTGAGGAAGAGTGAATCAATTTGATTTCAAACGTTTTAACTGAAGAACGCGAGTATTGTAATTCCGCTACTGCCTCAGTAGAGTCGTAAATAAAGAACATTTTGCCATACTGAATATTTGAGTTATTTATTCGACAGTTCAGCGATTCGAACGTTAACAGAAGCTGCAAAATAATCAGGAGTTTTCCAAAATTCGTTCATAACGTGTTTATAGCTTCTGTTCGAGACGAACAAACGAACACACATATTCCCCTCCTTTCGGGCTTCATATTGGTGTTTCGAATTCCACAAAACCAAATGTTTTATTTGTTGATTCCATTTGAGAAGATAATTACCATACTTAACCTAACAATCACCCAAAATTCGTGATAATCTCTGGCGCGTGTTTTCAATTGACAAACAGTCGCCGGACTCAGAGCACAGTCACACACACTAAAAACTTTTCGCAGATGTGCATTTGTTATTGGGCTCTGTTCGATTTGAGGATTAAGAATAATCCTTTGCGGTAAGAAATCGCTTAACAAAATGTGCAACAAATTGAAAGAAAGGATTAAAATGACCACTCAACTCAGGAGCTCCTTACATATTTTGTCACTCACACATGTCACCCTTTTGCAAACCATACATGCATTAATTCATTGACGAGCGCATTTTATATTTTTTATTGTTGTGAAAGGAAAAGATCAATAAGATAATTACCGGATATCGAATGGTCCGATAGTCGCGTTGGTGGCGTATGCGCGGGTGTATGATGATGTGATGATGATTCCATGCCAGGTGTAGGCAGTCCGGAGTATAATGAACTAAAGTCTTCGGGTGTACTACTACATTTTCGTTGATGATTAAGTGAACTTTTATCGATGGAGCTTAATGGAGAGCGGGTGTCTTGCATTGATGAGGTTAGACCTAGCAGACGATTTTCGTGTGCCGACGATATACCCATTAAGCGATTATCCTGAAATGACATAAACTTTGTGTCTTGGGGCATACCACCATGTTGCATATTAGCTGCATGATCATCTAGTAAGCCCTGCTGTAAGCCCAGTAGTCCACCAACTAAATTAGGGCGAAGTTCATCCATTGTAAGTTTGCTTTGGCCGCAAGTGCCAGCAGTAAAGTTTAGTTGACGACTAAAAATTGCAGGAAATATATTGAATTGTTGTGAATCTGCGCTCGATTGTGGGCTTAGTCCTAGACTAGTTGGGACGATATGAGGTATAGAAGAAGCCGAGGAAACGGAGGAGGTAGCCACCGATGAAATTGGATGGATGTTATTACCACCACCCGATGGTGGTCCGTTGCCTATTACAAGCGACGATACGGAGTTGGAGCCGACGGCACTACTGTTACTACCTGAAGTAGCGCTACCGTTGCTGGTTGCACAGCCGATGGAAGTTGGTGTGTGTAGGTGCTGTGTTTGCGACTGCTGTTGTTGCCGCTGATGTGTCGTTTGTTGCTGGGCGGTAGGTAACGCTGATGCTGATTGTTGTTGTCCAACGGGCGGTATGCCACTATGCGTTAAACCGGCGGCAGAATCGTGAGCTTGACCGGCGGTATGTGATAGGGTAGCGCTACCGGTTTGATGCGAGTGTAAGATGGAATGATGTGGTGTTATGTGGGTAGACGAATTGCTGGTAGGCAAATGAGGCTGATGAACGTGATGCAATTGATGGGAATTCGAATTTGTATTGCCGACGACACCACCACCACCGGAAACAGGGCCGCCGGCACAAGTTTGTTGTTTGAAATCCAACTTGTGGCCGGTGTAGAAGCGCGTATCGATATACGTCTTGAAGAAATCAATTATACCAGTCAAAGGAGAACGAACTAGCGATGAGATAGAGTTGAAGGTTAAGTATTCGTTTCAACCGTATTGCACTCAATAGATTTGGTATATCGAATTAATATTATTTTACACTATCAAAACTCTTACATATGTAAGTCAAACGCGCACAAAAGAGTTGGTCAATAAAAAACAACACCAACACTTAAAGCACTTCAAAACACAACACTGTCTGCGGCGTTCGGTATACGTTTCGCTTTACGAATTTCGTGGCTAACACAATTAATTAATTTCAATTTCAATTACAATTAAAAACGTATTTCAATTGGTATCTACGTATGTTTGTATGCATGCATTGATATATATCAATTTTTTCTTGTAGCTATTTGTCCATTAGCTGACCGACGCGTAACCGACATTGGCGCCTCGATGTCTATACCAAACGAACGACTGGTGAATACTTGAAATAATTACTAGCCCCGACGTTCGAATCACACACTTCCACGTACGCACACACTTGGTCTTTGATGGGACGGTAATTCCGGTCGGAGTATTGCTAGGCTACGCGGTACACCGAAGGACGATTATATTGCGTGCCGTCGCGCGGCGTCTATCAACATACAAAGTTCGTGCAACTTGATGTGTATGCACATGGCAAAGTTTCGTTCAGAGAGAGAGAGAGAGCTGAACTCGTAAACTTTTCTAATCGCGTCAACTTGATGCCGAAAAATCTCTCAACGCAGACGGAAGATGTGTAGGTAGTTATACCACCACCCATTACATGCGCCTCTTTCAATAACTAGTCAGTGTTGGTCGGTCTGATGTCTGACAAAGACCAAACCAATTTTCTAATGTTTACAAATAATGAAAATTCGATTTCCCCTTCTTGAGCGCGGTGGGGGTAATAACATTAATGAAATTTCGGATACGTTTAACTCTATCGCAATCTGCTGCTGTTCTGTGCAACACCGCAGCTAACAAATTTTATGCAAATATTGTGTAATCTCCGAGGTTTTTTTTTTATTCTGCAGCTATTAACAGCTCCGTATACATGGCATACTTAGCTATCGCGTATGTTACGGACGACCTCAATATTTTGGTTCGGTGGTACGCGCGTATTCGCGGCCGATCAAACTTAAAATGATATACAATTCGTGGCAGCATCCAAATCATAACGAAATTAAGGATCATGTGCTCGCTGTTCGCTTCGAAGACTCTGCAGTTCCTTGTCTCTTCTTTTTACTCTGTTTGCTGTAGCAGCTGTTATGTATATGCATGTGTGTGTATTTGTTGGTGGAAATTGTAAGACCACGAGCCGTTAGCCATACTATTAATAATGTGGCAAATAATGAAACGTCATTGCTGTAAAAGAAGTGCCGTTCATCAATACGCTGTACATACCATGCATGCACACATACACACACATATGCACTTACAGCGTATAAAAAAAGGATAGAAATAGTTTTGCGTTACTGCTCTGTTTACCTTGTTATGCGTTTTCAACTCCCAGCTCTGCACCAACTACCCCTTAAACTTTATTTCATCACTCGTCGTTGATGTCTACTCACGACAGCTCCACATTATCCATCACATCATAGTATTGTCTCTTTTTAACTGGTTTAATTTCGTTAGTTTGCTGTTTGCTTTTTTGTTGGTTGCTCAAATAGCATACAACAACAATAAATAAAGAAATATTGCTTTGCCGGGCCCTGCGACCCAATAAGGAATGGCTGCTCTGAGTTTGAGTCGCTGTCGTTGATAATGATGTGCGTTCGTTCACTCTTTTTTTTTTTTTTTTTTTTTTCTACCATATTTTGGTTGAATGTGTTTCATAATAGTTTTTGTTGTATTTACGGGCAAAAACTAGATTCTGTTGTAAAAACGAAACAACATTTCGCCGTTGCTAAGAGTACGTTAACCAATGTAGGAGGGCGAGGTGTGATATCAAGACCAATACAGTTTTAAAACCACCAAAGTATTGGTCAACAATGTCACAATGGTTGGCAAGCCTTTGAAATGTTAAAAAGGATAATTACTATGCGTCTGACACACTTCCCGCAAGCCGCAAGTTATGCAACAAATAAACTTCTCAATGCTTTAAAATGTGTTCGTGAGTACGAAGACGCAACTTTATACAGTTCTGTCTACTTCCGCTGTGCTGTCGAAGATTTAAGCGTTTTGTTACTTATTTTCAATGTGCTCTCGAATGCAGATTTGCGCGCCAACTTTGCTTATTAAATTTACCTTGAGTGAGTTACGCATATGTTTATATTGTTTATATATACGCGTGGGAGTAACTGTAACAAAGAGAGAAAGGGCAGGTTCCTTCTTTTTAAAAAGGGAATCATCGAAACCCTCAAAGTCAGCCAAGAACTCCAGCCCCTAATCATTCCATTGTCTGAGTCAAATGTCGGGATGTGATTTGAGCACAGCGGTTAGATTTTTTGGTGTCGCGTTACTGTTCTTTCATAGTCTCGCAGCGTTTGGCAAAGTTGACACTAAAACTCGCCATGTACCGGGGTGGACGTGAGCTTTCTATTCTATTCTAACATTAATTAAAAAAAGTTCGTAGCTTCTGTGTTTTGTTAAATACGACGTAAACTCAGTGGTCATATCGGTGGGCAACAAATTTTCGTTATACAATCTACACTGTGCCACACCAAAATACCTGCGGTTTCGTTGTGTAGAATACGAATTGAGGTAGGATATTTTCAAAAGTCTTCTCCAGTTGACGCACGTTCTTTACAAGCTTTTCACCTCTGTGTTTGAATAGCTCGGCGGGTAGTTCGCCGTTACCCGGTGCATGTGTTTTTCTTTAGCCGGGATATTGTCGTTCTCACTTCGACATAGCCGGGTACCAGAAAATTATATACATCTGTTACCAAGTCGTCATTATTATTCCTCCAGGAATCTCCTTTGCCTTGAGACATTCCTTCATCCGCCGAATATTTTGGTAGAATTTTCATGCATTATTCCTATCAGCCTTCATCTAAAGCTCCTCGCACTTATGTTACGTGTTTTATGTCTAAGTAGGCGGCTCTCTTCCTTCCTTGCGTGTTGACTACGCAAGCTTTTCCGCGCCCTTACTCAGCGTGGACCTAGAGGCATCAAGACATTCCTGATTATACCATTTGTGTTTGCGAGTTCGCTGGGAACCTATCGTGCCAGCAGTGGCGTTACATAATATGAAATGTGTTCAATCTGTTCGGTTACCTCTTCAGGTCGAAGAGTGCTCGCAATGAGCTGGTGGGAGAGCTGAGTTGAGTAGCCGTCAGCACATATCAAGTGTTTTGAATATTTTTTTGTACTGAATATATCGTTTATGGACAAAGAACAGAATCGAACCAAGATGGCTGCCCTGAGAATTAAAGTTGCTTTTAGGGTGCGATTACCATGTAAGGCCGGGTTGAAAGTCAAGCTGGCCGAGCTTATAGACGTAACGTAGTAACGAGTTGTTGTTGCTGTTGTAGCGATAAGGACACTCCCCGAAGGCCTTGGGGAGTTTTATCGATGTTGATGGTCGTTTGCCGGATGTAGATCCGGCACGTTCCGGGAACAAACACCATAAATGTACCAGCCCGACCATCTCGGGGACGATTTGGTCTGACCACATACAACCTTGTAGGCCATTCCCGCCCTCCCATCCCCTACATCCATCAGGAGTTCGGGGTCGCCAGAGCCTCGGCTGTTAATGAAACAGGATTCGCTACGGGTAGGTGAGGTTGACAATTGGGTTGGAGAAGCTAGATATTGCGCTGGCAACCCCTTGAGAGGGTTGCGCTACACAACCCCTTGAATCAATTTGGTATTTTAGTCGCCTCTTACGACAGGCATACCTACCGCGGGTATATTCTAAGCCCCCTAACCCGCCGGGTCACGTAGTAACGAGTGTCTTATTTTGTCGAATACTGTAAATAATAACATCGGTGTGAAGATTTCCCATATCAGGTAATGGGTGACAATAGCTTTAAATAATTTTGGGGTAGCGGACCACTTCGCTACTTTGTTGGAAATACGCCATATCGTTGACGATCTGTAAAAACTGCTTACTCCATCCAACGAAAGTTTACAGCACAACGATAATGAAATAAATCCAGGCAGGTGTTGTCAGTATTACAAAGTGGAGTCGTAATTGACTGACGTTGATTTCACCAGATAACTCAATCGTGAGCGCAGGACTCGTAAACTACGTCAACTGGCAGCCGATGGTAACATTGGCATCCGACCACCTACCCATACTACATACAAAATGTATGTCGTGCTTGCAATGTGTCCCCACATGACATCAACCATCTCTTCAATTGCCTCTAACACCCCTCTCACAATGATCCACCCCTGTTGGTACTGCAACTTTCCTCGGGCTCCCATTAGATGATATTGATGACAATTTGTGGTCGTTTGCGCCTATTGGATAGGGCGAAGACTGTTACAATAACAGGAACCAGGTCGAAAACGATTTAAGTTCACTCGGTGTAACCAATTGGCGTCAATTAGCCCAACGAAGAGGCGACTGGCGCGTCTTGTGGGATAACCATAACTGTTTCAACGGTTAAGCCCCAATTATGTAAGTAATTTCGTTATTGATTGAAATGTCTCATTTTTCACATATAAGAAAACTTTACAGTCATAGCCTTGCGGTGGGTCGCCAGGATTAGAATTCCGATGACCCGAATGGTATTCACAACTCTAGAGGATGAATTTCTAACAGCCAAAATAACCAAGGTGTTCGTAGAGAACCCAAATTATAATATTAAACTAAGAAAGAACAATTCTTATAAAATCCTCTTTGACCTCATTACAGTTTACAGAAAAGAAAACACACACAAATTTTCACTTTTTTATGTTTTTAAACAAATCATCTATAAATATTAAAAAGGGTCAAATTTTCAACTTTAAAATCATCCCATAACTACCCATCAGCCTCATTCTGTCTTGCTAACGAGAGGCCTAACGAATGATAATGGAACTCTGAAGCTTATACTATTTTCACACAGACGGCTTATTGAATAATAAAGGCAATTTTCTACATTAAGACGCTTATTGAGCTCAATCTTCCCTACAAAATTCGAATCTATAATTATTTCATTAGTAGCTAATCGAATGCCTAATGAAGTCAAAAGCACAATACAACTCTGTTGGCAGCGTTCCGCTTCCGTTTCCGCTTCTTAGTTTTTGGTGTGTTCAGTGCTTAAAAATGTCATTTGTCAAAGCAAATGTCATTGTCTGCATCAGGGATGCACCTTAACGTTAAGCTAATCGTTTATCAAAAAATTTCCACCGTTTCCGTTGAAACACTTCGAAATATTATCGATAAAGAAATTATCAAGATAAATTGTATCTCGTTTTTAACCGAAACGAAAAGCTTTCGTTAACGTTAAAAACGTTAACGAAAACGTGATACTTTATGTTTGAATTGTGCTGGCAATGCTATAGCCATGGTGAAGCCGTAAGGTGGCAACAACGAGCGCACATACACACACAAACTCTATGTAATTTGTTTGTGTAATTCGTTGGTGGTAATGTCAGAAATACTCTGAGAAATGTTCGTACTGTCAAAATTCATGAGAAAAGTTGCAATCAGCTTGAATAATGCTTTCACCTTTAATGACTCCGCCATCAATCAGCTTTGCCAGCATAGTTTGAAATTAATAATCAACATAAACGATTTGATTTCGTTTTGATATGGCAGAAAACGAAACGAAATCATTTCGTTAATTTGACGATCTTAACGTTAATAAACGAAACGAAATGACTTCGTTTCGTTTATTAACGTTGATTATCGTAACGAAATGATATCGTTTCGTTGGTTAAGCATGCCTGGTCTGCATGGCGGAACGATACAAGGTGGCCGCATCGAACAGCTGATTATAACCCTTTTTATTTGATTTGATACATCAACTACCGGCGCAGTACGATTTTGACATTTGTCCATCGAATTTACAAGTACATGGAATTTTTTTTGTTTGTAGGTATGTCACCATGCTCCCACCTTGTATCGTTCCGCCATGATTGTCTGTCTCATCCTTCATACTAATCGAGCAGTTACTTCTGTGTGAAAGCAAAAAATTTACGATTTCATTAGCAGGTGAAATGAGATCATTAAGTTTCTGTGTGAAAACAGTATTACGTTGTTGTTTATCGTCTAGATTAACGTCATTTGTCAATTGCACAAAAGCAATTATCAAATTTGTTTTAGTACATTGTTTCTGACAGTTTGTTTTCGCTTTCACAGCAGAATACATTCAGAATACCGAGATAACGTAAGAGTCGACTAATATCGGTTTGCCTAATCTTGCTACAAACGACGATCGTTTTGGACACTATAGCGTCAAAGGTAATGAGGCTTTATTTATATTATGAAGGCTAACTTTGAAAAAATGGAACGGAACAAATTTTTGGTTTGTGTCTCGATCTTTAAAAAAACTGTTTTAGTCCAATACTCAGTCGGGTGCTTCAAAGTTTAATAGTTTCAATCCGACTTTTTTCTTTCCGAAAATCTACCACTGCAACGACAGGGTTCATACGATATATATTGGAAAGATTTTCAAACAAAACAAAATGAATCATACGAACTACTTTTCGAGTCGACATTGTACTAATCATAATCAGAATATATGACTTACGGCACTTTCCACATATGAAATATGGGTAGGTATGTTGAAACCAAGGCGAATCCATACCAGGTGGTGACAAAGCTAATTCAACCAATTCGCCGTGCAGAAGAATGTCAAGTCAAAAGAAAATTTAAATTTATTTCGATTAACTGACATATTGGAGTACAAGGCGTGGTATGGAAAATAATCAAGAAGAAGCAATCAGCTGTTGGGATAACACCACCTGGTATTGAATTAACCTCGGTTCTAAACTGAGAAGTGTATAAAAGTTTCTATCTTTGGATTTTTTAAACTCTTTGGGGATTTCTCTTAAAACAGTTTAGAGAATTTAGATTTATTTCTCATCTAATTAAATATTTAAAACAGGGGCTGAAACTGTTATTCCTTTTATAATATAATTCCTTGCAAAACTGTTACATTTGAATCAATATAAAAATTATTTTCGGATTTTTATATATTGAGTCCGATAGAACTAGTTAAACTCGGACTCTCGGACTTTTAAAAATAAAAGTCAAAAACAAAAATTTTTTTTAATTCGGATCAGCCGTTTATTTTGGCCTTAAAAAATAAAAGTCCGGATTTAACTTTTATTTTTAAAAGTCCGAGTTGAACTAGTTCTATCGGACTCAAAAAATAAAAATACACCATTTTAATTTTATATGTGGACTTTTATGGAAAAAGTTCGAAAAATAAAAAGGATGCATGATTCGACATGATATTGCTATAGGGATACCTGGGAACTCAAACCTTTTCACGTAGGACAATTTTTTGACCAGCACTTTTTCGACACCGAAAAAAAAATAATTTTTATTTTCCGTCCCTGATTTAAAACTTCATTAAAATAAAAAACGTAGTGATAAATTGACAGGTTTCCAATATAGCTCAAAAAAGTTTGCAAAATTGCTTAACCGATGAAAAGGTTTGAAATTTTAGCACAAACTTTTGACAGTGCAAGGGCTATTATGTGCTGCCACAGCCTGTTTTCATTTGGGACCAAAATTCGTCAAAAAAAGGACCAAATTTCAAAAAAAAAAAAACCAAAATTTGTTTTCATTTATTAGTATACAAACAATGTAGATAATAATCAACAATTTAAAAAGTACAAAACAACCCGACGTTACAAACAAACAAAAAGTGCTTCAATTAAAATTGATGATAATTACTGATGATGATAATTAAATACATTTTAACACATATGGGCATATTTTTCAGTCTTATACACATATGTGTGTGTATTAGGGCGGGTCAAACTGTATGGGGAAAAAAAACTTCTTAATATATGGGTCATACTGAGTAATATTGTCCGCCGATAAACGCCGCCGCCGAAGTCGTTTTGGTCGAATGTCAAAAATATCGGCGCGGCGGCGTCCGGCGCGTTACTATATTTTCTACTCGTTTAAGACTGTTTAGGTCATTTATTGTTCATGACGAAAATTGGTCGGATATAGTCGAAAGTGATATCAACGGATGCGCATCACTGCCAGTTATAAAAAATTAATTGCAAAATTTAACTCTTTCTAACTGTTATTTAAAAAATAGGCGCTTTCGATGTCAGCTTAACACAAACTTTGCATCAAATTACCCAAAAAAGATGCCGATTTTTTAAAGAATTTTATATTGCGATTGGCTAAAAGTATAAGCGAAATCAGTGCTGCAAAATCCTTTAGTTAGTTCTAGGGGTATAAACACTCCTTTGAAATGATTCTTACCTCATTCTTAAGTTGAGGATATATGTACGTATGAGAAGGGTTTGAAAAATCACTTGTTCTTACATTCAAACATTTTTTTTTTATTTGCGACACTATACAATAGCGTCTGAAATGTTAATTTTGATTTTCACACTTCGTCCTTCAACACACAAGTCTCTCGGTTTGACATTTCCTAAAGTTGGCGGCCCTATCCAAAACTAGGCCCTTGGAGCGAATCACATTGATTATAGCCTATCAACCAAGTTTAAATATCACCTACACGTTACGGCTCCTTTTACAAATGTGAATACGTTGGCACATATATTTACCAGGTGAGGCTTTGTCCTTCGCAAGAACACTAAAAGTGGTGAAGCAAAAGCTTTCCCAATACAGTCGAACTAAGGGCCGTGTGTGCTACTGCCCTAACGTAGTGGACAGTCGAACTAGTCTGAAAACTGAAGCTACGCGGTCATCAGTAATGAGCTCTTATATCATAAGGCCGGAAAACAGCAGTTAACTTCTTTCAACTTAAAATCGGTCGACTATTTATTATTATCATTCTAAAATATCATTTTGATTTAACGACGACTATTGAAATCAATATTGTGAAGACAAACGTCTGCAAACTGTGGTGTATATTTTAAAAATTTTATCCAGGGTCCTTGTAAAATTTTAATTATGTAGATGCGCCGAGGCATATACGATTTTCACCCATGAGTTACGCAATGCAATCCACTTAGACTGCTTATGATTTCGAGGGCGGCATCCTTGGCCGAATAGTCACTCCCTGACGTTTCAAGGTGTTTCTCTGGTGTAGCTCGGCAGCATAGCGCGACAAAAACATCCGTTAGAAAGTCTTCGGAGCTACACCTAGAGCTTCTAGGAAAGTGACGTCGACGAAATTGCATATGAGTTCGAAGTCGCAGTCCTATAGTTTCTGTGCTGCAGGCGGGGTGGTACCGGAGCAGGAGGCATGGTACCGACTGGTGGCCGGCATTGCTACTGTTCGCACATCGGGAACTGAAATTGTGTTCGTGACGATTATTAGGAGTTAACCCCGGTGCCCCGGTGAAACCACGCTTCGCACGAGATATGCAGACAACAGTGTGACCATTTTATTTCTTTTCAGCAGACGCAGCAGTACCAATTCCAAAGACCGGGGTTAGGTGCGAAGCCTCTATGGAGTAGGTGAACGAGGGACATTCCCTCCGCAAGGACCTACTCCTGAAAATTTTCGAAATATCTCCGAGATTTTGAGGCAAAAACCCCGGATCTTTCCGAAATGGCCAAAACGTTGATTTACTTAAATACATACAAACACAACCTTTCCTAAATATTGTTTTTTTTTTTTTAATAGAAAAATCAAGCTTTTTAAATTAAAAACACCGGCGTACACCTGCGCGCCGCCGCCGCCGATAAAGTGATCGACGTAAACCTCTATCCCATAGGTCTGAAATGAATTTCGAGCCTCCCTAATTTTGTTAGAAAATTGTATATCCCAATCCGAATAGCGGCTCTCACAAATAAAATACATGAAAATAAATACCAAATTCGGATTCGGATTGGGGTATAAAATTTTCTAACAAAATTAGGGAGACCTATGGTCCCATGGACAACATTACTCAGTATGACTCATAGATTCAGAAACTAGATGTACACCTGACGTATTTTTCCCCCCATACAATTGACCCGCCCTAATGTGTATATATCTAAAAAATTAAAGCATATGGCGCATAATCATAGTAAAAATAAAATAGATTTTAAATTTAGTTGCAACATTTGACACAATTTTCTATGAGCTATCTGTCAAAAAAGCTGAAACTAAATTTAAAACCTATTTTATTTTGACTATGATTATGCGCTTATCTTCTAATATATAAAATTCTTCTGTCACGGTTTTAGAGGCTGAACTCCTCCGAAACGGCTGAAACAATTCTCATGAAATTTTGTGAGCATATTTGGTAGGTCTGAGAATCGGCCAACGTCTACCTTTTTTTCGCTACGTGTCCAGGGTCTTGAGATCAAAACGTGGACCCGGGTACCCCTAGAATGTGTTTATACAACATGGATATCATATGAAAGCTGTTGATGAGTGCTATAGTACAGGATACGTTTCATACAACCGTGAGGCTGGGGTCTCGATATATAGCCCAAAACGTGACCCGGATACACCTAGAATGTGTTTTTACATTATGGGTATCAAATTAAAGCTGTTGATGTACGCTTTAGTACAGAGTAAGTTTTGCACCGCTGAGTGACTAGGGTCTCGAGATATAGGCCAAAACATGGGCCCGGATACCCCTAGAATGTGTGTGTATTATGGATATCAAATGAAAGCTGTTGCAGAGAGCTCTAAAGTTCATTGTGATATTCGATTTAGTCGCATAAAGACAAGAATTAATAATACCCACATACCTAAGTATTTACATACGTCCTATTCGATTTGCCTGGAATTTTAGTATATAAAATTGCCTATATTAGTATTTACGATGCTTTTTTCCAGAAGTATACCAGAGACGGACTGGGACTGGGATTAGGACTAGGACTGGGACTGAGACTGAGACTCGGAGTGGGACTGGGACTGGAACAAACTACATACCACCCTCTGGGACTGGCAATAAGAGATGAAGAAGAAGGAGAAAAACTTGAGAGAAGAGAAAAGAGAGAAGGAGACTGAGAAAGAGATAGAATGAGACGAAGATGGAGATGAAGCGAAAAAGACGGAGGGAGGAGTGAATAAAAAGATTAGGAAAAAGTGTAGAGGGGTAGGGCAGAGTTAGACAGAAAAAGCTTTTTAAAATGGATGCAGATAGGCCAAATTTAGGGCAGAACAACGTCTGCCGGGTCTGCTAGTATGTTTATAATATATTCTGGGCTACATCGAAAAAAACGTATAATAAACACATTTTTATATCGTTCATTGTATAACTTTTCTAGGACCAGCCTATGTCTTTCTCCGACCAAACGTAATGAGGACCTGGTTTTGCGGACAAAGTTCTTTGGCTAACATTATGTGGTTGATTGAAATAAACTCTAATTTATTGCGTAATTTGGTTTGAATAAGAGACAATTCAAAAATTTTTCGCTCTGCGGCCGCGGAACTATGTGGCAGACTCAGTAAATCATACACAAAACCAAGCAATTCTTCAATACACTTTTCGTTCATACCATATCTATAAAATCTTACTCTTTCCCAAAAAGCTAAAACGTCTATATAAGGCTTAAAATCACAATTTAACAGTCTTAAAAGCTTCCATTGTGTAACACTGGTATCTTGGTCGCACTTTATCAAGTACGAAAAGTTATTTATTAACGGTATTATAGAAGTTTTGGTTTCTGCTAATACCTTGTCGGGAGTAATTGTACATAAAACTTGTATATCATCTGGAAAAATCAAAGCTTTTTTGCATTTTTTTTAAGAGTTCAATATAAAAATCTTAAAAATTTTTTTTTAACGCAAGTCGTTGTACATCTGTAAAATTATCGCTTTCAAAAAATACTTCAGCTTTACTTCCAATAAAAATATTTT
Source organism: Eurosta solidaginis (assembly GCF_040869045.1). NCBI lineage: Eukaryota > Metazoa > Arthropoda > Insecta > Diptera > Tephritidae > Eurosta > Eurosta solidaginis. The sequence goes on along the minus strand of NC_090322.1, from coordinate 121,228,161 downwards.
TTAATTCAAGGTAGAAAGTTTTATCACTGAAATCCAAATTTTTTAAGCAATTACAAACAATGCTTACATATATTACAAAAAATATTGTCTAAATAATCGTAGAGATCGGTCATATATATAACTTATATCACATGTTTGCAACGCATAAACAAAAATAAACTACGGTTTTTGAGGTTGCGTATTTGCCATGACGTAGCAAATGCAAAGCCATATATAATTTTTTGGAGAATGCAATGCTAAATATCTATTGCTTTTGGAATGCAATCCACAAAGCATGTTTTTCGATGCAAATTGTGGGGTATATTTACAGGCGCGCATAAACAGAGCCTAGTTACATTGGATTTTTAGCAGCGCTTTATTTAACAATGCCTCCGCTGTTCACTAATACTTACTTACTTACTTACTTAATCGTCGCTTAACCGTTTAAACGTTTAAAAGCTATAAAATAACGAAATATTTATTATGTACTCATTATGCATGAAGTTGCTCAAGATAAGTTTGAAGTGTGCTTCAATTTGATGGTATAGGAATGGCAGACGAATCTTTTCTGATTGGAACTCTTTATTAAAGGTATTTTTGATCTTAAGAATATAGGCGAGAAATAGCATATAGCTTTCATTTCGGGATCTGACATTAAATTTGCTAATTGTATTGCACTAACGCCACTTACTTCGAGACACACACAATATTACCGTTCTATGTAAAACCGACCAATACCCTTCAAAAAACGCGAGTACTCCATAAATAGTGTAAGGAGTACTCCTTTAGGAGTATAGGAGTGTTCCAAAACTAATCTATATTCATACAAAAAATGTGCTCCAATTAACACTGCGATGTCCTAGGAGAGGAGTAGGTGATCCCACTCTCGCTTTGTTTGTGAGTATTCCATAGAGTACATACGTCAGAGTACTTTCCAAAGTACTTTCACTGTTGTACTCCATGGAGCAGCCACAGAGGATCATATGCCAAAGTACTAAAGAGGAATTTTGTCGGAAAGCATTTTCGGAGTGAATTTAATTTAAAATGAAAGTAAATGAAGAGGGGCAAATCAACTTTTATATTTTATACTACGAATATTCTTATGTTATTTAGCATTTGCGTGAATAAAGAAACTAATATTTCTCTATACTATAGTATGTACCCTGCAAAAATTGTTGGATTACGTGTTCCATTTTCTTTATGTTGGAGTACTCTACCAATACTCCTTTGCAATGCGTTTGCGGACCACCATCAGCCGAGCATTGCTCGTTTTTAACGACAGTGATCACGACACGATGACGATCGAACAGAGTTGCCAAAAGTAAAATATTACATGCAAATAACTAATAATAAAATTTTACTTTGGCAACTCTGATAAAATACAACAGCGCACTGGTTTTATATATACATATTATATTAGTTTCTTTATTCACGCAAATGCTAAATAACATAAGAATATTCGTAGTATAAAATATAAAAGTTGTATTGCCCCTCTTCATTTACTTTCATTTTAAATTAAATTCACTTCGATAATTCTTTCCGACACAATTCCTCTTTAGTACTTTGGCATATGATCCTCTGTGGGTGCTCCATGGAGTACAACAGTGAAAGTACTTTGGAAAGTACTCTGACGTATGTACTCTATGGAATACTCACAAGCAAAGCGAGAGTGGGATCACCTACTCCTCTCCTAGGACATCGCAATGTTAATTGGAGCACATTTTTTGTATGAATACAGATTAGATTTGGAGCAGTCCTATACTCCCAAGGATTATTCCTTACATTATTTATAGAGTACTCGCGTTTTTTGAAGGGTATATGTACATATAACCAGTGCGTGGTTGCATTTTATCAGAGTTGCCATAGTAAAATTTTACTATCAGTTATTTGTGTGAAGTATTTTACTTTTGGCAACTCTGTTCGATCGTTATCGTGTCGTGATCACGGTCGTTAAAAACGAGCAATGATCGGCTGATGGTGGCCCGTAAACGCATTGCAAAGGATTATTGGTAGAGTACTCCAACATGAAGAAAATGGAACACGTAATCCAACAATTTTTGCAGGGTAGCTATCGGCTTCGCTGGTGAGAGGTAAGCTGCCGGGCAACGCACAAAATTTGCTTGATGGTTACCATAGCAACGTGTAGTTGTGAGCGTTTCGGGTTATTGTCGCTTTCCCGGCCACCACACAAGCAGAAAGCATCAAGCGCCATTTGTATTGAAAATTCGTAGCGTGCAGGCGTAAAGATGTCATCGGATGACGATATTTTATTGCTTGTAAATTTTGCGAATTTTCATAAAAATTTTTCAACTTTCTTCTAAGAATTTTTTCGAGTATGTAGTTTTGTAGCTTATTCAATTATAATATAATAAGCTGCTAATCTTAAGTCACTAAGAAAATTACCTGATTTTTGGAAATTTTTTTTCCATCCGACCTTTGCATTCGTAGGTTTCAATAAACCGCAACGTAAAATCTTTTTCTTCCGCAAAGTTGCTCATTGCACGTTCTCACAAAACTAACACATTAATGCTTGTCAACGACGTCGGGCACGATCAAATAGACCATTTGTCAAGCGAAAAAATCTAAAAATTTTGATTTTCATTAAAGCGCCAAATACACAACACGAACATTTCCGCGAACATTCCGCAATCTTGTTCGCAGCTGTGGCCATACACCATACGAACTTTTGGCCGAACATTAGTTCTCTTTCAGACAGCGATGAATACGGATAACAACTGTGCTGCAGCAATATTGCTCGCTGTGGCAATTAAGCGTAAAAAAAGAGAGAAGATCGCAAAAAAAGAATTTGGTGCAAAGAATGGTTTAAAAAATTTTGCCACTCATACTTGCGCCCGCAAATTACTTATTTTTTTTATAACTGTATCCTTTGTGGCACCAGGATCTACTTCTTTTAATTTTTCGATTAAAGTCGCATAATCATTATTCTTTTTAATTCTATTACAATAATCTTTGCTTTTTACTTGCCACAATGATGGCAAAGATTTATACATTTCAATAAATTCACTCAGAAATTTTTTATTGTCCATTTTACTTTTCCGCGCTCGTCTGTTCCGTTCAGAAATTACTACGATTTTGAGCTATTTCGCCATACACGCACGAACAGTTCGCGCAAATGTTCGCCAAAAATTAAAATATTTTTATTTTTGGCAAACATTTGCGCGAACCGGCAAACACCACCATACACGACAGAAAAGGTCGCAGAAACATGGCATAACGGGAATGTTCGCGGAAATGTTCGTGTCGTGTATTTGGCGCTTAACGCGAAGCCGACAACAAATACGTGTGAGCGCGACATCGCCCGATACGCACACAACTACACGTTGCTAGGCAACCATCAAGCAAATTTTGTGCGTTGCCCGGCAGCTTTACTAAAAATCGATTGCCATTCACAGGGTGTTCAAGCAAGCAAATTTTTATCATTGTTGCAAATTCAAATCAAAGTACCAAAATCGTGACGGCTCGCCCAAAAAGAAACAAAATTGAAAAAAGAGCACCAGCGGACCAAACAGGGTTGGAACGGACCAAATTTGGGCCAAATGGACCCAAAGTGGTAACCATAGCTCTGATGCAGCATTGTAGTTATAATGATATTAATCTGATGACACAGTCCGAGGAAATTGTTGACATACATATATTTCGCTTTATATTTTCACCGGCGATATTCGCATTTACTACTGTGTCATGTCTACCATAAATAAGGATATGTTTCAAAATAATTTGCATATTTGTGTTATGTGCCTGTGTAATTTGACCTTCCGGGGCTTACAGTTATTTATTCCACAATTTTATCTACAAAGTAGTTTGATTGTCACTGTAAAACATTTTGCTTTCGTACCAATTCGCTTCAAAACATGAGTGCAGTATGCTCATCTCTTTCCCTTCTGTTATCTCATTCTCTCAAATGCCGATATGTTGCACCAATCAAAAATTACTACTCAATACAAACGCAAATAAGGTACATAAAAAAAATTGACTGCGCAATGAATTATACCTCGTTAAAACTGACATCAGTGCCCACAGCAACAACTGCTTACTGAGTACTTTCGTTGTTGTTGATGGTGGTGCAAATGATGCTGCAGAGCAGTTTTATAGATAATGGCGTTGATTTAGATTGGTGGAGTGGGTAGAGCATACAAATATCGACACACAAACACACACATACTAGGTTTTGTATAAAGAATACAAAATACAGCAGACAATCCTGCCGCAGTGCAACAGCAAAAATGATGAAATGATTCCTCTGTCGGTCGCTCTGTTGAGTTGCGGGTGATGTGATGTGGTATTTTTGTTCTTTTGATATAATCCTCATCTATATGGGGTCAGTTTGCCAGTTTAGTGCTTTGCGTTTTATTCTACCTCACAGCTTTTACTCTTTTAATTTTTTATTTATTTTTGCTTTAATTCAAACAGTGTGTGCACAAAACGACGAGGCCGACTCACATCTGAGATTATGAGTTCAGATCTGTAACATCTGATAAAAGGTATGGTTGGATGAGACAAAGAAGTGCGCTAATAGTAAATTGCATATAGCACAGTTTAAAACAAGTAAGGAGGCAAGCGGCAAAGAAGATTTGAGTTGTGCATGATTGCCAGCCACTTTGGAGCGCCGCCAAACGCTTAGTAAAACGGCGAACGGACTTTTTAAAACAATGTTCCCTTTAGTGTTGCCGCTTTAGATTCTTTAAATTACCGAAAAACCAAATTCAAAATACCCAAGTCTATAAAAAATACCCTACATCATACGGTAGACAAATGGGACATTTAATTTGCACTATCAGAGTAAAAGCAAATTATTTTTTGAATTGAGGAGTTGCGTGCAAAAAGCGAACTTCTTTGAAAATTACGTTTTGAGATTTTCGTGTTTTAAACAGGGCTAAAAACCGCCTCCCAAATCGATGCGGCTCAGATCAGTGGCTCAAACCACTATGGCGAAACTTGAACCAGTTCCTGGGTACCTCTTAACCGGTTAGGTTCAAGTGGTCTAGCCCTTTTATGTTAAGTGGTAAATAACTAATCAGATACCTAATGACAAATTTTGCATTTAGATGTCCGCTGTTACTAGGTATGTAGATACCTTGGAATTGCGGGCTATCAGGTACCTGTGGAGTTAATATCATCGAAGTAGGTGGATGTACGCAAGATGTTAGTAAGATGGATCGAATGCTTGTTAAATTGCAGGAAGTTTACGCAAGGGGATCTAAATGCCATGATAGAGGTGGAAGGTAGACGCCAGGGGTCGTAAATACGGAAGATGGTATCCACGTATACTTCGGTGGTTCCGGTGGTCTTTTAGACGGAAATAGTAGCCGTAACTAAAAGAATTAGAAACACTTTAGGAAAATAGCTTAAACAGCAGCAATATTTTGTCTTTGAACCGAACCAAATGATTTGAATTTTGACAGTAAATCGGTTCGGCACGTGGTTCACTTCAAAGCTCCACAACCACGAGTCGTTGGGTTTGTGAACCGGTCCTAGTTAAGAAAGGGTAAATATGAAATTTCAGCGAAATCGATTGACGTTAACATGTTTTTTTATAGTTCATACCCAATATACACAAGTACAACTTTTTTCCAACCTTTGAGAAATATGTAGTTCTCAAATGGAAATCCAACTTTTACAACAATTGGAGATCAAATCGTTTTTCCAAAGTTTGTTTTCAAATTGAGTGCTCTTGGAGGTCAATTTGAGATTTTACTTAAAATTTTTTCAGGTGGTAACGCGTTTATTCATTTATGTGTGTGGCAATGCCGGCCAATCATCTGTCAAAAGATTGGATAGCACTGAAAGTAGTGAAAAAAGTTAATTAATTGATATATTTCGGGGAAATACCCAATTTTAATATAGTAAGTATTTAATTAATTTAATATATATAGGTGCAACTATTAAAATGCATAGAAGCAAGAAAACTAGAAGTTATGTAAGGCAGATGGTGGCTTTGCTGTAGGAGCGCTCGCCAACAATTTAAAGTTTGGCAATGAAGCCTTCCACGCCAACTGCTGCATACAATTCTCCTTTGGAAAACTTTTCAAGTGAAGAAACTTCCTCGGAAAGCGATTCAGAAGAGATTGCTGATGATTTGCCCAACTTAAATTATGAGTTAGCTAGTTGGGCAGTAGAATTCAATATTACAAATGCAGCTGACAATAGCCTTTTAAATATATTGGGTAAATATATAAACTATTTTATTTATATAATCTATTCTACTGTATACTTCGTACTCTTAGCTTTCAATATTTGGGGAATGTGAGTTTCTAAAGGTTGCACACAATCCACACGAGCATACCATCGTGTTTGTGACATGCTGTGCAAGGAGCAATTAGATTTTCCTTGAGAATTTCCCATCTCTGAGGGCTTGCGCTAAAGATATTATACAATTTCTGCATAATACCGAAAAATGTGATGACTTCTGCACAACATTCAGCAGCTTGCACTCCACATAAATTTAAACTATGACAAGCACAAGGTGCAAATATTGCCAGGGAGTTATCTTTCAGGATATGACTCTGCGCTCCTTTGTAATGACCGCTCATATTACTGCCATTATCATACCCTTGCCCATGGCAGTCATCCAGGGGAATAATGTGCCTTTTTAGAGTGCTGCGAATCTGCTCAGCGATAGCTTCTCCTGTTTTTGCGTTACAATCGACAAACTCTATGAAGCGTTCTTGGATTTTCCATTTTCCGGAGTCCCTGTCTAATAGGTTAGGTTAGGCCGTTGTGGCCCGTTGTGCTACCACGCAGGGGGCCCCTATTTCCTATTACCCTACTTTCGAAGAAGAGGAGAGTTTAGACCCCAGTGAGGCCAAACCAGCGCGTTTGCCTAATGAAACGCAAGATATCGTTTGGGTTTATAGATTCAAGCTCCGCAAGGCACCCAAAAGAGTGTCTGTGGAGGCATTGGTACCTGGTTTTTGACAGTGCGGGACAGTGGCACAGATAGTGCTCAACGCTTTCTATCTCCTCCTCGTCCCTGCAGCTGCGGCAGAAGTCATTTGTCTGCAGGCCCATATAGGCACCGTGAGTGCCCATGAGACAGTGACCTGTAAGAAGGCCCACTAGTGGGCTTATAGAGATACGGTTTAATAATATCACCGATCGCGATCTCTTTTCATCCAGCTTAGGCCAGATTTGCTTGGATATACTACATGTAGGTTCCCTCGCCCATCTGGCGTTTGCCTGATCCGTGAAAAGAGATCGCAGGTGGTATTTGCTAGTGTTTAGAGGAGGGCTGGCCCAATCAGCGGAGGTTGTTGTTTGCAAGTTGGTGCCTTCCCTAGCTAGCTCATCCGCAGCGCAGTTTCCTGAGATGTCACAGTGGCCAGGAACCCATATTATGCTTAGGTTGCAATTTTCAGCTAGTTTGTTGAGGGTTTCTCTGCACTTCAATGCCACTAGTGACGAGGTGTTACTGCATTGCAGGGATTTTATGGCAGCTTGGCTGTCAGAGAAAATTGAAATAGAATTGGTTACCTGTAGGTTAGCCAGATAGCGGGCTGCTTCCCAGATAGCTATGAGTTCAGCCTGAAAAACACTGCAGTGATCAGGTAGGCGAAAGCTCTCGCTTAGATTGAGCTTCTCCGAGAATATCCCGCTGCCGACTCTGTTGTTTAGTTTAGAGCCATCTGTAAAAACGGGGATTTCGTGTGATCCCGGCCCTACGCCGTTTGCCCACTCGTTCCTCTCTGGGATTCTTGTGGAAAATTTGTTGTCCCAGCAAGGGGGCGATGTCTAATAAAACATAACGCAATTAAAAACAGTCTGCTCAATATGCGCCGAATAAGGGGTTGCATCTTATACTTGACGGACTTTCTATCACCTTCCATCTTTCTAATTATTTGACTTGCACAGATTTCTATGAACTCATTTTGTATTCCATCAGACAAATAATGTGCTTGGAGACGATTCTTTTTCGTTTGAGATTCCTTCACCTTCTCCAAATGTTCATGCAATAGGGGTCATAATTGCTGATCAGTTCCAAAATACCAAGAAGGTTCCATTTTTTAGATTTCCGATCAATTAATTATCCCCTCTAAATGCCAATCCTTTTTCTCCAAGAAATAAAACAACATCAAGAATTCTGCGAAGTATCTCTCTCCTGCGAGCTGCTTCATGTTTAAGGGTTTCCGTTAAGAGAGAATCCACTGAACTTGCATTTCGAATTCTCATTTCATATTGGCGCCACTCTATATAGAAAGTTTTATGATTGTGACTATTTTCATGTTCAGGAATTTTGTCGGAAATTTCTGAAAAGTCGGCGCTTCTTTTTTTGGACTCCAAACGAGCCAATAACGCTTTACTTTTTCTCCGTTTTTTACAGTAGTATGGAGTATGATTTGAAGGAGTGCACACCAACACCCGCTAGAGAAAATATAAGGTCAAAAGTTCCTGCTAAATTGCTTCTGACCGAGGCATCGCTAGGGAAGAAAGCAGAGATACGCTTTCTGTAAAATGCAACCAACACCACTAACAGTGACTCTTTTATACTCCATATCTGTTGAAACTGCTAGTTTTCTTAGACTTCCGTTGGAATACTTTAATGATTATTCGCTGAATAACCGGGAGGATAAAGCGGAGACTGCAGCATATGGCATCAAAATCGGGCTTTCCAACTTAACGACAGAGTGGAAAAATTGAGTAGTTGGTTGGAAAATTCAGCCTAAACGAACTAACATCCACTACCTAAGGAAGTTGAATTTGTCAGCTACGGGGACCCGCGACAACTCTGCTGGTAATAAGTAAGCTTCTAGTAATCGTGGCCAATTATTGTCGATCGGGAACTCCTTGTGTAAACTTATTTAATTACGCCGAAAATATTATAAACCTTTGTTCCACCGGTTATAATGGCTTCAACCGGTAAAATCTCCTCAATCCGTGGAGGGATAGCTTTAAACAACGAACCAACATCTTGCCACAGGAAGAAACAGTAAATCACTTGTCACCCTCTCGAGGCAAGTAAACTAAGCTCCGGAGGAGGTTAAATCCTTTAAATTCGCAAAAAATCAGAATCATTATAAATTCAAAAATGTTTATTTTATTTACATATTTAAATTTTTTATATGGCATTTTAAAGAAGAAAGATGGCGACCAAAATTATTGGCTGAAATGACTGCATTCTGCGCTTTTTATTGTAATAGATTTATGAAAAATGTATTTCAAATTTAGCGCCAGGACGCAACGATGCAAGATGGCAGCATGGAACAGCTGATTATAAACTTTTTTTTATTTTATTTGATACATCAACTTCCGGCGCAGTACGATTTTGACATTGGTCCATCGAATTTGCAAAAACAAAGTACATGAAATTTTTATTTATGTTTGTAGGTATGTCACCATGCTGCCACCTTGTATCGTTCCGCCATGTTTAGTGCCATTGTAATTTCATATACCGACTCCTGCAGGGCCAGATTAACAAGTAGGCAGTTGCCTGTGGGCTCCCGATTTTAGGGGGCCCAAGAAAAATGAAAAATACTTCTAAAACTTCTGGGCAGCACATTCGAATGCGACGAATGAAGTTTACGATTCATTTGATATCATATTAGAGGCTCTAGAAATCATTGCTGATGATGAATCACAAAATACTGATACTCGTTATGAGGCGACGTGTGTTTGCGAATAAAATGCAAACCATAGCGGAATGATACAAGGTGGCAGCATGGTGACATACCTACAAACATAAATAAAAATTCCATGTACTTTGTTTTTGTAAATTCGATGGACAAATGTCAAAATCATACTGCACCAGAAATTGATGTATCAAATCAAATAAAAAAAGTATATAATCAGCTGTTCCATGCTGCCACCTTGTATCGTTGCGCCATGATGCAAACATTCGAATTTGGTTTCATGTTGATTTTATGAAACTCCATTTTGAATTCTATGCGTTCAGTGAGTAAAGGGCCCATTACTGATACTTAGCATAGACTTGACTTCACATGGCGTAAGCTTGGCAACTTAACCACAGTTATACTCCACTTAGCGCATACAATCTGGTATTATAATCAATAATTGTCAATTTGTATGACAAAATGTCGAAATGGAATGGAAACAAACAAATGGCATTTCAAAATGTAAACGTCACTTAGAACTTACATAGAAAATCAAAATTCAACAGACTTCTAAGTCAAGTTAAGTGTTGCTAAGTTTTGAGTAATCAGTAACATGCAATGTTCATTTAACAGAACTTTAAGTGACAGTTCTCAAGTCAAGTCAAGTATATGCTAAATAACAGTAATGGGCCCTTAAGTCATTGTAAAGTGAAAAAGCAGATTTACAACCGTGTGCTTTTTTGTACGGATCGTTAGAAGAGAGTTTTGTTTCATTCCGTGAAAAGTTCAATGATTTCGAGGAAAAAACAAAACAATTATTACCTGGTGTAGGTTATACAGAAATCGTAAAACGTACTCGTCGTAGACAAAAACAACCTAATGACGGAAGCGCCTCGCGATGATGTCAGGACAAAAGGTTTCCTCGAAATCATCGACAATCTTCACAGTGAAATCAATCGACATGCGAAAGAGTATATGGAAGTTTCAGAGAGATTTGCATTTCTCACCAACTTTTCTCTAAGTGATGGAGACCTCCACGAAACTATAAATAACTTAGTTCGTTTTCATTCTAGAGATTTGGAAGAATTTTTCATTGAAATTAAACAATTCCAAAGTTACGTGAACTCCAGATACACTGCTGCACAAAAAACTGATAGTCATTTGTATAAGATTCTAATGGAAGATCAATTAGCCGATGTATTTCCTAACACAGAAATAGCTCTTCGGATTTTTTAACATTAATGATCACAAATTGTTCTGCCGAACGATCCTTCTCGCAATTAAAAAGAATCAAAGCTGCTGAAAGAGCTACAACGCGATAAGAGCGACTCGACATGTTAGGTATACTTTGCATTGAGTCAGATTTATTGAAAAAAAATTGATATTGATGATATAATTGATGAATTTGCCGAGAACAAATGTAGAAAACGACATGTTTAAAATGTAGATAGTAATTTTATTGATATTATTACATTGTGACAATCAAATTTTTATGAAATATATGTGAACTTATTTTAATCGAAAAAGAAGGGAACAGATGTGAAAAAGGGCCCCCAAATTGATGGTTGCCTAGGGCACCGTTTAGGGTTAATCTGGCCCTGGACTGCTGAGTGGAATATCAGCTTCTCTCCTCTGCCAGCTCAAAAGACCCTATCTCAGAAGACCTTTAAAGAACTCCTTACCACAAAATTTTATTCAAAAACACTTTATTTCAAAACAATGTTTCAAAGAAAGAATTGAAAAAAAGTTCTCGGAGTTGCATTACCACTGTATACGACTCTAGTTTTAGATTTGAATTCGCGAAGGCTAATTTTAATAAACTTAACCAAACTGTATCTACAGTAGTTTGGCCCAAATACGGTGCAGATATTGACAAAAACGTTTCGGACTTCAATACCATCATTCACGCTATTCTGGAAAGACACGTACCTAAGCGTAAATGTGTTTCCACTGAACTAGTCCAAATTTGGTTTACCAAAGAGCTGAAATCTTTAAAAAATAAAAAGTCGCGTTCCTTCAAGCTGTACAAGAAGACGGGTTCACACTCTGACTACTTGAAGTACTCTATATTGCGTCATAAATATTTTGAATTAAACAAAAAGTGTTACAATACCTCTCTCTGTACGATGAAAAAGAAAATAACTTGCAATCCGAAAGCTTTCTATGATTTCGTGAACTCTAAACGTAGGGTTAAAGGCTTTCCTTCTGGTATGAAATACCTTGATGATTTCTCTAGCGACGATCAAGTTTTTGCCAACTTCTTTGCACAATTTTTCAATTCCAACTATTCCCCTGAATTAATGTCCTTGTCTAATGAATACCCGTATCAACTTAAATCAGTTAACGCAATTAATATTCCAGCAATATCTCCTGAGGAGGTTTTTTTCACATTCAACGTCTTTGAAGGAATCTTACGGTCCTGACCTTATTCCCACATGTTTTCTTAAAAAATTCGCTGAACGTATTTATCAGCCCCTAACTGACTTATTCAATATGTCCCCAAAACATGGACTTTTTCCTGCTGCTTGGAAGGAATCTTTTCTATAAAAACGGCAGTAGGTCATGTGTAGAAAATTATCGAGGAATTGCAAAATTGTCTACCATCCCAAAGGTATTTTAAGCCATTGTTACTAATCAGCTAACATTTTCCATTTCTACCTTGATTGCAGATTCACAGCACGGGTTCTGTAAAGGCAAATCTACCATTACCAACCTACTTGGATACACAACTCATGTTTCTAATGGATTTCTAGAAAATCTTCACACCGATGTTATTTACACTGATTTCAGTTAAGCATTTGATAAAGTTTCCCACTCCTTGCTTATCCACAAGCTTGATCGACTTGGCTTCCAACCTGATCTCACCCAGTGGATCTCTTCGTATCTCTGCGGTAGAACGCAACAGGTAATTTATAAAAATACTCTTTCAGGTGTCATTAATGTTCCCTCTGGCGTCCCACAGGGCAGTCATCTCGGTCCAATTCTGTTCTTGCTATTTATTAATGATATCTGTACCACAATAAAATATTCCAAAATTTTAATGTATGCTGATGATGTAGAACTTTTTAGGTCTTATGCGTCTATTGAAGAACGTCCCTTGCTTCAAGCGGATTTAAACTGCTTAGTCGCTTGGTGCAACGCGAATTCAATGCCGCTGAACATCAATAAATGTAAGTTCATGTGCCTCTCTCGGAGATCTTTGCCAGCAGCCTCTTACGTAATTGATAATTTTTGTCTTGTATCAGTAAATTATTTTGTTGAATTGGGAGTCACGATGGATGCTAAACTTAGTTTCAACCTTCATATTATGACTACTGCCAATAAGGCTAGAGGTGTTCCATCATTCGTGAAGAGATGGTCTAAAGAATTTAGTGATCCTTATGTAACCAAAGCCCTTTTTACCACATTAGTTAGACCGATACTAGAATATGGATCAGTAGTCTGGAATCCGCGATATCAAGTTCATGCTTTCCTTTTTTCTTTAAGGAATTTTCATTGGGACTCTGGGTTTAATCTTCCACCTTATACTAGTCGGTTAAAGCTTATCAATCTTCCAACTCTCGCTAGTCGTAGAGAAATGCTAGGCGTATTATCCATGGCTAAACTACTGAATGGACTGATTTCTAGCCCCTTTCTTTTGAACGAAGTAAACTTCAATGACCCATCACGAGTGTCAAGACATTTCAAATCTCTTCTTTTGAGTCAGTGCAGAACTAATTTCGAATTAAATGAACCTTTCGGTGTTTGTGTCATGATTTTAACTCTCATTCGAACTCGTTTGATATAACAGATTCACTTTTTACTATAAAGAAAACTGTCCGATCCTGTCTTAACTCGTAACAAAAAAAAAAAAAAAAAAAAAAAAAAACAAAAATTTTATATAAAATGTTCACTTATTTAACAATGTAGTATATGTATTATTTCCAACTGTTATGTATAATACTCTGTAGCTGAGTAGTTTTGGATCTCAATGCTTAACAAACCCCGCCTATCAACAACTCTGCAAAAACAAAATCCGTGCGTCATGCCGATGCGCCCCTCGTGTCGTTTGGGCGGGCTTTGGAGGGTATTTATGAGACAGAAATTCTGATATAGGGCTTTTCTGAAATGACAACCTAGATAACTCTTATTGCCAGTAACCAAGGCACTCAATACCTTCTGCTCCCCTATTTCACCGGAAACCTGTGACTTGCCAATCATCAGCATGTCTTTTGAAAACTACATAGCAGCACCACCGCGCCAAACGCCTCCAACACACAGATAAATTACGGATTGCATCAGGAACCCCGCCACAGAACGGTACTCGTTGCACTAGACTTATCAAACGCTCTCGGAGCAGTAAATCACGGTACTTACTTAATTTTTATTATTATTGGGCCTGGAAGCACTGCGACCTTTGTGTAGACCTATGGCGCATTTCTTACTTACTTAATTGGCGCTTAGTAGTTTAAACGGTTTTGGCCGTCCAGCAAGGCACGCCAGTCGTTTCTTCGCTCTGCCAACTGGCGCCAATTGGTCACACCAAGGGATTTTAAATCGGTTTCCAATTGGTCCTCCCAGCGGAGTGGTCCTTCCAGCGGAGTGGGAGCCGCTCTCTTCCATAGGTGAGTTCCGAAAAAACACTTTCATAGCCGGAGTGTCATGTTCTATTCGCATAAATGGCCTAGCCAGCGTAGCCGCTGCGTTTTAATCCGCCGAACTATGTTGATTTTTCCGTAAAGCTCATACAGCTCATCATTAAATTTTCTTCGGTACTCGCCAACGTGTAGAAGTCCATAAATCTTTCAAAGAACATTTCTCTCGAACACTCCCAGAGCCGCTTCATCTGATGTTGCCATGGTCGGTGCTTCTGCACCATATAGCAGGACGGTTGCGATAAGTGACTTGTAGAGCATGATTTTCGTTTCCCGAGAGAGGACTTTACTTTTCAATTGCCTACCTAGTCCAAAGTATCATTTATTGGCAAGAGTGATTCATCGCTGAATTTCAGAGCTGATGTTGTTGTTAGTGTTAATTCTGGTTCCCAAAAAAACGAAGTGCTTTACTATTTCGAAATTAAGGCTGCCAACAGTAGCGTGGTTGCCAAGGCACATATGCGCATATGCGCTGACTCATTGCTCGATGACAGCAGGTACTTTGTTTTGTCCTCATTCACCATTCAACTCATCTTTACCGCTTCTTTTTCCAGTTTGGCGCAAGTACAACATACGGCGCGGGTGTTCAGGCCGATGCTATCAATGTCATCAGCATATGCCAGTAATTGCACACTTTTATAGAATATTGTTCCAGAGCGGCTAAGTTCTGCAGCTATTATAATTTTCTCCAGCATCAAATTAAAGAAATCGCACGATAGGGGGCCACCTTGTCAGAAACCTCGTTTAGTTTCGAACGGCTCGGAGAGGTCCTTCCCAATTCTGACTGAGCTGATGGTGTTGCTCAACGTCATTTTGCACAGTCGTATAAGTTTTGCGTTGAAACCAAATTATCATCATCGATTACGAGATCGGGTTCCCTGTGCCGTAAATCGCTGTCTCCATTTAGAAGAGCAGAGAAGTGTTCCCTCCATAATCTAAGTATTCTCTGGACATCGGTTACAAGGTCGCCATATTCGTTCTTACAAGAGTTTGGCCCGGACTGAAAACCTTCCGTCTGTTGCTGAATTTTTTGGTACAATTTTCGGGCGTTATTCCTGGTGGCTAGCAGCTCAAGCTCCGCGCACTAGCGCCTTTCTGCCTCTGCTTTTTTCTTCCTGAAAAGACGTCTCGTTTCTCTTCTCAACTTGCGATAGCGTTCACACACTCCCCTTGTTTCGCTCGCTTTAAACGTAGCCCTGTAGGCTGCGTATTTTCTTTCGGTTGCAACGCGGCATTCCTTATCGTGCCAGTTGTTTTTCCGTGGTCGCCGGTAACCAATATTTTCCTCGGCGGCAGTACGAAGTGCTTGTTGTTGTTGTAGCAGTGCTTCGCCCCACCTAATTGATGCGACCGATCACAAATTGTCATCAATATCTTCTAACGGGAGTCCAATGAAACTTGCTGTTTCAACAGGGGTGGACCATAATGAAAGGGGTGTTAGAGGCGTTGGTTCCACAATACAATTATGCAGATGTCATGTGGGGACACATTGCGAGCGGGCCATACATTTTGTATGTCGGGGTTGATTCTGGATAGGTAAGAGTTTAGCCTGTTACAGTATCCAGAACGAAGTTGAGCTAGAGTGACTGGCGCTTCCCTGGAAAGTATGCGTTCCTCTTCCGCAAGTTTTGGGTACTGTTCTTTGAGTACTGGATTCACTGGACAATTCCTGGCATAAAGGTCCGACGCCTGTTTGTGGAGTTCACTGAGGACCTGCTTGCGTTTTTTTTTTTTTCTTCATACGGCTGAGTTCTCAGGTGCCGTATTTCCTCATAATGCTTACGGAGATGACTCCTTAAGCCCCTAGGCAGTGTTGGCTCATCAATCAGATGTCTGTTGGGATGCCCAGGTTTCTAGGTATTCAACAGGAACTGTTTGGTTAGCATCTCATTTCTCTCCCTGATCGGGAGTATTCTCGCCTCATTATGTAGATGGTGTTCTGGGGACATAAGAAGGCAGCCCCTGGCGTTTCTGAGGGTAGTGTTTTGGCAGGCCTGTAGCTTCTTTCAGTGAGTAGTTTTTGGGCTTGGCGACCATATAGGGGACGCGTAGCATGCAATCGGCTGGCCAATCGCTTTGTATGTGGTAATGAGCGTTTCTTGAGGATTTTATTACGGCTCTGCATTTTCGGTACAATTGCAGCCGCGTTCTCACCAAAATGCAGATCCTGATCAAATGTCACCCCCAAGATTTTGAGGTGTAGGACAATCGTTAGCTTAGTGCCATCGACGTAGATGTTCAAACTGGTCGACATTTGGAACGTCCATGTTGTAAATAAGGTCGCGGAGGATTTAGTCGGTGATAATACCAGGTTTCGCGAAGCGAAAAAACTGGAGAGATCAGGGAGGTAGCCGTTTATTCTGTTGCAAAGCTCATCGATCTGTGGCCATTATTGTGCAGTCATCGGCGTAGGAAACGATTGTGACTCCTTCCGGTGATGAAGGTAGAAATTAAACAAAAGTGGGGATAGGACACCACCCTGTGGCACCCCTTGTTTAATTCTCCTTGGTTTTGATGCTTCGTTTCTAAATTGCACCGATGCCTGCCGACCACCGAGATAATTTGCGGTCCACCTTTTAAGACATGGGGGAAGGGTAGTCCCTTCCAGGTCTTGCAGTAAGACATGCGCTATATATTTGAAACCCTCTTTCCCTAGGCTTTTAAGCATCGGCATGGCTATGCCGTCTGGGCCCACTGCTTTGGATGGTTTAGCATGACCGATGGCATCCTCAACCTCTTTGGCGGTGATGGTAATTGGTGACGCGCTGAATTTGTGTTTATGTGCATGTCTATTGGCTCTCCGTCTATCTTTGTCGATCGTGGGATGCATTATATATTGTGTATAAGCGCTCGCGCATTTTTTCGCGTCCGACAGCACTTTATCGCAAAAGGCGATGGAAACTTTGTCATTGTGCCTAGACGGATTCGATAGGGACTTTACGGTGGACCAAAGTTTACCTACACCGGCAGAGAGGTTACAACCGCTTAGGGGCTCCTCCCATTTCGTCCGCTTGTGTTCATCCACAAGCAATCTGATGCGTTGGTTTATATCCCTTATTTGGGGGTCGCCTGGATCGAGCTGTCTTATAAGGTCACGTTCTCTCGCTGAATTTGCGGCCTCCGCCGGAAAGTGGGGCCAAATTTCGGGAATTCTACCAGCGGGAATGAAGCGAGCCGAGGCGGATTCAATGACCTTGCGGAAAGCATGCTCCCCTTGACGGGCATCAGTCGGGATAGGGAGGGCAGCAAAGCGGTTGTCTGTAAAGGATTTGTATTCGTCCCACTTTCCTTTTTTAAAGTTTATGAAAGTGCGTTTTTCGGTGACGATGAAGTCGGCGGTACGCTCGAGCGAAATAAGTATGGGCAGGTGGTCGGATGCCAATGTTACCATCGGCTGCCAGTTGACGCAGTTTACGAGTTCTGCGCTCACGATTAATATATCCGGCAAATTGTGACAGCTTCCTACCACACGTGTGGGGGCGTCTCCGTTTATTGTGCAGAACATCGTTTCTTCTATTTTATCCGCCAACATCTCACCCCTACTGTCCGCCCACAAGTTTGAATGCCATAGATCGTGATGGGCATTGAAATCGCCTAAGATAATTCGATTGTTGCCAGTGAGTAAGGCGCTGATATTAAGGCGGTATACACTGGGGCAACAGGTGGCATGAGGGATGCAGATGCTGATGATTTCTAGGTTTGCATCGCCTTACCGGACAGATAAGCCTTGACGTTCTAAGACACTGTCCCTGCGGCTGATGTCGGGATCAAATATATGATATTGCACAGAGTGGTGTATGATAAACGCGAGGCTGCCTCCATTTCCGCTCTGGCGATCGTTTCTGTGGACATTATACCCAGAACAGGTCTGCAGAGCAGATCTTGCTGTGAGTATATTCTTGAATCGAAGCAATGCGGATGTTGTGCCGCTTCATGAAATCGACTACCTCCTTGATCTTCCCAGTTAATCCATTACAGTTTAACTGCAGAATTCTGAAGTGCATGGGGGGAGACGTCGTCACTCTGGGAGTAAGTGACGGGTGACGCCTGGGTTGTGGAAGGCTAGGACGGAACTGCTGTTGTGGCCCTGGGACTGGACGTCGTTGGTTAAGCATTGGGGTACCCGGTGTCTTTGGGTATGCTGCCTGGCAACATGACGCAATGAAACCTGTCGGGGGTTGTGCCGTCGCTGAGACCAGAACATCTAGGAAAGTGGCACCGTCCATGGACGGAACTGCATTGGGCGGATGTCGCAAACATATATACTCTGTGCTGGCAAACGGTGCAAATGGAGGTAGGGACTAAGAGTCTGTTTCCCTCACCTACCCAATTGCTGCCGGAAAATAGAGGGGGGGGGGGGGGGGGAGAAGACGGGGGCTTTGCTCCCGACTCTACTACGGAGATTGTAGGTTTGAGTGGGAGCAGCCGTATGAGTTGGTGGCGCCGTAAGGCGCGAGCAGCAGTGGGTACTTGTTGTGGATTGCTGAGCAGGGGGGCTGCTGGCTGGTTGGGGGGGGGGGCGCTAAGGCGTAGACCACGGGACGCCCTAGGGCCTGAACAGCAAGGAGCCACAAGAGATTTATAGAAGTTACGTGGACGTCTGGTTTTGGGATCTAGCCCAGATCAATCTGTCCGATGCAACCATCCCTTACACGAGACACACTGGCAAGAGTATGACCGTCCTGAAAATATTATTTTCCGGCAGATGCAGCAAAACCATATCTCAGGACCGGGGCCAGGAGACGGACCCGGATTGGCTTCGATACTTTCCCGGAGCAAGAGAATATGCAGCAGTCCCGCTGCAAGGAGCTGCTGGGAGGAAGACAATTTGTGGGAGGGACGCAACAAATTAAATGGGGTTACACTGAAATGACAGTCCTTGGCCGGGAAAAATCCCGAGTCGCTCTGGTACATAGAACCGACTTGCCTTGGGAAGCACTCCTGCATTCCGTTGGGTTGTGCTCTCAGAGAGCAGGTGTGTGCGAAATCATTGGCAGTCTGTTGCGATTGCAGCCTTTCAACGTCTAGCTTTCCTTGTGTTTTTTGTTCCTTGGTTTTAGCCGCGCAGAGGCGGGTGCGTATTGTTACTGCGACGAGATAATGGTCCATCTAAAACACTGGAGGCATGCCACCCGTCTATCACAACGTGGTCGATCTGAGTGCGTGTATTTCGATGGGGGGACAGCCAGTAAGCTTGAGGTATCTTTTTATGCATGAACCTCGTGCTGGATATGACCATGTTTTGAGCACCCGCAAAGTCAATCAACCTCAGTCCATTAGGAGAAGTTTCATTGTGTAGGCTGAACTTTCCAATACGAGCCTTGCCACCCGGGCGTTAAAGTCGGCAAGCAGAACTTTTATATCATGGCGAGGACAGCGCTCGTATGTGCGTTCTAATCGTTCATAGAAAGTGTCTGTCACCTCACCGTCTTTCTCCTCTGTCAGTGTATGGGCGCAGATGAATGATATATAAAAAAATTTTGCTTTTATTCGGATAGCGGCGAGACGTTCGTCCACAGACGTGAACGCCAATACTTAGCGACAAAATCCCTCTCCTACCATGAATCTGCGCCGCTTATTTGTATGGTCACTCCAATAGATGTCACAATTTTTAATCCTCTTTCTTCTTTGCTTCGTCCGCATTTCTTGGATGGCGGTGATGTCAGATTTTGCTTTGACGAGGACATCAACCAGCCGGGCATCTACACCAATCCCATTCAGGGAGCGGACGTTCCAGGTTCATGCACTCAATTCATTGTCCTTCAAACGTTTGCCATGGTCGTCATCAATATGGGTCGTTTTTTTTTATCCGAAGCTTGTTGTTGCTTTTCATTGGAGTGTGGTTTAACGTGGCGGGTCCCAAGCCCAGCGCACAACCCGCTGATGGGGGGCGAAAACATTACTTGCATGTTTATATAGCGAGCCGCTTCATCTAAAACAGACCCCGCTTGCAGCCGCACCTTGTGGTGGACAGACGCTGTCGATGAAAGATCCCCGAGCTAGCCCTTAATCCCAGTATGTAAGGGTAGCCTAGCCCGGTTGTCGCCTTCTCACATTAGCTCACCACTAAACGGCAACATCATAACCGCTGGGTCACTACGACTTCTTGACAGCATGTGCCATGTTGTATTTAACATTTTAGTGCACACGAATTGTACCGTTTATTTTTTCTTTAACTTAATTTAAGAACATTTTTCTCATTAATACAACATTTGTTCATATTTTAGGACCAGACGTTCTCTTTTCAAGAAAATGGTATCAGATCAAGCACAAGGTTGTTGTTTTAAGAACTGGTCGTTCGCTTTTCAAGAACAAAAAAAGAAGAACATGTAAAGTTTATTAAAGACCGGTGGTGTTGGATTTTGGAACGGCGTTTTTCTATGAGTGTACGTTACTGCAAGATTTGTAAGTGTCCACCCTTCCTGCTAGTCTCAAAAGGTGGACTGCAAATTATATGTCTCGACGGCAGGCATCGGTGCAATTCAGGGACGTACATCTAAACCCAAAAGAATTAAACAAGGAAGGCCACCTGCAGATGTCCTAACCCCGCTTTTGTTTAATTTTTATGTATCAAATCTCCTTTTGCCACCTACAGAGTCGTAACCAAGTTCTCAAATCTCTTGCCGGGAGCACAAGGATAAAGAAACGCTCAAAAACGCGTCCTCAAAATGGTCACCGAACGTAAGGGATACACACTGGAAGAAACTACGGGTCTGTGAAAACAACGTTCTCAGATTTTTCTACGGATTGTCTTCTTATGCCCCCAGAATACATTTACACACTGAGGCGAGAGTACTCACCATAAGAGAGAGAAACGAAAAGGTCCGACCTCTATACTAGGAGTTTCCCGACGAACCAAGTTTTTAAAGTCAAACACTTTAACCTCGCAGTAGAGAAAAGCAACCTCCACAGGGAGATGCGCGTCTCTCTAGATAAACTTTGGTCTGGATACTGTAATAGGTTATACTCTTAAATATCCAGAATCAACCCCGATATATATAATGTATGTCCTGCTTGTAACGTGTTCCCACATGACACCAATGTGGAATCAGCGCCTTTAACACCCCTTTCTCTCTGGTATACCCCTGTTGAAACTGCAAGTTTCCGCGGACTCCCGTTAGAGAATATTGATGATAATTTGTGGATAGTCGCACCTATTGGGTAAATCACTGCTACAACAACAACAACAACAACAACATAACGTGATATTCCGATCGATTTATGACATCACACCGGCACTAAATTTGAAATATGTTTTCATGAAATATCTTATAATAAAACTTAAAATTTTCCAAATTTGGCGCCACCGCTCGGAGCCAACTAAAGAAAGAAACAAGTAAGGAAGGCTAAGTTCGGGTATAACTGAACATTACACACTCAGATGAGAGCTTTGGAGACAAAATAAGGGAAAATCACCATTTAGCAAAATGATCCTAGGGTAACCCTGGAATGTGTTTGTATGACATGTGTATGAAATGAAAGGTGTTAATGATTATTTAAAACGTAGTGGGCCTTAGTTCTATAGGTGGACCCCTTTTCCAGATATCGCAATGAGGGGGGACCAGGGGTGACTCTAGAATGTGTTTGTACGATATGGGTATCAAATTAAAAGTATTAATGAGGGTTTTAAAAGGGAGTAGCCCTTAGTTGTATATGTGAAGGCGTTTTCGAGATATCGACCAAAATGTGAACCAGGGTAACCCAGAACAACTTCTGTCGGGTACCGCTAATTTATTTATATATGTAATACCACGAACAGTATTCCTGCCAAGATTTCAAAGGCTTTTGATTTCGCCCTGCAGAACTTTTTCATTTTCTTCTACTGAATATGGTAGGTGTCACACCCATTTTGCAAAGTTTTTTTCTAAAGTTATATTTTGCGTCAATAAACCAATCCAATTACCATGTTTCATCCTTTTTTTCGTATTTGGTATAGAATTATGGCATTTTTTTCATTTTTCGTAATTTTCGATATCGGAAAAGTGGGCGTGGTCAAAGTCGGATTTCGGCCATATTTTATACCAAGATAAAGTGACTTCAGATAAGTATGTGAACTAAGTTTAGTTAAGATATATCGTTTTTTGCGGAAGTTATCGTGTTAACGGCCCAGCGGAAGGACAGACGGTCGACTGTGTATAAAAACTGGGCGTGGCTTCAACCGATTTCGCCCATTTTCACAGAAAACAGTTATCGTCAAGGAATCTATGTCCCTACCAAATTTCACAAGGATTGGTAAATTTTTGTTCGACTTATGGCATTAAAAGTATCCTAGACAAATTAAATGAAAAAGGGCGGAGCCACCCCCATTTTGAAATTTTCTTTTATTTTTGTATTTTCTTTTACCATATCATTACTGGAGTTGATTTTTGACGTAATTTACTTATATACTGTAAAGATATTCAATTTTTTGTTATAATTTGACTTAAAATTTTTTTTTTTAAGTGGGCGTGTTCGTCATCCGACTTTGCTAATTACCAAATTTCATCATGATATCTTCAACGACTGCCAAATTACAGCTTGCAAAACTTTTAAATTACCTTCTTTTAAAAGTGGGCGGTGCCACGCCCATTGTCCAAAATTTTTCTAATTTTCTATTTTGCGTCATAAGGTAAACGCACCTACCAAGTTTCATCGCTTTATCCGTCTTTGGTAATGAATTATCGCACTTTTTCGGTTTTTCGAAATTTTCGATATCGAAAAAGTGGCGTGGTTGTAGTCCGATTTCGTTCATTTTAAATAGCGATCTGAGATGTGCGCCGAGGAACCTACATATCAAGATACCTCAAAATTTACTCAAGTTATCGTGTTTACAGACGGACGGACAGACGGACGGACATGGCTAAATGAATTTCTTTTTTCACCCAGATCATTTTGATATATAGAAGTCTATATCTATCTCGATTAGTTTATGCCCTTACGGATTACCGTTATGCGAACAAAGTTAATATACTCTGTGAGCTCTGCTCAGCTGATTATAATAACAGGAAGGATTAGTTAAATGTTTTCCTTGGATATGCTTTCGTTCATATATGGCTATAGCTATAGGCATATATGCATGTTTGTATGTTTTTTTTTTTTTTTTTTTTACGAGGAGGAAGCATCGAAAGCCTCATAGTCAGTGTGGGACTTTAACCGGACTAAACCTCCTACCGTCTGAGTACCATTTACCCCCCGGTACTACCGTCAAGTATTTCGTCGGGAGGTAGGTTGAGCAATAAGCTCTACGTCTGTCGGGGTCACGTTGCTGTACTTAGATAGTCCCGCGGTATAGTTAACGCTGGGACTGGCACGCCCTGCTTACTACCTGAAAGTGCTTGACACACCACTTATACGAAGATTTCCAAGCGTACCTTAAACACTGTGCATATAGTGCTAATGGCATGCTTGTGCGTTCGACTACTTGTATTGTAGGGTTTTTTTTTTTTTGTTTTTTTGTGTTATTAATTTCAATAGGTTTTGCTGTTTTCATTTAATTTTGATAGGTTTTTTTGGTTTTTTTTCCCACAATACGTTACGGGGCTTTTCTCGTACTTCCACTGGTTGGAGAGGCCTTGTCTCTAATCCGTGTATAAACCCTGATTACATGTGAGACGTTTACACTCATACTCGTTGTTTCTACAGTTGGAGAGGCCTTGTCTCCAATCCGCAGGTTTGTCGTTGCTTGTATGTTGACTGCTTTTGGTCGCGCGGTTGAAGAGGCCGTGTCACCAAACAGTGCTTTATTCCTTCACCTGGGGCAGTATTCGGACGGTTGAAGAGGCCTTGTCTCCAATCCGTCGCCTGGTTTACTATTACATTACCTACATATATTACGGTCTTTCCTTATTTTATCATTCTCACGCCGCTAATTGTACGGAGGCCTTGCATCCAATACGTGCTCAGCTCGACCCCCTCCACCTTTGCAGTTTGTTCTCCACCCACACAACTCGACTGCTGCGCCGTAGCCTTTCAAGACTTCGTAGACACTTCATTATTTCCGCTATTACATTGCATGCCGCGGACCATTTTACTTTGCTTTGTAGCATGCATCCAACAATTGTTTCAGGAGTGTAATCCTCTCCAAATATTCTGCACAGTTTGCATCTCGAGCTATAGAACCTAGGACAGTCGAAAAATACATGGTAAACATCTTCTACTGTATCGCCACCACAGTGATCGCATATGTTGTTAGGCTCGTGATTGAATCGGTGCAAGTATTCCTTAAAGCATCCGTGACCACTCAGAAACTGTGTGAGGTAGAAATCTACCTCGCCGTGCTTTCTAGATATCCATATATTAATATCTGGGATACATCGGTGTGTCCAGAGTCCATTTGTTGAGGCATTCCACCTGAACTACCAGTTCTGCACGCTTAGCTCTCGTGCTCCGTCACGTGAGCTTTGATCCCGATAAATGTCTATAGGACACATTCCTGCGATGATTAGTGCTGCGTCGTCAGATACAGTTTTAAAGGCGCTACAGACGCGTAGTGCACACAGGCGGTAAGTCGACTTTACCCCGCGGAAGTATGATTTATACTCCGTGGCCTGATGCCAAACAGGAGCCCCGTAAAGTATTTGGCTTTCTACAACGCCAGCCAGAAGTTGACGCCGTCGTTGCTTTGGTCCTCTTGCATTTATCATTATCCTAGATAATGCTGCTACGGTTTTTTCTACCTTTCCATTGGCATACTCTAAGTGGGTTTTGAATGACAACATCCTGTCTATCACAACCCCCAAGTATTTTATTGCAGGCAGCGTGTCGATGTCATGGCGGCCGATTCTTATAGTGACCTGCTCCACCCGTTTCCTACTTGATATGAGTACAGCCTCTGTTTTTTGTTCCGCCAGCTGCAGTCCATTTTTCGTAAGCCACGATTGAACCATCGCTATGCTTGTATTAGATTTGGCGCATATTTCGCCTAGATGCTTGGCCGTGATTACCAACGCGATATCGTCCGCGAAGGCGATAATTTTCACCCCATTGGGTACCTTGAGGCGCAATACTCCGTCGTACATAATGTTCCAAAGCAGTGGACCGAGCACGGAGCCTTGAGGAACACCGCCTGTGACGTGACGCTTTTCTACTCCAGCAGCCGTTTCATATTCCAGCACTCTACCACTCTACCACTTATGGCTTCTTGGGCCACTTCCTTCGCCATGTTCGCAGCTTGAATGGTAGATCTTCCTTTCCTAAACCCAAACTGGTGATCGGAAATACCACCCATATCTTCAATTTCTTTTTCGAGCCGATTATAGAGGACTTGCTCAAGAACTTTACCGGCGGAGTCGAGCAGGCAAATAGGCCTGTAGCTAGATGGTTCCGCCGTATTTTTACCAGGCTTTGGCAGCAGTACCAGCTTTTGTCGTTTCCATATTGTAGGAAATGTCCCCTCAGCCAAGCATGCATTAAATAGTTTCGCAAATGTTGGCGTATTATAAGTGAGAGCTAGTTTGAGTGCTCTGTTTGGTACCCCGTCCGGGCCAGGAGACTTGCGGTCTTGCAGTCTATTCACCGCTTGAAGGACCTCGACGACGGTAACCTCGTCAAATGAGTATAGTGCGGCGCCTGATGTGGGAGAAACTAGCTCCCTTTGCGTGGGAAATAAAGTATATACCACGTTTCTGAGAAAAGAGGGGCATGTTTGTATGTATGTATGTGTATACGTGTGCGCATATGCAAGTTTGTAAATCATTGGAATAATACTTTAAGCACTTAAATACCTCACTCCTTTGACACATCGGCGGTCATCACTGCATTAATTTAAGTAAAGAGCATTCCTTTTTTGTTTCTTTTTCACAGACGAACTTCGGCGAACGCTTCAACACTGATAAAGAAAAATACATAGAGCAACAAAAAGTAGGTATCTTCTTCACTAAAATGTCGTCGAGTAAAAGCAAACATAAAAAATGTAATGGAAACCCATTATTTTTGCCCTTAATGCGTTTTGTGAATTAGTTTTTCGATAATTTTGACTTAAAAGCCTTAGCAGGGAGTAAGCTCAGTTTTAGGTATACTATAAAAAGTGTTTCCTCTTAATTGCTAAACGAGTTGTACTGCTTTTTTTACTCATATGTATGTACCTATATTAACTTTGTTGATATAACGGTATATACTAACCGAGATAAATATAGACTTCAATATATCAAAATTATCAGAGTGATAAAAGAAAGTCCAAGGACGCTCAACAAACGAAACGTGCCATTTCGCTTTTCTAAAAAACAAAATTAGCTTAACGAAATGATTTCGCAAAGGTTCGGTAAGACGCAATTCCGAACATAGCTGAGCTCGGACCTTGGCTTGGAAAATGAGCAGTAAAGAAGATATATTGAACGTTTATTAATTGAACTCTACCTTTATACTTTTGTTTCTGAAAAGCTGTTGTTAAAAATTCAAAATCAAAATTCATTAAGATTATGTTCAAGAGCACATTTTCCACTGCCCTTTGATCCATTTATGTGAAGAAAGTGCTAAATCCCATCTTAATTTAATCTGCACGAAAATGTGCTCAAGCACCTGAGTTAAAATTTCTCAAGTGAGCCATCCGAAAATGTTTAAGATCTTTGATACATATTTTCCTGCGTCTAATGAATATAATGTGGCTCATTTATGCTTGAAAATCATAACTTAACGCCCGTACTCTCACGTGCGGGTGATGAGTATATTCATAACATGCATTCCCGATTCGATCCATTATTTTTTCTAAACGGCATTATAAAGATAGCTGATTTTTTCTCCTCCGATTTAAATTTCTTGGTTATCGTGAAACTTAAACATACGATGCGTCCTTGAGAAATTCATTTAGGACCATTTTCCCCATCTTCAGTTAAACCCTTATTCTAAGCTGGTAAAACATTAATTTTTACGGTTACGAATATTACAAACAACTTTTCGTATTCTGACTGCGCATATCAACGTTATCTGCTTAATACGTGGTTGTTTGAACATAAAAGAACAAAAAAAAAATCATGTTAATGTACACGATTTTTTAAACAACATCCCCGATTAACTCATACAAACAGGCAACATTTGGTTAATTCGTTGTAGTTCTACCTGTTTCTTTGAAAACCGCCTTACCAACGCATAACTTTAAAACACATGATTACATACGAAGTATGTACAGTAGGCCGGGTCGATTTGTGGGGAGGCAAAAAAATCGCCCATTGCTCTGTGAAAATCATATTCTAGGTATCAAAATAAGAAACTTTGCCGAAGGAACCATACCTCTAAAACGAATTCTGATGCCCCCCCCCCCCCCCCCCCTTTGGGTCGAACTTGCAAATTTTGAAAAATCCCACTTTGAAATGCCTATGTTTTTTCTTTTTGGAGTTTATTTTTCTTTATTTCATTCTGAAAAAATTAATTTAACTTAGTAATAAAAAAGAAATTAAAAAAATATTAGAAATTATCGTTTTTACAACCCCCTTTTAAAACCAAGGCATCACTGTGATGCATTTGCATGTCGTAAACATAGTTGTGTGGGTTTTTTATTCAACCGTTTTAAAAAATGAAGGTATCACTGTGACACAATTGCAGATCGTAAAATTGCTTGAGTTGTTTTTTTTTAAGCCACCACAAGACACAGCAGGTAGAATTGAAATTGCCCCTACCCTATTTCGACCCAAAGGGGGGGGGACATCAGAATTCGTTTTAGAGGTATGGTTCCTTCGGCAAAGTTTCTTATTTTGATCGCTAGAATACGATTTTCACAGAGCAATGAGCGATTTTTAAATCGACCCGCCCTAATGTACAGTGCGTAAAGCAAAATATGCAAAAGAAGGCAATTGGGATAAGGTTTACAACAACGAAGGCATGACATGGCTGAATGCGTTTGTAACACTTTCAACCATCGTAGGAGTGCGGGTTCAAATCCCACTCCCGGGAGAAAAGGCTTTGAAGAGATTTACAAGGTATACTCGAAACAGCTGTCGCCTTGTCCGTCCTGATGTCACGTTGTTTAAATTTTTCCCAAATTATTAAATACATTCATATTTGTTAACACAAAATTTAGTTCACATTATCATTTTATTCTCAATTGTGGACCTTTGTTTTAAACAGTTTAGCCATGTAGGCCAGAATAGCGATTACACGAACTCGTAACGATTTTCTGTTACATAATACTCCGATAACAAATTGGTAACGTTCGGAATTAGTCACTAATCTATTGGTTATCGAAATTTACGTTTCCCCCATGGTAACTGAAGCTTCGCGTCTCAGTCAAGTGTAAGCAAAAGTCAGATGTTTGGCTAATTTTCGTATTATGGCGAAAATTAGCAGTTCGATACATCACTATGCTGCTACTAAATAAATGCACAACAACAGTAATGCATGCAACCACACATATGGACATGCAAACATCAAAGCAATCAGTTATACATACATGTAAACAGCGAAGCTAACAGCAACGAGAATATTTCACATACATATATGTAGGCAGCAGCTTACAGCAGAAGTTTCCTGCAAAAAATGTGATTAGTCTAGGAGTATGCGACCAATGCCAGTTTTGATCTCTTTGTATGAGTTGAACTGTTCTCTTTTGTTTGAGTATGTCCTATGAAGAGACTGATTGTACCTATTTATACACGAAAGGGATCGATAGGACCAATCCCCTTTGTACCTATATAGGAACCTATGACGACTAGTCCCTTTTCAGTTCAAGGAGTAAAATGTAAGCAAAAGATGTATCCAGGCGCTGTAAGTCCTGCCAAGATTCAGAAACAGTTTTCTATAAAAATGGAGTGCGTTGAGTTAGGATTAGAAGAGGGTAGTGTTTATTTTTTTTTTAATTAAAAGATCTTTAATAAAACTTGGTTTTTCCTAAAGAAAAAATTAGTGCAGCCCTACAATTCTGTAAAAATTTACAAGAAATACCCCTTACCTCCGGTGTGGGGAAGCAAATGATTAGCATTTAAAGAAGCAAAATAATGTTTCTAAATTACAAGCTAATGCGTTCTGGTTTATACAATGATTTTCTATAGTTTATATACAGATTCTTCATCTATGTTCCTATGGTAAATTCATGTGTACATGTGTATGTCTATAACCCAAACGGCTGAATCTTTGAACTCAGCTTTATGCTCTATTATGTTGTAATATTTAGGATAAAATAGTTTTACAAATGGGACAGGCATCGAGATACATATGTATGATTAAATATTTAGAATTCGAGCAACTACTCTTGGAGCGAGATTCTTGAAACTAATAACATGTTTCAGAACCCCATGACAACACAACACAAGGGAAACAAATTTTCGCTAGGGATTGTGAATACTCAAAATATTGCCCAAGCTTCGAAATTAACCTAGGCGAACAATTACCTATTATTTTAATAGTCAAATAAACAACAGAAAAAGTTATTTTGCTGTTGAAACAGCCAAGGAAATGAATTCATGAATGAAACAGAGAAATCAGTTAGATTGATTGAAAATCTATAATTTTTACAGAATATTGTTAGCACTTTCCACTCCTATATAACTCCAGAGATGCCCTCCGACGCCATCGTGATATCTGGTATTGTTTCTTCGTAGCATGCTCTCCTGAAGGTGATCGAAGTGTCAGGGTATATGACTGTTAGTCCCAATCTACTACCCATGTCCAGTACTTTCTTTATCTTGGATTAGTCTTTGGCATTCCCCACTCAATAGCTCTTGAGCTAAAACATGGCAGGTGAATGTTTGTCGCTCCGCCACTCCAGTATGCTATCGCTGGGTGCCGGGTAGCAGCTGATTATGGCGGCGTGTTGTAAAAGGGGTCAGATGTGGCCGGTCCACTACCTTTACTAGAATGAAAAGCCATACTTCCAGGCAGGAACCAAAGTACAGTGGTTCCAGAGCGGTTTTTCGTGTATTTTTTTCTGTCTTGGGGCCAAGCTGCCATAAAGATGTGAGTCATTTACCAATGTATGAGTCATTATCCAATATTTTTCAATAAAATTGCATGTTTTACTGTATTATCAATCGATATGTATGCACATTGGGCTGGGTCGATTTGTATGGACGAAAGTTAACCGATATCGCGCCATCGATTTTTCGATAGGATTTGGGCTCAGGAAAAAAAGTTCCACTACGCATACCCAAAAAAATAATTTTCAAGCCTGCGAAATTTCATTTTTTTTTTTTACTTTTTTTCGACTGTTTTTAATTCTAAATATTTACAATTTACTAGAGCTTACGATTTCTTCTCGAACACAAGCGAGATTTTCGAGACCCGAGAAATCGAGAACTCGACTTATCGCGAGATTCTCGTGTCTCGAAGTAATCTTAAATCTCGCAAGCTTCTCGGCATAAATTTAATTTGGTTTCGAAATAGTAAAGTTGGTAAAGTAAGCTTTACCATTTTAAGAAAAAAGTATCTTCTTAAGGAGTTTTGAACTAAATAAAGAAGTGTCGTAAAATACCTGTCGATGTATTAGCTAAACAGGTTTAGCTGGCAGCTTAAGTTAGGTTGAAGTGGACTAAACTGAATGTGTCCATAGTAGTTACTATATTTTCCTCGAGATCTGTAAACTCTGCGTTCTGAAATCCACGGCTTTTCTGCTTGACAGAACATATGTGACTCCTATCTGTTTTTAGTTTCTCGCAAGCGGATTGGGACGTCAATCGTATATTCATCAAATACGACACCCTCCTTTCCAACTCATCGGCCTTTTCGTAAACTTCCAGCCCTTAATAACCGGGAACCCAGTATAGACGAATGCTTCGACCCCCTTTTGCATGCGTTGAAGTTATTAAAAGCCCAAAGCACACTAATTTGTGTATGATTTCAATTTGTACGAGCATATCCATAATTGCATACCTACATAGGTACATGAACATTTTATATATTTGAAATTATTTATGTCCATATGTATGTATGTACATATGTACATAGATCAAGCAATTACTCCCAACTGCATGCAGCCCCTTTTGGCCACAGGGAGTCTTCTCCAGCTTCCGCCTGATATATGTACATACAAACATACATATGTATATGGAAAAATATTAGACTGAAAATACATACTTACATACATTCATGTACCTACATATAACAAACCACAAAAGCGCATCATAAAATGCAGCCATTATGGTCCGTCCATCTACTTTTAGAGCATTTGAGGTATTAAACAACAGTAGAAGAAAGGTTCAGTTATAGCATAAAAAGAAAAGCGAAAATAAAAATGAATAAACGCCATTGTTTCTTTATAGAATAAGAAATGCACAAGCAATATACACTCACACGCACAAATTATACTTGGATACGTTTTTTACAACATAAACCGTCCTTTAGAGCCCGACCGAACTTTCGGCTTCGATTTACCGTATTCAGGGCCGTAGAGAGAAAATCCGGGCCCGGGAATAAATAATTTACGGTCCCTCTATAAAAAATCCACTAATACATTTTATTAATTTGATTTAATGACGTCTTATTCATGAATCATTATTGATGGATTACATCATTTTTTATAATATCAAAATTTAACTGTCTTTCCAAAACGGATTCAACACAAAGCGTGACAAGTCCTGACACTCGCTCTTGAGATGAACATGATATATGAAAGTTTTTGATTCTTGCAAAGACACTGAAAGAACGTAGTGCAGAACACTGACAGGTATAGTGCAAAAGATGCGTAAAGCAACACAAGTGTTGGGGAAAATCGTATACAGATTTTGAACATATATGGCATTTAGCAATTCCAATGGTGACCTTTTCAAAATTTGCTTCGTAAATGAGCTTCAAGTGAACTATTTCGCATTCTAAGCTTTGAGAAACGTCCCACTTTTATTTTTCTGCAAATTTTGCTGTGCTCGCCCGAACCGTAGTTTCATCCATGTCTTCAAATTGCCACAAAAAGGAAAACGTCTCGTTCAAATTTCTCATAGCTGCAAATCGGTGAGTAATACCTGTAATTACCGAATCAACGATCAACGAGAATGAAGTGTTTTTAAAATCAGACTCTGGATCGTCCGTAATCATCTCATTTCCATTATCTTCAAAACCTCTTTTGGGTTTTCTCTTTCGAATGTCCGGAAACTTTGGCGAGATGTTCAATTGAATAGCAACTGTTTTGCATTCGTTTAAAATTGTTTCCCATTGGTTCCTGATCAACTTCAAATCAGCTAATAAGGCATCTAGATGTCGGAAAGTCAAATTTAGCTTAAGTAATGCGTTTAGGGCTTGTGTTAATCCTGGAACATGGTTTGCGAATGGTCTGATTACCTCAATTCTAGCCGACCACCTAGTGTCTAAAAGACTGTGAAAAAAGCTCGGTACATTTTTCTTTCAGGATGTCCCATCGTTGTGGACTGCTGAAAATAGTGAAACATTTTTGTACAACTCCGAAGAAAGTAATTGCAGCCGTACAACGTTCTGCAGCATAAACACCACATAAATTGAGACTGTTGTTTGCACAAGGCGAGTAATCAGCATTCGAGTTTTTGTCGAGAATGTGACGTTGTGCTCCGTTATAAGCTCCTTTCATATTGGCGCCGTTCTCGTACCCTTATGTACGACAATCTTTTAATGGGATTTCATGTTTACCTAGAGTATGGCAAACTAAATCAGCAATTTCCTGACCAGTTTTTTGGTTAGAATTAGAGCTTACGATTTCTCGAACATGTTCGAAAAGAAATTTTTCGCGAGTCTCGTCTTCTCGCGAGATTCTCGAATCTCGAAGTACTCGTAAGGCTAGCGAGTTTCGCGACATTCAATTTAGTCGATTCATTGGCTGTTTTATATAGAGCTTACGATTTCTTCTGGAGCACAAGCGAAAATGTCCACAAAACCACAAGTAAAAAACACCGCAATTTATAGAATACAAGCAATGAAGCGACTGAATAGAAAGTCGAGAAGCTCGCGAGAAACCGTGTTCTCGAAGTCTCATTAAAAAAATAAAATATTGCGAACAAAATTATATGTATAATTAATATGTTTTAAGTTAAGTGTCATTGGAAAGCAATAACATCAAGTAAGAAGTCACAAGTAAAAGAAAACA
The DNA here is from genome assembly GCF_040869045.1 of Eurosta solidaginis. Lineage (NCBI taxonomy): Eukaryota > Metazoa > Arthropoda > Insecta > Diptera > Tephritidae > Eurosta > Eurosta solidaginis. The sequence continues at coordinate 121,195,033 of NC_090322.1, read as the reverse complement.
AGTGTGTAAAACTTGTCCATACATTAAGTTTATGTCGACAAACTCGCGAGATTTATGAGCACTTCGAGACACGAGAATCTCGCGAGAGGTCGAGTTCCCGATTTCACGGGTCTCAAAAATCTCGCTTGTATGCGAGAAGAAATCGTAAGCTCTAGTTACAATCCACGAAAGCCAAAAACCGTTCTTGAATTGAAAAATTTGTTGCGAATTGAAATGAAAGTAGCGCAAAATGAGCATAGTCTGTTCAACGGGGCTAGTATCAGGCGCAAAATACTTGGTTTTCGTGCGTTGATCGAATATAGTTTTCCTCACGTGTTTTGCACAAATTTATAAACAGCGTTTTGAGCCAGCTGCCAAATGAAATATTTATTCTTAAATTTTAAGGAAAAGTACTTTTCAGAATGTTTTTCACATTTCACTATAATATTAATACGAAATGCAGATATTCGGTGCTTTTCAAATTCGGCTTAAAAATTGCAAATGGAAGAACTAAAGACTATCCTGAATTAAAAAAAATGTCTTAGTACCTCTAAATCGGGGGGCGCCCTCAGAAACCCTGGGTTCGGGGGGAATCCCGCTATTCCCCCTACCCTCTCAACCCTACGGACTCAATCAGTATATGTGAGGTCCTCGTGGACCGGCCAGTTCAACCTAACCCTCCCCTTTCGTCGGGCCAGACCCTATCTATTTATGTATAGGCTAAACGCACTAGTGTCAGGACAGTGTTAGTGATGGGACACTATGCCCTTCTCTTGCCAATAATAAAAATACTCCCTATACATAAATAGTTTCAAATAATAACACAATCGCAATCCTGTATACCTATTTCTTAAGAATGCTCGTCCAATGGCTCTTTTTCCTCCGGGTGACTCCCAACAACAACCAAATCGATTTCGGTAAAATACCACGGAAAACCATGCATGCCTTGAAATTCGAAGGGATTTAAAGTTTCTGTCACACAGGTAAGACACCGTCTTGAGACAGTCGATCGACATTCATTGACTTTGACGCTGGGGTCAGTAAACCAAATTGATTTCGGTAGAAAAACACGCAAGACGATGCACGAAAATCTACCAACATTCATTAACTGCTGCTCAGCCTGTATCTTAGCTGTATCTGTAGCTTAGTTGTATCATATTGTAACGAACTTTGGGAAATTCTGCTTATTTCAACCCTTCTTTATTTAGATTACTTTGGGAGTAGTACTTCACGACCAATAGCGTGTTTAAATCACAACTGACTCGTTATTGCTCAGCTTGCGCTGCTTTTATACTCTCGGTTTCCTCGTTAACCCATTTCTCCTAAAGTCTAGTAATTTCTCGAACAGTTGTAGCTCATGCTTGGTTAGTTACCAGCTTATATAAGTACATGTACTCATATTGGTAATTTATAGCCATATGCGTGTGTATGTGTGAGTAACTACTTCGGCTGATGACTACATCTGTGTGTGTGAGATAGCTCTTCGTCGCCTCCTACATAAGTGTTGCTAGCTTTAATGTGTACACGTACATAAGAGTGACTGGTTCATGTTTTTGTTGTTGTGTGATTATTTACTAACAGCTAATGTAATGATGCTAATATTCGTCACAATATTTTAGTATGAAACCATTTTTGTTCGAACTATTTGTTGTAATTCCACATACGATTTTGTTGTACTTTTTATTGATGTTGTGGTGAAAATTTTCTAGAATTCAGTTGCAATTATATATATCGACAGCCACACTGCAAAACCCTGTATGTTCAAAACCAAAAAGTTTTCAGAAGAGAGAAAAAACTGTGATAATTTTTATCATATGAACCGGACTTTTTTCAATGCCATACTAAAAGCAACCATGCAATTTTTGGAGCCAATGTTACTTATGTATTTGCCCAAATAAGCCTCCTACGCTAAATTTTGTTACTTACAAGAATATGCATGCATTGGAGAATAAATAGTTATCACTTATTAACGTACTTAAACTTTATTCGAACTTAATGAATTCATCAAAAAAAGAAATTAGCAAGTTTACATAACTGGAGGTACAAAAGTTCAGCAGGTCCGTAAGTCTACTTTATGCCTCTTTTCAAATCTAATGACTAAGATTGTCATAGAACGCATGATAATCTTTCGGAATCATATTTTTGAGATCCTGTAAGTGTTTAAAATTTTCCTCTTTCATTTTCAATGATGAATTGTACAGCCTTCTAACGATCCCTTCAAATGAGTTCTTCCTGCTTCTCTTCTCAAGCAAAGTCCACTCTTCATCGAATGAGAGTTTGTAAAAAAAATTGCCCAGATGGCGTGTATTTAAGTCATTAACTTTGGGGTCTCCAGTCGAGCGGCTTGGTCGGATGGAGTCCATTAGTTCCAATTTGATGATTCTTGTTCATTTTGTAATAAAGTGCCGATGCATTGAACCCGTTTGAACATAGGAGGACTCCTTGCATTTCCAGTGTCGGAAAGAAGTGGGGCACATTGTTGTCCCCTTCTTTCTCTTTTCGTGCCGCAGTCTTCCGCTTTTGATGAGCTTCATAAGCCTCGAACAAACAATTTCAAGCTTTGAAACTCACGCTCAAGATCACATTGATCTTTTCTAGGTTTATAAATTGAAAGACGTTGTTGATTGTACACCTCATCAAATTTTGAGTAAGAAAGTGCACATCTCCCAGTTTCACTTTTGTAGAGATTGTAGACATCCCTCTTGGTTTGGAATATCGGCTCGAAGTAAAATTTAGTTGTATTTTTGCGGCAGTAATGCGACTCCATGCGAGGCAACCTGCTGAAAAAGTTATTGAGGTTATCAACCTTTGCTCTCATTGCAGGAGTTTGATGCCTCGCTTTTGAGGAGATAACTCTTTCTTCAGCTACGCCAACTTCCACTTCTTCTTCGTCTTTGTATGCAAAATTCTGCTCATTTTCGTCAATACAGCTCTTCACAAAATCAAAAGTTACATCAAAAGTTTGACAGAACTGTTTGGCGCAAACGCAAACTCTCTTTTCTTGAAGTTTGTGGTGGTAGTACAACGTTCGGCTCCTTCTAATTTTTTTAGGGTATTTACGATGAGAGATCTGCAATGGCTTAACAACATCCACCAGAGACGAAACAATAGTTCTCTTTTCTCCCCATGTCTTGTTTTTCCAAAAATTACTGTGCAGTTTCTTCCTATCATCTTCAGAAAATCGGCGGCACTGGAGCGTTTTATCTTTCAAACTTCTTTTGCAGTTGCATGGAGGTTGTAGTTGTTTTGAGCGGCGCTCAACCTTGTAGTCCCATCCACAGTTTTCTCCTTTATTTTTTCTGATTCCGTGGTAACTTTCACCCATTTCTCTTCTTTTTTTCTGTTGGCTCGATTGCCAATTCACGCCCATTTTTTTTTTTCATTCACAACTTTAACAAAAACAATTATTAAGCTTAATTTAAACATAAAAAGTTATAAACTTTATTAATATAGCGGATCAAAGCGCTACTGTGGAGATCGAACTGAGGTAAGAGCAATTAACATTTTTCTAACTAGCAAGCCACAGGAAGCGGTACCGTAAATATGTAATAAAAATATGTATGTAAAAAAGTGTATAAACTAATAAGTGTGTAAGATTCCAATAAACGGTAGTTACAATGTTTCTTCCTTTCTTTCCTTGCAGGGCGAAAAAAGGGAGGTATTTTTTTTTAGCATATAGTCATATAATAATACTCATACTACCAACAACTTTTATCATTACTCTATTTACTCTCTCATATCTCATATAATTTGTTTATCGGTATAACTTCTCTAGTTTTGCTCATTAGTTTCTTTATCAGTAGGCACCTTACTACCAGCCCATTTTCCAGTGTTACAACAACTCCCAATTGATGAGTGTGACGTAGAATGGAAGAGAACCCAGATCTGAGTACTATGATACTATTTTTGTTTATAATTAGATTACAAAGAAAACCAAAAATACTCATATTTTCGAGGCAAGGTCTTGCTCCATCACAGTCACAATAACTTACAGGGATTTGCATTGTGATTTGAAGATTTCAAACTTACAGGTCTTGGCATGGCGTAGCCCAGGGTTATTTTTTATAAGCGCGGCCGAAGGCCGCCTATGCAGAAAGTTGGTATGGATTATTAGCCTTTTTTGGTCGCGGCGATTTTAAATCTAATTTGAATTTATTTCACACGTAAAATGGGGATTTTGTGTTGGGGATTTTGATTTGGGGATTTTGTTTTGGGATTTTGATTTTGGGGATAACGTGGTAGACCCAGGCTCAGATCCTTATTTTTGAAAAAATAGTGACTTACAGGGTTTTGAAGTGGGGCTGTCGATATGTTGTTATCGTATGACTTCGTTATCCAAATTCTTCGAGTACCCTTGCTCACAAAATTTCGGTTACTTCGAAGTCATAGCTTCATATTTACGCCCCATTTTAGGGTCTGAGGCCGAAGAGTACATTTCTTATTTCTCGATTTGGCTAACAAAAAAAAAATATTGTGAGCGCTTTGAAAAAGTAGGGCAAGAAAGGAGTATTTTTAAACCTATTGTAATAAAATTAGCTATCTCCGTTGGAAATATAATAAACTTTAGTTTTATAAATAAAAAAATGTATCAATTAAATGTTTGCCTAAATTATAAGCGTCCAGATATGGTATTTAGACTACTTTGGGAGTAGTACAATTATACTTCAAATGACGTACTTCACAAAAGCGTGTTCAAATCCAGCTGATTTGCTTCCTCAGCTTGTGCTGCTTTTATACTCTCGGTTTTCTCGTTCAGCCATTTCTCCTAAGGTCTACTCATTTCGCGAAAATGTGTTCTAGAACAGTTGTATCTTATGCTTGGTTACCAGCTATATGAAAGAAGGGGAATGGCATGGACGCAGAAGCGTTGCAAATGTCCTATCTCAGATTTGGTTCGGAAAGCGCCCCAATCCAAAATTTTATTCAAAATACCCGTATCTCTGAATTATGTTTAATAATCCCCAATCTCATAACATGTTTTAATACTCACTATTTTAAATTTAATTAAATGTATTTTCTGCCGAGTAATGGGGTTTGGACATCTATATGAAAAATGCCAAATTAATTTATAATAAATATTTTATAAAACCTATAATATATTCATTAAAGAGAAAAACTCAAAAAATATCGTACTTAAATTCAAGTCTCCACCTTTCTTTGGAAATACCCAATAATTATCATAAAAATTATTGCTATCGGCCTTGAGCTCGAATTCGAACCTCGAAACCTTTAACAGCCTTATATTTAAAAATTATGTGTACGCTACACTATTACTATTTGCACTATCACTTATAGCAAGAAAATGAGGTGATCTCAAAGTTAAGGAAGGCGCTAAGTGTCCGCACACTTTGTTCTTACTACCCTGCAGTCAAAAGCTAAAGTAGTCTGCAAACATTTAAGTTCATTGACTAGAATTTTGTGGGCTTATTCATATTAGTCAGCTTTTGAATAGTTAATGGTCTAGAATTTTGTATATCAGTCTCGAGAAAATGCGCGAGCGCAAAAGTCCTCTACCAGGAGTCCAAGGAAACTACTTCCACTTTGGGCTAGACCATAAGGAAGTTGCTGTTAGAGGCGTAGGTTCCACATTACAGCTGAAAAGATGGTTGGTGTCATGTGGGTACACATCGCATGCAGGACAAACATTATGAATGTCGGCGTTGATTGTGGACTATTAAGAGTTTAACCTCGTTGTTTGCTTTTTAATGTTGAGCTATTTTACCTCAATATGTAGATGATGTCAAGGGTCGTAAGAAGACATCCCGGGGCAATTATGAGTGCAGCGTTCTGGTATGCCTGCAGCCTTTTCCACTGTGTGTTTTTTAGACCAGGCGACCTGACTGTCGACACGTAGCAAGCGTAGTGTTGTTCCGATACGAGTATATACTCGAGTACTTTGTGAAAGTACCGAGTATTTTTCGTAGTCGATTACCATCTGCAAGTACCTTGATAAGATATTCTACATTTGGCAATTTTAAGCTCCCATAAAAAATCTCTCAAAAAGGAATATTATATTCCGCTCTTAAATTGTCTTCCGGAAAAAAGCCAGCTTTTGGCGTTTTTCGTCGTTGCATTAAAAGTCAATCCGAAAGTTTTCTGCTTCAAAATACGTGCGCCGATAGCAGTAATTTCTGACTCTTCTTCAGGATTTGACGTATCGAAAATATCTAGCTGATAGTAGATTTACCAGGTGTGAAACCGCACTGATAAGGCACAATTAGGTCAATTCGTTGACTTAGTTATTATCTGTTACTTAAAAATTATAGATTTTTAGATAATTGAGTTTCACTTACAAACTAGCGGGTACAAAAAATCCTAGCCATTTTAATTAATGATACTGGCACACAAAAAACCCAAGAACACTCCATATTTAAAAAGACTCACATAATATTAAAATAAAAGTTGAAAACTGGGTCCTCCTTTTTCTAGGGGGCTGTTCAGAGACGCGTATTCAGGATTAAGAACCCTGAACCTAACATACTTGGGCCATTCAAAAGTAATGAATAAATGCACACACATTTCACAAACACTGTACTAAAATTGTATCTTACGTTAACCACAACTCAGTGTTTTTATAAAGGGCATTCGCAAAGATCGTAAACTCTGTAAACCTCACAAACTTATACGCATAATCGTTTCATTTGCGAGGTTTCCATAGTTACGAGACATTTGCGAGTTTGAGATAACTGCTTTAATAAGCAACGGATTGCTTTTCATAAGTTTTATTGAGCTTTTTAATGAATGTGACGAGCAAGTATCGAGTACTTTCCCTTGATACTTATTGTCGTACCGATTACTTTTTACAGGTATCGAGTACAAGGCGGTATCGGAACAATACTGGGCATGCATCTTGGAGGTGAGAGTGTTCTCGAACGTTATGACTAAGATCTTTGGGTGACTGACAGTCGGAGGCGTAACAACATGTCGTAAACAGAATGGTCGTGGATTTAGTCGGTGATAGTACTAGGTCGTGCGAGGTGAAGAAAACAGCAAGGCTGGTAAGTGAGCTATTTATTTTAAAATCTTTTTCGTATATTGAAGGCCCAGGCCCTGTTGCCAATATCGTACAGTCGTCGGGGTAGGAAATGATAGTAATTCCTTCTGGGGGAAAGGCAGCTTTGATATGAAGTAATAAGTGGAGATAGGACACTACCATGTTGCACCCCCTGTTTAATTTACTGCACCGCGATTATATGTGTGGTCGGCCAAAGCCTGTTTAATTTAGGAACGAAACATCAAATTCAAAGAGAATTAAACAGGGGGTGGCGCTATCCCCAATTGTTTGATTTGTACATGTCAAAGTTCCCTTCCCCAGCATGCCGACTTCTTGACGATAATGGTATTAGGCACTGGCTCGTAATAGACGAATTTCGTTCCAAAAGTAAATACTTATCTCCCAGTCTTTCCGTTTTTTTCAAATCACGCGATCTAAAATTATCGCCGACCAAGTCCACGGCCACTTTGTTTAAGACGTGGAAGGAACAGATGACGCAAATGTAAGAGAAAACTCCGTTTTCCATACCTTTTTAAATGCTAAATAAAATTTATATAAAAGAAAGTATGTAGATCTTGTTTGAATACCTCAACCGTATAAGAAAATTTTGTTACAAAAACAGCCAAATTAACAAAACCGATAAAGCTTTTCTTTGAAATTATGTTTCTCTGACCAGGATAAGGGGAAACAATAAATTATTTCATTTCCACAGCATAGGCACATTCGACTTTTAATCCCAAGTGATATTGTAACCAATTTAGGGATATTCCGACTATTATACACCTTCTGCGAACGTTCGAATCGATAAATTGTTGAATAAATAACTCCAATATTCAGTAATACAAAATGGTCTTTATTATACTACTTTGAGAGTACTTCACAATAACAATTATACTTCACAACTAATAACGTGTTTAAATCAATCTGATTAGTCATGCCTCAGCTTGCGCTGCTTTTATACTCTCGGTTTCCTCGTTCACCCATTTCTCCTAAGGTCTAGTAATTTCGCGAGCTTCATGCTTGGTTACCAGCCATATACATGTATATTTGTAGTTTGTAGCCATTTGCGTGTGTATATGTGAGTACTACTTCGGCTGATGATTACAAGTGTTTGTGAGTATCTCAGATATATATATGTGTTTGTGCATATCTCTCCGCTGCTTGTATGTAAATATGTGTAGACATAATTATTGATTTGTTTTGCATACACGTGACTGCTTAGTATCAGCTTAGAGATGATAGTATCCCTTAGCGTTGCTAATATTCGTCACAATATATTGGCCTATAACTTTATTTTTGTTTAGCCCACGAACAAAACTTATATGTTGTCAGAAAGAGGGCATTTTTGCGAGCTCAGCAGTGTAAAACCTGTTAATTCATTTTTTTGTTCACGTACATATGTATATAAGGAACTACTTGATGATTAATTTAGGTTTAATTGGTGTATTCAACAATTTCCTACGAAGACACGAATGAAAGCAATACAAACTGCCTTGCATTTCTCTTTTGAATTTTATTTGCTGGTGAAATCATTCGTTGCAGTAAAAATATTTATCGACTAGAAATAGTGAAAATGGAATATCTCAGCTAAATTTCGACGAATGTGTTATATTCGTGAGTTTTTAGACGCAAAATTATGTATGGCTTCCTAGTTAATACTCTTTTGTACATAGTAACAAGCAAAATAGTAAAGAAAATCAGTAAATGTTAATAAAACTAACATATGTGCCTCGTTAAACTTAATGTATGCACATCAGTGTGACCGCAAGTTATATGGACAATTTCTTTTTTCGTATTTTCACTTGGCAAACCCCGTAGATTTATTCCAAATTAGAAAAAAATTATACAGAAAAAATTGTAGATCGTTTGCATAATTATTGGGCGTGCCTTGAGCCCACAAAGTTAGCTAAAAATGCTATTTTTCTCATTATGGCTCGCTTTAATTGTTCTTAACTTCAGTAATATTTATTTTATAGAAAAACTTTATTCACAAATATTCTAGGGACTTATTTTTAATTTAATTTAATTTAATTTATTTGGATTAAAGTCGACACAGACACAATGCGGTCGACTACTAAGATATATAAAACATAAAATTAATGTTATAATTAAAAATATTTAAATTCAACCATACATAGGAAAGAAAGTACAAAATATCAGGCCAGACGTGACAGTATTGAATTATGCAACTCGGAAAACGAACATTCAAAACTGATGCAGTTATACAAGTTGTTGTAGTGCGAACACCAACTTCGCAGTGGATTATTTTTGGCAAAATTTTGCCGGCAAAGTGGTAAATAAAAAGACACAAAGTGCCTGGACGTTCTACCAGGAACAGCAAAATTTAGTCGACTAACAAGATCAGATGAGTCGATCTCGCCCATAATGAGCTTGTGAATGAACATTACCCCGAGTAAAGTTCTTCGATTTTCTAAAGTTGGCAGATTTATAAGGAGAAGCCTATTTCTATATGGTGGCAAATGCACACTAGAATCCCAGTTAAGACCACGTAGTGCAAATATAATGAATTGCTTCTGTACTGACTCAATACGCTTTATAAAGTTTTGATACCCTGGGCACCAGACACACGAACAATACTCTAAGATTGGTCGTACCAACGATGTGTAGAGGGTCTTAGTCAGATACGGATCATTAAACTCCTTAGCCCATCGCTTCACAAAACGAAGTATACCCGTTGCTTTGCTTACCATTGATGAGATATGCGTATTAAAAGTCAGTTTAGGATCAAAAAGAACGCCTAGATCACTTACGACAGATATACGCTCCAAAGGCGTGCTGATGAACAATGTTGCTCTGTATTAGTTTTCTTTAACATTAATATTTAATCCAGAAAAAACCAAATTAAAAAATAACAGCTAAATTTTCACATATTCTCGCATTCTTTGCCTGATGATTATTTATTTTATTAAATGGTTTAATTATAAAAAGTTTTGTACTAAAATCTCCTTCATAGGAAATTGTTTTTGATAGTTTTTGACTACTTGCAATATATATTGTTTTTGTTCCTCGTCTTTTGTGAGCATTGAGTTGTAGTCTTGCATCAATTTCACTGCTCGTTCAGCTGTATCGTTTACCACGTGAATGTCATTAACAATTAAGAGCAGTTTTAAAATTACTATCCGCAGGCCATAAACTTGGATAATTTTTCAAAAATGCTGTATTAATTTTAAAGCGAAGAAAAAAATTCTTTGACTCAGAAGAAATTAACTGATCAATTCCTCCTTCAATGACATGCATAACATTTAAATTTTGAATTAAGGCGCGTCATCTAAAGTCTCACGACTCAATGCCTTCACCATCTCCTTTGTTTTTAATCAACAGAAACACTGTTATCAAAAAAATGCTAAAGCAACACATTCAGGACTCAAGTACCATAAGTGGTTTTTAAATTTGTGTAATGCAACTTGAGATATATCAGCATACATTTTTTAAAAGAATTCAGTTTTTTCAAAAGCTGGAAATCTTTGTATGGTGCTTGTGCAGCAGAAGCATATATTAAAGCTTTCCTATCTTTTACTGCCAAATCAAATTCACGTCGAAATAAAATTGTTTTTAAGCAGTATATAGCTTTTGCCATCCATCTCCCGTGGTGGACAGCCCCAGGGGCGCGAAAAGCTGCATCGCGAATAGGTGGAGTCTCGCCAATTAATATTAGTGTTAGCTCAAGAAACTCCCTGTAATCATATCTTGGCTGTTTAGTTTTGATCGCATCGTTCACAAATTCAATTATTTTATCTTTATCTACTCTTAAATATTTTTGAACATCGTTATCTTCCATTCCAGACTGATAATTATTTTGGTTAATATTTCCCCATGTATTTTTAAATTGCTCAAATATTTTTACATTTGGGCTTTCGGTTTTGCTCATCTTAATTTCGAAGGCAATTTTTAATACGACTTCCAAAATTTGGTGACGGCAAGGTAGCCAAACAAGCTGCTTTTGAAGACTGTGTTCAATAGTCGTACAGATTCCATTAAAACAGCCTGTATTTACGGCAGTTGTGTCGAATATCAAGGCTTTTATATGATCTTGAAGTCCCCTTCAAATATAGCTCTACAAACAGCAGATGCCTGCTCTCTGCCAGTTCCACTTTTAAGTACGGGCACTTCAGGTAGTTGCTCCGTACGCCCGCATGAAATTATGATTGGAAGTCTGCCAACTTTTCCATTCCCAGTAAGAGCTGGTAACAGCTTTCCATCCCAGTGCAAAGAAATTGCACCAAGTTCGTTCTTGTTGAAACGTTCTTTTATATTTTTGAACTGTTCTGCTCGTATTTTTTCCCTTGCATTATGTATAGACGTTTTATTTATAATATAGTTTTATACTTCAAGACCGACTGTTTCCACCACAGATATAATTAAATGCACGGCTTTTCGATCACTGGCCTTGCAAACATCTAAAGCGGCTGCAAGTTTTGGAGTCATTATATTTTTAAATCCTCTAATTTTTTTGGCTGGCGTTGGCATTACTGCTTCTGCTCCCAAGACCTGCTAAAAAGGAATTAAGTGTTCTGGTTACAGTTTTGTTTGGTAACCCTGTGTGTTTCAGTTATTTCTCATCTACGTTTTATAAAATTTCATTCTCACGTTTTACTTATAATTTATAACCTTGAACTTACCTTATAGCTAGCAGCGATTTCGCCGGTATCGCTCTCCTAACTGCAGGAAAAAAGTTCAGCTGTTTCATCTGAATAAAGAGAGTAAAAATAAATATATGTTATACTATATTAAAAATAATATACAATTTCTTCTTACTAGAAGCAGCTAATGCACGATCATTCTTTTCTTTCCATTTTAAATGATTTTGCTGACATTCTTCCATTCTTTCTTCACTTACTGCTGCTTTGTAATCGATGTCATACATAAACTCCGGTCCACCTTTCTTTCTTTGATTCGCCAAAAATAATTTTTCCTCTGAATTTTTAATTAGGTCCAGTGCATTTGCACTTGTTATATCAAATAAGTCATCTAACTTCGACGTCCACAACTCTTCTCTTTCTCTTTACTTTTCCGATTTAATTTTAGAATTTTTATTCACTTTCCTCCATGCATTATATAAACCTTCAAGTTTTGTATGCAGTGTTGCTTGGTTCTAGTGGGGATTCGACCTTTATCCCAAAAAATATTCACTTCTTCGATCACTAATTTAGCACTCTCACGTAAATTTAATTATACTGCTCATAAATTAAACAAGTAAGGACGGGACTTCATACCTTTCATGAATGGGGCTGAACAATAATCTTATCCCGTTCGTAATCTCCAAATAATCGGATGTATAAGATAAGAAATATATAGTGAACAAATGTACATACCTAAACGATTTTTAAGATAAATATAAAATAAAAAATAGGTAGGTACTTTATGTGAGGATGCAAAGCTTCACGTTTTTTGTGGTCTTCATGTAAAAACTATGACTACGGAACACGTATTTCAAAAATATATGACGTAAACGTAACTTTTTGATGAAAATTGATGAATTTTGAAGCTTCTAGCTGTTAAAATGGGGCAGAAATTGCGCAAAGTTTCTTATCTGAATAATCGGTTGTATGAGATATATACTATGTATACCACCGATCCCAATGATTTTTTCAGGCATCAGTATATGCTACACACGTAAGCATTTGGTGAAATTTGAAGCTTCTAGCTGTTAAAATGGGGCTGAAAGTGCAAAACAAACAATATATTTATACTATATATACCATCATATATACATTATATATATCACCGATCTCTATGATTTTTTCAGACAACAATATATGCTATATACGTAAGCATTCGGTGAAATTTGAAGTTTCTAGCTGTTAAATTGGGGCTTAAATTGCGAAAATATATATATATATGTATATATTCTATATATATATATATATACTATATATACCACCATATATATACTATATACCACCGATCTTTATGATTTTTTCAGACAACAGTATATGCTATATACGTAAGCATTCGTTGAAATTTGAAGCCTCTAGCTCTTAAAATAGGACAGTAATTACGAAGAGTCTGATCAATCGGTTGTGGGGGATATGTACTATATATACGACCGATCTCATCAATTTTTTCAGACAACAATATGTGCAATATGCGAAAGTATATGGTGAAGTTTGAAGCTTCAATCTGTTAAATTGAGGAAGATATGACAAAAATCCTCTTTTTCTGAAAAATCGGTTGTATGGAGAATATATGCTATAGTGGTCGGTTCCGACAAATGTCTAATCGGACACCCAAATACACACGCTCACCAAATTTTATCAAGATATCTCAAAAATTGAGGGACTAGTTTGCACACAAACAGACAGACGGACAGACGGACATGGCTAAATCAACTCAGCTCTTCATGCTGATTATTTCAGTATACTTAACGGTGGGTCTATCTATTTTCCTTTAAGGACTTACAATTTTGGGTTTCGTGACGAAATTAATATACCATTTCATTTTCATGAAAGGTATAAAAATAATACCTTCATAACTTCTTCGTTAGAAGGTAGTTTACACTCACTTAAGTAAGGAGAAAAATAGCCTAACAAATGAATTTTTTCACGCAAAATTCTTGATGACATGTCTAATTGCTTTCAATGCACGACAATAAGCGAAATATAGTCGTCGTTAAGTAACAACAAAAATAATCAGGCCTGTTCTGGATTCCGATTCCGATCAATTTTTTCGGAATCGAAATGGATTGGTGTTCTCAATTTCGATTCCGACCAAAAATTATCGGCTTGAAAAGTATTGCCTCTGAGCAGTCGGAATGAAAATTAATTGGCAGATTATACACAAATGTTGCGATATTTGTCTTTCAAATAATTTTTTTTAAATTCTTCATTTTATTTGGAAGAGTTGTGTGTATTTTTTGTTTAAATTTGAGTTAAATTGGCATAATAAATCTTTCTTTAAAAACTTCTATCAAGAAATCTATTAGGCAAACAAATCGATGCTGATCGAAATGAAGTCGACCTGTTCTGAATTCCGATCCAGCGCATTTTTACGATTCGCACGCACAATAGCACGTATTCTTGCGTCTGCGCATCAAAAACCATATCTGCAGGCATTTTTTAATTAAAACACAATTTTATGATACTTAAACCAAAACACATAAACAAAAACAGCTGATTAAACTGGTTACCGAATCGGAATGAAAACGATTCGAAATCGACTTCGAATCGATTTTTTACAATCGGAATTGAGAACACCAAATAGAAACCGAGTCGAAATCAATGTCGTTTTACTTTTCATTCCGAGTCGGAATTCAGAACAGGCCTGAATATTCTGTTCTGCTACTCAGTAAGAACTAACGGTAAACTGTTGCACTAATTGTGTTGCAAATAATTATATGAAAATATGTTCGTATGCAAAGAATGCGAAGATATGTGAAAATTTCGCTGTTATTTTTTAATTTGGTTTTTTCTTTATTAAATATTAATGTTAAAGAAGACTAATACAAAGAACCCTTGTTCATGATATATGTCCCTAGAATATTTGTGAATAAAGTTATTCTATAAAATAAATATTACTGAAGTTAAGAACAATTAAAGCGAGCCATAGTGAGAAAAATAGCATTTTTAGCAAACTTTGCCTCAAGGCACGCCCAATAATTTGGAATAAATCTAAGGGGTTTGCCAAGTGAAAATACAAAAAAAAAATAACGGTCACACCAATGTACATATGTCTCGCAAAGAATGTATCATATAGTGTTTTTCATTGATAAAAAATTACCGCACTGCTTCCGTAACCGTACTTTAACTTATATCTAACCCTTAAAAAGATATTTCAGATTTCGTTAATCTAGGAGCATAGGGTCTTCTTTCACCTTGAATGGTTATTAAAGGAATGTAAAATTTCCCCCAAAGCTTCGCTCAGTTTTGCATACATTCACAAGCAAGATTTTACTGTGCTACTTGGCCAGTTTTCCTACAAATTGATGGACCTACATGTTTTATGCCAACAAACTTCCAACCAATTTCTAGTTTAATTTTTTTCTACAATATTAAATATTACGCATCAACTTTCTGATTTATAGAGGTCCAAAAATTACAAAAAATCATAAAAGTGAACCTCGTATTGTTTGTGAACTAGGCTTAACAAACAAGTTTTAAAACGAACTCTGATTCTACGGAAAAATTCCTATATTCAAAAATATTTTTAGTCGCTTTGCATAGCTTTTTAAAAGGAGCGTAAAAAACCTCCAGTATTTGTTTAAACTTAAAGATCTACAGTTCCGCTCTAGAGGTTCAATGACTACCTCCGAACTGATGCTAGTCGGATGCAGAGCGGTGACAGTTAGCAACCACACTTGTACCAATAGCGCTTAAGACTGGATTAAATGTATTTACTTTTATCAATCAAGGGGTGCAACTACGGCAAAGCCACCTACTACTGAACTATTTCAGAACGCGTTCAAAAATAATACATAGGGGGGTAATTGCCATTTCATGACATCAAAATGTTAAAAGTGTCATAAACAAGCACTGCGAACTATGTAGTGCGATTCGCTTCAGGATTGAAGCCGAATATTCATTTCGGCTTCGGTTCGAAAATGCACTTTCGGTCGAGCTCTATTGCCTTTACAATATGGCCAACCGTTGTTGCTAAATTTACCTTTTCTTTGCCAAGCTCAATAAGGGCAACACGCCAAAAAAAATAATGGAAAAAAACATCATTGATGTGGCATTTTAACTTTTCATTATTTACCGCTAAAAGCTTCTTTTGCAAGTACAATGTCATAAAGAGCAAAAGCAGTGATAACTTAATGGCGAATGGGCAAATCAAGAAAGTCACGATGCTTGCAATATTCTTCATTTTTTGCATTATACTTACCTTTAAATGGTGCTATTAAATTTTTTCCCCGGTTTTTTCTACCTAGCTTTTAATGGGTTGTATGTATATATATGTATATGTATGTATGTACATATGAACATCCATACAAATGTATCTATGTATGTAACGGAACTTCAAATAGCCATAAGCTTAATTGAAACTTGAAAATTTGCGCACGTATCAAGGACCGCTTACAATGTAATAATTTCAGGTGACATAAGGCCAACGGACGTAAGGTCAATCCACTTTATTTTAGAATGCACACTAGGGTAATTGACACGTATTAAGGACAATGCAATAATTTAATGGTAGGATGATATAAGGTCAACGGACATAAGGTCAGTTAACCTTATGACCACTTCATCATCATAAGGCCAATTTACCTTATCGCCATTTCAATTGGTCATAAGGTCATTTGGCCCTTATAAGTGGTCATAGCGCCAATTGACTTTAGGGTCCTTCAAAATTTGGTATAGTCACAATTTATGCAATTTCCGTTTGGCGATGTGACCATTTCGAGAAAAATACCATTTTACGTAAATTTGCAATAGCTTTTTACTAGAATTTCCCATTGGAGTCAAGAAAGAATGTAGGAATATTAGCGCCGCGGAATTTTCGTTCCAAATTTTCTTTAGGCGCAAACATCAATCAGTCAAACAGTCAAGGTCCTTCACGCACAAGCAAATGGCGGGTATCTGAACATACTCGAAAATATGAAAATCTACAAACAAAATACATCGAACTAAAAAAATTTGTTTAAAATATTGGTTTGCAAAAACTACACTTTTACAGCTAACCGAACTAAAAATTGGAAAACAGTTTTTTATCACAAAAATTTTATAGGATAGATTACCGTAAATAATTTACTCAAAATAAAATTGCCTATAATAAAATTTAACTAATTGTGACGAATATGAGTGACACTAAGTGATACTCACATCCCTAGTCTGATGCTAAGTAAATAAAGTCACAACAACAATAAAGCAGATAGTCACCATTATCCACATCAGTGTCATTCATTTCATAGCACAATTGTGCCCTCTCAATTCACACGCATATGATTCGCTCTGTCGTCGGTAATTGAGTTAGTCGTCGCTTGGCACTTGGCGTAACAACATTGATGTTGGGTATCGGCTGATCGGTATCAAAATATGTATGAAAAGTTATGCGCGATACAAATGCCTGTTGTTAGCTCATTGCCTGCTAGTAAGCGACTAAATGAAAAATCAATTCACCCGCACGATCATCGCGACGATTGCGCTCTCACTAATACAGGTGCACTTTCAGTTTTGAATGGCCGTGATCTACATAAACGAATCAATCATTATGTCTACACATATGTACGTATACGCAGCTGAGAAGCAACGCACAAACACATGCATATATCTTATCTAACATGCTCACAAGAGAGGGCAATAATTTGTGCAAGTATTATGAGAAGCAATAAACATAGTTGTGGCTGGTGATTTTGTAGTTGATAACTAACTAGTAAGTTCTGGAATGGCAAGGCCTAGAAGTATGCAACGAGGAAATCGAACAGTATAAAAAGGCGACAGTAGCGGTGCGAGAGTTTAGTTTCATTTAAGCTATCTGTCAGTTTGGCTATTAAGCCAAAGTGAAGTACTTTAATAAAGGCCATTTTTCCATTATTCAATATTGGAGTTATTTATTCAACATTTTAGTGATTCGAACTTGGCAAAAGGGCAAATAAGAGGATTTGCAGTAAAATCGGTACAATTGGTGTCAGAAGTGGGATTGTTGAATAAATTCCGAAGATTGCGAATACAACTTGGACATGACAAAGTTGAGTGAGTTGAGGATCCAGCAACTGAAGAAGGAGTTGGAGAGCCGTGGATTGAATACAACCGGCAATAAGATCGAACTTCAAGCACGGCTACGAGAGGTAATGGAGTCGCAAGGAATTGATGTGGACGAGTGTGTCTTTTATCCTGATGGGAACGAGACAACAACAAAAATTGAAGAGTAGAACGGAAGTCCGAGTCCAGTCGCAAGCGGCGAGAATAATGCGATATTGGCTTTATTATCACAGATATCGGCAAAAATGGAAACCCAGGAAACACGCATTACAGAAATGTCATCACATCCACAAATCCACAAATATGGCATCCCAACTGGAATCGCAAGAGACACGCATAACATCTAAGATTGAAGCACAGGAGACGCGTATTTCCGAAATGTCTCCACAAATTTCAGCACAGATAACATCTCAGATCTCCACACAACTAGAAGAGCAGGAAGTTTGTATATCATCGAAACTGGAAGCGCATATGGAAGAAAAACTAACCCAGTTTCATGAAGGCTTCAGTGGTCGACAGGATAAAATAGAGGCCGAGATGGATGCTTTGAAAGATAGTATACAGAAGTTGCAACTAAATCGCCCAACAGTTTCAGCAAGCAATCCAAAGGTAAAAACACCATCCTTTGACGGTTCTGTTCCTTTCCAGGTCTTTAAGCTGCAGTTTGAGAAGACCGCAGCAGTGAACAACTGGAATGCTGAAGATAAAGTTGCAGCTCTATTCGTAGCATTGAAGGGGCCAGCAGCCGAAATCCTACAGACGATTCCTGAAGGAGAACGGAAGCATTGATGGCCGCTGTCGAGAGACGTTATGGAAGCGAGCATAAAAAACAGATATTCCAAATTGAGTTGCAAACCGTCACCAAAGAGCGAATGAGACTTTGCAAGAATTTGCCTCGGATGTTGAAAGGTTGGCACATTTGGCAAATGCGGACGCACCCGTGGAATACACCGAGAGGGTAAAAATCCAGAGTTTTATAAATGGCATACGGGACGTAGAAACGAAGCGAGCGGCATATGCAAACTTAAAACCCACATTCGCAGAAATGGTATCCCATGCACTGACTCAAGAAACAGCGTCGCTTTTGAGTAAGCACGCATACAAAGCTCATCGCGTGGAAGTGGAAAGGCCAGACTGGGTAGACACAATTTTGGAAGCATTGAAGGTTACGCAGCAGAAGAATAATGATGCAGTCAAATGCTTTAAGTGTGGAAAGTCAGGGCACATTGCGCGTTATTGCAACACCAACCCTAACAGTTCCAACAATGTGGGTGGTCGTAAACGCAGAGCTGAAGGAGATGAGCAGATCTCCAAGACCAATCAATCTCTATCTCACAAATTGGAAGAAGGTCAAGCAATCTTACTGTCGGAGGACATGTGGACGGAAAGGAAAGTGTACTGACTGTAGATACGGGCTCATCTCATTCCTTAATCCGATCTGACTTGGTTAACAGGAGAGTAAAATCGTTACCTGAAGCCAGGTTGCGTACGGTCACTGGCGAGTATAACCAAGTCCAGGGAGAAGTGGTATGTGAGGTATTACTTGGAAAGGTCACACAAATTCATTGTGGCAGAGATCGTTGATGAATTCATATTGGGAGTGGACTTCTTGGTTAACCAAGACATCAAGATCGATATGCAGAGAAGGGTGATGCGTTATAAGAACCAGGATATACCACTTAACTTCAGTTTGCAGAAAGAGTTCAGTAGTAATCGAGTACTGGTGGAAAAGACTCGACAAAGACCACGAAAGTCAAATGCAAAGGTTGATAGGTCGAATGGGCCAAATAAAGCAATATCAAAAGTACCTGCGAGAGAAACACTGGCATTGGCAAAACCTAATGGATGTACAAAACCGAAGCAACGAATTTCCCAGAAAGAATGCGAGGGTAGTTTCAAGCCAGAGCGCACTACTGTTGTGAAACGGGGGAACGATACTGATTATGCGAAGCCAATCCGTTAAGCGCAAGCTCTACGAAGTAGTTCATTGGCCCAGCAACAGAGTGCGAGGGAACGATCCAGGATAATGAGTAGTAAGATGAAACACAGGTACGACAAGGAAAATAATTGGGAAGGTTTCCGAGAGGGAGATTTGGTACTGATATACAACCCTCACCGGCGGAAAAGTGTTCCATCCAAGTTTCGGTGCAGTTGGGAAGACCCGTACAAAGTTGTGAAGAAGATCAGTGATACCATCTACCGCATACAAACTACTGGGAAACCACGGAGTAGAAGAGTGGTACATTTGGAGATGCTAGCGGCGTTTAGATCGGGAGATTTGTCTGATCGGGACGATCAGACTTAGGTGGAGGGCAGTGTGACGAATATGAGTGACACTAAGTGATACTCACATCCCTAGTCTGATGCTAAGTAAATAAATTCACAACAACAATAAAACAAACAGTCACTTGTATCTACATAAACGAATCAATCATTATGTCTACACATATGTACGTATACGCAGCTGAGAAGCAAAGCACAAACACATGCATATATCTTATCTAAGGTGCTCACAAGAGAGAGAGAAGCAATAAACATATATTTGCAATTACGCGCCAAAAGAAGATGCGGGCGACGAGTATAGAGACTCCTATACATACATACATGCGATGACTGCCCCACTATCATATTTTGGCAAATACTAGCTATCATGGCGCAACGATACAAGGTGGCAGCATGGAACAGCTGATTATAAACTTTTTTTATTTGATTTGATACATCAACTTCGGGCGCAGTACGATTTTGACATTTGCCCATCGAATTTACAAAAACAAAGTACATGGAATTTTTATTTATGTTTGTAGGTATGTCGCCATGCTGCCACCTGCATGATTCCGCTATGTTAGCTATGTACTATGTTAGTAAATAATCACAACACCAAAAACATTAAAGCAAGCCACACTTGTGTACATGAACACATCAATCATCATTTACACGCATACATAGAAGGCGACGAAGAATATCTCACATACACATATGTAGTCATCAGCTAAGAGCAGAAATTGATACACATACATACATACTCATATGGCTAGTACAAAAGCAGAATCTACAAATATACATGTTTATAGCTGGTAACCAAGCATGGAATATAACTGTTTGCGAAATTACTAGACCTTATGGGGAATGGCAACGGCTAAAAATATGGTTATCTGTAGTACCAGGCTCCAGCATAAAAAGGTACACTGGCTGCCGACTGATCGAAGTACATCGAACCAAATCTATTACCATGTGGTCTCGAACCATTATCTTGTGGCAGCCGAAGTACGTGCACTCCTCTGGACTGTCAAGAAGGTGCTCGCACTGACACAAGGTACCGCGACACTGACACCATAGTCCAAAAAACAAGTGGCACGATAACGATTGTCGCGCTGCTTCGAAAAAAGGGATGGTGTCTTTGAGATCATGCTGCGTAAGGGTGCGGCAACGGGCAGTGTATGTGAGCGTTATCGGGACCCGAAAAAGGAAGAGAAATGTGTACTTAGAAGTATAGCACGTAAGTCAGAACGGCGCACTATGGGGTAAATTAATAAAAGTGGTCTCAAAATCAAAGTTCTCAGCAATGGTTAGGGTTAGATTTACAGAACAAAAAACATTTTTTGCTGAATTCGACACACATCGTAATTTTTTTGCAAATGTAACAAGGCCAAGGGACGTTGGGAAATACCACGAGCTCCGTGCTATTTGCAGCAAAGCGAGGCTTCAGAAGAGCGACTCCGATTTGTGTTTTAACCTTTTGCTCGAGAAGACAATTCTACCGGCAGATCTATTAAACCGCGGTGGTACAATCTATTATAAGAGCGAACAATTGCTGGCTAATTATGATGATATTTATGTCATTGGATTTGATATAAAAACAAAATTAGTGGGTCTTGATATTTGCTGTCACCTCAAAATGAATCCGAGAGAAATTCGCCGGGAAGGACTTCGTCTATCTGATAATCAGCTGTAACAGCAAAAACGATTTTAGCTAGAATTCAAACTGGAAATAACTCTTGTAAACAAGTACTACTATGTACTGAGTAGGCAATTCGCTCTAGGCGGAATATTTATGTTCGTCATGCCGATGGCGAGTAGGAGGTATAACGATGAGCTCTAAAGATAGTACAATGAATAAAAGTCCAAAAGCTTCGAATAAAGGCCCAAAACTTTTCTCGCGAATCAAATATACAGCTGCAAACGAAAAAATAGCAGTCACAATTTTAATAAAATTTCATCATTTATATTCTTCCATTTTTATTATTGATAATATAAGAAAAAATGTTTCGTAAATTTGAGAGGTCTGCATGAAAATTTCGATTTTTTTACACTTTTAAAAATTTGTTTCAGTATGCAGTTTGGTAGCAAATTTCAGTGTAACATAATACAAGTTTTAAGTACCACAAAATTCGCACTGATTGTTTACAATTTTTTTTTTCAAATGGTGTTTTAGACTTTCTCCCATACGATGGTCGCATAGTTTTATTTTTTAAAAGCTTTTATTTACTTTCACTTTTGTTGTCTGTAATGGAATCTTGCAAGTTAAATTTGATACACTTCCCGGTGTCCGATTGAGCTGAAATTTTGCACATATGTATAACTCCGATTCTACTTTGTTAGAATTCGATAAATTAATCGATAACACAGTTATCGGTAAAGATTTGTATTTACTTTGGCATAACAGCCTAAGTCCCATACAAACCCGCCGGTACCTATCCGTGGATTGTGATATTTGGACGTGGTGAATCACGCGTGTCACGCGTGGTGAATCTCAACGCTTTCGAAAAGCGGAGACACAACCCTCTGTTGTATTTCTGTGTATAACCAACATAGCTGAATTTTTAAGGCTGTTTAACTCTGTAATCTTTTCTGTAATTTATTTTGCTTTTGGAAAAATTACCTATTTGAAAAAAACTGGCAGAAAAATATTGGCATAACAGCTTAAGTTAAATCAAGAATGGAAAAACTTGGAAAATTTGAGCAGATGTGGCAATTACGCGTGCCCGTTGAACGAAATATTGACAATCTATTGATAATCGCTAGGAAATTAGCGACATTCCATCAACTTAGCAGCACTTTAGCAATACTACTGTTATTATTTGGCCGCTCAAACACATCCATATTAATTGTGCATTAAATTTAAAATATACAACTCAAAAATGACTCCGGTTGTTATGTCCGCAGCATTTATTTGGTGCAAATACAACATAATAATTTACACGGCCAAAGCCATAATAATTTGCACGGGTCATCAATTCTTTCTCTGATACAAAAGCTGAACTACCAGCGCTACCGCCATCAGCTCAGTGTCATCATTGCCAGTAGCGCCAATAACACCAAACTCGTGTCTGACACACAAAAGTCGTTTCACTCAATAGCGCAAGTGAAATGTACTATGCACTCACTACTAAGTAACGTCAAATATTCGATTGGAGTCATTTCGTCAATGAGCTACCATTGAGCTGACACCGCATTGGCGCTGGCGCCATACAATTTACATCACTAAAATTGCACGAATGTCCAGGCTCATGACTTTGTTAATCCAGATGGTGAAAACGAAGACTCAAAGGAATGCAACCTTGCAAACAACAGCCGCCATTTTCAAAGTGTACAAATTCTGTGATACAACGTACGCTAACGCCGTTAGGCTGTTATCGGTAAGTGTTGCATACTTTTCTGCGCACTTGATTTTGTTTTACAGATTTTTGGCGATGGAATTTTAGCTAAGCGAAAGTAGAATTTTATTTTAAAACAGATTTAACCCACAGATGAGAGATCTGCAATAAGTAGTTGTAAACTGAACGCGGCATAGGCAGAGTTAAGATATTTAACACTGTTTGACATAATTTTATATGTGCTCTCTGTCAAAAATGCTTCAACTAACTTAGTCACATTTTATTTCGATTATGAATATGCCCCAATATATTCGGATTATGATATAATAAAATTAAAGAAAAAAATAAAATTAAAGAAAAAAAACTTTTTTAAAAATAAGCTTTTATTATTGGCTAATAAAATTAACTAAAAAGTAAGTTGGTGCATTAAAAGAAATGGATAGAATGAGAAACGTTACAAATAACTAAGTAAAGATTACGTAACTAATTTAAACAATATTTTACCCTACTAAAAATTTTAAAAAATTCCTATTTAAATTAAATTTAAGAAAAAGGCTTTTCTAAGAACAAGCTTCTATTACTTGTTAATAAAACGAACTAAAAAGTAAAAAATAAAATTAAAGAAAAAAAAACTTTTTTAAAAATAAGCTTTTATTATTGGTTAATAAAATTAAATAAAAAGTAAACAATAAATTGACTCTAAAGAAATATAACACTATATAAGTTCATTGTAACCTTTAACGATAATTAGGCTTTTTCGTCTGCGACAAAAAAATTCTATATTGTACATAATTATATATTTTTAACATTAAAACTTTACACCTAAATTATTAAACCTTACAGTTTATATCACAGTCCTAATTGTTCTAATAAAAGCGTGTTACATTGCGATAGCAAGAAAAGGAGATCCTAAATGTTCTTAATTATACCATCAAAATTCAACACGTTTTTTATTAGAACAATTAGAACTGTGATATAAACTGTAAGGTTTAATAATTTAGGTGTAAAGTTTTAATGTTAAAAATATATAATTATGTACAATATAGAATTTTTTTGTCGCAGACGAAAAAGCCTAATTATCGTTAAATGTTACAATGAACTTATAAAGTGTTATATTTCTTTAGAGTCAATTTATTGTTTACTTTTTAGTTAATTTTATTAACCAATAATAAAAGCTTATTTTTAAAAAAGTTTTTTTTTTTCTTTAATTTTATTTCAGCTACACAGTCCATCATAATTTTTTTTTTAATTACCGAAAGAGTATAATTGAAGAAATTTCTAAAAATTTCCAGTGCTATTTGCGTGTTCACAACTGTACATACGAAATTACTTTCCTATACCTCAGTGGCGGATACAGGGAGGGGCCGGCGAGGGGGGCAATCGCCCTCTCCCCCGCTCTGATCTGGAACTTATGAAAATTATAAAATTTTGTTTTACTTACATATAAAATTTTAAAATTTTAAGCTTTTATGTATGTATAATCTATAAGATCGTCCTAATGATAGTGTTACCAGAACATTGCTCACATAATTGAGCGACAATTGACCTGGAGGGTTGGCGCCAGGGTGCAGAAATGACAGAACGTACAATGCTCATGTATGTCGATAGTTCTAAGTTAACGAAAGGAGTCGGTTCTGCTGTTTACTGTTTGGGAGAAATCAAAAGGAGACAGGAGTTGCACATGATCCATTAAACAGAAAAGGCATGGGCAGAAGCGCAGCTGTAAAATTTCTAAGATCATGTGCAAATTCTGAGATATTGAATTCACAAAGTGGCTCTTATCTCTGAATCGAGAAGACTTAAGGCTCAGGATGGGCATACTAACTGGAAACTGCCTTTTGGCGTTACATGCTTATAAGTTAGGTCTCATCAGCAGCAGCAGATGCAGAAGGTACGAGCTGTAGGAATAGACGGTTAAACTAGTTTTGTGTTCATGTCCTGCGCTCGCCAGGTAAAGGCTCCAGCTTCTGTCCAGCTAGCTATCTATCACGAACCTAATAACTCCGCCCTCTTGATAAATACTAGAGGCTTTCTTTGACTTATTATACTTTTCTGCTTCTAGATCTGCGCCCGTACCATGTTATACGAACACGGATTAAAAACCAATTTCAATGAAATGATAAATATGATTCTTATAAAGTTGTAAAAAAAAACATGGATCTAATAAGTACGTATGGCCATTAGTAAACATACGTATGTAATTCAAAGGATTCACCATTTCAGAGGTATTGTTATTCAAAAAAATGGATTTCCATAACAAATCGTATAACACGATGCGAGCCCTAAAAGCTGTGCCACTCCTAGTAGCGGCAATCTTAGCCCGGCGACAGCAGAACACGAGCAAAAACATTGACGTGGATGCAGCTTCAACTATTTTCCTCCAGTGTTTTCACTGCTTTGATAACGGCTACTACTTCCACCTGAAAAATACTACAGTGGTCTGGTAGCTTGTAGGATAACCGACTTCATTATTTTGGAACCAACAGTGGTCCCCGATCGGCTGATCGTCGGGCTAGCATCGGCTGGCAATTAAAACATTTGATAGGTCTTGTGCTGATGATGGAGCTATGACAATTTCAGACCAGACGTGTGGGGTCGTCGCCGTCACCGCCGTTCACCGTACAAACATCGTGTTGTCCATTTGTGGCGCCAACATCTCACCCCTGCTGCCTGTTTTCAAATTGGAATGCTACAGTTCTTGATGGGTATTCAAATCGCCGAGACTTATACGATATTTGCCAATGAGTAGTGCACTGATGTCAGGGCGGCAGCCACTGCTGAAGGAGGTAACAGGGAGAACGTAGATGTTTATAATTTCAAGCTTTGCATCTTCTGGTCGGACGGATATCGATGATGATCCAGGATATTGTCCCTGTGGCCGATGTTAGAGTCAAATAGATTGTACTGCATATACTGATGGGTAATGAATGCAGAGCCAACTACCCTTCCTCTCTGTGGACGTTATAGCCGACCCAAGTCTGCCAGCAGATATTGCGGTTAGTTTCATCTCTTGTAGCGCAGCAATGCTCGGAAAAGTTATAAAAAGAAAATCGAAAATCTGATCACTAACATTATCAAGTTCAATATGAAAACTCTGTTTCTTGATACGTAACAGCTAAACATGCCAAGAGTGAATCAAATATACGAAAGCATCCTTTAAAGAGAATACAAAATTGTTTCAGTTGTATCTTAGTTGCAAAGCAAAGAGTTCTACCTCTTGCTCCAATTCCGTTTGGTTTTTTACTTAGCATTCGTTGCCTATTAATTTTTCAATCAAACAATTTCCCCGACAATCCGTTGAAGCATCATCGACAAAACACTTTGCAACGAAATCAAGTGCTTTCCCGCTGCAACACTTTCCACTCGGTCCCACCCTGTCAAAGCAATGATACGCGTACTACATACTGAGGTTCTCTGCTGACATCGTCGCTCCATAGTGTTGTTGCTGTTTAACAAAAAAAAAAATGCCTCAGGCGCACATATGTCAACTTTTATATTTTTTCCTTGTTTTTGCATAAAGACGTCACATTGCTCGACGTGGAATGGGATGAAGCAGGAGCGACGCACTTTGACAACTTCGAGAGCTAAAAACTTGAAATTGGAAACTTTTGAAATCTCCTCTTACCAAAATCATATAATTTGAATATAATTTGCAATTGCGAAGGGGTGTGAACATGAGAGCATGCGATCGCTTACATACACATTCAAAGGTATGTATGTTAGTACGTTCGTACATAAATATATGTTTATGTACGTAAATCCATATTAATCAGTAAATGCAATAAGTTCATGGAGAATACCGACATATTCGATACGGAAGAGTCACCCCCAGTGGGCTTAGAATGTACCTGCGGCAGGTATGCCCGTCGTAAGAGGTGACTAAAATACCAAATTGATTAAAGGGGTCGTGTAGCGCAACCCTCTCAAGGGATTTCCAGCGGAATATATAGCTTTTCCAACCCAATTTTCAATCTCACCTACCTGTGGTGAATTGTGTTTCTTTAAACAGCCGAGGCTCTGGCGACCCCAAGTTCCTCCCGGAACTAGGGAGTGGGAGGGCGGGATGGCATTTGAGTCACACTTTAGATTTCCTCATGGAACTTGGGGGTGGGGAGGGAGGGATGGCCTGAAGGTTCAATGTGGCCATATAAATCGTTCCCGAGATGGTCGGGCCAGCACCTTAATGGTGCTGTGTTACCGGAGCGTATCGGATCTGTATCCGACAAAGGACCATCACATCGATAACACTCCCCAAAGCCTTCGGGGAGTAACCTAATCGCTACAACAACAACAACAACAACAACAGGGCGGGATGGCCTAGAAGGTTTCATGTGATCATGCCTAATCGTTGCCGATATGGTTGGGCTAGTATCTAAATAATGCTTGTTACCGGAACGTACCGAATCTGCATCCAGCCATCCGTAAGGCCAGGCCTTACAAGTCGACAGGCCCCGACGGAATAGCTATGCCAATGCTTAAACACCCTGGGCGATGAGGGAATAAAATACCTAACACATGTTTTCAACCAGTCACTAGAAGCCTTCGTCATACCCGAAAAGTGGAAAATGGCAAGGATAACCCCGCTACTAAAGCCAGGCAAACGTGCCAATGAAGGCGAGTTCTATCGACCGATATCACTCCTTTCGCCAGTAGCAAAGACATTGGAAACCGTTTTGCTCCCTCATTTCACAGCAAATCTTCGCCTTGCCACGGACCAACATGGCTTCCGTAAAATGCACAGCAGCACCACCGCGCTCACCGCCATTAACACTCAGATTAGTTACGGGTTAAATCAGCAAAAACCCCATCATAGGATGGTGCTCGTGGCACTTGACCTGGCAAAAGCTTTTGACACAGTCAACCACGGCACGCTATTCCAAGACATAGAAGGCTCACACCTTCCTGCTTGTCTAAAAAGATGGACCGCTAATTACCTCAATGGTCGGCAGTCGTCGGTTGAATTTAGGAACGAAATTTCTAAACAATTATGGCCACTGGACCTGGCCCTTCAGTTGATGAATTAGTTTCTAAAATAAACAGCTATCTCCCCGATCTTTCCGGTTTCTTCACCTCGCGCAACTTGGCATTATCACCGACAAAATCCACGGCCACCCTGTTTACGACGTGGAAGGAACAGATGTCGCAAATATTAGACGTACGAGTCGATGGTGTCAGACTACCGACTGTCAGTCACCCAAAGATCTTAGGAGTAACGTTCAATAATACTCTAACCTTCAAGGCTCATGCCACCGAGATTGTTTCTAAAGTACAAAGTCGCAACAAAATCCTCAAGAAGATAAAGATAAAGAAACGTTGCTAACCACGTACAAAGAAATTGGCCGGCCGCTCATGAGCTACGCGTCACCAGTCTGTTCGCCTGGTCTCAAAAATACACACTGGAAAAGGCTACAGGCCTGCCAAAATGCTGCAATCCGAACTGCCATTGGATGTCTCCTTATGACTACCGAACACCATCTACATTGTGAGGCCAAAGAGCTCAATATTAAAAGGCACAATGAAATGCTGAACAAACAGTTCTTGCTTAACTGTAACAAACCAGGACATCCTAGGAAAGAACTACTTGATTTAGCACCGCCTCCACGGGGATTGAAGGAACATCTCCTAAAGCACAATGATGAGATCCGGAACCTGCCAACACTGCCGTTTGATCCAGGCAAGCACAAGCATCCCTTAGCCTAATCCACAATGAATCAGTAAACTCCTTTGCCAGGACGCGCCGGGTGAACCCCGTTATTAATACGCAATATCCCACCCTTGCAGAAGAAGAAAGCACACCACCAAGGGAAACACGAGTTACCCTGGCCCAACTTCGTTCTGGATACTGTAACAGGTTAAACTCTTACTTGTCCAGAATCAACCCCGACATACGTAATGTATGTCCTGCATGCGATGTGCCCCCACATGACACGAACCATCTTTTTAATTGTAATGTGGAACCTACGCCTCTAACACCCAACTCTCTATGGTCCGCCCCTGTTGAAACAACCAGTTTCCTTGGGCTCCCATTAGAGGATTTCGATAACAATTTGTAATTTGTGAGTGGTTGTGCCCATTGAGTAGGGCGAAGCACTGTTAATACAACAAAACATCCGGCGAAGAACGATCAACATCGATAACACTCACCAATGCCTTCGGGGAATGTCCCTATCGCTACAACAACAACAACATAAAGAACAGTCTTTATAGCTTAATATTAGTACTGCAAAGCAATTGTTCCAAGTGTGCAGGCAGGTGGTGGCTCAGAGCTTCACCCGAGGCATTCTTTATCCCATACAGAAAATGCGATGGAGAGAACAATTAAAGGCTGCTATAGTGCCCAGAAGTAGAGATATCAGCAAGAAGTAACCACGGTGTTGGTTTTGTGGTGGGAAAAAGACTTTGTCGCCATGTACAGGCGTTCATGGCTCTTAACAATCGTTTCGCCACGATCTCATCAATATAAACATTTTCGTAAATACCAACGCTGATAAGGGTTCTTTCTATGAGAATCTAGAAAAGATATACGTTGAAATCATCCCCGCGATAATATCAAAGTTGTGATTGACGTCTTTAATGCATGGTGGGCAAGAAGGAGTTATTTGGTTCCACAATTGTAAAAGTCCTCCTCTATTATGTAACATCCCCCCGCGGGTGGAGTTGGGTCTACTTCGCCACCGTTCGGGCTATGGTATCAAATTTCAGCATAAAAAGATACACCGAGCTACTTGACTGTATTCTGATCAAATACAATCGAATTAAATTGATCTCTGCGTGATCGAGAGCAGATATAGCGTCATTGTCCTGTCCTAGCAACATACATGCAATGCACAAATTGGCCGTCGAGTAAAAAAGCACAAAACAGAAAGCGTATGGACCAGACGATGTATTCGAGCACTGGAGGCACCTTTCTCACTGGTTCTGACGCAAAGAACATCTTGGAAAAGAAGGGCATCAACACGTATTTATATATGAGCGCTTTTGTGACGCGAAAAGGATAAAAAGACTCTAGTTAGATGAGAAAACGTTAAGTAGGCCACACGGCGTGAGTAAGAGGAGCTTCAAACGCTGGCTAATAGAATAATACCCGAACATTCTATTAGAAAATCCCAAGGATGAAAGTAGTTTTCAATAGCAGGCCAAACTTCTGAAGGCACAAAGATATTGATCTAGAAACGGAAGCAGAGAGAGTTCCTAAATTATAGAGCAAACACTATCCTCAGTGGTGGATAGCGAAAATATGATGAGTCCAAAATCGACAAACACTTTATGAATTGCTTGTATGCTACGATGTCTAAATTTGAATTCCCAGCAAAGCTTGTACAGCTTAGCCAAATGACGTTGGACAGCACCATGCATGAGAAGAAAATACTACCATCATATCCAAACCGCAATGGTACAATGTATTATAAGAGCATAAACTGCTTTTGTTGAAGCAATGAAGACAACCCCCGAAGGTTTTGGGAAGTGATATCGATGTAGATGGTCCTTTGCCTCAAATAGGCCGGCACGCTTCGGTATCAAACACCATTAGGGTACTATCCAGACCATATTCCAATTCGGTGGACAGAAAGCATCCTCTTCTATTCTTTGCTTATGTAGCCACTCTTTGAAACCGCTGGGTGATGTGGTTGTTGTTGTTGTTGTAGCAGTGCTTCGCCCCATCCAATAGGTGCGACGGATCACAAATTATCATCAATATCCTCCAAGGAAACTTCCTGTATCAACAAGGCTGGACCATAATGAGAGGGGTGTTAGAGGCGTTGGTTCCACATTACAATTAAAGAGATGGTTGGTGTCATGTGGGGAAACATTGAAAGCAGGGCATATATTTTGTATGTCGGGTTTGATTCTGGATAGGTAAGAGCTTATCCTGTTACAGTATCCAGATCGAAGTTGAGCTAGAGTGATTCGCGTTTCCGTGGGGAGTGTGCGTTCCTCTTCCGCAAGTTCTGGGTATTGTTCTTTGAGTACTGGATTCACCGGACAATTCCTGGCATAAAGGTCCGACGCCTGTTTGTGGAGTTTAGTTCGCCGTGCTTCCGCTCGTACCAATCTGCTATATTCCGGACTAACATGATTTCAATCCCATACAGATCGGCCATTTCACTTGACAGATCTAGGTATAAAATATTGGACCTCGCCCTAACTTTGGCTTTCTTACTTGTTATATTTAATAGATGAAAATAGAGATGATCCTAAGGGATTTGTGATCAACAAAATTTTATCTTTTGCCAAATTAACTGTACATAAATCCAAAAACGGCAAAGTTATACAAACACTATTATGTTTAACAATTAGAACATCGTATAAACAACAACAATGGATTCGACTGTCCGACCGAAAAGAATGTGATCAAGGACATTTGAAATCGTTCATGCCCATTGATTTAGTCAGGGATGTTTGTGCCAAAAACATTATATTCATGAATATATACTTTTATATTTAAATTCAAGTATGAATTAATGTACTTGTTACACTGGAGAGTTTTCCACAAAATGTCAGCATACGACACAATAGTAATTATTGCCTAAATAATTGCAAATGATTGCTAACCCATTTCCATTTCAATTTTCGACTGAGCCTCTTTCTTCGGCCCACAGTGGGTGGGATGTTGACTGGTTGCACTACATGCAACAACTAAAGTTGTGTACCCTTCAGCCGGCACACCGATAAGTGAGCCATATGTGACGGGATAAATATGTACGTTTTTGCGTGTCCACTTCAAATGGCAAAGGTGGTGCAGGCAGTTTTAGTAAAAGAAAGCAACATCATACAAATCGAGTTGCCCTTTCATCCTTTCATCCTTCCCTCGTCACAATCATTCCAAGTGACTGCTAACACCTTGGGGTGTCGCACTAAAACGCACAGTTGTTCGGCGGGGCTCACCGCAAGGACGAACTGCTGACAACTGCTTCAAGTTGTGATGGGCGCATCGTCATTAAGTTGAACGGACAACAATTGAGTGGTGAATGAAATATTGCAACGTTTGTAATTTGAGAATATATAAACCAAAAAATATCGCACATGTGCACCAACCTAAATACATCCATACATACTACCTGCCCACCAAAAAATTTGTAGCTAATAAAAGGCTTATTTTATATGGCCAAAAGGCTTATGGAATCGGGCCTTAATTCTATAAGAAATATTAGTTCTTTGGCGTTTCTTTATAATACTCCTCATTTTGGTGATAACGTTATGCATAAGGCTTATAGCTCATATAAAAGAAGGCTTACATGGGGAATTATTAGATATTAGCCATTAGATACAGTATAATATCTTTATTATAAGCCTTATGGACCAAGTAAAATAAAGATTGCGTAACGCCCTATTATAAGATGCGACTTGCTGTACTAAGACATTTTATATATAGCGAAAACTCCACTAAAAAGCAGGCTTAAATAAGCCGTTATACCAAGACAATAGACAAGAATCAAAAAATCGGTTGATTGTCACACACATTTTCTATATAAAAATGAAAAATAGACTTATAGTACATACATACAAATTTGAGAACTATATACATATAGCCTTTACCGCTTCTTCTCATGTATTTGGCAATAGAAATATTTTTGTCTAAACTGACTGCCAGACCTTCGTCATTTTATAAAAATTGAAATTTCGTCAGTGCATACTTCCAACTGAAGCAGGATCGTTGGTCTATTATAAAACTTGAGTCAAAGTGGCTTTAACAGATATCGTGCAAAAATTTTGCAGAAAAATAGACCTTTCTTTCGTTATTTTATAAAGATTGATTTTCATATATGGTCTTCGTCACGATATAAGAAGCAACTAGCCTCATTGCCAGAAACTTTCCATAGTGTCTTTGTCCAGCCAGACACTTCTGGAAATTTTATTAAAAAAAATTAAAATAGATGAACTTTTAACCCAGACCTGTTAAATAATGATTACTAATAGTAATGATTAACCGTCCCATTGATTATTTTCTTTAAACGCCATTTAATGATTACTTGCCATTATTTATTTAATGATTACTTTTCAATTGATTAAAAAATAATAAAAAAAAAATCATGATTTTTTACGATTATTGAAAATAATCAATTTTAATCAAAAATCAAAAATAATCAATTACTTTTAGAGTTGAGCAGAGCTCACAGAGTATATTAAGTTTGATTGGATATCGGTTGGTTGTACAGGTATAAAGGAATCGAGATAGATATAGACTTCCATATATAAAAATCATCAGGATCGAAAAAAAATTTGATTGAGCCATGTCCATCCGTCCGTCCGTTAACACGATAACCTGAGTAAATTTTGAGGTATCTTGATGAAATTTGGTATGTAGGCTCCTGAGCACTCATCTCAGATCGCTATTTAAAATCAACGATATCGAACTATAACCACGCCCACTTTTCGATATCGAAAATTTCGAAAAACCGAAAAATAAAGCGAAAAAAATGGGGCGTGGCACCGCCTACTTTTAAAAGAAGGTAATTTAAAACTTTTGCAAGCTGTAATTTGGCAGTCGTTGAAGATATCATGATGAAATTTGGCAGGAACGTATTGTATATGTACGCTTAATAAAAGTTAGCAAAATCGGAGAAGGGACACGCCCACTTAAAAAAAATTTTTTTTTAAGTAAAATTTTAACAAAAAATTTAATATCTTTACAGTATATAAGTAAATTATGTCAACATTCAACTCCAGTAATGATATGGTGCAACAAAATACAAAAATAAAAGAAAATTTCAAAATGGGCGTGGCTCCGCCCTTTTTCATTTAATTTGTCTAGGATACTTTTAATGCCATAAGTCGAACAAAAATTTACCAATCCTTTTGAAATTTGGTAGGGGCATAGCTTTTATGACGTTAACTGTTTTCTGTGAAAATGGGCGAAATCGGTTGAAGCCACGCCCAGTTTTTATACACAGTCGTCCGCCTGTCCTTCCTCATGGCCGTTAACACGATAACTAGAGCAAAAATCGACATATCTTTACTGAACTTAGTTCACGTACTTATCTGAACGCACTTTATATTGGTATAAAAAATGAACGAAATCCGACTATGACCACGCCCACTTTTTCGATATCGAAAATTACGAAAAAAGAAAAACATGCCATAATTCCAATTTGTAAAATGGTTGTGACACCTACCATATTAAGTAGAAGAACATGAAAAAGTTCTGCAGGGCGAAATAAAAAACCCTTGAAATCTTGGCAGGTATTACATATATAAATAAATTAGCGGTATCCAACAGATGATGTTCTGGGTCACCCTGGTCCACATTTTGGTCGATATCTGGAAAACGCCTTCACATATACAACTACCACCACTCCCTTTAAAAGCTCTCATTAATACCTTTAATTTGATACCAATATCGTACAAACACATTCTAGAGTCACCCCTGGTCCACCTTTATGGCGATATCTCGAAAAGGCGCCCACCTATAGAACTAAGCCCCACGCCCTTTTAAAATACCTATTAACACCTTTCATTTGATACCCATATCGTACAAACGTATTCTAGAGTCACCCCTGGTCCACCTTTATGGCGATATCTCGAAAAGGCGACCACCTATAGAACGAAGGCCCGCTCCCTTTTAAAAATACTCGTTAACACCTTTCATTTGATACCCATATCGTACAAACACATTCTAGAGTCACCCCTGGTCCACCTTTATGGCGATATTTCGAAACGGCGCCCACCTATAGAACTAAGGCCCACTCCCTTTTAAAATACTCATTAACACCTTTCGTTTTATACCCATATTGTACAAACGTATTCTAGAGTCACCCCTGGTCCACCTTTATGGCGATATATCGAAAAGGCGACTACCTATACAACTACCACCACTCCCTTTTAAAACCCTCATTAATACCTTTAATTTGATACACATGTCATACAAACACATTCCAGGGTTTCCCTGGGTTCATTTTCCTACATGGTTATTTTCCCTTATGTTGTCACCATAGCTCTCAACTGAGTATGTAATGTTAGGACACCCCCGAACTTAACCTTCCTTATTTGTTTTTTTTTTAATTTTTTTTGATTTATTTTTTTTTTGATTAATTTTCCGCTTTGCTGAAAGAAAAATTCACGCTGGATGCATGCACGGAATAATTTCTACATACAAGTACATTTTAGGATGCAATAGTAAATTGTAAGCGCTTATCGAGGCGAATATATACATGCAACATATAGGGCGAATGGTATATGAGCGTTGATTCAAACATATTCTCAGTTAAGTATATACACATGTGCATTATTTGCTGCACTCATTATATAAAATTATATTGGTTTCATCCTTAAGTCTAGCCAATTTTGTTATATCCAAATAAATATATCCACTATTTTGGATAACGTTATGGCTATGCACTGATTATTTTGTACATACAAGTACATTGGTGGATGTAACGCACGGGATGTGCATGCAGCAAACGAGAACTTTTCTTTCAACAAAGCGGAAAATTAATTGAAAATAATAAAAAAGAAATTAAAAAAAAATCAAAAATAATCAAAAAAATCAAAATGATTTCTTTTGATTATTTTTGATTTTTTCAATAATCGGAAAAAATCATAATTTTTTTTTTTTTTTGATTTTTTTCTAATGATAATCAATTAGTAGTTGCTTTTTTCGGATAACAATTGAAATAATCATTGACCATTAAAATAGGCATATAATTAATTGATTAATAATGCTAATTCAAAGTTAACAGGTCTGTTTTAAACAATACTTCGCCTGGCAAATGAGTTTAATGTATGGCCGCAAATATATCTCACTACACAAAGTATGTGGATTGTAAAGATATGCAAAAATTGAGAATCGCTACCTTAAGGCGGATTAACATTAACGTTTCCTTCGCTTTGAATCGACAAATAAGTTTTTGCCACGCCGGATTTACATAGAACTCTTGCCACTTTGCTTCGCTTTGACGGTTTAACAGCGACATAGGAATATCTTTTGCTTTAGCCTCGTTCTGCATTTCACAAACTCCGTGTAGCAAGATATATATACGTGCGACCATACATTGTATTCGTCTGCCAGGCGAATCAACCCAACAAAGCGTTCTATGTCAATCTGGCATAAGTCCACCTATATGGTGCGAAGCAACGCAGCAAGAGTTGTTTGTAAGTCCGACCTGTGCGTGTCCAATAAAGGCCTGAAAAATACTATTCCGAATATACCGGACCTAAAATGCCTATAATCAATAGAGATAATCCTTACTTAAAATCCAAAATTTTTTGTTGGTTGCCCAAGAGCATACAGACACTTATGAACGTAAGGACAACCCAAAGCATCAATGGAACTAATTTACAATTCACTAGGTACCACAACCGGTACCAACAACAAATCCATGTTCAGATTAAAAACAATTTTAGGCTGAGCAATAGCAACATCAACTGCGATAACAACAACAATGACACAAATGAATTATTGAATACCACCGAAATATGAATGCATTCGAAGTCTATTTATTATCATCAATAACGAACCAACCAGTGCTTGAATCGAAAAATGTCTAAAATCCTTTAGGCTCGTACACCTGCTTTCCTGCAAAAATCGCATGCATGTATGGAGTACTCGCTATGGACCAAGCGAGTGCTCCAAAATTAACCACAATTCATACAAAAAATATGGTCCAATTAACATTGCGATGTCCTAGGACTGGACCATATACTCCAGTTCCGCATTACATCAGAGTAATCCATGGAGTACCCACAGTCCAATAAACATCGTGTAGTGATTACAATCGTTAAAAACGAGCAATGATCGGCTACAATATGTTCGTGTAGAAAAGTGAGTTGGTCCATTGCTGCATTACAGTGGAGTATAATGGTATGTACTCCAGTGGACCACATGATCCAACGATTTTTGCAGGGTTTGTGCTCTTTACTACCCTGCAAAAATCGTTGGATCATGTGGTCCACTGGAGTACTTACATTTATACTCCACAGTAATGCGACAATGGACCAACTCATATTTCTACACGAACATATTGTAAGCCGATCATTGCCCGTTTTTAACGATTGTAATCACTGCACGATGTTTATTGGACTGTGGGTACTCCATGGATTACTCCGATGTAATGCGAAGCTGGAGTATATGGTCCAGTCCTAGGACATCGCAATGTTAATTGGACCATATTTTTTGTATGAATTGTGGTTAATTTTGGAGTACTCGGTTCGTCCATAGCGAGTACTCCATACATGCATGCATGGAGTACTCGCGATTTTTGCAGGATACCTAAAGTGTACTGGGAAGCCCTTCGGAATAACTAGTACAATCTATCGGAACATATCGCACCATCTCATTTGGAATTTCCGGAAATTCGTAAGCCATTTAAATTCCATTCGCTCGTTAAGTGTTTTGAAAACCTGTCGAGAAAGAAACAAGAATTGTTTAGTATATTAATAACATTTTGGCGCGATCTACTTCCGGGACGACTGAGGCTTCTCTACTCTTTCAATATAATCGGTGCTGCTTTTTATGGGACTCCTAAAGACGTACCTGCTACAGCATAGATATGTACCTTCCTGAGAAGATTTTCATTGAACAAATACGATCGAAGAACTTGCCAAACCCCTACCAACCGAATGGGTTCTCAAATAAAAACACATCTTTTAAACTCTTTTTTGATACGTTTTTGCTTGTTTAAAACTTTTGGTGATAGTGGGTTAGCGAGAATTTTGAACCTGGGACCTCGTCATGGAGTTGTGAACAATATCCACTTTGCTGGTGATGCAACAACTACTGAAGTTAGATAAAGGTTAGAGGAAGATTTGATAACTATCCCTCTTCTCGTATCTTTAATGTAAGAAGACGACTCGAGAAACACTGAAGAAACAAAGTGTTCCCAAACAAAATTTGACTTAAATATCAAATCGAAAAAAATTATAGTTCTCCAATCAAACTCCTATGTATTTCTCTAATTGGACCCTAATGTGAATTGATTTTGTAATAGTTCTCTAACCGTTCACTCAAAGATAAAACTGATAAAATCAACCGAATTACTTGACTCGTATATTCATATATGAATCAACTTCACACAAATTGTTGATTCTGAGCCAATGCGAATTCAGTAGAGGTGGTGTTATCCCAACAGCTGATTGCTTCTTCTTGATAATTTTCCATACAAAGCCTTGTACAACAATAGCCGTGTTTTTTCTACACGCGTATACGTTTCGTTTGCACGTGAAAAAAAACGCCTATCCTCGCTTAGATAATGCTTTCGCTTTGCCACCATCTGGTAAGGATTCGCCATGGCGGAACGATTCAAGGTGGCAGCATGGGACAGCTGCTTATAAACTTTTTTTATTTGATTTGATACATCAACTTCCGTCGCAGTACGATTTTGACATTTGTCCATCGAATTTACAGAAACAAAGTATATCGAATTTTTATTTATGTTTGTGGGTATATCACCATGCTGCCACCTTGTATCATTCCGTCATGGGATTCGCCTTGATTCTGAACAGAGAACAGCAAAACTCGAACACAACAACGTTCGATTACATTCGGCAACATAATCGTGTTCAATGATCCAACTTGCTTAAACGAACATAATCAGGGCTGCTCAACCCCTATACACTTGTAGCACATTTGTTTTTGTTTTGCACTGAATTATAGGCACAGATTCAAATTCACACTTTGAATATAAAAAAAAATTCATAGCACTCCCATATGCCCTCACATATAATTTCAAATCATATGAAAATTTTCGAACTTCTTATCAAAGTGCCAAGGAAAGCCATTGTGAATGAAACTAAGTGTGATATCTTCTGCATAGACGTCAAAATTCCAAAGTGATTGGATCACCTGATTTGTAATTGACTATCGCTGTCTCATTCTGTATCTCTTTCTATCACCCGCTGAAGATAGCTGGCCCTATGCGCCGCCATATTAAACACCTTGTCAAAACGCTAAAAAGTAGCCATACTGAACATCCTGTCAGGCAGTTGACAGATAAGATATCACACTTAGTTTCATTCACAATGAGGAAAGCAGTGCCGTACATTGTTTACTATATAGTTGGCAGCTTAAATAGAGGTTATGTTGCGAATAGAGTGGAAGGCAGTGGACTAGGCAGTCGAATGTCATATAATGAAGGAATTGATGTTCGGAGTTTTTTCAAAATTTTCCCGAAATCCTGAATCACAAAAGGGAGTGTAGTTAAGTACGAAAATGAAAAAATGTAGTTAGGTGTTGCTCCTTTTTAGCAGGAGATTTTCATTTTAAAAATGTAATATACAAACCAATGTTCATTCTATTACTTTTTTAGCAGGAGATTTTCATTTTAAAAATGCAATATATAAACCAGTGTTCCTTCTATTACTCATTTTATCTATGGAGCTTCACATGCACTTTATAAAAACGTGCTTTTTATTTTTACGAACTTATTCCTCAATGAAAATAAATGAAACACGTATTAATGTAAGCATTAATCATGTTTCTTACTTCTTAAATATTCTTCTTAAATATTATAAATGTGTTAAAAGTAGCAGGACTAAAATAATATTGACAAATCTGACATGTCAAACTAATTTTATATAATAAAAATGATTTCATAAATTGCATGCATTTTATACATATGCATTATACATATATGTAATACTACTATATTGCTACAAAAGGCTAGGTACCAAAGAACTGCAAAAATCGAACACAACAACCTTCGATTACATTCGGCAACATGATCGTGTTCGATGATCCAACTTGCCTAAACGAACATAATCGACATTGATTTAAAATCAACCAACTTATTGCATGCGTGAATATAATCAATTCAGGCGTTTGCTCGTATGCCTCAACGGCGATTACATTCATCGGAATGAAAAGGCAAATATGAAAACTTCATGCGTCTGAATATTAGCATGATTCTTCTGCCCTTACGTCACGGCAACAAGCTACATATAAATATACATATAAACATACATATAAACATTGCTTATGATTGTGTTTGTTTGCCGAACTAAACGATACTAATTCTCGTGCTTTGATTTTATTCTCCGCATGGCGCAACGATACAAGGTGGCAGCATGGGACAACTGATTTCAAGCTTTTTTTATTTGATTAGATACATCAACTTTCGGCGTAGTACGATTTTGACATTTGTCCATCGAATTTACAAAAACAAAATACACGAAATGTTTATATATGTTTGTAGGTATGTGACCATGCTGCCACCTTGTATCGTTCCGCTGATTCTGCGTTTGCCTTCGTTTGATCAATACAATCGTACGCAGAGCCTGTTCGGTCATTCGATCGCAATCATGCTAACAGAGTCTTGTAAAGACAGATGCTGAGTATATTCAATTACGAGTTTATTCAATTATGAGTATATTCAATATGAGTTTATTCGCATGATTAAATATGAATGCAAGTTTTAGTGTTTGATTAAATCAAGAAAATTGTTATTTTTGCAGTACTCTGCTAGGTACATTCCGAAACATCAGAGTGCCGATATATTGCTGTTTAAACGTTTTTGTTTTTGTATTCAATAATTGAATGTACCTAAATTTAAAAAATTTCTTGTCACACTTATGCTGCTACAATCACACAAATTTTATAGGCTGTCTTGTTTTGATTTCGAATTCAAAACACATTGCGAGCATTTTCTATTGGCAATATAGGAGTATTACATATATGGCATTATATTTTAAATTTTCTCTAACCATTCGTTTTGTGCTGACTAAATTTTGCTTATGCATAACTTTCTTTGGCTATATAAGATAACAATTCCAGAGCCGTTTTCACCATCTTCGGTGAACGCTAACAAACACATTTGAAAGAAATCGTTCAGCGATTCGTCAAATAAGGGTTACTTTAAAATAACGGACGTTAAAATTTCCCCTGTCACATGAGGAAAAATTAAACAACTATTTTTATAACATGAAGATAGATAGAAAATTTATTGGGGATTGCACTGCGACCGTTGATTATTAATTAAAAATGTTGGATCTCGTAAGAAGCTAAACTTAGGCAAGATACACACGAGACATAGCTTCGTAGACACGTACAAAATATTGAATGCAGCTACGATTTTCTACGCCTCAAGATTTCTTATACTGTACCTAATATGCGTCTATGAAGATACGCCTCGTGTGCATCTTCCCTTAGATTATTTTCAAAGAAAAAATGCTTTGTTTTTTAAACTTTGTTAATATTCACATACATTTCTACTACTATGGCTGTCGCTTCCATACTACTATTTCATTATTTAAAAAAAAAAAAAATTTGTTCTGAAAAATGCAACCTTGTCATATGCGTTCTCAAACACGGTTGCCACACCATGTTTTCATTTAGGACCAAAATGCATCGAAAAAAAGACCAGATCTCAAGAAAAGGACCAAATTTTAGGTTTTTTATTAGTATACAAACAATTGGGATGTTTAAATGGTTTAATATATAAAATTTTAATAAAGTAGAAACTTGGTTTTAATTCAAACTGCAGAAACAAAAATAAGGTGCACCTTTAGGTATTATATGTTCACCTTTCTAGGATTAGCCTATGTCTTTCACCAACTAAACGTTGTGTTATTAAAGAACGGTTAAAAAATTTGCGTTGTGGCAAACTCAGTAAATCGTATATAAAACTAAGCAGTGGTGTTAATGCTATTTTTATAGATGTTTACTTTACCCCTAACAGTTTAAACTTCATACCAGAGCCTAGATTCGGTATGTGTGAGTTGGAACTCAGACTAAAAATCAAGCGTCTTAAAAGTTTCAACTGTGTAATAACTAAATACCGATCGAAATATCTAACCACTAAAACAAGTATTTTTTCTGATAAGTCCGTTGTTTCATCAAAAATTAATGACAATGTGTTTGCCCGAACATTCAACACTTCCCTTTTTAATGCCTTGCCTAAATTATCTACCGGGTGAAATGTCATTGTTCTGCTACATTTTATAGATAGAGCAATCTCCGTGGTAAGAATCCCATTGAAGTGTAAATTGGTTAGGTATCTCAATTATTTTATACGATGTTTAATGATTAAATTGAAACACGACTTTTATAGTCTTTAGATTTACTGGAAGTGCCGGCCACCATATTTATTTTCAAGGTTGCCCTCTATTTTCATATCGAT
Organism: Eurosta solidaginis; assembly: GCF_040869045.1. Lineage (NCBI taxonomy): Eukaryota > Metazoa > Arthropoda > Insecta > Diptera > Tephritidae > Eurosta > Eurosta solidaginis. The sequence continues at coordinate 121,152,762 of NC_090322.1, read as the reverse complement.
AGTTTTACAATATTTACAATAGGGTTGCTTAACTTCTAATAACTTAAGCTACATGTACATAATGGGTAGTAAATTGAAAATCATGTGTGTGTAATAGATTTGCCGAAAATTTTATTAGCAGTATTTTGAATTTTTGTTTCAGTGAAAAAGAAATAAAAGTACCAAATCCGTGCCGAAAGAAACAAAATTTAGAAAAAGGGACCAGCTGACCATATGGGGTTGAAAAGGGCCATTTTTTGTCCAAATGGAGCTAAATAATCTAAAGTTTTTTTTTGAAATTGAGTCGAAAACTGTGCGTTTGAATATGCGAATTTCACCGATCAGCTGTTAGTTGCGCTACTTGGTAAAATTTACAATGGTCCCGTATGAAGCTCAGGCCCTAGTGTATGATGGAAAAAATTTACACTAACAATTTGACAACTAAAAATTATTCAAAAATATAATGGCACTGAAAAAAATTTGTAATCAAAACTGATTCATAAATAAAATTAAAATAGATAACTGACCGCAGAGCTGAAATATATGGGGCATATGACCAAAGAATATAAGCAAAACTGTACCAAAAGAAGAGGAGCCTATTCTAACTGCATATGATAATAGTTAATTATCCTCAACGGAAGTCAGTAACTAGTGATACACATTTCTGCCAAATAAGTACTCTTTGTTAGTAGCTATATTTGCAATTATAAAATCGACAGTTTGGATTTTAGGCCACCAACAAAAATACTGCTACCAGCTTTAACAAGCTACCATTACATATGAGTATGCCTTTTTTCAACACTATTCCACCAGTCCGGAACTATCGAAAAACGCGATAATATCATACTAGAAGCAATATGTAGAATTTCGCTCCGGTTCGCGGCCAACAAAATATTACCAAGAAAGAACTGGATATCAGCTGTCAAATTATACACTAGTTCGTAACTATCCAAAAAGTGCCAATAAAGAACTAGTTCTAAAGTGGAAATTTGTATATAGTTGCGGGGAGAATTTCCATCGCCCAGGACGTCGCAATGTTAAATTCGCCAGTTGAAAGCATGTAAAATACATAGATATATGGCGATCTGTTAGTGGTTCAGAAGGCACTAGAAGTGCACTAGTTTTGACTAGAGATTCTCTTACGGGGTAGTTTCTGTGAGTTTGTATTTTATTTCGGTATATTATTTTTCGTGGTGATCAGACATTTTTTGATCGAGAGGGGGGGACCATTAAACAACCCTGCCTATCATTTACTTGTTAAACATTTTAATAAATTCAGGTGGTGTTTCAGCACCTCAGTTTCTCAATTTCTAATGCAACATTCTCCAAATTTTCTTTTAGTATGATTATTGAAAACCAAATTTCGACGATATATATAAAATACTAGAAGACCCGGCTGACGTTGTTCTGCCCTAAATTTGGCCTATCTGAATACATTTTAATAAGCTTTTTCCGCCTGACTCTGCCCTCCCCCCTCTTCACTTTTTCCTAATCCTTTTATTCACTCCTCCCTCCGTCCTTTTCGCTTCATGTATCTCCATCTTTCTCTCATTCCATCTCTTTCTCAATCTCCTTCTCTCTTTTCTCTTCTCTCAATTTCTTCTCATTTTTCTGCATCCCTTGTTGCCTGTCCCAGAGGGTGGTATGTATTTTATTCCAGTCCCACTCCGAGTCTCAGTCCCAGTCCTAGTCCTAATCCCAGTCCCAGTCCGTCTCTGGATAATATATTACTCTGTACTAAATCACTCATCAACAGCTTTCATTTGATATCCATATTGTATAAACACTGTCTAGGCATTCACTGGCCCACCTTTTGGCCTATATCTGGAGCCCTAGTCACCCAGGGGTATGAAAATTACCCTCTACACAACTAAAGACTCTCCTGAATTAAAAAAAAATGTCATAGTACCTCTAAATCTCGGGCCCCTCAGAACCCCCACCCTCTCGACGGACCTGGTGATGTGCTCTACTTGATATCATTAGCTATAATAGGGGGACTCATGTAACCATATAAATGCCTTATAAAGTGTGTAAACGTATAAATTTATCTAGTGCGTAAACGAACTGTCAAATTTTGTATGAAGAATCATTTACACAATTTGTATAAATTTACGCCACATTTCATTGTGTAAACGCGGTAAACTCAAAGGAATGCAACCTTGCAGACATTACAGCAGGCATTTTCATCAGAAATCTCCAACATCAGCAAGTCATTTACAAGAATAATTTAGTAAAGACGTTTTACTTTGGATTTTTCACTTAATCCTGGCATTTTTTAATTTGTTAACAAACGAACAATTTTTGTTTGGCAATAATACATCTGATAAACAATCAAGTTTATCAAGAGTATTTCTAGGTGCGTTCATATAACAGCGTGTGTAAATGGATATAATTTTACACCTTATAAGTTTATATGCTTTCATGAGTCCCCTAATATTTTTTATTGATAAGCAGGTTGTTTAATTAAACACCAAGCAATTGCACGGAAGTATATCCGCACCATCTGAAAATATGAGTGCCACTGCGTATACGTAACATTTTATTATTACGTATAAACAAGTAAAAAAAATTTGCAATAAAATAATATTTCGACTATAAACTGAGATATAACCTATCCTATCTCTCAAGTTAGATCAAACTACACACGGAGTGCTAAACAAATTCACAATCTGTTCAGTAGTTTAGGAGTCCATAGCGGCCAAAAATGTTGTGACACGTGTTTTTTATATATTAAGATGTTACTACAAAAACTGAGGCTGTAGGTCAGTATAATTTTTGGCAACTTTCAGAATTAAATTTATTGCCTCTTGTATGTTGACGATATACCTAACTATTTACGTAAAATTTTAAGCAAACATTTTGTAATTTTTGTGGTAAATTTCGCTTACACGTAAATACATAGGTCTTTATTTAACAGATTCTTTGTTTTTTATTTTAGTTGGTTTCAAAAAAACACGAAGTCACATATGAGCCATTTATTTTGAAAGTGGCATAAGTCATTTCCAACTCATGGTCTTAAATGCATTGTTATTTTTGAACGAATGCATATATAGATGGTTCTACAATTATAAAATAATAATAAGAATTGCATCTTTTGGATATTGGACTCTAAAAAACTGGAGGCGAGGAGAGATACAAACAAATTACCACTGAACCTAAACGACATGAAATGGCTTATGCCACTTTCAAAATAAACGGCTCAAATAATGAGTTAACTTTTGTTGAAACTATGTAAATTTATTTATAACAATTAATGGCAAATTTGCCCGAAAATGTTTTTGCATTTGCAGATTTAATCCTCATTTTAGATAAAGTACGTCTTATAATGAACAAAAAAAAAAAAAAATTGCTACAAAATAAGATTAAATTTTTTATATTGTCTTTTATGCTAATTTATTTTATATTCTTTTATTTCAACTTAGTTTATTATTATTTAAATGCAACTTGACTGAATCGGAAAATTTCACGTTGTATATTAAACGAAAAAAAACGTCCCAAAAACGTTTCTGATTTTAGGTCAAAACGGCAACCGGCATCAAAGCGGCCGTATTGCATAGGCAGTATATTACCCACTATATTTATTATTAAACTAACTTTGTTGGATTATATGCCCATTAATCGGATGCTTAGATCCCATAACCCTAATTTGTTTATGTCGCTTAAAGTTATGAAATCAATTTTATTTTAGTAAATATGTTTGCGTGAATAACTTCAATGTTTTTGTTTGTTTTTCTTTTCTTTCTAATTTATTCTGCTTTGTTATATCTTAGTAATCTATCGTTCACAGACGTTATTTTATGGTAGATATGGTCATATATATTCATGAAATGGAGTGTTTACAAATTTAATACAAATTAATTACGTACATAGTTCTCAATGGGAATCCCAACGTTAAATATCCGAACATTAGAATCTTTATATTTCCCCAATGATAACATTAAAACCCGATTTTATATGAAACTGTTTATTCACTTCATTAACTTTTTCGCACTTTAAGTACTTTATTTTTTTCTTTCATTTAAAATTTTTTTAGTAAACTCTGCCTTCTTTCTCATTACATATTTTTTTATATTTTTATTTTATTTTTTATGAAGGTATCCTCTATTCTATTCGTGTCACACTTACATATGTATTTATACAAAATTAAGCTCGGTAAAGCGCCAATTGCATACCTAACGGGTGATGTGAAATAGGCTAAATTCCTTTAGCACATTTCTTCGTTTTTAACTAAAAGATGAATGGGCGATATAGGTATATGGGTGATATAGGCCTACTGGGGAACCGAGCATCCAACTTCGGTATCCCAATTCAATTTCAAGTAATTTCACCATAACTCTATGTAAATTTCATTTGATTTTACATATTTTTATATTTTTGTTTAAGGAGCTCCATACCAAAACGTTATAATTACATTTGCAAAGTTTGTAGAAAATTTAAGAAAATACAATCAAAAAGTACAACGTCTTAGATCAAATTCATAATTTTAATGAAAAATTTAAGTAAGTTAGACCAGCTTGCTATATTTCCACTCACTGCTTAACTATTAACGCAATATTGCACTTCCCCCAACCCTGGATGCATAGACTGAGTTGAAAAATATACAGCTTGGTCGAATTTCGACCACAGGCGATGCTAGTACCATGTATTATATACACCAATATTACATCAACTGACATGTTAATTAAATAAATGTAAGGCGCGATAACCTCCGAAGAGATCTAAGGCCGAGCTTCTCTTCCAATTTGCGTCGTGCTCCTCTTGCTTTTCCCTACAAATTGGCCGGACGGGGCCTACATGTTTTATGCCGACTACGAACGGCATCTGCAAGGCAGATGAGTTTTCACTGAGAGCTTTTCATGGCAGAAATACACCCGGAGGGCTTGCCAAACACTGCCGAGGGGCGACCCCGCTTAGAAAAATTTTCTTCTAATTGAAAAACCTTATTTCTAAAATTTTGATGTTGCCTTGCCCGGGGTGTGAACCCAGGGCATACGGTGTGGTAGGCGGAGCACGCTACCATCACACCACGGTGGCCGCCAACATACTAATTAGTTTAACATATTACAGTACCCAGAGCAAAGTTGGGACAGAGTGACTCGTGTCTGCCAGTGTAGTATGCTTTAGTCTTCTGCAAGAGTTTAATAACTTGTATTTATAATGCGTGTCGCCGGGAGTGGCCCGAAAAAAATTGACCCACTCACCAAATTAGGTTTAGTCTTGTGCTTGTCTATATTAAACGGCTGAGCAAATAAGTAAGCTCATCAAAATGTTAACGGAGATGTCATCCTCCTGGAAGTCGGTTTGTGAGAATTAAGCTCATACTGTTCAGCATTTCATTATACTCTTCTATATTGAGCTTCCGGCTAGCTACTAGAGAATTTTGTTGCGGCTTTGTACTTTAGATACAATTTCAAAGGCATGCGCCTTAAAGTTAGCACAAACTGACCTGCAGACGTCGACATAGGGAATAATAGTAACCCCCCCCCCCCCCCCTCCCTGCTCCTATACGATTCTGCATGGTTAGCTGGGTTTCCAGACTTTGGTAATATGAGTATCCTTTCCATCCTTTATAATTCTGGGATGACGTTGATGCCCTTAAGATCAAGGTGTTTTATCATCGGCATAGCTATTCCGTCTGGGCATATTGAATGGTTCGACGTCTGGTCTTGAAGTATGCATTGCTAATTGCCGACAGAAAGTTATCGCACATATCTTGCGGTCGACAAACAAAACTCTAGTCAATGATAAATATAGACTTCCATATATCAAAATCATCAGTATCGAAAAAAATTTGATTGAGCCATGTCCGTAGGTCCGTACGTTAACACGATAACTTGAGTAAATATTAAGATATCTTCACCAAATTGGTATTGAAAATGAGCGAAATCGGATGATAACCACGCCCACTTTTTATATACATATATAAAATTTTGGAAAACACAAAAAACCTGATTATTTAGTAAATAATACACCTAGAATGTTGAAATTTGACATGCGGACTGATATTAAGACTCTTCATAAAAATTAAAAAAAAAATGTTTAATGGGCGTGGCACCGCCTACTTGTGATAAAATCAATTTTACAAAAATTATTCATCATAAATCAAAAATCGTTAAACATATCGTAACAAAATTCGGAAGAGATGTTGCCTTTACTATAAGGAATGCTTTGAAGAAAAATTTACGAAATCAGTTAAGGACCACGCCCACTTTTATATAAAAGTTTTTTAAAAGGGTCATGGACGAATAAAATAAGCTATATCTTTGCAAAAAAGAGCTTTATATCAATGGTATTTCATTTCCCAAGTGGATTTATATCAATAAATAGGGAGAACTTCAAATTTAAAAAAATGGGTGTGTCACCGCCCCTTTTATGACTAAGCAATTTTCTATGTTTCGGGAGCCATAACTCGAAGAAAAATTAACGGATCGTAATAAAATTGGGTACAAAAATGTCCCCATAGCAGGAAATATTTCTAGAAAAAATGGACGAGATCGGTTAAAGACCACGCCCACTTTTATACAAATGACTTTAAAAAGTGACGTAGGCAAAAATAATAAGTTAAAGTTTAGCGAAAAATAGTTTTGTACCAATCGTATTTTGTGCCATTATAACAAGAAATGGGAAAAAATTAAAATCTTGGAAAATTGGCGTGGCAATTCTTACAATGCATTTCCTAACGTTTCTAGAGCCATAACTCGACGAAAAATTTGGTGTTTAGCGGGAAATATTTTCAGTAAAAATCGACTAAATCGGTTAAATCGCCTTCTTTTATATAAATAATAAGCTATTTCTAGTAAAACTGGGAAAATTTCGTTAATAACCCTGCCATTTTTTTTTTTCATAACGCTTTTTAGTACAATGGCAATTGTGTGTTTATGTTTATTATTGTTCTATCTTTATTTTAAAATAAACAGAAAGGAAATCCCCATATCTGAAGGAAAACTGCATTATTACCCGCTCAAGGTCATTGGTGTTAGCCTCTGTATCCTTTTTGCTTCTTTTAAACGAAAATTAGTTCAGAACAGAACCATATGTATATGTATTATTGGGCAGCCTTGTAACGCTATTAAGCACACAAAAGAAACAAGAACAGCATGTTCGGTTTCTCCCGAACTTAGACTTCCTTACTTGTTTTATTTTTTTTTTGTATTTTTCTCTTTGATTATTTATTTTCTTATATAAATAAAAGTTTGTCTTATGTCCTGATTTTCAGTGCGAGTTTAAACGCCAGTTAAAGTTGACGAGGGTTTAACCTTGCCATGTAAAATTCTAGGTAACATATTGTCGTGTCCTATTCATTTTAAATATGTGCAATTTTCGATTTTACCCGAACCTTCACTTCTTTACTCATTTAGACTATTCTGATATACTCCCTTGGTACGTAGGTTCTATGCGCATAATATGAAATTCTTATGTTCGTATTTTGTATTTTGCGAATCATTTAATTCAAGTAGCACTTTTAAAAATGACAGTTAATAAGGACACGTGCCGACATTTTGTGATATTGTTTATGTAATTTTAGCGGAAAGAGGGAATTAAAATTTGGCTTGTTGATAAGTCAAAATGTCACCAGTCAAAAAGTGTGTCGTCACGTGCCTGTGTTGCTATTGTTGCTTACCTTTTGTCGGCCAACAAACTATACGAAATATATGTATGTACGCTCAGTAATACAAGCCCTGCAGTCAAACCAACTGGTTATCAAATACCTAACAACTAGTATAAACCCAAAATAAACAGTCCATTGTATATTTTACTTTATTTATATTGGTTTCGTTTGATGTTTTTCCGTCAATTTACATACAAAAGTCCCGGAGAGTTAGAGTCTTGAAACGTGTAACACTCATCGGAGCACGGTGACAATTTAACGTGAGCGAAAAAAACGTGCTAGTTGCAATATTAAGAATAAGAGTTTTCTAGATGGGACAGGGATCGAAACGATTGGAGATATTTAGAAAGTCCACTTAGAACTGTAGAATCTTGCGACCGATTTTTAAGTAGCTACTCATAGAGCTAGAAAAATGAAACCTTAAGGTACGTCCACACCGGTAACGAAATAGCAAAGTTGTATAACAATTGTTTTAAAACAACTTGCAACTTGTTATACAACCAAGTTATCTAATTCCTTTGATCTCTGGGTAACATACAGTGGCGGATCTAGGGGGGGGGGACTATGGGCGCTAAAGCCCGCCCCCCCTATGTTCGAACTAAGTCATTACGTGCAAGTTTGAGGTATCATACGTGCGAGTTACGTGCATTTTGCACGTAACGGCATACTGAGGACACACGGTATGGTTTTAATTTTTTTATGCCAAAAATTTTCTACTTTGAATATTTTTACCGAATGCGTCTCGCATTTTTTACAGAAATTGAACTAAACTCACTTTCTTATGGTTAAGAAGCTCTGAAAGTTGAAATAAATGGCATAGAGGGCTCTACTCGTTAAAAACTTAACAGCATATTGTCTGCCCCGTCCTTACTTGTTATAATTCTATTTATATTTTTTATACTCAGTTGAGCAGAGCTCACAAAGTATATTAACTTTGATTGGATAATGGTTGGTTGTACAGGTATAAAGGAATCGAGATAGATATAGACTTCCATATATCAAAATCATTAGTATCGAAAAAAAATTTGATTTAGCCATGTCCGTCCGTCCGTCCGTTAACACGATAACTTGAGTAAATTTTGAGGTATCTTGATGAAATTTGGTATGTAAGTTTCTGGGCACTCATCTCAGATCTCTATTGAAAATGAACGATATCGGACTATAACCACGCCCACTTTTTCGATATCGAAAATTTCGAAAAATCGAAAAAGTGCGATAATTTATTACCAAAGAAGAAGAAACTTGGTAGGTGAGTTAAACTTATGACGCAGAATGGAAAATTAGTAAAATTTTGGACAATGGGCGTAGCACCGCCCACTTTTAAAAGAAGGTAATTTAGAAATTTTGCATGCTGTAATTTGGCAGTCGTTGAAGATATCATGATGAAATTTGGCAGGAACGTTACTCTTATTACTATATGTATGCTTAATAAAAATTAGCAAAATCGGAGAACAACCACGCCCACTTTAAAAAAATTTTTTTTTTAAGTCAAATTTTAAAAGAAAAGTTAATATCTTTACAGTATATAAGTAAATTATGTCAACATTCAACTCCAGTAATGATATGGTGCAACAAACTACAAAAATAAAAGAAAATTTTAAAATGGGCGTGGCTCCGCCTTTTTTCATTTAATTTGTATAGGATACTTTTAATGCCATAAGTCGAACAAAAATTTACAAATCCTTGTGAAATTTGGTAGGGGCTTAGATTCTAGAACGATAACTGTTTTCTGTGAAAAAGGGTGAAATCGGTTGAAGCCACGCCCAGTTTTTATACACAGTCAAATGTCTGTCCTTCCGCTCGGCCGTTAACACGATAACTTGAACAAGAATCGATATATCTTTACTAAACTCAGTTCACGTAATTATCTGAACTCATTTTGTATTGGTATAAAAAATGGCCGAAATCCGACTATGACCACGCCCACTTTTTCGATATCGAAAATTTCGAAAAATGAAAAAAAATTCCACAATTCTATACCAAATACGAAAAAAGGGATGAAACATGGTAATTGGATTGGTTTATTGACGCAAAATATAACTTTAGAAAAAAAATTTGTAAAATGGGTGTGACACCATATTAAGTAGAAGAAAATGAAAAAGTTCTGCAGGGCGAAATCAAAAGCCCTTGGAATCTTGGCAGGAATACTGTTCGTGGTATTACATATATAAATAAATTAGCGGTACCCGACAGATGATGGTCTGGGTCGCCTGGGCCACATTTTGGTCGATATCTGGAAAACGCCTTCACATATACAACTACCACCACTACCTTTTAAAACCCTCTTTAATACCTTTAATTTGATACCCATATCGTACAAACACATTATAGAGTCACCCCTGCTCCACCTTTATGACGATATCTCGAAAAGGCGTCCACCTATAGAACTAAGGCCCACTCCTTTTTAAAATACTCATTGACACCTTTCATTTGATACCCATATTGTACAAACAAATTCTAGGGTCACCCCTGGTCCACCTTTATGGCGATATCTCGAAAAGGCGTCCACCCATAGAACTAAGGCCCATTCCCTGTTAAAATACTCATTAACATCTTTCGTTTGATACCCATATTGTACAAACGCATTCTAAAGTCACCACTGCTCCACCTTTATGGCGATATCTCGAAACGGCGCCCACCTATAGAACTAAGGCCCACGCCAATTTAAAATACTCATTAACACCTTTCATTTGATACCCATATCGTACAAACAAATTCTAGAGTCACCCCTGGTCCACCTTTATGGCGATATCACGAAAAGGCGCCCACCTATAGAACTAAGGCCCACGCCCTTTTAAAATATTGTTACGAATATTAGCAAAACTAAGAGGTGCTGCTATCTCTAAGCCGATGCTAAGCAGTGACGCGATTCACATCAATAATTCAATCATTATGTCTACACATATGTACATACACGCAGCGGAGATGAGATGCCCAAACACATGCAGACATCTTATTGAGATGCTCCTAAATGTAGGCAATTATAATTGTGGAAGTGTCGCTCACACATACAAGCGCATGGGGTGTGAGAGAAGCTATACAAATTATACAATTGTAGTTACACTGAGAAGTTTGAGAGCTGATGGACTAGTAGATTCTGTAAGCGCCTAGAAGATGCGAACAGAGAGTATAAAAGGCAGCAGATGTAGAGGCGCTGGAATTCAGTTTGATTTGAGTTGTCAAGCAGTTTCGATTAAGACGATATCTAGCGAGCAATATCAGCATTATTTTGAATAGTAGAGTTTCATTTAAGCTATCAGTTTGGTTATTAAGCCAGTTAGTTGCAAAGTATAAGTGTTATTGTGAAGTACTTTAATAAAGGCCATTTTTCCATTATTCAATATTGGAGTTATTTATTCAACAGTTTAGTGATACGAACTTAGCAGAGGGTTGCAAATAAGAGGATTTGCAAGTAAAATCGTTACAATATTCATTAACAGCTTTCATTTGATACCCATATCGTACAAACAAATTCTAGAGTCACCCCTGGTCAACCTTTATGGCGATATCTCGAAAAGGGGTCCACCTATAGAACCAAGGCCAACTCCCTTTTAAAATACTCATTAACACGTTTCTTTTGATACCCATATGGTATAAACAAATTCTAGAGTCAGCCCTGGTCCACCTTTATGGCGATATCCTTAAATGGCGTCCACCTATAGAACTATGCCCCACTCCCTCTTAAAATACTCTTTAATACCTTCTATGTGATACACATTTCATACAAACACATTCCAGGGTCACCCTAGGTTCATTTTCCTACAAGGTGATTTTCCCTTATTTTGTATCCTTAGCTCTCAACTGAGTATGTAATGTTCGGTTACACCCGAACTTAGCCTTCCTTACTTGTTAATAATAAAAATACGTTAAGTAAGCAGTAATTACTTTGTTCCGCCAAATATAAGAAAAAACTTAATGCCGGCACATATAACTCGTCTTGTCATCGAAACGACTTTCATCACTTTCATCGCTTTCTTCATTTTCAAAGTTTTCTGCTGTTGCTGGCACTTGCTTTTTTATTAAATATCTGATAAAAAAATTCTTTAGTGGCGTTTTGTGCAAAATATTCTCTTCCCTTTACATTTCTACGTTGTGTAAGTGATGACACTTGATAATCGATTAATGTTTTATTATCAGCTATTACCAAGCTGCCACATCATCGAACGAAAAAAATAAAATAAAATTTCGATGTCATTTTATACACACATTACAAATTTCACAATCCGAGTTGCCCAAATAGATTTGGAGACAAAAAAGGGCAAACATTTTAAAGAGGGCCAGAAAAGGACTAGGGGCTAAACCCGAATTACTTTCCTGGACTACATGATTTCTTTATTGACGTCAAGGTTCATAGGTGAATTTTTGAAAATACTGCCTCTGGAGGGACTGATTCCAGCATACTCTGCAGGAGTAACGATTGAAGAAATTGTACTTGCTGCTAAAGTTTATAAAGAAGATCTCACCATTCACAATGAGACAGTGCTGGAAAATGAGATTTTATTGTGGCATAAGCATTGCAAAAGTGATACATTCAAGAGTACTCAAACAGCTACTGATGCACTGAAAATCATTAAATCATCACACTTTTCTTCATTTTTTTCCAAACGTGACGACACTGTTGCAAATATGTGCGACTATCCCCGTGACATCAGCGACCGCAGAGCGTTCTTTTCTGTTCTAAAGCGCTTGAAGACTTATTTGAGAGTCAACATGTCTGAAAATCGACTGACTGGTCTGGCACTAGGGAACGTCCACAAAGAATTAGAAACGGACATTGAAGAAATAACCGATCTTTTCTGTAAATCAAGCACCGACGACTCGAATCTTTGGATTGGTCGATAGAAGATTGAACCAGCAATAAGTGGGTTTGAAAGAAAGGTTTTTATGACTATTTTTATATGGTTGCTATATCATTATCTCGAGTGTGCTGAATAAAAGAAGAACTTCATTTCAGAAAATATTGCTTGTACTTTATTAGTAAGTTATTTAATTTTTTTTAATTTTGAAAATCCTCGTTTTGTCATGTCATTTTATATTCTGTATACATTTATTTAACACATCATGGAAAACAAAAACAAAATTTTCGAAGTGAAAAAATTTCAAGCCCCTCCCCCAGTACCAAATCCTAGATCCGCCACTGGTAACATATAACCTGCTATAAAAACAGAAAAAAGTTACACAACATCGTGTTATACAACATTTTTTAATTGAATTTCTAACAAGTTACATACATTGGTTATATAACTGTTTGTAACATGTTTTGTTACTGGTGTGGACGCACCTTTACACATAGTTCAGTCGCAACAATTTACAACCCTCCCTAACGCTAAAACTCCATCGCCAATAATATCTAAAAGAGTAGCCGTGTTTTTTTACAACTATAGACGTTTACGCCCATTGCAAATTTTACCAAGTAGCGCAACTAACAGCTGATCGGTGAAAATTCGCACATTCACACGCACAGTTCTCGACTCAGTTTCAAAAAAAAACTAGATTATTTAACTCAAATTTAAAGTGAGATAATCCTTACGAATTTATGTATATAGAATATATAAGGCGTTTTTGTTGGTATTAAAACAATAGTTTTATTTATATTAAAGCTTTTATAATTTTTTTTTTTTAACTTTGAAAAAACTCCGAACACCATTCCTTCATTATATGACATTCGACTGCCTAGTCCACTGCCTTCCACTCTATTCGCAACATAACCTCTATTTAAGCTGCTAAACTATATAGTAAACAATGTTTACGCCTAAACTTTATATTGACTGCTAAGCGTCAAACTTTAAATACACCTCTGAAATTGCTGCGTATAAAATTTTTACTACTAAATTTCAATACGCATTATACACAGACGTAACTGAAATACCTATGTGGCTATGTTTCACCTCTACACTAATTCTATGTATTCTATGCGTGTCCACTATTCATCGCAACTGATTCAGCTATATGTTATACACAGACATACAACAGAGGGTTGTGTCTCCGCTTTTCGGTACACCCTGTAGCTGTAGCTAGTTGTTTAACCACTGCCGCTAGATCATAGATCCTAGATCCTAAGCATTATCTAAGCGGGGTTAAGCGTTTTTTACGCGCAAACGTAAACGTATACGCATATAAAAAAAACACGGCTAGTATCAAGTGCACAGAAAAATATGCAATATTAAGTACCATATATGGTCACCAGGAATAACAGCCGAACTCCTATACTCTTGCATAGGACTTAGGCGGTTATTCCTTATTGGTAAACATGCCAGTTGCTTATATGGAAATAACCAAAGTTGAGATATATGGCGAACTCATATAGAGCTAGTTTGCAACTAGCCGGTTTAACTACAGGATAGGTAGCGATATCTGTGCTTATTTTGCTTGGAATGCGGTATGCTAAAGCATATCAAGCGCACTCCACAGAGCTTCCTAATTTTGCTCTACGGGTTACCATTCAACCGACAATTCCTAAAGCAATTGACAGAGGGTTGGTAGGTGTTGCCTCCAATTTGTCGCATCATTGTTTGAATGGTCCACATTGCCGCCTTGCGCAGCAAGTGAATACGGCACGCGCATAGAAAAGAGATGTTCGTGCGAGTATATTGAAAGTATGTACATTTCCTTTGTAGGTGAGATGGTACATATACATATATCTATGTATATTAGAGTGGTCCTTACTAATGAAAAAAAATATTTTTTCAGGTCTCACGCCTTCAAACGGTAATACCAAGGTAAATTATAGGTTAGGTTAGGTTGAACTGGCCGGTCCGTGAGGACCTCATATAGACTGAAGGAGCCCGTAGTGTTACCAGAAATTGTTTAACGACCAAATTGAAAACCCCCATCAAGAACCAGGCCCTATCTTATGGAATAACTCCGTTCTTTTGGCTAATACTAAAAGCTGACAGCTGTATCGCTCCTTACAGCTGCAGTCTGGCAAGCGCAGGGCACGAGCACAAAACGTGCTTGATCTTTTCCTCAATTTCAAGTATAAAAATAAACAAATAAATACAAGGGGCGATAACCTCCGAAGAGATTTTAGGCCGAGCTTCTCTTCCAATTTGCGTAGTGCTTTTAATTTTTCCAACAAATTGGCGGGACGCGACCTACATGGCACTAATAAACTTTTCATCAGGGACCAAAAATAACTGTTATTTTTTCGGAGTCGAAAAAGTCCGAGTCAAAAAATTGTCCTAGGTGAAAATGTTTGAGTTGCCAGGTATCCTTATAGCAATATCATGTCGAATCATGCATCCCTTTTATTTTTCGAACTTTTTTCATTAAAGTCCACATATAAAAGCAAAATCTGTATTTTTATTTTTTGAAACCGATAGAACTAGTTAAACTCGGACTTTTAAAAATAAAAGTCCGGCTTGATAACAAAGAAAAGCTTATTCGAATTAAAAAAATTTGGTACCAATCGATTCCTTCTGGATTCCTAAAATTAAAAACCTTATGGAGTTTGGAAAATTTATGTTAATAATACTAGAAATTTATCATAAACAAACTACGTATTTCGAAAATCTCGTAGTAAAAATAGTGAACTTGCAGTGGATTTTTGCATTAAATTTCGTTCCACTACAACTATTAGAGTGAAAATTAGTAAGGCGCATTCTTTTATGATGGGAAAGCTTTCTAAAATTAATGGGTGTAATCGGTCAGTAGCCACGCCTGTTTCTGTATATAGAAATTTCCGCACAGAACATGCTATATTTGAGTATCTAAAGAAGCCACGTTATTTAAATTTGGCATGTAAATTACTGACATCGCATGTAGTTGATCCACATAATTTTTTTGGACAATGGGCGTGGCACCGCATACTTTCCTAATAAGATTTTTTAGAATTTCAAGAGCGACAAATCCTACACCCTTTGAGCTATATTTTTGCAAATTGGTAAGTGAACTTCATATTTGTATTTATACATACCGACAGAAAAATTTAATTAAAATCGAATTAAAGCTACACCCACTTGTATATGTATAAATCCCTGCAATAAATTATGCGATTAATCCCTAAAAAGTATTTTTGTTCATGCGATGAATGGAAGAAATTGCTCAACACCCTCGCCGAAAAAAATTCTGAAAAATTTTGAGCTATTTCTAACTTGCTCATTATAATACTAAGTAAAATTTTTTGGGCTACAAAACTGCATACTCAAAAATTTTCTAGAAATTCTGAAACAAAATTTGAAAATTTTGATGATCATTTTTGAAATTATGATTAACTCTCCCTACCTTTGAATAACCTTTGACATTTTTTTGAATGTGGTTTCTGTTAGGGAATTTGCGATATTTTAGATGAAAATTATCAACTAAGCTATGAGCCACTGCATTTGAGTTTTTTTCAGCATAAACCAAGTGTGTACTTATTTTTGTGAGTAACCGTATATGATAAACTGCTTATGTGACGAGGCTTTAAGGTCTATGTAGCTTAAAAAATATAAAGTGGCAGCACTGCTGCATATTATCTGAATGGTCGGCAAGCGTCGCTTAAATTTAGAAGCGAAACGTTAAGTCCCAGGAGATTTCAACAGGACGTGTCGCAAGGCGAGGTCCTTTCCCCAATTTGGTTAATTTCTACATATTAAAGATCCCTTCCCCACCAAAAGCATTTACCATGTTGTAATTGTTTTTGTAGCGATAAAGACACTCTCCAAAAGCTTTGGAGAGTGTTGCCGTGGACTTACTATTATTTCCGACGATATTGACGACAGGCCGGGGCCCGTCAACAGACAAATAAATAGTTATCTCCCCAGACTTTCGAGTTTTTTTTTTTTTTTACCTAGTGAAGTCTGACACTTACACTGAACTAGTTCACGGCTTCTTGGCGTGACGCTATCGACTGTCAGTCACGCAAAGATCTTAGGTATAATGTTGGACCGCATTCTTACCTTTAAGGAGTCGCTTGCCGGCAGTACTTGAGTAAAGGATAAATAAACGCTGCTAACAATTTTCAAGGCGGTCATGTGCTACGCGTCGTCGGTTTGGTCGCCTAACTTAAAAAACACACACTGTAAAAGGCTGCAGGTCTGCCAAAATACTGCATTTAGAACCGCCACGGGATGTCTTCTTATGACCCCTGAACACCACCTACAAAGCTAGGCAAAAGAGATCATACCAAACCGGGACATCCCAGTAAAGAACTACTTGTTCTATCCTGCTACGATGAGATCCGGATAAGCATAAGGAGTTTAATCCAGATAAACGGTGGCACCCGTAAATTCAGAAAACAAAAATTCGGAAACATATTTTTTCAGAAAACATTCGTCAGAACCCTTTTTTCAGAAAATAAATTCAGAGGTCAAAATTCAGAACTGAAACCTCTGAAGTCAAATTTCAGAAAGTAATCAGACGACAGAAAAAATATTAAATTTCTCTCGTTTATTTATTTGGAAGGTATTTTTTACATACATATAAAGAAAAAGTAGCAAAATATAAAATTTTAAATTGTGTGCAATGGCATGTAATTAATTAATTAAATCGTTTTCGCGTTTATCTTTTTCAAGTCAATTTACAGGGATTCAAGCGGTTGATAACAGCAATACACAGCTGTATAGCTCCAAACCTTCCGCAACCCAATTGTCAACCTTACCTACGCGAGGGGAATCCTGTTACAAATATGAATGTATCATACACATATTTAGCAGGCGAGGCTCTGGCGACCCCAAGTTCCTCATGGAACCAGGTGGTCGGAGGGCATATCGCCCGTACCACCGCTACCGACTGTCCTAAATCTCAAAATCTTGGGTGTGACGTTTGGTCAGGATTTACATTTTGGTGAGCACGCAGCCGCAATTGTTCCGAGAATTCAGAGCCGTAACAAAATCCTCAAATCCCTCGCTGGCAGTACTTGGTGAAAAGATAAAGAAACGCTCATGACTACATACAAAGCAATTAGCCAGCCGATTACGTGCTTCGCGTCACCCATATGGTCGCCAAGCTTATGAGGCGAGAATACTCCCCACCAGGGAGAGGAATGAGATGCTGACCAAACAGTTCATGTTGAATACCCAGAAACCTGAGCATCCCAACAGACATCTGATTGATGAGCCAGCACCGCCTAGGAGCTTAAGGAGTCAACTCCGTAAGCATTTTGAGGAAATACGGCACCTGAGAACCCAGCCGTATTGAGCAAAAAAACACAAGCAGGTCCTTGGTGAACTCCACAAACAGGCGTCGGACCTTTATGCCGGGAATTGCCCGGTGAATCTAGTACTCAAAGAAAAGTATCCAAAACTCGCGGAAGAGGAACGCATACTCCCCAGGGAAACGCGTGTCACTCTTGCTCAACTTCGTTCTGGATACTGTAACAGGTTAAACTCTTACCTATCCAGAATCAACCCCGACATACAAAATGTATGCCCCGCTTGCAATGTGTCCCCACATGACACCAACCATCTCTTTAATTGTAATGTGGAACAAACGCCTCTAACACCCCTTTCATTATGGTCCACCCCTGTTAAAACAGCAAGTTTCCTTGGACTCCCGTTAGAGGATATTGATGACAATTTGTGTTCGGTCGAGGCTGTTAGGTGGGGCGGAGCACTGCTACAACAACAACAACAGGGCGGTATGGTCATATTAATCATTCCCGAGATGATTCGGCTAATACTTTAATGGAGATTTGTTACCGGAACGTATCAATCTATATCCGGCAAGGGCTATCAACTCATCCTTCGGGGAGTGTCTTTATCGTTAATACAACAACAACAACAAATGAATTTACAATATTAAACCAACGCTGGCCGAGGTCTTTATATTTTTTCTTGCGTTTTCGATATATTTTTATACCTTTCATGAAAATGAAATGGTATATTAATTTCGTCACGAAACCGAAAATTGTAAGTCCTTAAAGGAAAATAGATAGACCCACCATTAAGTATACCGAAATAATCAGGTTGAAGAGCTGAGTTGATTTAGCCATGTCCGTCTGTCTGTTTGTATGCAAACTAGTTCCTCAATTTTTGAGATATCTTGATAAAATTTGGTGAGCGGGTGTATTTGGGTGTCCGATTAGACATTTGTCGGAACCGACCGGATCGGACCACTATAGCATATATCCTGCATACAACCGATTTTTCAGAAAAAGAGGAGGGCACGTATTGTTGCCTGAAAAAATTGATCAGATCGGTCGTATATATAGTATATATCTCATACAACCGATTGTTCAAATAAGAAACTTTTCGCAATTTCTACCCCATTTTAACAGCTATAAGCTTCAAATTTCACCGATTGCTTACGTATATAGTATATATTGTTGTGTCAAAAAATCATAGAGATCGGTGATATATATAATATATATATGATGGTATATATAGTATATATATATATATAGTATATATATATTTTTTTGCGATTTCTGCCTCATTTTAACAGCTATAAGCTTCAAATTTCAACAAATGCTTACGTGTACAGCATATATTGATGTCTGAAAAAATCATTGAGATCGGTGGTATACATATTATATACTTCATATAAACTGTCATTTTTGCCCCTTTTTTACGGCTAGAAGCTTCAAAATTCATCAAATTTCATCAAATAGTTACGTTTACGTCATATATTTTTGAAAGACGTGATTCGTAGTCATAGTTTTTACATGCAGACCACAAAAAACGTGAAGCTTTGCATCCCCACACAGATTACCTACCTATTTTTTATTTTATATTTATCTTAAAAATCGTTTAGATATGTTCAAATTTCACCAAATGCTTACGTGTATAGCATATATTGTTGTCTGAGAAAATCACAGACACCGGTGCTATATATAGTATATATCTCATACAACCGATTGTTCAGATAAGAAACTTTTCGCAATTTCTACCCCATTTTAACAGCTAGAAGCTTCAAATTTCACCAACTGCTTACGTGTATAGCATATATTGATGTCTGAAAAAATCATTGAGATCGGTGGTATACATAGTATATATCTCATACAACCGATTGTTCAGATAAGAAACTCTGCGCAATTTCTGCCCCGTTTTAACAGTTAGAAGCTTCAAATTTCACAAAATGCTTTCGTATATAGCATATATTGTTGTCTGAAAAAATCATAGAGATCGGTGGTATACATATTATATACTTCATATAAACTGTCATTTTTGCCCCTTTTTTACGGCTAGAAGCTTCAAAATTCATCAAATTTCATCAAATAGTTACGTTTACGTCATATATTTTTGAAAGACGTGATTCGTAGTCATAGTTTTTACATGCAGACCACAAAAAACGTGAAGCTTTGCATCCCCACACAAATTACCTACCTATTTTTTATTTTATATTTATCTTAAAAATCGTTTAGATATGTTCAAATTTCACCAAATGCTTACGTGTATAGCATATATTGTTGTCTGAGAAAATCACAGACACCGGTGCTATATATAGTATATATCTCATACAACAGATTGTTCAGATAAGAAACTTTGCGCAATTTCTTCCCCGTTTTAACAGCTAGAAGCTTCAAATTTCACAAAATGCTTACGTATATAGCATATATTGTTGTCTGAAAAAATCATAGAGATCGGTGGTATATATATTATATACTTCATATAAACTGTCATTTTTGTCCCTTTTTTACGGCTAGAAGCTTCAAAATTCATCAAATAGTTACGTTTACGTCATATATTTTTGAAAGACGTGATTCGTAGTCATAGTTTTTACATGCAGACCACAAAAAACGTGAAGCTTTGCATCCCCACACAGATTACCTACCTATTTTTTATTTTATATTTATCTTAAAAATCGTTTAGATATGTTCAAATTTCACCAAATGCTTACGTGTATAGCATATATTGTTGTCTGAGAAAATCACAGACACCGGTGCTATATATAGTATATATCTCATACAACCGATTGTTCAGATAAGAAACTTTGCGCAATTTCTGCCCCGTTTTAACAGCTAGAAGCTTCAAATTTCACAAAATGCTTACGTATATAGCATATATTGTTGTCTGAAAAAATCATAGAGATCGGTGGTATATATATTATATACTTCATATAAACTGTCATTTTTGCCCCTTTTTTACGGCTAGAAGCTTCAAAATTCATCAAATTTCATCAAATAGTTACGTTTACGTCATATATTTTTGAAAGACGTGATTCGTAGTCATAGTTTTTACATGCAGACCACAAAAAACGTGAAGCTTTGCATCCCCACACAGATTACCTACCTATTTTTTATTTTATATTTATCTTAAAAATCGTTTAGATATGTTCAAATTTCACCAAATGCTTACGTGTATAGCATATATTGTTGTCTGAGAAAATCACAGACACCGGTGGTATATATAGTATATATCTCATACAACCGATTGTTCAGATAAGAAACTTTGCGCAATTTCTTCCCCATTTTAACAGCTAGAAGCTTCAAATTTCACCAAATGCGTACGTGTATAGTATGCATTGTTGTGTCAAAAAATCATAGAGATCGGTGGTATATATATTATATACCTCATATAAACTCTAATTTTTGCCCCCTTTTTACGGCTAGAAGCTTCAAAATTCATCAAATTTCATCAAATAGTTACGTTTACGTCATATATTGTTGAAATACGTGATTCGTAGTCATAGTTTTTACACGCAGACCACAAAAAACCTGAAACTTTGCATCCTCACACAAAGTACCTACCTGTTTTTATACCTTTCATGAAAATCAAATGGTATATTAATTTCGTCACGAAACCGAAAATTGTAAGTCCTTAAAGGAAAATAGATAGACCCACCATTAAGTATACCGAAATAATCAGGTTGAAGAGCTGAGTTGATTTAGCCATGTCCGTCTGTCCGTCTGTCTGTTTGTATGCAAACTAGTCCCTCAATTTTTGAGATATCTTAATAAAATTTGGTGAGTGGGTGTATTTGGGTGTCCGATTAGACATTTGTCGGAACCGACCGGATCGGACCACTATAGCATATATCCTCCATACAACCGATTTTTCAGAAAAAGGGGTTTTTTGTAATATCTTACCCAATTTAACAGATTGAAGCTTCAAACTTCACCATATGCTTTCGTATATTGCACATATTGTTGCCTGAAAAAATTGATGAGATCGGTCGTATATATAGTATATATATCCCACAACCGATTGTTCAGATAAGGAACTTTTCGTAATTACTGCCCTATTTTAAGAGCTAGAGGCTTCAAATTTCAACGAATGCTTACGTATATAGCATATATTGTTGTCTCAAAAAATCATAAAGATCGGTGGTATATATAGTATATATATGGTGGTATATATAGTATATATATAGCATATATATATATATTTTCGCAAATTTTAGCCCCATTTTAACAGCTATATGCTTGAAACTTCACCGATTGCTTACGTAAATAGCATATATTGTTGTCTGAGAAAAACATAGAGATCGGTTGTATATATAGTATATATCTCACACAACCGATTGTTGAGATAAGAAACTTTTCGCAATTTCTACCCCATTTTAACAGCTATAAGCTTCAAATTTCACCGATTGATTACGTATATAGCATATATTGTTGTCTGAAAAAATCATAGAGATCGGTTGTATATATAGTATATATCTCATACAACCGATTGTTCAGATAAGAAACTTTTCGCAATTTCTACCCCCATTTTAACAGCGATAAGCTTCAAATTTCACCGATTGCTTACGTATATAGCATATATTGTTGTCTGAAAAAATCATAGAGATCCGTTGCATATATAGTATATATCTCATACAACCGATTGTTCAGATAAGAAACTTTTCGCAATTTCTACCCCATTTTAACAGCTATAATCTTCAAATTTCACCGATTGCTTACATATATAGTATGCATTTTTGTGTCAAAAAATCATAGAGATCGGTGATATATATAATATATATCATATAAACTGTCATTTTTGCCCCTTTTTTACTGCTAGAAGCTTCAAAATTCATCAAATTTCATCAAATAGTTACGTTTACGTCATATATTTTTGAAATACGTGATTCGTAGTCATAGTTTTCACACGCAGACCACAAAAAACGTGAAGCTTTGCATCCTCACACAGATTACCTACCTATTTTTTATTTTATATTTATCTTAAAAATCGTTTAGATATGTTCAAATTTCACCAAATGCTTACGTGTCTAGCATATATTGTTGTCTGAGAAAATCATAGAGATCGGTGGTATATATATTATATATATCATATAAACTGTCATTTTTGCCCCTTTGTTACTGCTAGAAGCTTCAAAATTCATCAAATTTCATCAAATAGTTACGTTTACGTCATATATTTTTGAAATACGTGATTCGTAGTCATAGTTTTCACACGCAGACCACAAAAAAACGTGAAGCTTTGCATCCTCACACAGATTACCTACCTATTTTTTATTTTATATTTATCTTAAAAATCGTTTAGATATGTTCAAATTTCACCAAATGCTTACGTGTCTAGCATATATTGTTGTCTGAGAAAATCATAGATACCGGTGGTATATATAGTATATATCTCATACAACCGATTGATTGTTCAGATAAGAAACTTTGCGCTATTTCTTCCCCATTTTAACAGCTAGAAGCTTCAAATTTCACCAAATGCTTACGTGTATAGCATATATTGCTGTCTGAAAAAATCGTTGAGATCGGTGGTATAAATAATGTATATCTCATACAACCGATTGTTCAGTTAAGAAACTTTGCGCAATTTCTACCCCATTTTAACAGCTAGAAGCTTCAAAATTCATCAATTTTCATCAAATAGTTACGTTTACGTCATATATTTTTGAAATACGTGTTCCGTAGTCATAGTTTTTACATGAAGACCACAAAAAACGTGAAGCTTTGCATCCTCACACAAATTACCTACCTGTTTTTTATTTTATATTTATCTTAAAAATCGTTAAGGTATGTAGATCTGTTCACTATATATTTCTTATCTTATACATCCGATTATTCGGAGATTACGAACGGGATAAGATTATTGTTCAGCCCCATTCATGAAAGGTATGAAGTCTTCGGCACAGCCGAAGACAGTCCCGTTCTTACTTGTTTTTTTTTTATTTCTGTTATTGCCTGATCGTTTTTATTATAACTTTGATTGGATAACGGTTGGTTTACAGGTATAAAGGAATCGAGATAGATATAGACTTCCATATATCAAAATCATCAGTTTCGAAAAAAAAATTGATTGAGCCATGTCCGTCCGTCCGCGCGTCCATCTGTCCGTAAACACGATAACTTGAGTAAATATTGAGATATCTTCACCAAATTTGGTACACGAGCTTATCTGGACCCGAAATAGATTGGTATTGAAAATGAGCGAAATCGGATGATAACCACGCCCACTTTTATATATATAAATAATACACCTAGTAAATAATACACCTACAATGTTGAAATTTGACGTGTGGACTGATATTGAGACTTTTGATACAAATTTGAAAAGAAAAAAAATCAAATGGGCGTGGCACCGCCCACTTGTGTTAAAATCAATTTTACAAATATTATTAATCATAAATCAAAAATCGTTAAACCTATCGTAACAAAATTCGGCGGAGAGGTAGTCTTTACTATAAGGAATGATTTATTTTCTTTTTTGGCCGTCAGTATATACTGTTATTTTATATTTTTGAGCTCAAGGCCGGATTAAATAAAATACTTTTAATTTTTAATTTAATTTGTTTTATTTTAATTATTTGTCAATATTTCGACTTCACTTTGAAGTCATCATCAGGACTGACTGCAAAAAACAATACGTAATTTTAATACCAATATGTACAAATAATAACATTCATTTATGAATCAACACCACTTACATCTTCAAGTGCGCATTCAGGACTAACATTTAACATAACAATTATAAAAAAGAAACAGCGATTAAAAATCTAAACAAACAGAGTAAACAAATGAAAAACCGTAATTGTAAACAAAAAACTTTAAAAACAATATATTAGACGGCGAATAGTACATCGATACATACATATATATTTGGAATTACAGTGTTGTTGTGAAACGAAGACGAAACCTTTTATGTTTGTGCGGGTTTGTAAAAATGCGTCAAAAGCTTTTGTTGTTTTTTATAAGGTTGCGGTAGACGTGAGAACAGTTCGCGATGTCCGTTTTGAAATTCATCCTCTTATTACTAGGGGTGTCCACTATATGAAGCATTTCTAATGTGAAGCGTTTGTTGTAATTTTTTTCTTCTTCTAAAATGGTTACATTGTCAAAGTCTGGATAATGTCCTGTTTCTTCGCAAAGGGATGTTAAAGCCGTTTTGTTGTCTGAAAAATTGTTCCTTAATTTTATATTAGATCTATATGTGCGGATATCCTTGTCTTCAATTTTGTTTTTGTAGTCCACACATATACTTTCTCGCATACGTGGGACCCGTCGCCATTGCAAAGAATCTTGTAAACTACATCCGATTTTTCATGTGTTGAAATTTTATCTTTAAGGTTGCTAAAAATTTTCCGTAGCGTGTTGTCATATGTGAAAGCTAACCGCACGTTTTCTTTATCGTACATGTTTGAATATTTTATTCTCTCCGATAATTTCGGGACATACGTTGCAGACTTGTAAATTTTGGCATCTCTAGTCTCTTTATTACCTACATCACTGGGTCGGGAATAATAATCACGAATTATTTTCGGGTTGTTAACTTTATGGGAAAGTTGTTGTTTTCTAGAATCTTTTTGATAGTTTTTATGTTTTTATCGTGATAAATATTGTCGCTGATGGATAGAACTCGTCTGACGAAGTTGTTGGCCGTGTTCAAAATTGTTCTCTTCTCATGTTGTGAGTGAAAGTCTATAAGCCTCCCCGAGGCTGTTGGTTTTTGATACCAATCTATAGTTAAGAAATTATTTCTTCTGATTACCAATGTATCTAAAAATGGCATTTGCCCGTCTTTTTCTATTTCAATTGTAAATTTCTGTGATATCCATTCAGTATGTTAAGCAATTTGTTTGTATCTTCTGTTCTTACTATAGCGAATATATCATCCACGTACTTTGAAAGTAATTGTGGTTTGTTAACCGATTCATTCTCAAATATGGTTAATAGTTCTTCCATAAAGATATCCGCTATTACCGGTGACGCTGGTGATCCCATTGGCATTCCGATCGTTGCTCGTATATTTTGTCTCTGTATTTAAAATAACGATTTTCTTTGATACAAAACTTAACAACACTTAAGAAAAGCTCTTTCGTCATGGATGTGTACTCTTTTACCTGGTTCCACTTAGAATCTATGATATCAACAGAGGCGGCGTAAGGCGTGGGCGGTGTGGGCCACCGCCCACGGCCTCGCGGTGATAAGGGCCTCGCGGCCCACAACGAACATATAATTGAAAAAGTATGAAAAATACCTAAGAACACGGCACAAGGCTGTTCTTATAATAAGCTAGCTGACCCCTCAGGCGTTTTTCTGCGTAATTGTTCCTTTAAAACTTTTAACTAAAAAAAGGACCTCTGGTAATTTTTTAAAGAGACCGATCTTAATTTTGCTTAGTCCGAAGATGATTTTATGGCAATTATCGAAAAGAAACTTGAGATGTGTGGACTTTTTCTGCTTTTCACTTTATAGAATGTCAAATCTCCCACCATCTTTGTATAAAACTTTAGAATTTAAATTAATGTCATTAGTTGAGAATTGTTAATATTGTGTCCGTTGTTGCACTGAACGCCTCACTTAAAATAAATTTTTAACTTAAA
The DNA here is from genome assembly GCF_040869045.1 of Eurosta solidaginis. Taxonomy (NCBI): domain Eukaryota; kingdom Metazoa; phylum Arthropoda; class Insecta; order Diptera; family Tephritidae; genus Eurosta; species Eurosta solidaginis. The sequence continues at coordinate 121,126,535 of NC_090322.1, read as the reverse complement.
GATATTCCAATCTTCGGCGCCACAAATTTATGTTTATGTAATAATCAATATTTCTGTTAAAATCAATTATTTCGAAATCTCATCTCTTCCGTTTCTGACAATTTGTTTATATTTAGTCTTGCAACATTAGTTGGCGTTAAGCTGCTGTAGCGGGGAGTCCCCTTTAAGAGAAAGAGCATTGCTCGGGACTTTCCCTTATTAAAAAGCATTGTGTATCAAAACAAATGCATATGATATGTTACCTGTCAAATTTGACGCATAGCCATTTCCAATGAAAGTACAAATCGCGTTCAGACGGAGTCTTGTTCGTTCCTTTAAATAAATAATAGCGTCACATATTTTTAAAACTATAACAAGTGTTTAAAAAGTTGAGATAGGTAAGAAACCGTTATGTGATTGAAAATTGAGGTTATTATTTGTTTTATATCTTTTATTTGTTGCGCTAGAGTCCGCCTAATTTTACGGGTACAATATTGGCACTTTCTTCATAATTTATCAATCATGTCACTCTTAAGTACTAAGAGAGATAGAGATAAAGGGAGAAAATGGGAATCTGGTTCAGCAAAAAGAAAAAAAATCTGAAAGAGCTGTATCAAACCATGTTTTAAGTTCAGGTATGATGAAGTTTCTCAGTCGAGCTGAATCTAGTAGTACTGAATCAATTGAATCGCTTGCTTCCACTTCTCAACAACATGTGTCTGTATCCGACAATTCGGAAATTACTCCAGATGCACCAAATATTGATACCGAACGACGAGATTCGGAAAAAGAAATCAAGAGAGCATGATTGAAATAAGTTCGCCATCTGCTAGTAGAGCCAGTGATGTAGTGGAGCAAACATTTGCCAGTTTTGACGTGGGATTGTGGACGTTTCCCATGGCGGCTGCTAACCGTCATGAAGTTAAGTCATCTTGATGAACATTATCCTCAAGATGATGATCATAGACACTTTTCCAATTTTCATTTCTCAAGAAATTAAGATTAATTGATATCATAAACTTCTTAGCCTCTCATAATTTGCATTTAGAGGTCACATAGAATCTCTCAAAACTGACGAAAACACTAAGAATTCTGGTAACTTTGTAGACTTATTTAAATTGATAGCTATTTATGATCCTACGTTACAAGAACACTTAAACCGCATTAATAATAAACAACTTACACACCACTATCTAAGCCATGATACTCAAAATGAATTGATTACATTAATGTCAAATACACCTGTACACCAATAATACCTGTGAAGTGATTGGTAGGATAAAAGAGGCAAAATATTATTCTATTTTACTCGACTGCACTAGAGACTCTAGTAGAGTTGAACAAATGCCGGTTATTTTAAGATATTGTAATACATTAACTGGAACCATAGAAGAAAACTTTATCGGATTTCTTGCTGTCACCGAAACGACTGGAGAATATTTGGCTAATGCAATACTGAAAAAATGGCTTAGATATTCAAAACTGTCATGGCCAAGGATACGACAATGCTGCTAATATGGTAGGCATATATAATGGAGTTAAAACTCGAATTCTAAATATAAATCCCAGGGCACTTTTCACACCTTGAGGTTGTCATAGCTGGAATCTCTTGTTGTTCGACGCAGCCAATTCTTCGGTGGCAGCAAAAACATTTTTTGGTTTTCTTCAGAAGATTCCTTTGCTTTTTTCAAGTTCCAGCAAACGCTGGAAAATAATCAAAGATAAATTAAAGCTTACGATGAAGCCTTTATCAGACACAAGGTGGGAAAGCAGAATCCAGGTGGTGAAGGCTGTATTATTGCAATTTGATGATGTTGTTGAATGTATACTTAAAATGCCAAAAGGAAAAATCGGACACACTCACTGATTGCGATTCCATTTTGAACGAAATGTTCAGTTTGGAATTTATCGTATCATTACATATCTGGTATGAGCTATTAACTCGTGTCAATACCATTAGCAAATTATGGCAATCTGTACAAGTCCATTTAAGCGTTACTCTTGAACATTTGCGTACATCTTGTGAATGGATAAAAGAATATCGACAAACTGGATTCGAAAAATGCTTGTCTGACGCTCGTCAGTTTATTGAGAAAAGCAGTTACGATTTGCCCAAAGATTTTAAAAATAAAAGAGTAGCCAAAAAGAAAAGGATGTTTGATTATGAAGGCAGCGATCAACCTATAAAGTCTGCAGAAAGCCGGTATGAAACCAATTTTTTTAATACCATGATTGATTCTGTGATCAGTAGCATGGAATCGAGATTTATGTCTTTAAGACAACATTTTGAAGATTTTGGTTTTATATATGACTTAAACCAGTTAAAACGAATTCCAAAGGAGCAACTACTGAAAAACTGTCAGGATTTACACAGTGTTCTGCAAGTAGGTGAGAGCAGTGACTTCCAGCCTTATGAGTTGTATGAGGAGTTACTAAATATGATTCCAAATTTACCTAACTCTATTAAAGACGTGAAACATTTGCTACAATATATTATAGAGAACAATTTACCCAAATGTTTACATTGTCATTAGGATATTGTTAACAATACCTGTAAGTACTGCTTCCGCTGAAAGGAGCTTTCCAAAATTGAAACTAATTAAAATTATTTAAGAAATACTATGGATCAAGAAAGACTCTCGGCTTTGGCAGTTTTATCTATTGAAGTAGATATAGCATCTAAGTTACAAACCAATCATTGAGGAGTTCAGTAAGACCAAAAGTAGAAAATGTTTGTTTCTTTAATTTTTTCACCACACTAATTTTAAAAAAAAATTTTTTTAATTTTTTTATTGTTTCAAAAAGTTATATGTATGTAAAAATGTATGTTTGTTTCTGAACGAATAAAAACCGTCTCATTTCAAGTGATTTTTTATTTTGAATTCCCTCTTTGTTGCACCATGATAGGGCCTCGCAAAATGTACCTCGCCCACATAAATTTTTTGTCTTGCGCCGCCACTGGATATCAAGGACCAAATCAACTGGGATACTGGGAAACAAGGAAACAACATCGAACGACACTAGACTCTCATCATCATACACATAAGTATCTTTTATCTTTTTTTTTTTTGAAATCTATCGCGTCTAATACAGTAAATTTGGATGTCATTGTTAGTTTTTTTAACATCTGAACAACGAATTTACATAGACTGTAGGACGGAGAATTAATAGACGAACAAATAGGCCTCAGCGGAATCCCTGCCTTGTGGATTTTTGGCAGACCATAAATTCTGGGTGGGTTCGCTGTTTTACAGGTAAGACGGTACTTTTCTTTAAGGTCGATGGATTTGTTATTATACAATTTTTCCACTATTTCATTATTTTTCTGTTGTAGTCTACTAGTGGGGTCACGCTTCAATACTTTGTACATAAACTATTGTCTGCATCTTGCATCTTTTTTATACTCAGTTGAGCAGAGCTCACAGAGTATATTAAGTTTGATTGGATAACGGTTGGTTGTACATATATAAAGGAATCGAGATAGATATAGACTTCCATATATCAAAATAATCAGGATCGAAAAAAAATTTGATTGAGCCATGTCCGTCCGTCCGTCCGTCCGTTAACACGATAACTTGAGTAAATTTTGAGGTATCTTGATGAAATTTGGTATGTGGGTTCCTGAGCACTCATCTCAGATCGCTATTTAAAATGAACGATATCGGACTATAACCACGCCCACTTTTTCGATATCGAAAATTTCGAAAAACCGAAAAAGTGCGATAATTCATTACAAAAGACCGATAAAGCGACGAAACTTGGTAGATGAGTTGAACTTATGACGCAAAATATAAAATTAGTAAAATTTTGGACAATGGGCGTGGCACCGCCCACTTTTTAAAGAAGGTAATTTAAAACTTTTGCAAGCTGTAATTTGGCAGTCGTTGAAGATATCATGATGAAATTTGGCAGGAACGTTACTCTTATTACTGCATGTACGCTTAATAAAAATTAGCAAAATCGGAGAAGGACCACGCCCACTTTTAAAAAAAAAAATTTTTTTAAAGTAAAATTTTAACAAAAAATTTAATATCTTTACAGTATATAAGTAAATTATGTCAAGATTCAACTCCAGTAATGATATGGTGCAACAAAATACAAAAATAAAAGAAAATTTAAAAATGGGCGTGGCTCCGCCCTTTTTCATTTAATTTGTCTAGGATACTTTTAATGCCATAAATCGAACAAAAATTAACCAATCCTTTTGAAATTTGGTAGGGGCATAGATTTTATGGCGCTAACTGTTTTCTGTGAAAATGGGCGAAATCGGTTGATTCCACGCCCAGTTTTTATACACAGTCGTCCGTCTGTCCTTCCGCATGGCCGTTAACACGATAACTTGAGCAAAAATCGATATATCTTTACTAAACTCAGTTCACGTACTTATCTGAACCCACTTTACCTTGGTATGAAAAATGAACGAAATCCGACTATGACCACGCCCACTTTTTCGATATCGAAAATTGCGAAAAATGAAAAAAATGCCATAATTCTATACCAAATACGAAAAAAGGGATGAAACATGGTAAGGTAATTGGATTGGTTTATTGACGTGAAATATAACTTTAGAAAAAACTTTATAAAATGGTTGTGACACCTACCATATTAAGTAGAAGAAAATGAAAAAGTTCTGCAGGGCGAAATAAAACACCCTTAAAATCTTGCCAGGTATTACATATATAAATAAATTAGCGGTATCCAACCGATAATGTTCCGGGTCACCCTAGTCCACATTTTGGTCGATATCTGGAAAACGCCTTCACATATACAACTACCACCACTCCCTTTTAAAACTCTCATTGATACCTTTAATTTGATACCCAAATCGTACAAACTGATTCTAGAGTCACCCCTGGTCCACCTTTATGGCGATATCTCGAAAAGGCGTCCACCTATAGAACTAAGCCCCACACCCTTTTAAAATACTCATTAACACCTTTCTTTTGATACCCATATTGTACAAACAAATTCTAGGGTCACCCCTGCTCCACCTTTATGGCGATATCTCGAAACGGCGTCCACCTATGGAACTAAGGAATACTCCCTTTTAAAATACTCATTATCACCTTTCTTTTGATGCCCATATTGTACAAACAAATTCTAGGGTCACCCCTGGTCCACCTTTATGGCGATATCTCGAAAATGCGACCACCTATACAACAACCACCACTCCCTTTTAAAACCCTCATTAATACCTTTAATTTGATACCCATATCGTACAAACACATTCTAGAGTCACCCCTGGTCCACCTTTGTGGCGATATTCCGAAAAGGTGTCCACCTATAGAACTAAGCCCCACACCCTTTTAAAATAATCATTAACACCTTTCTTTTGATACCCATATTGTACAAACAAATTCTAGGGTCACCCCTGGTCCACCTTTATGGCGATATCTCGAAACGGCGTCCACCTATGGAACTAAGGATTACTCCCTTTTAAAATACTCATTAACACCTTTCTTTTGATACCCATATCGTACAAACAAATTCTAGGGTCACCCCTGGTCCACCTTTATGGCGATATCTCGAAACGGCGTCCACCTATGGAACTAAGGATTACTCCCTTTTAAAATACTCATTAATACCTTTAATTTGATATCCATATCGTACAAACGCATTCTAGAGTCACCCCTGGTCCACATTTATGGCGATATTTCGAAAAGGCGACCACCTATAGAACTAAGGCCCACTCCCTTTTAAAATACTCATTAACACCATTCGTTTGATGCCCATATTGTACAAACAAATTCTAGGGTCACCCCTGGTCCACCTTTATGGCGATATCTCGAAACGGCGTCCACCTATGGAACTAAGGATTACTCCCTTTTAAAATACTCATTAACATCTTTCATTTGATACCCATATCGTACAAACGCATTCTAGAGTCACCCCTGGTCCACCTTTATGACGATATCTCTAAACGGCGTCCACCTATAGAACTAAGGCCCACTCCCTTTTAAAATACTCATTAACACCTTTCGTTTGATGCCCATATTGTGCAAACGCATTCTAGAGTCACCCCTGGTCCATCTTTACGGCGATATCTCGAAAAGGCGTCCATCTATAGAACTTAGGTCCACACCCTTTTAAAATACTCATTAATACCTTTCATTTGATACCCATATCGTACAAACGCATTCTAGGGTCAACCCTGATCCACCTTTATGACTATATCCCTAAATGGCGTCCACCTATAGAACTATGTCCCACTCCCTCATAAAATACTCTTTAATGCCTTTCATTTGATACACATGTCATACAAACACATTCCAGGGTTTCCCTCGGTTCATTTTCCTACATGGTTATTTTCCCTTATGTTGTCACCATAGCTCTCAACTGAGTATGTAATGTTCGGTTACACCCGAACTTAACCTTCCTTACTTGTTCATATCCGATTTTATCCATCACTACCGTAACATTTCCCTTATCTGCGTCGAGAATTAGAAGCTGTTCGTTGTTCTTTAAAAATTGTTTAGTGGAGCGCAGGGTGTCTTTTGTAAATGTATCTCTAACGGAAGTTTTCGTCATATTTAGGTGATTTTGCAGAAGTGTCGTCAAGTTGTTCCTTTCTATCTCTTGTTTCTCTTTTTCTTTAATCGTCTGTATGTAATTCTCTCCTCTCTTTTAAAAAGAGGAACTTCACTCACTTCCGTTGGCAGGGCATGTTTAGGGCCTAGGGAAAAAAGCCACTGTATATTTGTAGGTATTTGTACGTCTGTCGTGTTACAAATCCATTCCGGTATCACCCTAATGTTCAACAGTTGTTCTTGTTTCTGTTTTAGATTTTCATATTTGAATGCTATGAAGAAAAATTAACGAAATCGGTTAAGGACCACGCCCACTTTTATATAAAAGATTTTTAAAAGGGTCCTAGACGAATCTTTGCAAAAAAGAGCTTTATATCAATGGTATTTCGTGTCTCAAGTGGATTTATAAAAATAAATAGGAAAAAACACAATTTTTAAAAAATGGGCGTGGCACCGCCCCTTTTATTACTAAGCAATTTTCTGTGTATCGGGAGCCATAACTCGACGAAAAATTTGGTGCACACGTATGCCTTTTAACAGGAAATATTTTCAGTAAAAATGGACTAAATCGGTTAAATCGCCTTCTTTTATATAACAGATTTTGTAAAAGTGCGTAGATGCAGGTAATAAGCTATTTATAGTAAAAGTTGGAAAAAATCGTTAATAACTCCGCCCTTTTTTGTAATAACGCTGTTTAGTACAATTGCACTTGTGTGTTTATGTTTATTGTTCTGTTATATCTTTATTTTAAAATAAACAGAAGGGAAATCCCCATATCTGAAGGAAAACTGCATTATTACCCGCTCAAGGTCATTGGTGTTAGCCTCTGTATCCTTTTTGCTTCTTTTAAACGAAAATTAGTTCAGAATAGAACCATATGTATATGTAACGCTATTAAGCACACAAAACAAACAACAACAGCATTTCAAGTGTACAGCTGGGTATAGATAGATAGATAAATAGATGTTGTGAGGTTAAGCACTGCGACCTATTGGTCTCTTGTACCCTCATTCTCTTTACAACACCTCATCCAAGCCGAGTTCTCTGAGAAAATCCAGAATGCTTCTCGGCGCTTCAGAGTAGAGATATACGCCGCCGATAAACGCCGCCGCCGCCGCCGATTTTGGTCGTTTTTTGCACGCCGCCGCCGAATGTCAAAAATATCGGCGCGGCGGAGCGGCGTCCGGCGCGTTACTATATTTTCTACTCGTTTAAGACTGTTTAGGCCATTTATTGTTTATGTCGAAAATTGGTCGGATATGGTCGAAAGTGGCATCACTGCCAGTTATAAGAAACTAATTGCGAAATTTAACTCTTTATAACTATTCAAAAGTTATTTAAAATAACAGGCGCTTTCGATGTCACCTTAACACGGACTTTGCATCACCCAATTCAGCAAGTTATTAAAACAAAACACTAAAAGAAAAGTTATATAATAAATTTATATGTTCACTTTGCATTTTTGAAAAAATAAATAATGAACAATTAATTCAAATAAAATGACCCAAGGCGAACATGTTTTTAAATTGTCCTCAAGAATAAGCGAAATCAGTGATGCATAATCCTTTAGTAGGTTCTAGGGGCATAAACACTCCTTTGAAATTATTCTTACTTACTTAAGTTGAGGACATATGTACGTATAAGGGTTTGAAAAATCACTTGGGCTTACATTCAAACATCTGTTGTCTATTTGCGAAACTATACATTAGGGTCTGAAATGTGAATTTTGATTTTCACACTTAATCCTTCAACACCCAAGTCTCCCGGTTTGATATTTCCTAAAGTTGGCGGCCCTATCAAAAACTAGTCTCCTTTTACAAATGTGAATACGTAGGCACATATATCTACCAGGTGAGGCTTTGTCCTTCGCAAGAACACTCAAAGTGGTGAAGCAAAAGCTTTCCCAAGACAGTGGAATTAATGGCCGTGTGTGATACTACCCTAACGTAGTGGACAGTCGAACTTGTCTGAAAACTGAAGCTACGCGGTCATCCATAATGAGCTCCTATATCGTAAGGCTGGAAAACAGTAGTTAACAACTTTCAACTTAAAATCCGTCGTTTTTCATTCTAAATTTGATTTAACGAAGACTATTGAAATCAATGTTGTGAACACAAACGTCTGCAATCTTTGGTCTACATTTTAAAAATTTTATCCAGGGTCCTTGTAAAATTTTAATCATGTAGATGCACCGAGGATTATACGATTTTCACCGATGACGCAATGACACCCACTTAGACTGCTTTTGATTTTGAGGGCGGCATCCTTGGACGAATAGTCACGCCCTAACGTTTCAAGGTGTTTCTCTTGTGTAGCTCGGCAGCATAGCGCGACAAAAGCATCCGTTGGAAAGTCTTCGGAGCTACACCTAGAGCTTCTAGGAAAGTGACGTCGACGAAGGTATGAGTTCGAAGTCGCAGTCCTATAGCTTCTGTACTGGCATATGGTGTGAGGCTCAGGAGGTGTGGTAGCGACTGGTGGTAGGGATTCCTACTGTTCGCACATCGGGAATTGTAGCTCTTACAAACAGCCGAAAAAACTGGAGGCGCCCTGTGCCACGAGAGTCATGAGTATTAATAGACCATTAATAGCAACCCTAAGTCGCCTTTATGCGTGACCGCCAAGGAGCGACAAATAATTTAAAGAAATTGTGTTCGCGACTATTATTAGGAGTTAACCCTAGGTGAAACTACGCTTTGCACGAGATATACAAGCAAAAGTGTCTCTATTTCTTTTCAGCAGACGTAGCAGTACCAATTCCAAAGACCGGGGTTAGGTTCGAAGCCTCTCTGGAGCAAGCGAACAAGGGACAATCCCTTCGCAAGGAGCTACTCCTGAAAATTTTTGAACGGTCTGCGAGATTTTGATGCAAAAACCCCGGATCTTTACGAAATGTCCAACACGTTGATTTCCTTAAATACATATAAACAAAACCTTTCCTAAATATTACTTTTTTAAATAGAAAAATAAGGCTTTTAAAGTAAGAACACCGGCGTACGCCGGTATATAATAGAGCCTACGCCGCCGCCGCCGATAAAGTGATCGGCGTAAACCTCTACTTCAGAGAGTGTATGTGACTATTTTCTAATTTCGACTATCCTAGGATCCCAAGTCTTCGTCTCGCGACTGCATCGCATTCCTTCAGGATGTGTTCTGCACTCTCATCTTCGCGATCACAGAACCCACAGAGGCTACTAGACGATATGCCCAATTTATGCATATGGCCCTTTAGCCTGCAGTGGCCTGTGAGTTTACCCGTTAAAATCCTAAGGCTACCTTTTGGGAGGTTAATCATAGCTTTATATCGCTTTGAGTTGTACCCTCCTGTTAGTGCCTTTGCCTGCCGAAGTCCTGGACTTTCGCGCCATTGTTGTTCACTGAAGCACGCCTCTTTTTGTCTAAACTCTTCCCTTATTGTATGTGACCCTATTGGCGCGATGGGCTCGGGTCCTATTGGCTTTCCGGCCGCTGCCAACCTGGCAGGCTCATTCGCTCGCTCGTTACCATCTACTCCTCTGTGTCCTACCTCTGTGGGTACCTACCCATGCTATACGGATGGTGTTATTGACTGCTAGATTGTTTAACCTCTCTACGCACTCAAGGACTGTTGATGATTTAATCTCAACTGAGGATAATGCCTTGAGCGCAGCTTGACTGTCGCTGAGTATATCGATTTTCCCGTTGGTATATCCCCGCTGTAAATTTATCTCTGCACACCGGCTTATGGCGACAACTTCGGCTTGGAAGATATTTTCCGAGTGTAGGGATATTTTAGTTCGGGGGCCGAAGATCCCCGCTCCTATGCCCAACGGTGTCTTCGAGCCATCGGTGTACCATATTATAGTGTGTTCCTGGTGACGCGCTTCAATCCTGGAGGTGTCTCACGTACACTTGTTCACCAGCTCTATTTGAAGCGATTCTCAAACTTAATTATTTTCCTCGTGTCATCTCTGGGAGGTTGGATGAGTGAAATCTGCTCCTTCAGCTTCTCCATATTTCGTGACTGTATCACTTTGCCTCTTCCACATCCCTCTTTAGCTATGTTTGCTAAAGTACTCCTGGCTGCCTGCTCAATTATTATATGTAGATGCGTTAACTCAAGCAGCGCCTCCATTGCCGCCGTCGGGCATGTTCGCTTGGCTCCCGTAATGCAGACACATACCAAGCGTTGAAGCTTCGTGAGTGATTTTTGTACGATCACCATGGTTGTCCTTGATGCCCACGCAACTGCTCCATACACTATAATAGGTCTCACTATCATAGTGTACATCCATCTTAGGATTTTTGGGCTGTATCCCCAGGATCTTCCTGCAATACGTCTGCACACCATTATTGCTCTTGTGGCTTTTGATATGGTGTTGTCGACGTGCTTCCTCCATAAGAGCTTAGAGTCGAACGTGACTCACAAGTATTTCACCTCAGTCGTGTACTCCAACTGTACTCCATCCATTGTGATTTGCCTCATCCTTTCTTCTCCTCATCTCTTCTGAAGGGCACAATGGCTGTCTTGTTGGGGTTGTCCCACCTCAGTACACTATTCTTTCGTTAACCTCAATGCCCTTTGCATTATGTCGCAAAGGGTTCTCTCAAATTTTTAACTTACAATGATAACAATATCACCCGCGTAGCCCTGACAACGGATTCCGTTTTCTGAGAGCCTCTGTAGAAGTTCATCTACTACCAGGCTCCACAGTAGGGGTGACAGGATGCCCCCTTGTGGACATCCCTTCGTTGTTTTGATCTGTACTGTACCGTCCCCAGTTGAGGTTTCGGCAATCCTCGAACGCAATAAGGCGTTTATCCACACACGGATTGGACGTTGTATCTCTCTTCTCTCAAGTGCCCGATTCCCACTTTCGTGTGTCGTGTTGTCGGAAGCCCCCTCTATGTCCAAAAATGCGCATAGAGTTACCTCCCCGCACTCGAACGCACTTTGGATTTCTGTGGACAGCTGATACAATGCAGTTTCTGTCGACCTGCCTGTCCTATATGCATGCTGATCTTTATTTAGTGGAACTCTATCGAGAGCCTTTGATCTAATCTTGTGGTCTACAATCTTCTCCATTTCTTTGAGAGCAAAGGATGTCAGGCTTATAGGCCTAAAGGACTTAGAACTAGAGTAGTCCTTTTTGGCCTCCTTAGGTTTGTAAAGACCACTTTTGCTCTTGTCCACACCGTTGGGATGTATGCCAGTGCGAGGCTATCCCGCATAATCCTGGCCAGATGTGGGATCAATTCCTCTCCCTGCTGCAGAAAGGCTGGATATATGCCATCCACTCCCGGAGACTTGTAGCTCTGGAAAGACCTTACTGCCCATTTAATTGTGCCATTGTTCAAGAGTCCTTTGGCGGGGTTCCAATCTGTGGGTGTCGGTCTCACCTCTCGAACCTTCTCCGTCGAGGTATCCGGGGATGCGTCCGGAAAATGCGCAGCAAGCAGGGCATGTGCTCTTTCTTCCTCATTCCTTGAGTAGGTTCCATCGGGACGTTTAGTCGATTATCGTGTCTCCCTTTGGTCCTTGGCTTTGTGAAGCCTTGCCGCCTCTGGAACTTCTGTTATACCCTCGCAAAATTTCCTGAAGCTCTCTCTTTTAGATTTTCTGATCTCTTTCTTATATGTTGTTAGATTCGCTGCGTACTGCTCCCAGTTTCCCGTGTGCCTCGCTTGGTTGAAGAGTTTTTGCACGGTTTTCCTCCGTTCCGAGAGTTTCTTCGACCAACAGGGGGTTTTCTTCCCTGGGCCCTTTGATTCTTGACGACTAGAGTTAAACGCTTCAATAATGACACGGTTGAAGTTATTAACTATGGGCTCTAATTCCATATAACGTGTTCCTCTGTTCCACTATCTATAATAGAAAGATTTCTCTGGGTTATATATCCAGGGCTTCCTCTCTAGACCTAGTGATGAAGGTTGGCGAATTCCCAACGTTGTATATACTTAGGTCATTACTAATACTAAATTCAAGAACGGACTCACCCCTCGAATTGGTGTCTGTGCTGTTCCATACCTCTGGTGCGCGTTTGCGTCGCATCCCATGATTAACGGTAATTTTGGCCATTTGCAATGTTCCGTCAGTTTCTTAACACCCTCTGGAGGGACCTCGTAGTTATCTCCCGCAAAGTAGGCCGCTGCTAAGACGATGTTCGTTGGCTCTCCTTGATTTACCATCGTCGCTTGAACTGCTCATAGGTCTTGACTCATAAACTGTGTAATGCAGAAATAGTTAATGGAGTTGTAGAAAAGATCCCAAATTACCTTATTATTTCTCTCTTTTAGGCCTCTTACCTGACCCCTATACACCCAAGGTTCTTGGATGAGTACTATGCCCAGATCTTCCGAGGCGAACCTGCGTGCTATTACTGCCGAAGCAGCTCTAGCGTGGTGCAACCTCTGTGTATGTGTATGGGCCGGTCAGTGCTGAAGCTTTAACGGCTCATCCTTACCGGACATCCGCAGGCTTTCTTCTGTCCTCCAACCCTAGGTCTTCTAAGTTTAGACCTTCCAGTAGCTCCTCTGTTGAGGGAGCTTGCGTAGGCTCCCGACCGGTGATTAACTCGGGTGTTGAACCTGTGGCTGACGAGACACAGGCTAGGCACTGGTTGGATGTTTTTGCCCAGAATGTTGTTGCTGCCTCCTTAATTTATTCCCCAGTGCCCTGCACTTGTCCTCGTGAGTGGGTTTGTTCCACACTGGCTGGGGCTTTTTGCTTCCAAGCTCTAGCCGGGACAAAGCTGAACCGGTAGTTCACCTTGAAGCCAGCTTTCTTTATTTTGGTGAACGATGTCTCGTCAATTGCCACATTTACCCGTAAGCCCCCCTCCTCAGCACTTCTGCTGATTATACGCCAGATCCCAACATTTAAGGTGTTCTGTGTCTTCAGCAGTTTAAGTGCGAATTCTTTATCACTGCTCCTGGGGAGAGACATGGTGACGGTATGCGTCGGCGGTATATCATCCCCTTTCCTCGTAATAAGGGCAGGGCCCTCCCAACTATGTAGAGTTGTTGTGACTCTAGTCAGCCATTCGGCTGTTTCCTCGTCCTTGCAGTCTACAAGGAGTAATCCTGGCCTAATAATACGTCGCAGAAGGCCAGAGATTGCTTTCCCCAGCCCTTCGATACTTCAATCATAATAGTATCCTGCAGCCGCGTCAGCTCTTCCTGGCTCAAAACTTCCGCCGGGTATTTCCTTGGAAGCACCGGATGGATTATTTTGGAACGTCTTCGTTCACCTGGATACTCGCGGCCATGTACTTCACCCGATGTCTCTTGGCCGCTGATTCCCTGCTACTGTGGCGATGTATCTCTCTTGAGGGTGAACGTTTGCGATTTTCCCGCTGCTCTTCCATCTCCTCTCGGGATCTCCTTTGCCGATTTTCGCAAGGGCTGTGGCTGGCTGCGGTTTTAGTCTCTGCTCGGCTTGGCCCACTGGTGGTGATTAGCCCACCATGGTGTGGTTTGGCGCTGTTCCCCTGTTTTCGTGGTGCTCTGCCCACTGCGCTCTTGATTTTTCCTAGCCTCCTCACGGCGGTGACTAACCCACCGTGGTGTTTCTCTCCGCTGTCCGTCTTGGTGCTGTGCTGCCCACTCTGTTGCTGGCTTTTGACTGTCGTGTCCTTTTTCACTTTTTTTACTGTCTCGCTTCCGGACGTTCGGTCATCGTCGTCCCTGGCATGCTCCTCGAAAAGGGCAAGTTCTTCCGCCGTATGTAATGTTCGGTTTCACCCGAACTTAGAATTGTTTACTTTGTTTATGAAATTAAATATGTTAGGGTGTGTCCCAAACGCACTTCGAATGACGTTGTGCCACCGTTCGATAGAATTATTTGTTCGGCCTTCAATCAATTTGGTGCTATTATACATAGTACATCCATAATTCGATTGGATATAACGCCTTCTTTCGACGTTGCTGTGTTCCAGGAAGTTACCAGAGGGCTGAAAAAAAATTCAGAAGTTAAATTTCTTTAGTCAAAATTCAGAAAGTAATCAGATAGAAAAAAACTATAAATTTCGAGTTATTGGTCCTGTAATGTTTGAGATCCCAGTCTTTGGTAGGAAAACCACAACGAGTAGCTCTCCAAAAGTGAGGTAAATTATTCAGTTTTATGCACCCTTCGAATATTATTTTAAGTGATTAAGTCATCGCTCTACTTGAAACTTATAGGATGGCAGGAAACAAACCATCTGAGCCCAGTAATTTAAACAAGTTTTATCCGTCCATTCGATCTTGGTATCAGTCATCAAGCCCCGCACTAATCGCTCCGTGGATTATACATATCCACCCTATCTCGGACGACGCAAATTGACCTAAAATCTCTTGGGAGGTCATCGCGCCTTATATTTATTTATTTATGCTGCCGGGCACTACCAGAGAAACACTTTAAAACATTAGGGAGTAACCATTAGGACAAGGCTGACGCCCTCGAAATCATAAGCAGTCCAAGTGGATATTATTGCGTAACTTACAGGTGAAAATAATATAATCCTACATAATTTAAATTTTACAAAGACCCTGGATAATTTTTTTTTTTTTAATTTAGACCAAAATTTGCAGACGTTGGTGTTCGAAACTTTGATTTCAATAGCCTCCGTTAAACCAAACAACTCAGTCGAAACTGTTGTTTTTCGGCCATTTGATTCAAGAGTTCAATATGAATAACCGCGTAGCTACAGTTTTCAAACCGGTTCGACTGTCCACTACGTTGGAGCCCGGTCATTTGTTCGACTGTCTTGGGAAAGCTTTTGCTTCGCCATTTTGAGTGTTCTTGCGAAGCACAAAGCCTCACCTGATATATATATATATATATTAGGGCGGGTCGATTTAAAAATCGCTCATAGCTCTGAGAATCTAGGGATCAAAATAAGAAACTTTGCCGAATGAACCATACCTCTAAAACGAATTCTGATATCCCCCCCTTTGGGTCGAACTTTTGGGTAGGGGCAATTTCAATTCTACCTGCTGTGTCTTGTGGTGGCTAAAAAAAAAACAACACAAGCAATTTTACGATCTGCAATTGTGTCACAGTGATACCTTCATTTTTTAAAACGGTTGAATAAAAAACCCACACAACTATGTTTACGACATGCAAATGCATCACAGTGATGCCTTGGTTTTAAAAGGGGGTTGTAAAAATGCTAATTTCTAATAATTTTTTTTAATTTCTTTTCTATTACAAGTTAAATTCATTTTTTCATTTACATATGTTCTGACTAAATAAATTTCTAAAGAGAAAAATAAACTCCAAAAAGAAAAAACATAGGCATTTCAAAGTGGGATTTTTCAAAATTTGCCCCTACGACCCAAAGGGGGGGGGGGGGACATCAGAATTCGTTTTAGAGGTATGGTTCCTTCGGCAAAGTTTCTTATTTTGATCCCTAGAATATGATGGGCGACTTTTTTGCCTCCCCACAAATCGACCCGGCCTAATATATATGTATGTGCCTGCGTATTCACATATGTAACAGGAACCGTAACGTGTAGGTTATATTTAAACGTGGTTGGTAGGCTACAATCAATGTGATTCACTCCACTGGGCTAGTTGGGGATATGGCCGCCAACTTTAAGAAGTGTTAAACCAAGAGACTTGGGTATTGAATGATGAAGTGTGAAAATCAAAATTACCCTTTCAGACGCTATTTCAAAGTTTCGCAAATAAACAACAGATGTTTGAATATAAAGCCAAGTGATTTTTCAAACCTTTCTTATACGTACATACGAGGTGTGTTGAAAATTATCGCGAATTTTTAATTTTCGCGGGTTACGTATATTCGAATTTCGATTTTTTTTTGGCGTTATGTTGGTACTCATATCTCTCACTTATGGCGACAAGCTCGGCCATTTTGAATGTTCACTTATGCCCTTATCACCGTTTACAACTCAACTTAGTTGGGTTGTAATTAAAACAACTCCACTTTAAGACAACTCAACTCCTATTTGGTATTACGAATTACAACTTATTTGTGCATTAAATATAAAATATACAACTCAAAAATGGCTCCGGTTGTTATGTCCGCAGCATTTATTTGGTTCAAATACACAACCAATAATAGCCAAAGCCATAATAATTTACACGGGTCATCAATTCTTTCTCTGATTCAAAAGCTGAACTATCAGCGCTACCGTCATCAGCTCAGTGTCATCATTGCAAGTAGCGCCAATAACACCAAACTCGTGCCTGGCACACAAAAATCGTTTCACTCAATAGTGCAAGTGAAATGTACTACGCACTCACTACTAAGTAGCGTCAAAAATTAGCTTGGAGTCATTGCGTAAATGAGCTACCATTGAGCTGGCACCGCATTGGCGCTGGCGCCATGCAATTTACATCAATAAAATTGCGCGAATACCCAGGCTCATGACTTTTTTAATCACGATGGTGAAAACGAAACAGGGGCAAAACGTATGGTGTATTCCTGGTGTAGCCGTTCCACTTTGTGGAAAATGAACGACTCTACAATGCTCCCTCTTATCAAAGACTCTATAAAGACTCTATAAACAAAGACTCTATAAATACAAAGAGCGTAGATTAATAAGAGGGAGCATTGTAGAGTCGTTCATTTTCCACAAAGTGGAACGGCTACACCAGGAATACACCATACGTTTTGCCCCTGTTTCGTTTTCACCATCGTGATTAAAAAAGTCATGAGCCTGGGTATTCGCGCAATTTTATTGATGTAAATTGCATGGCGCCAGCGCCAATGCGGTGCCAGCTCAATGGTAGCTCATTTACGCAATGACTCCAAGCTAATTTTTGACGCTACTTAGTAGTGAGTGCGTAGTACATTTCACTTGCACTATTGAGTGAAACGATTTTTGTGTGCCAGGCACGAGTTTGGTGTTATTGGCGCTACTTGCAATGATGACACTGAGCTGATGACGGTAGCGCTGATAGTTCAGCTTTTGAATCAGAGAAAGAATTGATGACCCGTGTAAATTATTATGGCTTTGGCTATTATTGGTTGTGTATTTGAACCAAATAAATGCTGCGGACATAACAACCGGAGCCATTTTTGAGTTGTATATTTTATATTTAATGCACAATTAATATGGGTGTGTTTGAGCAGCCAAATAATAACAGTAGTATTGCTGCTTAGTTGATGGAATGTCGCTAATTTCCTAGAGATGATCAATAGATTGTCAACATTTCGTTCGCGAAATTGCCACATCTGCTTAAATTTTCAAAGATTTTCCATTGTTGATCTAACTTAAGCTGTTATGCCAATATTTTTCATCCAGCTTATTTCAAATAGGTCATTTTTCCAAAAGCAAAATAAATTACAGCAAAGATTACAGAGTTAAACAGCCTTATAAAATCAGCTATGTTGAGGCGGACAGCATAGCAAAAAGTATGGTGAATTCCTGGTACAGCCGTCCCACAGTTTCCACAAAGCTTTAGTACTCTACAATGTCCCATCTTGTATTTATAGAGTCTTTGACCATACGTTTTGCCCCTGTTTCGTTTTCACCATCGTGATTAAAAAAGTCATGAGCCTGGGTATTCGCGCAATTTTATTGATGTAAATTGCATGGCGCCAGCGCCAATGCGGTGCCAGCTCAATGGTAGCTCATTTACGCAATGACTCCAAGCTAATTTTTGACGCTACTTAGTAGTGAGTGCGTAGTACATTTCACTTGCACTATTGAGTGAAACGATTTTTGTGTGCCAGGCACGAGTTTGGTGTTATTGGCGCTACTTGCAATGATGACACTGAGCTGATGACGGTAGCGCTGATAGTTCAGCTTTTGAATCAGAGAAAGAATTGATGACCCGTGTAAATTATTATGGCTTTGGCTATTATTGGTTGTGTATTTGAACCAAATAAATGCTGCGGACATAACAACCGGAGCCATTTTTGAGTTGTATATTTTATATTTAATGCACAATTAATATGGGTGTGTTTGAGCAGCCAAATAATAACAGTAGTATTGCTGCTTAGTTGATGGAATGTCGCTAATTTCCTAGAGATGATCAATAGATTGTCAACATTTCGTTCGCGAAATTGCCACATCTGCTTAAATTTTCAAAGATTTTCCATTGTTGATCTAACTTAAGCTGTTATGCCAATATTTTTCATCCAGCTTATTTCAAATAGGTCATTTTTCCAAAAGCAAAATAAATTACAGCAAAGATTACAGAGTTAAACAGCCTTATAAAATCAGCTATGTTGAGGCGGACAGCATAGCAAAAAGTATGGTGAATTCCTGGTACAGCCGTCCCACAGTTTCCACAAAGCTTTAGTACTCTACAATGTCCCATCTTGTATTTATAGAGTCTTTGATAAATATAAGATGGAACATTGTAGAGTACTAAAGCTTTGTGGAAATTGTGGGACGGCTGTACCAGGAATTCACCATACTTTTTGCTATGCTGTCCGCCTCAACATAGCTGATTTTATAAGGCTGTTTAACTTTGTAATTTATTTTGCCTTTGGAAAAATTACCTATTTGAAAATAAGCTGGCTGAAAAATATTGGCATAACAGGTTAAGTTAAATCAACAAATGAAAATCTCAGCCAAGCGATTTGTAAAAAAAAGCTAAGTTGTCTATTTCTTACTTTCTCGATATAGGGTGTGTTCGAGCTGCAGCAGTGTTACTTTTTATGACAGCGGATAACGTTCTTCAGCAACATTTGAGCAGATGTGGCAATTTCCCGCGTTCGTTGAACGAAATGTTGACCAATCTATTGATCATCTCTAGGAAATTAGCGACATTCCATCAACTAAGCAGCACTTTAACAATACTACTGTTATTATTTGGCTGCTCAAACACACCCATATAAATTGTGCATTAAATCTAAAATATAAAACTCAAAAATGACTCTGCTTGTTATGTCCGCAACATTTATTTAGTTCAAAGTCACAGCCAATAATAGCCAAAGCCATAATAATTTACACGGGTCATCAATTCTTTCTCTGATTCAAAAGCTGAACTACCAGCGCTACCGTCATCAGCTCAGTGTCATCATTGCCAGTAGCGCCAATAACACCAAACTCGTGCCTGATACACAAAAGTCGTTTCACACAATAGCGCAAGTGAAATGTACTACGCACTCACTACTAAGTAGCGTCAAAAATCCGCTTGGAGTAATTGCGTCAATGAGTTACCATTGAGCTGGCACCGCATTGGCGCTGGCGCAATGCAATTTACATCACTAAAATTGCGGGAATACTCAGACTCATGACTTTTTAATACCGATGGTGAAAACGAAACAGGTGCAAAATGTATGGTGTATTCCTGGTGTAGCCGTTCCACTTTGTGGAGAATGAACGACTCTACAATGCTCCCTCTTATTAATCTACTCTCTTTGCTATAAATATAAATTAATCTACTCTCTTTGATTGTGCATTAAATCAGAGAATTTATACACAATGAAAAGGAGTTTTTTTGGCATCCACTGGTTACGATCCATTTGCATGTGACACGTCTTGCACTTCACCACTATTCCCCAAATTCATGTTAACTTAACAGGGTGCAAGACGTAACAGAAAATTCTCTTAACGATTTTCTCTGTTCGTCTGTTACCAAGAAATTCTCTGGTCAGAGCAAATATATTGCAAATTTTAATTCTCTGATTTTTTGTAAATAAATTATGATGATTGGTATTGTTTCATTGTAAATTGACTTGCCCCATTAAGTAAGGTCTTAGGAGACAATTATTTAATAGCGTATTTGGTGCAGGGGTAAAGCACTTGTGTCAATTTATTTTTTCTTTTTCCAACTTGTGGTTCAAATGCCGCTCATTGTTTTATTATTTATATATTGGTCCCATCCATTTTACATGAATCAGGAAAGGTCCCATTTTTTCCCAAAATAGCCGATTTTACCAGGCCATCAGAAAAATGGAACAACATATTTGCTCTTATAATATTACCACAAATTCCCCATCTTCAACTAACTTTCGAATATCGAATTTCCATATTTTCATCTTCTTCACCTACAGACAATTCATGTTACCGTCTTACTCATTTGCATACAATCTTATACAATTTTATTCATATCGGATTTCCTCATTTCCATATTGTCTTGTCATCTTCCTTATCTGCATACAATTTTATTTCTCCCTCTTCCTCTCTAACGCCAAAACCTTCTTATTAATGAAATCATATGGTATATGGTTAAGTGCCTTATGCTGCGCGCACAACTTTTATAAACTCTGAGTTCGACTACCACGTCCACTCCATGATTTATTTATTTTTGTATTTTTTCTGCTTTGTTGGTTGAAAATCAATCAAAAATCAATAAATAAAAAGTTGCTTTTTATAAGCCACAGAGGAAGGCAGAAAATTTGAAAAAGAGCCCGATTCACCAGGCGATCATAAAAATTTGTAGGGTTACTGGAGTAATATAATTGCATTTGGCATCTCTAATTACTGCATGAATGCTGCTAAGTAAAAAGTACTATACAAACTAAAGAGGATAATAGAGCTATCTCCTTTGTACAACATATAAATATGTTTCCAAGTCAGAAATTACCGTTAGTTATATATACATATGTCCCACGCATTCACTCACCACTCACTAGATTGAAACTCATGCTCATAACTGCCTGTTAGGCTATGCAACGCTACAAGCTATTGTGGCACAGGTGTATAGGCTACTGAATTGTTGTAAGTTCTCGTGGGTTCGAATCCAGCTCAAGGTATATTATTGTAATTATAAAGATTATTATTATTAGACGAAAGAAAAACACGTCAAGTAAGTATGAGTTACACCGGAAGAGAGAAAAAAAGGTTGCTTTTATTGGGTATAAAAAGGAAGTTAATAACAAGATTCACAATAGATTATTCTTGATGGTAATTCATTCACAATACCCTCACTGAATTATCATTATCATGTATAAACAAGTTTAAATTCATAAATAAATTTCATTAGGTTGATTGTTTAAGTCCCAATTTACTCGTGAAATTTGATTGCTTTTCAGCTGTAACACCTTTTGTTAGTATGTCGGCTGGCATTTCATTTGATGTCAAATATTTTATTTCAATTTCATTGCTATCAAGCTTCTCACGAATAAATTTGGCTTTTATGTCTACGTGTTTTGTTCTAGAAGAATAAGAGTTATTTAAAACAATGTGTATAGCGCTCTTATTATCTGAATAAATTACTGTACATCTTTCAAAGTTAGAATTTAATTCATTTTCTAATCGTTTGAGCCATACGCTTTCCTGAATAGCAGACACCAGACTGAGAAACTCGGCTTCTGTGGTGGAGAGTGCTATAGTGCGCTGACGTTTTGTACCCCATGATACTGCTGCGCCTTGAAACGTAAAAGCATAGCCTGTTGTTGATCGCCTACTATCGACATCAGCAGCCCAGTCTGCATCGCAAAATCCCGTTATTTTATCCGCATCTCTTGTGTAAACAATGCCCTTATCAATCGTGCCCTTGAGATATCGCATGATTCGTTTAACGGCTACCCAATGTGCTTTGCCAGGATTTGCATTAAAGCGACTTAACATGTTGACTGCAAAGCATATGTCAGGGCGAGTTACTTGTGCGGCAAACAGTAGGCTACCAACTGCTTGCATGTAGGGAACATTTGTCATTTCTTCACGCTCAACTTTGTTCTTTGGACACATATCAGATGTAAGTTTCTGGTTAATATTCACTGGGGTGGATATTGGATTGCATTGATCCATGCCAAATCGAAGTAAAACATTTTGAATGTACTGGGATTGATCTATTTTAATTGACCCAGTTGACTTATTGCGCGTTATGTGAACGCCAAGTATAGAAGACGCTTCTCCCATGTCTTTCATTTTAAATATGTCACTTAGTTGGTTCTTTAATTTTTCTATCTGACTAAGGGAGCTAGCGAATATAATAAGCACATCATCGACGTAAATGGCCACATAGAGCAGTGTATTGTCTGTTTTTTTATAGTAAATACACGGGTCAACATTACTTCGCTGCAGATCAAATTCCAACAGTACCTCATTTAACTTTTCGTTCCACACTTTGCTCGATTGCTTGAGCCCGTAGAGCGATTTTACCAACTTGCACACTCTGCCGCTGTTGTCATCAAAGCCCTCTGGCTGTCTTACGTATATATCTTCCTTGATATTTCCATTCAAAAATGCTGATACTGCATCCATTTGGTGAATTATCAAATCATGTTTTGCAGCGAGGGCAAGTAGATACCTAATTGAGGTGTACCTAGCGACTGGAGCAAATGTCTCGTTGTAATCGATGCCCTTGATTTGTGAAAATCCTCTCACAACAAGCCTTGCTTTGTAACGAACTGGCTTTCCGCTACTATCGCTTTTTAATTTAAAGACCCATTTAGTGTCGATTGCCTTTTTACCAAAAGGCAAGTCGGTTAGGTACCACGTATTATTTGCTGTAATTGAGTCCATTTCTTCTTTTATGGCCGCCTTCCACTGATGGGAGTCTACTCTGACTAGGGCTTCTTCTAATGTGTTAGGATTTGTCGAATTCTCAGTTGCATAAAAATTAAGGTTTGCATAATGTTTGTTCGCGATTCGTTTTGACCTGCGTAAATTTAACTGGTCTGCCTGTTCATTTTGAGAATCGACACTCTCGTACTCTGCAGAGCTTTCATCTGACAATTCATCTTGACTTTCCCCTCTTGAATTGTTAGATTCTTGAAACTCATGTTCTTCAACTTTAAACTCAATTTCATCATTATTTTGTTTGCAGTGATCGTTGGTTTCTTCATTGTATGCATTATTGTTTATGGGATCATCACATCCATCAACTAATGGGTAAAATAAATCATCCATATTCAAATTGTCATTTATATCTTCAGGTTCTTGAGTATTTTCGAAAAAAACTGTGTCCCTACTGATTATTATTTTTTTTCTTTTTGCATCATATAAGCGATATGCCTTGCTTTCATTGCTATATCCAAGAAAAATACATTCCACCGATCTGTCACTTAGCTTCGTTCGTTTCTCTTTTGGCACATGGGCGAGAGTTTTACATCCAAAAACGCGAATATGATTTAAATTTGGTTTCTTACCTGACCATATTTCTTGTGGGGATTTGACGTTATTTCTGCATGGAAGCAAATTCATTAAATAGACAGCAGTCATGGCCGCTTCAGCCCAAAAATTTTTATTCAGATTAGTTTCCAATAACATGCACCGCACCCTGTCCATTATATAACGATTCATGCGTTCTGTAACGCCGTTCTGTTGAGGTGTATACGGGCATGTTTTCTGATGAAGAATACCATGTTTTTCTAGAAAACTTTTAAATTTGGCACTGGTAAATTCTGTGCAGTTGTCTGTTCGAAAAGTTTTAATCTTACGTTCGCACTGATTTTCTACAAGGTTTTTGAATTTAACAAACTCTTGAAATGCTTCAGACTTATGTTTAATTGGCACAGCAAATGTTTTTCTTGAATAGTCGTCAATGAACACTAATAAAAATTTTGCACCACCAATAGATTTCACGTTTATAGGGCCCATGATGTCAGCATGGATAAGATCGAGCAAATTTATTGCACGGGTGCCTACGTTTGCGAACGGGGCACGGGCTTGTTTGCCCTTTGCACAAACAACACATGCTGTGTCAATGCTGTCAAATTTTGATTGTTGATTTTTTAATTGCTTCCATGCTTGCCTTGCAAAAGTGCCCTAATCGGCGATGCCATAGGCCAAAAGAATTACATACAGCCATAGCAGCTTCATTACCTTTATCTTCTTCAGTATTTAATTTATACAAATCATTTTTTAAACTTGCTGTGGCAATTAGATTGTTGTTTTTGTTGTATATTTCACAAATTTCCTTTTCGAACACTACTTTGTTTCCATTTTTCGTCATTTGCCTTACCGACAGTAAATTAGCACATAAGTCTGACACTTCTTCTATGTCTTTCACGGTCGCTTCTATTCCCGTTGTTAACATAATTTTCGCGTCGCCAATACTCTTAACAAAGATTTTATTATTATTTGCCACAGTCACGCTTTTATTTCCAACATTTCGCTTATTAAACAATATTTTGCTTTCGTTTACCATATGTGCGCTCGCGCCCGAGTCTACAAACCAATCAGCTGATTTCTCTACACTTGCCATAAACGATGCTAATAGGACTGCCTTTGTGTTCTTTTGCTTAGAAGGGTTGTATTTTTTGCGCCTATTAGGACAATATTTGTTATAATTACCAAATTCTTTACAAGAATAGCATTGTATTTTAGACTTATCAATTTTGTCTTTTTTACACTGAAATACAATGTCGCTATTCTTTTTATCAAATTTGGCATCCTGCAAAAGGAGATTTTTGACTGAATCTATGGTTAGTTTAGATTTTGTGTTTTCCATTGCTATGACCAGCGAGCGGAATTCACCTGGAAGACCTGCCAACATAAGTGAGGCCACCAATTCTTCATCTATATTTAGACCCGCAGTTTGCACTTTCAGTGATGTCATGACCACGTTGTTAATGTAGTCTTGCATGTTATCGCAATCTTCAAGTTTTAATTGAACTAATTGCTTTAACAATTCAACTTTCCTAGTTAGTCCATTGTCTTCATAAGCTGCAACTATAGCACCCCAAGCTTCTTTCGCACTCCCAGCTTTGGCAATGTGCGCAAAGTTATTGGGTTCAACCATGAGCGTGATTTCTGCCATTGCTCGTTCATCTGAGTCGATTTCTTTTTCCGTGCGATTCTCCGATAATCCTTTTTCAATTATCTTCCAGGAGTTTCGCAATACCAGGTTTGACTTAGCATGCCTCTTCCAGGTGTCGAAGTTCTCACGCCCTCGCAGTTTCTCGAACGGGAAGGTAATTGAACTGGTGCTTGACATTTTATCGAGTTTAGCCGAACCAATCTTTTACTGTATGCACGCTATTATTTGCTTATTCGCGAGTATATATTGGTTTTCTACTAATATAAAATTATTTTCGCGACAAAGGCCCATAACCTATTGTAATTATAAAGATTATTATTATTAGACGAAAGAAAAACACGTCAAGTAAGTATGAGTTACACCGGAAGAGAAAAAAAAAGGTTGCTTTTATTGGGTATAAAAAGGAAGTTAATAACAAGATTCACAATAGATTATTCTTGATGGTAATTCATTCACAATATATATCAAAGCAAAATTTTTTTGCAAAAATATAATAATGTGCTAAAACAATTTGACAAAATCAAAAGCTAACCAAATTCAAACAATTGTTGAATTACTTTCATTTGTTAGAAATTGTTCTCAAAGCTAACAAGTAAGGAAGGTTAAGTTCGGGTGTAACCGAACATTACATACTCAGTTGAGGGGTATGGTGACAGCATAAGGGAAAATAACCATGTAGGAAAATGAACCGAGGGAAACCCTGGAATGTGCTTGTATGACATGTGTATCAAATGAAAGGCATTAAAGAGTATTTTGTGAGGGAGTGGGCCATAGTTCTATAGGTGGACGCCATTTAGGGATATCGCCATAATGGTGGATCAGGGTTGACTCTAGAATGCGTTTGTACGATATGGGTATCAAATTAAAGGTATTAATGAGGGTTTTAAAAGGGAGTTTGGTTGTTGTATAGGTGGTCGCCTTTTCGAGATATCGCCATAAAGGTGGACCAGGGGTGACTATAATGCATTTGTACGATATGGGTATCATATGAAAGGTGTTAATGAGTATTTTAAAAGGGAGTAATCCTTAGTTCCATAGGTGGACGCCGTTTCGAGATATCGCCACAAAGGTGGACCAGGGGCGACCCTAGAATTTGTTTGTACAATATGGGCATCAAACGAATGGCGTTAATGAGTATTTTAAAAGGGAGTGGGCCTTAGTTCTATAGGTGGATGCCGTTTCGAAATATCGCCATAAAGGTGGACCAGGGGTGACTCTAGAATGTGTTTGTACGATATGGGTATCAAATTAAAGGTATTAATGAGGGTTTTAAAAGGGAGTGGTGGTTGTTGTATAGGTGGTCGCCTTTTCGAGATATCGCCATAAAGGTGGACCAGGGGTGACTCTAGAATGCATTTGTACGATATGGGTATCAAATGAAAGGTGTTAATGAGTATTTTAAAAGGGAGTAATCCTTAGTTCCATAGGTGGACGCCGTTTCGAGATATCGCCATAAAGGTGGACCAGGGGTGACCCTAGAATTTGTTTGTACAATATGGGTATCAAAAGAAAGGTGTTAATGAGCATTTTAAAAGGGAGTAATCCTTAGTTCCATAGGTGGACGCCGTTTCGAGATATCGCCATAAAGGTGGAACAGGGGTGACCCTAGAATTTGTTTGCACAATATGGGCATCAAACGAAAAGTGTTAATGAGTATTTTAAAAGGGAGTGGGCCTTAGTTCTATAAGTGGACTCGGTTTCGAAATATCGCCATAAAGGTGGACCAGGGGTGACTCTAGAATGTGTTTGTACGATATGGGTATCAAATGAAAGGTGTTAATGAACTTTTTCATTTTCTTCTACTTAATATGGTAGGTGTCACAACCATTTTATTAAGTTTTTTCTAAAGTTATATTTCGCGTCAATAAAACAATCCAATTACCTTACCATGTTTCATCCCTTTTTTCGTATTTGGTATAGAATTATGGCATTTTTTCATTTTTCGTAATTTTCGATATCGAAAAAGTGGGCGTGCTCATAGTCGGATTTCGTTCATTTTTCATACCAAGATAAAGTGAGTTCAAGTAAGCACGTGAACTAAGTTCATTAAAGATATGTCGATTTTTGCTCAAGTTATCGGGTTAACGGCCATGCGGAAGGACAGACGGACGACTGTGTATAAAAACTGGGCGTGGCATCAACCGATTTCGCCCATTTTCACAGAAAACAGTTAACGTCATAAAATATATGCCCCTACCAAATTTCAAAAGGATTGGTTCATTTTTGTTCGACTTATGGCGTTAAAAGTATCCTAGACAAATTAAATGAAAAAGGGCGGAGCCACGCCCATTTTGAAATTTTCTTTTATTTTTGTATTTTGTTGCACCATATCATTACTGGAGTTGAATGTTGACATAATTTACTTATATACTGTAAAGATATTAAATTTTTTGTTAAAATTTTACTTAAAAAAAATTTTTTTTTTAAAAGTGGGCGTGGTCCTTCTCCGATTTTGCTAATTTTTATTAAGCGTACATATAGTAATAGGAGTAACGTTCCTGCCAAATTTCATAATGATATCTTCAACGACTACCAAATTACAGCTTGCAAAAGTTTTAAATTACCTTCTTTTAAAAGTGGGCGGTGCCACGCCCATTGTCCAAAATTTTAGTAATTTTCTATTCTGCGTCATAAGTTCAACTCATCTACCAAGTTTCGTCGCTGTATCGGTCTTTTGTAATGAATTATCGAACTTTTTCGGTTTTTCGAAATTTTCGATATCGAAAAAGTGGGCGTGGTTATAGTCCGATATCGTTCATTTTAAATAGCGATCTGAGATGAGTGCTCAGGAACCTACATACCAAATTTCATCAAGATACCTCAAAATTTACTCAAGTTATCGTGTTAACGGACGGACGGACGGACGGACGGACATGGCTCAATCAAATTTTTTTTCGATCCTGATTATTTTGATATATGGAAGTCTATATCTATCTCGATTCCTTTATATATGTACAACCAACCGTTATCCAATCAAACTTAATATACTCTGTGAGCTCTGCTCAACTGAGTATAAAAAGGGCATTTCAAGACCGTCGAAAGTTGGTATGGTACTAGGCGACCATATAAAATAGAAAATGTCGCTAAAATATGCAAGAATTTTTCCTAACTTCCATACCCGCCTTCGCCTCATCAACAAGCACAAAAGTTAAACCAGAGAAAATACCTTAAATTTTGATTTGGTGTCGATTCTTATTACCAACACATTCAAACATTTCCTCCGGCCTCGTACATATAGGCCAAAACTAACACAACCTTAGATTTTGGCGAGGAAATCTTACATTCCCGCCTACGTCTCATCAATAAAATCACAAACATAAGAGGAAGAACAAAAAATCGAAGTCAGACAAAATTTTTATTTCTACTTGATTCCACTTACTAACACATTCAAAGTTTCTGTCTGGCCTCGTACATATAGGCCAAAACTACTACAACCTAAGAGAAAAACTTCCTTTCCCGCCTACTACACCTTGTCCAAAAGCAAACTTATAGAATTAATTTTTTCAAAGACATTGTGAAAAAATCCAATCTTCTTCCTTCCTTGTCTTCAAAGTGTAAATCATTGGGCAGGAGACATTTTTATATTATCAGGCACTCATAAAAATTGGCGCGTGTGTGAAATATATGAAAATAGTTTTTTGGCTTTCGTACGCACATATGACATTTCCTTTACGCATGAAGCTATACCATACAAAACTTCATATTTCCATTTCTGTTCTGATATTTCGAAGTTTCTAATGAGGAGAAAAAAATCTTCTTTTTCCTCGCCGCCTTCACCTGACCATCAAACAAAATAGCAAAAGCGAAATATTTTTGAAGTCGTTCGCACTTGCTCTGGTACTTGCAAGCGCAATGTATAGAGTTGGGTCGTTTCGTTCTGAACTTGTTCAATTTACCGGGTTTCTCAGCTGAACAAGTGAACTAGATCTTCGATTTCAGTTCTATTTGTTCTTTTAGTTCGTTTTATCTAATGTTATTCTTTCTATCTTCTCGTTCACGAACATTGTAAATTCATATATACGTACGTAGATTTTCACAGTGAGCACGAATGTCGATGATGCCACTTATGTGATATGTGTGCATATATTTATGAAAAACATCTTTTGTAATAAACTAATTATTACATTTATGTTCATATTTACAATTTGTGCCTGTACTCTTTCAACTTCCTCGATCTTCCGAAATTTGTAACTTTTTTGGAAGTTAATTATACATATGTATATATATTAACTTATTTATTCATAACACATTTAAATATACCTACACAAAGCATTGCTGCATACACACCCCCTCTATACTTGTTGACGTTTTTCGTTGGTCTGAGCGGCAGTGAACAAATTTGCTTGAAAAAAAAAAGAACAGATGAACAAAAAGAACGAAAGAACCGAATCTCTGAAATGGACGAAAAAGCACAACTCTAGCAATGTATTTATAATTATACATGGTCAGTTGATCAGGTCAGAATAAGGTTATCAAAGATTTGAAACGCAAAATAGTCAAAAACGGAAAAAATTGCCAAAAATCGGCGGAATTTTCTATGAACTTGACATTTGCACTTTGTTAGGGTGGAATTAAAAGGGCTATAAAACTGTATACTTGAAATATTATTTCAAAATACAAAAAATTAACAAATATAATAAGCAAAATGACATCGACTTTTCGGATTTTGCCTATCGAAAATTCATAATTCGATATGAGACGTAGGCGGGAATGTAAGATTTCCTCGCCAAAATCGAAGGTTGTGTTAGTTTTGGCCTATATGTACGAGGCCGGACGAAATGTTTGAATGTGTTGGTAATAAGAATCGACACAAAATCAAAATTTAAGATTTTGTCTCTGGTTTGACTTTTGTGCTTGACGATGGAGCGATGGAAGTTAGGAAAAATGTTTGCATATTTTAAGCGACATTTGCTATTTTGTATGGTTGCCTATTACCATGCTAGCTTTCGACTTTTAACTTGCAAAAATGCTTTGATATTGAAGAAAACGCAAAATTTGGCAAAATTTTGATATTTTGGCGCAATATAATCAGCATTTTTATAATTTCAGATAAAAAAAAAATAAAAAAGGATTAATTGGAGCGGGCTTCGAACCCACGAAATTTTACAACAATTTAGTTGCCTACACAGCTGTGCCACAATAGCTTGTGACGTCTGATAGCCTAACAGGCAGTTATAAGCATGAGTTTCAATCTAGTGAGTGGTTTGTGGTGAGTGAATGCGTGGGACATATATATAACTAACGGTAATCTCTAACTTGGAAAAATATTTATATGTTGTACAAAGGAGATAGCCCGATTATCCTCTATGGTTCGTATAGTACTTTTTACTTAGCAGCATTCATTAGAGATGCCAAATGCAATTTATATTATCCAGTACCTAACCCTACACATTTTTATGATGGCCTGGTGATTTGGGCTCTTTTTCAAATTTTCTGCCTTCCTCTGTAGCTTATAAAAAGAAACTTTTTATTGATTTTTGATTGATTTTCAACCACCAAAGCAGAAAAAATACATGGAGCCGACGCGGTAGTCGAACTCAGAGTTTATAAAAGTTGTGCGCGCAGCATAAGGCACTTATAACCATATACCATATGATTTCATTAAAAGTTGGTTGGGGCGTTAGGGAGGAAGAGGGAAAAATAAAATTGTATGCAGATGGAGAAGATGACAAGACAATATGGAAATGAGGAAATTCGATATGAATAAAATTGTATCAGATTGTATGCAAATGAGTAAGACGGTAACATTAATTGTCTGTAGGTGAGGAAGATGACAATATGGAAATTCGATATTCGAAAGTTAGTTGAAGATGGGGAATTTGTGGTAATATTATTTGAGCAAATATGTTGTTCCCTTTTTCTGATGGCCTGGTAAAATCGGCTGTTTTGGGAAAAAAGGGGCACCTTTCCTGATTCATCATGTAAAATGGATGGGACCAATATATAAAACAATCAGCGGCATTTGAACCACAAGTTGGAAAAAGAAAAAATAAATTGATACAAGTGCTTTACACCTGCACCAAACACCCTATTAAATAATTACCTCCTAAGACCTTACTTAATGGTGCAAGTCAATTTACAATGAATCATCATAATTTATTTACAAAAAATCAACATATTTGCTCTGATCAGAGAATTTTTTGGTAACAGACGAACAGAGAAAATCGTTAAGAGAATTTTCTGTTACGTCTTGCACCCTGTTAAGTTAACATGAATTTGGGGAATAGTGGTGAAGTGCAAGACGTGTCACATGCAAATGGATGGTAAGCAGTGTTTGCCAAAAAAACTCCATCTCATTGTGTATAAATTCTCTGGCCAAATGGTGTAAACTCCTCTAATTCGTTCTTCTGAACACAACTCGCCAAAAAAACTCGTATGATGACGAGTTCGACCTTCTTTTGTAACTGTTAAACAGTGCCATCTGTTTGCGAATAGTACTCTTGAAAAACCAGGCGGGCTAATCAATCGACTGCAATTGACATTCAAACGAGCAGAGTTTGAAACCAAACGTACAGAATATTTCATTTCAGATAAATGAAACTATGTAGTAACAGATGTCGCCGCAAAAGCCGCGTCGATAGAATATCGTTTATTTCAAATTTTGGGCTGTGCTTTACTTAACTAAAGCCCACTTTTCAGTACAAGTTCAACTCAGTTTGTCAGTTAAACTACGTTTAAACTTGTTCTGTAGTTTTTCAGAATACTTTAACTGTAGTTTAAGCTGAGCTTAAGCGGTAGATCTGGCTGGGCTCTAGTTAACCTTTCGGTGATTTGTGAAATGGCGTCGAATATACCCAACAAGCATTTGGGCTTGACTTCCATTAGAGCGCATGTTGATAACTAGGCATACTTCTAAAATCTCAAGAGTTGTTTCGAAACAGTGGCTCAACTCTAGAATCATAGCGTACTCAGCAAAAGAAGCAAAAAATGCTATTACTTAAGTTAAAAAAATATAATTCACTACTTGCGGTTCTCTAACTGGACTCAAATGTAAGATTCCAGTATTTTCAAGAAAATAAAACGAAATATATATAATTTAAAAAATAAATTTATGTGAGGCGCGATAATCTCCGAAGAGATTTTAGGCCGAGCTTCTCTTCCAATTTGCGTCGTGCTCCTTTTAATTTTTCCTACAAATTGGAGGGACGGAACTACTTGTTTTATTCCGACTCCGAACGGCATCTGCAACACAGATGAGTTTTTCCTGAGGAGTTTTTCGTGGCAGAAATACACTCGGGGTGCTTGCAAAATCACTGCCGAGGGCGACCCCGCTTAGAAAAACTTTCTCATAATTAAAAAAACCTTGTTTCTAAAATTTTGATGTTGCTTTGCCAAGGCGTGAATCCAGGACCTTTGGGGTGGTAGGCGGAGCACGCTACCATCACACCACGGCGGCCGCCTATATAATTTATTTTTTATTACTTGCGCTTCATTACTGCTATCAACCAGGTGTTTTTTCTCACAATAAACAGCTGTTGGTTTTGGTGGTACCACCTTGGGAATTTTTTTCAACTCGATATGCAATGTAGAATATCAACTGGAGAAATGTGTTGAATATTCATTTGAGAACTGTACATTTCTCAAAATCTCTCGAAAGCTGGAAATAATTTTAGAATGAAGTTGGATATCAACTCGAGAACTATCTGGTTTGATAATAATTAAATAATGATGTTGGATATCACCTCCGGAACTAGATATATATTTCGCTGGAGAAAATTTTTTTCCATGTTTTTGGGTAGAAAAAATCCAGCTTTAATCGTATCTACAAATTATCTAGATAATAAAAAACCAATGTTGCCGCACAAAAAAGCGAACCCCAAAGGTGGCCTCAAACTGTGACTGAAAAACTGCTGATTAGTTTAACTGGAGTTTAAATTTGACTAGAGTTTAAGCAAACTTAGTTTAAGCTTAGCTTAACCAACTACTGAAAATCCGGGCCTAAAAATAGCAATATTAATTAACTAAAAATTTAAAATTTAAAAATATGGAAAATAATTTTTAAATATTTGCTATAAAAATAATAAAAAAGTACGTTACTGCCCAAAATAATAAATTAACTCCCGACGCATATTTGCCTGTCAGTGAAGCCTTTTTACACTTCGTTTTCTGTTAAATTTTCGGGGATTCAAGGGGTTGATAACGCCAAATACAAAGCTATATAGCTTCAGAGCTTCTGCAACCCAAGCGTGTGCGCACGCTAATGCACGCACGCTCCACTCAAACACCAAGAAAACAATCAAACACGAACTTTATGCTTAGTTCTAGTTTGGTTTAATTAGGTTTAGATATAGTTTTGTTTACTGTAGAATAAGAGTATTTTTAATATTTAAGTAGTAGCACTTAGTTAATTTAATGTAGAATTAGATTTAGTTTTCTTTTTGTAAATTTGTCGTACACGCCAAGTCTCTGCCAAAATTAATAATAATGGCCGCCTTTTCATTACGAGCCGACCTCCCCGTTTTCAACTTGTTTCAACACCTGTTGTCCATTCACAATAGACAACAGGGTTGCACCAAGTGGGAAACAGGGTAAGATCATAAGGCTGCTGTTACATCACCTACGCGAGGGGAATCCTGTTAGAAATTGAATGCACCATACAGACATTCAGCAGGCGAGGTTCTGGCGATCCCAAGTTCCTCATGGAACTAGGGATGGGAGTGGTATGGGCTCGAAGGTTTAATGTGGTCATATTAATCGTTCCCGAGTTGGTCGGGCTAGTACCTCAATGGAGCTTGTTACGGGAAGGTAGGTAGG
This sequence comes from Eurosta solidaginis, assembly GCF_040869045.1. Taxonomy (NCBI): domain Eukaryota; kingdom Metazoa; phylum Arthropoda; class Insecta; order Diptera; family Tephritidae; genus Eurosta; species Eurosta solidaginis. The sequence goes on along the minus strand of NC_090322.1, from coordinate 121,092,683 downwards.
TTGAACTGGCCGGTCCATGAGGACCTCACATAGACTGATTGAGTCCTTAGTGTTACCAGAAGTTTGTTTTAAAGACCAAACTGAAAAACCCTATCAAAAACCAGGACCTATGTTATAAAATAACTCCGTCCTCTTGGCAAATACTAGAAGCTTCCTAGGACTTAAGCCACTTGCTGCTTCTAGATCTGACAGCTGTATCACTCCTAATAGCTGGAGTCTTAGCCTTGCAAGTGCAGGGCACGAGCACAGAACGTGCTCGATCGTATCCTCCTCCCACCCGCACTTCCTACATCTGCTATCACTGACCAAGCCTAATTTAAAGGCATGTGACGCCAGAAGGCAGTGTCCAGGCAGAATACCCGTCATGAGTCTACAGTCCTCCCTTTTTAATGATAGAAGCAACTTTGTTAGTCTAAAGTTGTAAGACCTACACATAATCTTCGACACTTTACAGCCCCCCGCTTGAAACCACGCCTTTCCCGCTTGGTCGATCATGAGCACCTCTCGCATGCGCTTAATCTCGCCCAATCTAATTGGGACATCTCCGGAGCAAGCTTCAATGGATGCGACCTTTTTAGCTAGTTCGTCCGCTTTTTCATTCCCACATATTCCCATATGCCCTGGGACCCAATATAGATGTAAATTATCGTCCTCCTACTTTAGGAGGGGTTTTTAAAAAATAATAAGAATTTTGTATGGTTAGTTAGAGAATGTAACATTGACACCAAACTCAGAATCCAAACTGCCCTTATTTTCCACAATTGCTTTTATTTATAACTTAATTTAATATTTACAATATAAGCGTTGCATCGGATTTGCCCTTGAAAACCGATGCGTGAAAAATGGAATGTTTATTCAATGAAATGCCAGTGGCTTGAGAAATATAATATTTGTTTAGTCTGCTTACTGAAATGCCAGCGGCTTGAGAAATATAATCTTTGTTTAGTCTGCTTACTGAAAGGCCAGTGCCTTGAGAAATGGAATATTTGTTTATGATTGCCATAAGGGCACTGTGGGAAGTGTACTGTTAACTCCCCCCTTTCTTTAAGAGAATCGCCCCGATTCTGTAATTTTGTTTGTAAGTTGATTAATTTTAACGGTTAATTCATTAAAAATTTCCTCTTGTTTTATTGACTGTCTATTTGTTTTTATTGCGATACCCCGAAAAGGCGTCCACCTATGGGACTAAGGATTACTCCCTTTTAAAATACTTATTAACACCTTTCTTTTGATACCCATATTGTACAAACAAATTCTAGGGTCACCCCTGGTCCATCTTTATGGCGATATCTCGAAACGGCGTCCACCTATAGAACTAAGACCCACTCCCTTTTAAAATACTCATTAACACCTTTCATTTGATACCCATATCGTACAAACATATTCTAAAGTCACCCCTGGTCCACCTTTATGGCGATATCTCGAAAAGCGAACACCTATAGAACGAAGACCCACTCCCTTTTAAAAATACTCATTAACACCTTTCATTTGATACCCATATCGTACTAACAAAGTCTAGAGTCACCCCTGGTCCACCTTTACTGCGATACCCCGAAAAGGCGTCCACCTATAGAACTAAGGCCCACTCCCTTTTAAAATACTCTTTAATTCCTTTCGTTTGATACCCATATTGCACAAACGAATTCTAGATTCACCCCTGGCCCACCTTTATGGCGATATCTCGAAACGGCGTCCACCTATGGAACTAAGGATTACTCCCTTTTAAAATACTCATTAACACCTTTCTTTTGATACTCATATTGTACAAACAAATTCTAGAGTCACCCATGGTCCACCTTTATGGCGATATTTCGAAAATGCGACCACCTATACAACAACCACCACTCCCTTTTAAAACCCTCATTAAAACCTTTAATTTGATACCCATATCGTACAAACACATTCTGGAGTCACCCCTGGTCCACCTTTATGGCGATATTTCGAAAATGCGACCACCTATACAACAACCACCACTCGCTTTTAAAACCCTCATTAAAACCTTTAATTTGATACCCATATCGTACAAACACATTCTGGAGTCACCCCTGGTCCACCTTTATGGCGATATTTCGAAACGGCGTCCACCTATAGAACTAAGGCCACTCCCTTTTAAAATACTCATTAACACCTTTCATTTGATACCCATATCGTACAAACATATTCTAAAGTCACCCCTGGTCCACCTTTATGGCGATATCTCGAAAAGGCGAGCACCTATAGAACGAAGGCCCACTCCCTTTTAAAAATACTCATTAACACCTTTCATTTGATGCCCATATCGTACTAACAAAGTCTAGAGTCACCCCTGGTCCACCTTTATTGCGATACCTCGAAAAGGCGTCCACCTATAGAACTAAGGCCCACTCCCTTTTAAAATACTCATTAACTCCTTTCGTTTGATACCCATATTGCACAAACGAATTCTAGAGTCACCCCTGGCCCACCTTTATGGCGATATCTCGAAACGGCGTCCACCTATGGAACTAAGGATTACTCCCTTTTAAAATACTCATTAACACCTTTCTTTTGATACCCATATTGTACAAACAAATTCTAGAGTCACCCCTGGTCCACCTGTATGGCGATATTTCGAAAATGCGACCACCTATACAACAACCACCACTCCCTTTTAAAACCCTCATTAATACCTTTAATTTGATACCCATATCGTACAAACACATTCTAGAGTCACCCCTGGTCCACCTTTATGGCGATATTTCGAAACGGCGTCCACCTATAGAATTAAGGCCCAATCCCTTTTAAAATACTCATTAACACCTTTCGTTTGATGCCCATATTGTACAAACAAATTCTAGGGTCACCCCTGGTCCACCTTTATGGCGATATCTCGAAACGGCGTCCACCTATGGGACTAAGGATTACTCCCTTTTAAAATACTTATTAACACCTTTCTTTTGATACCCATATTGTACAAACAAATTCTAGGGTCACCCCTGGTCCATCTTTATGGCGATATCTCGAAACGGCGTCCACCTATGGAACTAAGGATTACTCCCTTTTAAAATACTCATTAACACCTTTCGTTTGATACCTATATCGTACAAACGCATTCTGGAGTCACTCCTGGTCCACCTTTATGGCGATATCTCGAAAAGGCGACCACCTATACAACAACCACCACTCCCTTTTAAAACCCTCATTAATACCTTTAATTTGATACCCATATCGTACAAACACATTCTAGAGTCAGCCCTGGTCCACCTTTATGGCGATATTTCGAAACGGCATCCACCTATAGAACTAAGGCCCACTCCCTTAAAAATACCCATTAACACCTTTAATTTGATACCCATATCGTACAAACGCATTCTAGAGTCAACCCTGATCCACCTTTATGGCTATATCCCTAAATGGCGTCCACCTATAGAACTATGGCCCAGTCCCTCATAAAATACTCTTTAATGCCTTTCATTTGATACACATGTCATACAAACACATTCCAGGGTTTCGCTCGGTTCATTTTCCTACATGGTTATTTTCCCTTATGTTGTCACCATAGCTCTCAACTGAGTATGTAATGTTCGGTTACACCCGAACTTAACCTTCCTTACTTGTTTTTTGTTTAGAAAATTTATACTCTTATAATTATATGCACTTTTATTATTAGAAATAAATCAATAAATAATGCACAATCGGAATCTGAGTGGAAAAAAGTGAAATTCCTGCATTGCCAAGTATGTAAATTCTATTTTGTATGACAACGTATCAGTCGGCCAAGTTATCCATTGTGGACAAAGCAAAGTTTCCAAAATGTTGAACACCTTACTGTGAAACAAGATTGGCTAAGACCCACTTCATGGTCCTTTCCAACGCCTTTTCCCTATGCGAAAAAACGAAGACATGTACTCAACTATACAATTGGTGGAACTCCAAATTTTTGCTTCAATGGTGGCAAGGAGTTGGTAAGAATATCTAGCAAATATTAGAATGCCGGCTTGTTTAGTCTGTAGTATTGGCGGAAGCTAATTGAAAAAAAAAATTAACTTAGATTTGATTAAGCTGGTCAACACTTTTTGAATATGTATGTAATAGAAATAGGCTGCAATGACCAAAATTTGCTTTAGTGCAAGTCAAAGGACTCCACTATTCAAGCCCTACGTTTCGCTAATCTTCTTAGCTTCTTCAGGGGCAGACTGCATTTATTAAATAATAGTATAATACACCACAAACAACAACGTTGAACATGAAACATGAAAATAGAAAATTATAGAACTTAAAATTGAAGAACTTTTTGTGTAAATATCACATTAAGATAAAAAACTAACCATTTATGTGTATAAATATGTAATTATAATTTACATAATGCACAGTTGTCATTACTAAATAAATTAAATTCAAGTCAAAATTTAAAATGTTTAAATACCCTTCTGTTTAGGTATACTTGTCAAATTGGACTTTGATCCATAAGTAGAAAAACCAACAATTATAAACATAATAAATAAGCGGATGAAATGTCATCAGTGTCCTCTTTCCTGTTTACAGTTCCGCTTCTGTTTTGCATTATTCAATCTGACTTTTCCTCTTTTTTCTTTGTCTAAGATTTTCGCATTGCTTATGTCAGCTATGTGGCCAGTGGCTGTTGTATGTTGTGATAGTGCTGTGCTGTTTTTGTTGTTTTTAATGTCTGCAGCATGTTCTTTTAATCTTTCGCCTAGTGTACGTTTTGTTGTTCCTATGAATAGTGGAGTCCTTTGACTTGCACTAAAGCAAATTTTGGTCATTGCAGCCTATTTCTATTACATACATATTCAAAAAGTGTTGACCAGTTTAATCAAATCTAAGAATTTTCGGAAGGCCTGCCGATACAACAAAGAATATAAAATATTTTGTAATCACACTAGAAACAACAACAACGTGCACCAATTTCATAATGAAGCACTATTATAATCATATAAAATACAAATATGGAGAGCATGTTTGCATAACACTAAAACACTATAGTAAGCAAAAACAAAAACTTGCCAAGCAATTAAACCAATTGAAATTCTTGCTTGAATGCAAGAAATACGATTTAATCCCGAATCATCTCACTAATATCACTAAAGGACTTACTATTAAAACTACATCTGACAGGGTTAAGCAACAGCTCGAAAGATCCAAACATCTGTTTCTCAAAAAAGTAATAAACGTAGAAATAACGCAAACAAACATAAACATAAAAGCCATTAGGAATAACATATACAACTCCGATCAACAGATAAAACGATACATGAATGATGGAGATTACCGCGCGTTTGTAGATAAACAAGAGTTACTGTACAAAAGAATAACTAAGGAGATAAAAGAAACACACAATAAAAAATTAAAAAAACTTAATCATGAACAAATTTCCAACATGGGAATCCATATGAACAACGATTGGTTCGTAAACAAAACGGACATTGGTTTTCCAGAGGAAGTCAAGTGGCTACTCTCTCTGGGTAGGAAGTTCACTATCCCAACGACTAAAACAAATTTTACACCAATACATGTCATAGCGGAAATGGAACAAATAATACAGACCTTTGACGATGATAAAACGAAAGACGTAATTCGAAACAAGCTAAGTAATAGAGTACTACAATTCAAACGAGGTAATAAGCATAACTCCAAAGAAAAGTTTATTTTGGAAACATTTAAAAAAACTATTTTTTATTTTTGAATGCACACAAAAATATTATTATAACTGACGCCGACAAAGGAAACAAAACCGTGGTACTAAACAAAGAAGAATATACCGAAAAAATGAGTAATATAATAGACGACAAAAACACATATAAAACACTTAGGAATGATCCTACTAATGATCTCCAAAGGAAAAACAATAGATTAGTAGAAGACTTATACAAAAACAAAGCCATTACCTTAAAAGAAAAACAACAGCTTATGTGCTCAACTGCTAATGCCCCCAGAATGTATGGCTTGTCTAAAATACACAAACCTGGTCATCCATTCCAATAGTATCGTCCATAAATGTACCATGTTACAGATTATCTAGATATGTTGGAGATATCCTCAAAGATTTAATATCTGATGAACTTAATATAAAAAATGCCTTTGAACTCATAGAAAAAATCAACAATATAAATCTTTCCGACGACGACATACTGGTGTCGTTTGATGTAGTATCATTGTTCACTAATATACCTACGATGCTCGCGATCAAGATAATAATGAAAAAATGGGATGAGATCTCCAGAAAAAACTCCATCACAAAAAAACAATTTCTGGGATTACTGAACTTTTGTTTAAAAGATAATAATTATTTCCTGTGGGGCGATAAGCTTTACGCTCAAACCTATGGAATGCCGATGGGAAACCCACTCTCTCCTACTATAGCCGACTTGGTGATGGATGACCTATTAAATTACGCTAAGGCAGAAATTAAAGAAAGGTCAAATATAAATATAAAATTCTTATGCAAATACGTGGATGATATATTTGCTATCGTGAAGAGAAGGGACTTAGATCAAATCCTACATACCCTCAACAAGTACCACAACAAACTCAATTTCACGGTGGAAGTTGAAAATAATGGCAGCATCCCCTTTCTAGACACACGTATGTTCAGAATGGACAATAAACTTGTGCTAGATTGGTATACCAAACCCACTTCATCTGGGCGTTTAATTAATTATCTTTCAGCCCAGCCCTCTAAATATAAAGTGAATACCGCAAAAAACCTCATATATAAAGTGCTGAAAATTTGCCACCAAAAATTCTGGGATAAAAATTTGAAAAAAATCACTAATATATTAATACAAAATAATTACCCTCACACACTCATACAAAATCTAATAAAACAGGAAATGGAACAGATTAAACACACAAAAATCAACAACACTACAAGAAATACCGATGGCAGACCTAAACAATTTTACAGTGTAACATACATACCTAGGCTAACAGACAATTTTAACAAAAGCTTAATCAAAAGCAACAACAACGTATGTAAGTTCTTCAATTTTAAGTTCTATAATTTTCTATTTTCATGTTTCATATTCAACGTTGTTCTTTGTGGTGTATTATACTATTATTTAATAAATGCAGTCTGCCCCTGAAGAAGATAAGAAGATTAGCGAAACGTAGGGCTTGAATAGTGGAGTCCTTTGACTTGCACTAAAGCAAATTTTGGTCATTGCAGCCTATTTCTATTACATACATATTCAAAAAATTAACTTGTTATTCGAAAGTGCTAAAAATAGTAATATTTAGCTTACAGTGAATCATTTAGTTCCAAAGGGTTGGAACTGTCTCTCAATTGCCTCCGAATCGCTTTCACATTTATATTCTCCTCGCGCTCAATCAATACCAACCTAAGCGCAATACTACACATTATTTTATAAATTTTTTATCTCTATTTTTGTTGTATTTTAAGGAAATATACATATGCTTGGTTACAAAATCTACACAATAGTAAGTAAATTATTTGTTCACTGCCAATTCACAATTGAGCATCAGCTGTTTCGAAGTAACTTTTGTTCGCCAGAAATTGCCGATAGGCAGAAAAAGTTCCCCCGAACAAAATAAGTGAAGGCGAACACTTTTCCGCGTGAACTTCGCGATAAGGGCGAGTGTCTCGAAGTTCTCGCAGGAACAGAAAAATTTAGTATGCTCACAAGGTCAGTGGAGTCTATCTCTCCGATAATCAGTTTATGTAAGAACATTACCTCGAGTAATGTTCTTCTATTCTCTAAAGTTGGCAAACTAATGAGAAGAAGTCTATTTCTATAAGGCGGCAGATAAGAATTTGTTTCCCCGTTAAGACCACGTAATGCGAAGATTAGAAACTGCTTCTGTACCGATTCAATTCGATCTATATGATTTTTATATCCCGGAGACCAAATACAGGAACAATACTCTAGTATCGGGCGTACCAATGATGTGTAAAGTGTCTTGGTTAGATAAGGATCGTAAAATTCTTTAGCCCATCTCTTAATAAATCCAAGTACACCCGATGCTTTGTTTACGATAGATGAAATATGCATGTTAAAGCTCAGTTTCGGATCAAAAAGAACACCTAGGTCACATACTACAGATATACGATCCAAGGGAGCACCATTTAGCATATAGGACTTTAAAACTGGGTGGACTCTATGAAATGTCATTAGTTTACATTTGCAACAGTTCAAAACTAGTAGATTTACTGTACACCATAATTGAAATGAGTCTAAATCGACCTGAAGTAGATCCAAACGAGAAGAGTCAGAAGGCAAGTATGTATAGCATAGTTTTACATCATCTGCATACATTAGAGCTCGGGAATACGAAATAATCTTAGGTAAGTCATTTATGAAGAGTGTAAAAAGTAATGGACCCAAATGGCTACCCTGAGGCACACCAGAAGTTACTTCTATCAACTCCGAGAGACTGTTTTTGAACATAACTCGCTGAGTTCTACATATTTACAAGATAGCTGCGAACCAAAGTAAGCCAATTTTATGACTTAAAAGCTCATGATTAACAGAATCAAATTCTTTGCTGATGTCGGTATAGGTTAGGTTAGGTTGAACTGACCGGTCCATGAGGACCTCACATAGACTGATTGAGTCCATAGTGTTACCAGAAGTTTGTTTTAACGACCAAACTGAAAAACCCTATGAAAAACCAGGACCTATGTTATAAAATAAATCCGTCCTCTTGGCAAATGCTATAAGCTTCCTAGGACTTAAGCCACTTGCTGCTTCTAGATCTGACAGCTGTATCACTCCTAGTAGCTGGAGTCTTAGCCTGGCAAGTGCAGGACACGATCACAGAACGTGCTCGATCGTTTCCTCCTCCAACCCGCACTTCCTACATCTGCTATCACTGACCAAGCCTAAGTTAAAGGCATGTGACGCCAGGAGGCAGCGTCCAGTCAGAATACCCGTCATGAGTCTACAGTCCTCTCTTTTTAATGATAGAAGCAACTTTGTTAGTCTAAAGTTGTAAGACCTACACATAATTTTCGACACTTTACAGCCCCACGCTTGAACCCACGCCAATCCCGCTTGGTAGATCATGTGCACCTCTCGCCTTCGCTTAATCTCGCCCAGTCTAATTGGGACGTCTACGGAGCAAGCTTCAAGGGATGCGCCCTTTTTAGCTAGTTCGTCCGCTTTTTCATTCCCATCTATTCCCATATGACATGGGGCCCAATATAGATGTATGCTTCTCCCTGTCCCGATTCTCTCCAGAGACTGCTTACACTCTACACGCATTTAGATGATGTGCTATGCGAGATTATTGCCTTAATTGCTGCTTGACTGTCAATATAAAAGTTAACACGGTTGCAGCTTAAGCTATTCTCTTACAGGGTTTCAACTGCTTTGGTTACGGCTAATATTTCCGCTTGGAAAAGGCTACAGTAATCCGGCATCCTGTAGGATCTGCTTATTTCCGGATCAGCACAGTATACCGCAGACCCTACTCCTTCCACTACTTTGGAACCATCTGTGTACACATGTATCGCCTCGTCCGCCATTTGCGCACACTTGCGTCAACCGTCCACCTCTATTGTGGCCTTAAGATCTCCCTCGAAGCGCAGATAGGGAACCAGGTAGTCTGTTCGTCTTATGATTGAGGGCGCTATACTACTATGGCCATATGGTCAGCGCTCAAGCTGCCCCGAGGCACCGAGCCTGGTTGCGGTTGTTAATGCTATGTTCTTTGCTACCAGGTCTACAGGTGGAATGTGCAGAATGACATACAGTGTAGCCGTCGGGGTTTTCAGGGCTCCCGTAATGCTAAGCATCGATAGTCTGCATACCCCCTCTAATTTTTTGAGGTATGTTGTTTTTTGTGTGGCTTTCCACCAAACAAGAACTCCATAGTATAGAATAGGGCTTAGGATAGGATAGGTTAGGTGGTAGCTGCCCTGATAAGGATAGCTCACGAAGGTCCGTTGTGATACCACATATCCAAAAAATAACGGTGACTTAGATCTAGCTACTTAGAGAATCGTTGGGTAGCAACGATAAAGCTCCGAATGATACCGATCTCAACTTTGGATATATCCTCGGGAGATCCAAGTGAGTCGCGACCGAAGTACTTTCGCCTAGTTCTGGCAAAAGCTGGACAATCAAGCATAAAGTGATTTGGTGATTCCACCTCATCATCCTCCATACAGCTGCAGCAGGATGTAGTTTCCAGTATATTGAGACATACCGCATGGATACCCATGGGACAGTGCCCTGTCAAAACCCCAATGACCATTGGTAGGCGAGCCTTAGTGAACCCAATTATTTCAGCAGACCTCCTGCCATCCACTTTAGGCCAGAAAGATCTTCCTACCCTGCAAGACGTGGTATCCGCCCAACGTTTGCTGAGCTGATTCGAGGCCCAGCTATGGAGGAGCAATCCACAGGTGGCGAGCGGGATCCCGAAATCCCTAAGCCATCTTCATCCGGTTCAGTTGTACCGATGCGGGCTAAGAGATCCGCTTGACAGTTACCCGGGATATCACTATGGCCCGGGACCCAGATAATCTTAATTGTAAAATAATTCGATGCAATCGCAAGCGAGGTCAAGCACTCCCAGACCACCCTCGATCGCACTGTAGTTGAGTTCAAGGCCTTGATAGCCGCTTGGCTATCAGAGTAGATGTTAAATTCCCTAACCGTAGTAGCACTGGATAGCATTCCATCCACCGCATCCTTAATCGCAGCAAGTTCCGCTTGGAATACACTGCAGTGATCAGCCAACTTAAACTTACGGCTTAAATTTAGCTCTTGACAAAAGACCCCCCACCAACCTTTCCATCCAGCTTTGACCCATCCGTGAACAAGTTAACCGGTCCCATGCCCCAGATAATTCCTCTTCCCCAATCCTCTCTCTCTGGAATAACTGGGGTGAAGGTTGTATAGGGAGCAGTTATCGGCATACAGTAGTCCGTTCTGTCCGGGATGAAGTCGAAACTGGTAAGAAGGCTAGAGTGTCCGCGGTCAGAAAGTCTATATCCCATATCACGAAGCCTGACCAACGACCTTACCGCGGCCGCCTTTCCCGCAATATCTACTGGGTATATGTTCAGCATGACGTTCAGTGCCAAGGTAGGTGTTGTTCTGATGCCACTGATACCGATCAGCGCCGTCCGTTGCACTGACACTAACATTTTGGAGGTGCTCGCCGTGTCCAGTGCTTTCCACCAGACCAGCACCCCATATAGCAGAATCGGTTTGACCACCATCTCATAAAGCCAGTGTACTATTCTTGGCGAGAGTCCCCATCTCTTCCCGATAGCTCCTCTGCAGCAGTACAAGGCAATGGCAGCCTTCCTGGCCCGATCTTCCACATTGGGTCTCCAGGATAGTTTCTTGTCCAAAACAATCCCCAAATATTTAACCCTATCAGAAAGTACCAACGGTACCCCTCCAATCGAGGAGTTCTGAAATCGGGCATCTTATATCTCCTTGTGAAAAGGACCAATTCCGTTTTTCCCGGGTTGACCGCCAATCCACATGATTCAGCCCACCTAGCCACAGTATCCAGGTAGCCCTGCAGAACATCGCGCAGGGTGCCCAGAAATTTGCCTCTGACTAGGATAGCGAGGTCATCTGCATAGGCAACCACCCGACAACCATTGGCTTCCAGCTCCACAAGAAGCTCGTTGACTACCACAACCCAGTGGAGAGGAGATAGGACACCCCCCTGTGGCGTGCCCCTGCACACCTTCCTCTTAATTATGGCCCCTCCCCACTCCGCTGCAACAAGTCTTCCGCATAGAAGTTTGCTAATAAATTCAACCAGAGCCGCCTCGACTCCTAAACCCACCAGAGCTCTTTCGATTGCCCCCGGTAAGCCATTGTTAAAAGCTCCCTCGATGTCTAGAAAGGCACCCAGAGCATACTCCTTGTGTTCTAGGGACCCCTCTATTCGCTTTACAATCGAATGGAGCGCCGTTTCCGTAGATCTGCCCTTGCAGTACGCATGCTGTGAAGCCGACAGTAACCCTCGAGGTATCCTTTCCCGTAGGTACAGGTCAATCAACCGCTCAAACGTCTTAAGAAGAAACGACGGGAGACTGATTGGCCTGAAATCCTTAGGTGATACATGAGAGCTTCTGCTGGCCTTCGGAATGAAAATAACCCTAACCGTGTGCCAAGACTTCGGGATATAGTTAAGCCTGAGGCAGTTAGTATATATGATGGGCAACCAGCGGCAGGAAATCCCCAAAGACCTCTGAAGCTGCGCAGGAATGATTCCATCCGGGCCCGGAGACTTATAGGGCTTGAACGACCCTATAGCCCAGGTTATTTGACTTTCCCGTATTGGAATGGCAGGCACTTCTGCATGGCCAACGACCGCCGACCATGCAGGCGAAGATCCCTGCGCAACTGGGACATCGGGAAAATGATTGTCCAGTAAAAGCCTTAGGGACTCCTCGCTACTCATCGACCAGTCCCCACCATCATCTCTCAGATACCCCAGAGGAGCGGGGTTCCTAGAGAGTATTTTCCTAAATCTCGCGGATTCATTGCAGCCTTCTACGTTTTCGCCGAAGCTTCGCCATGCATCTCGCTTGGCTATCCTTATTTCATATTTATAAATCCCCAGACTCACCTTATAGAGCTCCCAGTCCGAGGGTAATTTACTCCTCCTGGCTCTGTTGAAGAGCCGCCGACTGGACGCTCTTAGGTCGTCAAGAGAATCCGACCACCAGGGCGGCTTGCCTTCCCCCTGTAAGTTTTCAATGGGCAGGACAGCTGAAAGGCGCTATTGCTTGTCGAGGTGAAGTTTTCCACCAGAACGTCTATCTCAGATTCGGACAGGCCCGAACTAATGATAGGCACCGCAGGCAGTAGCTCTCCCAGCTTCCTACAATACAAGTCCCAGTTAGTACTTTTAGGGTTCCTAAAAGATATTTTACCGGGACGTTCTTCGTTCACTGAGAAATGAATATATCGGTGATCAGAGAAGGAGTGCTCGTTGAGAACCCTCCATCCAGATATCCGACCTTGCAGTTCTCTACTAACCAGGGTGAGGTCCAGGACCTCCTCCCTTACCGCAGTAATAAAAGTCGGGTCATTCCCCCTATTACGTATACAAAGTCCCTCATCTACAATAAAAGTAAATAAAGACTCACCTCTAGTGTTGGTATCCGAGCTTCCCCAAATGCTATGATGGGCACCGATGATCACGCCAACACCTCTCCGCCTTGCTTCAGCGGTGATTTCACCCAGTATCGCAGGTGGTGGTCCCTTTACGTCCCCGTGGGGCATGTACGCTGAGACCACCCACATTTCATTACTTCCTCGCTCGGGGCTCGTGGTTACGTCAGCATTGCTGAAATTAGAGAGAATAAAAGCTTTAATCTCTTTTTTAACAAGCACACAGGATCTAGGCCTACTTGCCTCCCCATGCACCAAGGTGTTGAATTTTCCAGTCCTTAATCCAGAAATCTTACTGCCGTTACTACTCAGCCACGGCTCCTGGACAAGGACTATATCCACTCCGCCTTTTTCAAGGCAGAGCAACAAATTTGCGGAAGCCGCCTTAGAGTGCTGAAGATTGATTTGACGGATTTCCATCAAAAGCGCTCTTCTTCCGCTCCCCATCCTTGGCGGATTCGTATTAGTCTTGTCCATTCTAAAAAAGTCCCCCCTCAAGGCCGCTATCCGGAGCCGATTGTGTAGTCGCCCTTTAACGGTCTCATGGTTATCTATGCTACGCAGGGAGGCCACGCGAGGGTTGACTCATTACCTTATGAGTAATGCGTTCAGAGCCAGACCGGACGCGAAGCGGGGAAATCTTCGACCGCACCTACGCCACCAACTTAACGGCGACGGAGCCGGAACGTACCTTGAGTCCCGCCACGGTTTTAACGGGACGTGGGCAGGTGCACCATTAGCCTACCAGCCATTTCGGTAGGGTTTCACCCCGACCTACTAAGGTGGCAGAATACCGCACCTACCAGCCCAAAGTCATCAAGTCCAAATTTAATGTCAAATCAAAGCCCTAAAACAGTCCAGTTCGTTACCGTTGTGTACCGATATTGACTCTTAAAGAGTACTCCCTCCCCTGAGCTCGGCACAATGACTCAGGGGGGTGCGGGTTTTATCGAGTTGTCCTCTCTAGATCCGCCATTATCAGTAGAAGCAGGGGCACCTCGTGCAGGATGTGAAAACTAATCACGCGTGACATTCGTCACTATGGCCGGTCTAAGACTCAAATCAGTCCCTGATCCAGAGCCTGAAACCACTTATGATATCCAAGCCAAGTATCTTAGCCCCCTAGAATAGGGCTTACAATCGCTATAGGCCCCACGTACACCCCAGCATTCTTTTACATGTATAGAGTGCCGTTGAGGCCTTCTTCATGACAGCTTACTATCTAGGATGATTCCTAGATATTTTGTGCAAGATTTCTCCTGTAAGGTCACCCCTCCTAACTTAGGCCTGGTCCAATTTGGGACCTTGTACCTCTTTGTAAACAAGACCATACCAGTCTTCTCCGCATTGACTTTCAACCCGATATTAGATGCCCAGGTATGAATATCCCGAAGCGCCCGATCCATCAAAGAACTAATCGTTGGAAGGCACTTTCCACTTATGACAATTGCAACGTCATCTGCGTAAGCCGTAAGTTTTACGGGTCCCTCATCGAATCGCGTGATCAGTTGGTTGATGACCAACGTCCACAGCAGAGGTGATAGCACTCCTCCCTGTGGCGTGCCCCTGTCCACTGATTTCGTGGCCTCGTACAATCCCATTTTGATGTAATCTTCCTGCAATTTAACATGCAGCCGATCCATCTGATTAAGGCGGGATGTACTTTAATGTAATTAAGGTAGTCCATAATCGCCCATTTAGAAACATTATTGAAAGCCCCGGCAATGTCCAAGAAAACTCCTAGAGCATACTCCTTATATTCCAGGGATTTCTCTATGCTTATTACCACCCTATGCAATGCGGTGTCTACCGACTTGCCTTTGGTGTACGCATGCTGTGTTGTGGAGAGCAGCTTTTCATCCACGTTGGACTTTATGTACACATCTATCAGCCTCTCAAAGGTTTTGAGCAGAAATGATGTTATAGTCTTTGTGACCGATCTTTCCCCCTTTGGTAGGAAAGCTACACGAGCAGTTCTCCAAGAGGGCGGTACATGATTCAGCTTTATGCACCCATCGAATATTATTTTAAGCCATTCCACGACCGCCATACTTGAAACTTGTAGCATAGCCGGGAATATATCATCCGGGCCCGGCGATTTAAACTTAGAAAACGTGTTCACTGCCCATTCGATCTTGATATCGGTCACCAAGCCCGGCACTACCCGCTCCGTGATCGAAGTGTGAGTTATGTCTGCTAGCTCTCCTAAACCGTCTCCCGATGGGAAATGTGTGTCGAGAAGCACCTCAAGGGATTACTCACTATTACGTGACGATTCCCCGTTCTCTTTCTTTATTAGTCCCTGGACTATGTTTCCCCTTGCTAGGACTTTTTTCAAGTGTGCTGTTTCACTGGAGCACTCTATGTCCCTACAGAAACTTTTCCATGAGTTTCTCTTCGCCGTGGTAATTTCACGCTTGTAGATCCTCAGTAGATCCCTGTACTCGTCCCGACACGCTTCGCTTTCCGCGGTCTTTGCGAGCTTAAACATTTCTTTTACCTGTCTTCTTAGAAGAATCAGCTCATTGCTCCACCATGGCGGCTTTTCTTTTGCTATGAATCTTCTTAGAGGGCAAGCTTTGTTATGCGCAGTTGTAAGCGTCCTTGTTAGGAATTCATTCGACTCCTCCAGTTCCTCCACATTGGCAACCTCTTTGGGTTGTCCCAGGTTTGTTTCTACATTTTTCTTGAATTTAGTCCAGTTCGTTGACCTAGGGTTTCTAAAGGTTCCTCCCTTCTCTACCCTCTTTAGGAGATGCTGAAGCTGATATACGCAAGGTCGGAGAAGGATGGTCTATCAAGAACCATCCAATCATACCTTGATATATCACGCTCGGAGCTCAATGTAATATCCAGAACATTGCTGGATGTTGGACTAATGTATGTAGGGACATTTCCCCTGTTGGCTATCTGCAAATTGGTTTGCAGGATGTAACAAAATAGAGATTCGCCTCTCTCGTTCATATCTGCTCCTCCCCACGCATTGTGTGTGCATTTGCATCTGCGCCTATGACCAACCGCCCTTTATGCCCTTCCTCCTGTACTACCCTTTTGCACTCCATCGGTGGAACCTCCGCAGCATGGGCCATGTAGCAGGACGCCAGGATAAATGCCTGCTTATTCTTTTGCTCAACGGCCACCGCTACGAGGTCCTCGGTGGTGTAATTAGGCAGCGTATATGAATGCAGCTGTTTCCTTACCATTACTACAGCTCGCACCCGTCCATTCGTTTGCGCGTAGTAAACGCCAAACCCGCGCGCGCTAAGTCCAGAAACCTTTCCTCCCGATGAGAGCCACGGCTCCTGGATCAGCGCCACGTCAAACGAATCCTCCTCAAGGGCTAGGAGGAGTTCGCTCGGCGCCACTTTACTGTGTTGGAGGTTTATCTGTAGGACTCGCAGCACCATTGGGCTGTTTGTCCCCTTCCAGCACCTTCGTCGTGACGTCGTCGTCCTACCCTTGCCCTTTTGGTTTAGAGTATTCGAGGCCCCCTTCAGCCTCTCGTAACTGTTCTAAAACCTTCGTGGTGACGTCAGGGACCTCCACCTGTCTTTTTCCCTTAGGCTTTTGAGGTCTTTTTCCACTTCGCCCACCTCTAGCGTGTTAGGATTTTTATCCTCGGGACTTCTTTTCCTGATTCGCATGTAAATTTTTCCACTGCCAAATGACATTTTGCCAAGCTGCGTGTACAAAATATCCTCCGCCTGCTTGTTTATTTGGAAGATGTAGAACTGACCTTCTTCGGTAGGCCGAGATACAGTAAGTACCTTCCAATCCTGTGTCGGTATGTTCGGATTCTGATTCTGCAGAAGTCGCAGTGTATCCTCCGACTTCATCACGCATGGTATACATACCTTAACTTTTGGTACCGTGCGGATTTGCGCTTTATCCACCACCTCAAACCGCGCGTTCGTGCCTTGCCTTTGGAGGTTTGAAACCACTTCCGCCAGCCAACGCAAGCTCGCGATGCTGGCGCACGCTATCATCTTCACACCATTATGCCGTCCCCCCCAATCAAAGGTTGGAAGTGGCTTACTTGGTTGTTCCCGCATCATCTTAAGCATTAAGCTAATAAGATCCCTTTCCACAGATCCCCACCTTTCAGTAGTCATTTGTCCGAAAGGACTGCTACGATCAACCAGCGCCACAGTCAGTGACTGCTTTGCCACATCACTAATCTTCTCGGGAAAAGCCGGAGTCTTAGTGGTATCTCCCTTTGGCACCTCCGAGAAAGCCGGAGTCTTAGCGTTAACTCCCTTTAGCACCTCCGAGAAAGCCGGAGTCTTAAGTTTATCTCCCTTTGGCTTATCTCCTACTTCCGTAGTTGGAACTTTCCTCTGACTCGCAGCTTTCGAGGTAGTTGCTACCTCGCTATTGGAGCCCATCTGTCTTACAGCTTTGGGTCTACTTGTCTTGTCTATGCGACTGCCCTGCCTCGCGGCTCTAGGACTGGGTCCTTTCTTCCTCTTGAAAGAAGGCTTTTCGCCTTCCGCCGAACGTTGCCTCTTCATTCTGCCATTCGACGCTTCTTCCTCCTCGTACCGGTTGCAGAACCGAGGGTTTCTCGCAGCAAACCTTTTGAACTGCCTTCGACCTACTTCTACCGCCTCATGGGCCCATTCCAAGCGCTCGATCTAAACTTCTGTTGTGTCGACCACTGCTCCCAAGCGTTTTACAATTCTTATTGCTGTACGGTACTGCGAGAGAGCTCTTTTACTTCCTCTGCTCCGTACCCTTCTCCACTCTTCTACTCCGTTTGCATTTGTGTGCTTATCCAACACGGAGTTCATTGAATCAGCACTACTCTCGCTCCCCGAGTCCGACGCATCGCTTAATGTGTATTTGTCGTCCTTGGCTTGCGACTCAGTCCTCCTCTTGTCATCGTCCTTATTATAATCGGGTAATGAGTCGTTCATCTTGGTCGTACGACCACCTGCCCGACAAGACGGGCTCAGCGGTCTAGTATTATATACGATGTCGGTATAAATAACATCGGTTTTCTTATTGGATAAGAATACATCCAGAAATAGAGTGAACTCAAAAAAGTTGGTTGTGGTTGATCTTCTACACGCAAAACCATGTTGCCTGGGTGATAATAAAGAACTACATATATATTGAATTTGGCAGGTGATGATCTTTTCAAACATTTTTGGAATAGCCGAAAGTTTAGTTATGCCCCTGTAGTTCTCAATATTGGACCTACTACCTTTCTTATGTAAGGAAATAATAAATGATTGCTTCCAAATTGAAGGGAATAGAGAAGTTTCCAGAGATAGTGTAAATAATTTAAGAATCGGCTTGGATAAATTGACTGCGCAGAACTTTAGAACACAACTAGGAATACCATCTGGACCCGGAGAAAAATTCGGTTTCAACTCAAGAAGACTCTTGAGAACAATATCTATATCTATGACAGGATCTAGAATACAATTAGAACTGAACTGTCTAAGGTGTGCGGATACAGATCTGATTGAAAAAGTTCAGATGAATATGTCGACTTAAAAAATTCAGCAAACAAGTTGGCGACATCATCATCAGAGCTTGCATCCTTACATCCATAGGCAAAAGCAGATGGAAATCCTGAAGCTTTCCTCTTCGAATTGACAAAACTATAGAATTGTTTCGGGTTGTTAAAAAATTTAAGCTTACACCGGTTTAAGTAACATTTATAGCACTGTTAATTAAGACGATGAAAGTTTGATCTAGCAACTAAATATCTAGAAAAATCGGAGCATGATCCTGATATTTAAATCGTTTGTATAGTCTAGATTTAATATTATAAAGTCTTACAAGATGTCTTGAGAACCACGACGGTTTGCCCGTTTCAGCACTGCCATGGCGAAGAGGTACACATCAATCGAAGAAGCCACCAAGAGAATTGTAAAAAATTGAAGTTGCTGACTCGATATCATTACAAGCGTAAATATCCGACCAGTCATGGGTAGAAATAAGATGAGCTTATTAAAATTTGCCTTATAAGCCGTCTGAGATTTTATCGTACATGAAGCACCTCGTACCGGACCCACGCAGTGCAGCCGTTATTAGAACATTGTTTTTAGTACAAATGCCTAATTCTATTCGCCCACTTTTAACAGTATGGACAGAAGACGATCTCGGCAAATTAGCGGTTATTGCTGACAAGCAGTCAGCTCTAACTCTCTTAATATGAAAGCGGTACAGGGAAGCGTTTCGAGTGCTACTACATCTTCAGCTAACGCGTTATCGAGCGACGGCAAGTCCTTGAGGGAAATTGTCAATACACTTAAGGCACTATCTGAGTCGGTCAAGAAACTGCAGATCGACATCAATAAAATTAAGAATAATCCGACAAAACGGTCAACCTCCCGGGCTCGTTCCTCCAGTAGGGACAAAACAACAACTAGTAATTATGCAGGGAAACATCTCTGTTATTTTCATACCAAATTTGGCGAAAAAGCGCACAACTGTCGCCCAAATTCCACGTACACTAATTCGTCAAACTAAAGCCGCTGCGGCCTGTCAGGCTGGTGGGCAATATTGTGGGGACTATCGTAAATTAAATGCGATCACCATTCCAGATCGATACCCAATCTCCCACATCCATGACCTATCAGATAAATTTTACGGAAAACACATTTTTTCTACAATTTACTTGGTGCGATATTATCAAATCCCCATGTGCGAAACGGACATAGAAAAAACTGCAGTGTTGATCACCCTGTGCCGTTCCGTTTTGGGTAACAGCGCTCATATACATACATCATAAACTTTCCTATTGTCAAAAATACGACTGGTCATCAGCGCGGAATTTTCACTAACGATTTGAGAGCAGACGCGAGTGCACGCAAAACATAAGTGTAAAACAACACAACACCCACACATCGGACATTAAGCAATCATCAGTATTCAATTACCACATGGTCACCGAAATTGAAGTCAATACAATATTTAATAACCAATCATATTTGACCGACAATCAATTCAACCAATATTATATTTTCCAATTTATAATTCAACAATTAATTTATGTAACAATTTAATCGACGATTCAAACTACATTTTGTGATATAAAACGACCATATTGTGCGATCACATTTTGCAATATAAAAACGATAATATTTCACAACAATACAAACCGACGAGATTTGGAGACGATATGTGAATAACATTTTAAAACATTCAACAATTAAACATTGCACCAAATTGAAGTCAATACAATATTCGCAACCAAGAGGACACCAAGTTACATCACCGATCAAAGGTTCCACATACAATACAATTTGCGCCATAAATCACATTAGGGGGACTCATGTAACCGTATAAATGCTTTATAAAGTGTGTAAACGTATAAATTTATCTCGTTTACGTAGGAGCTGTCAAATTTTGTATGAAAAATCATTTACACAATTTGTATAAATTTACGCGCACATTTCATTGTGTAAACGCGGTAAACTCAAAGGAATGCAACCTTGCAGACATTACAGACGGCATTTTCATCAAAAATCTCCAACATCAGCAAGTAAAGGCGTTTTAGTTTTGATTTTTCACTTAATCTTGGTATTTTTTAATTTGTATAACAATCAAAAAAATTTTTTTTGGAAATAATACAGCTGAAAAACAATCAAGTTTATCAAGAGTATTACTAGGTGCGTTCATATAACCGCGTGTGTAAATGGATATAATTTTACACCTTATAAGTTTATATGCTATCATGAGTCCAATCAATCAAATATAATTGTAGCAAGTAATTCATTTTATTAAACATTTTATTAAAATACATCGTATACATTTATTCCATTGTTCGGACTACCAAATCGTAAGTCACAAATAAGTTTTAATCAGTCTTTAACATGCAGTATGCACTCCCTTCGAGCTTTATGCATTTCTCTTGTTACGGTCTGCTGCTACGGTCTACGGCTACGATCCACTTGGGAGCGTGTTCACGCGAACACACCTAGTGATGTGGCGAAAGTTGCGATAAAAAGTATCGAAAAACAAGGAAAAAGACAGACGGGCGATCGCTAACGAAAAAAAAAACCACGAGTTCCGGAGGAAGAAAAAAGATCTTTTCCTTTTTTCGAGCTGAGTTGGTTAAACGTGGTGATTTTGTGCTGTTAAATTTTCCAATTAAGGGCTAAGCGTACTTTAAATTTAATTGTTTTTAAGCCGATAAGCATTGTACATATAAAAACAATCCTATATTACTTTTCGAACATAAAACTGAATTAATTTTCTGCAAGCAACATTTGATATTATTAAAATCGCAATTGTGACGCGTCTGGAAGAAATGCAGCGACAGTCAGCTCCGCAGCTACAAAGGAAACGAGTTAAAGGCACCATGAAATCAAAAGACTTATCAAAGGCAGTGTAAATAATCCTCCACTAATAACCAACATTTGTTCATCGTACACCAAATCTTACCTGCATTTCAAATTGGTTAATTTACCTACATTTGCCATTCCGACTGTTTTACTACTAGCCGCAATTTCACTTTTTCGTTATGGCAACATACAACGGCCACCTATTATTGTGACGTGGTCTGCGCTGACTGCATGGTACCCCAAAACCACCACAAACTCCATACGCAGTAGCATATGATAAAGCGCCAACCACCACCAACGGCGCCCACTATTATCACGAGCATCACCATCGGTAGTACCTACCCCAACCACGAGCGCAACAACCACCAGACGTACCGCCACCACCAGTTGCAACGCACACAACGGGGCCGCGAACATAGGTCCGAGGCCACTAATGTTAACACCTCCAACAGGCGGTACCACCGACACCAATATTAGCCGCATCTTTATCAGCTGCGTCCATACCGGCGATAATAATACTAGCGCATCTTTATTAGCTGCGTCCATACCGGCGATAACAATACTACCACATCTTTATCAGCTACGACCATACGGGCTACAATAAACCAGCTACAATGACAACCACAGGGCAGCGAACATAGGCCTGCGGCCAGGCCAATTGCGACAACGAATATCAGCGGGTAAAGCGGTGAGTTCGTTCCATTACTGAACCAAATATACGTATTTGTAGCCTCAACCTTGTCTTTTAAAATTTTTTTTGGCTCTCCAACATTATATAATGTTAATATACAAACTTATTCAAATTTAAGGCTATCACCCTAGTATAGAACTGAAACGAATATGAATACGAATGCAATATGCATAATGAGCGAAGAAAATGAAAAGTTAAGAAAGCAATTCTTGTTATACGTTCGAAATTGTTGCATACTGAAAAATTAACAAAAAAAAAAAACAAAGCATATCTTAATGGTCATAGGTAGGCAATTTGTACTGCCCGTGAAACGAAAAAAAAAGTGTTTCAGGTATTAAAATTTGCTTTGCGTTACGGTGAAATTTTACTATTACTTTTTTAATTAATGCAATTGTTGCGGATATGATTTTGGAATGAGCAAAAAGTATTGATATTGTTTCGGTAAGGAATAAAGTTTTATTGGTAATTCAAGTTCAATTGCATTATCAGTTAAAACGCATTAAATTTATATTAAGGGACGCAAAAAACGAGTAATGCGGATTGGCTTACATTATCAACAAAAAAAAAAAATAAAAATTTGTATACATTTTTTGACTGAGTTGAACTAAACCCAAAACTACCAGCACTGACTGATACCTGCAAAACAGTTTACGTTTCACCTGAACAAGTAAAACGATTTCATTAATTTTACTACAAGTTTAAAAAGTTCACGTTTTACCTGCACCTGTAAAACGTTTTCGTTAATTTTACCATAAATTTAAAAGCTTACGTTTTACTTGAACATGTGAAACAATTTTTTTTGAGGAGTATGATTTACCCCAAATTTAGTCTTAGTTGCGTTTATAACAAACTTCTTAGTACATAGTACATATTAGTGTCATTATACTATGTGTTATACCAAATTGATGTTTTGTTAAACTCAAAGTAAGTCTAATACAACAACATATTAATTTTGTAAGGGGGCCCAATTATCGGAAGTTGTATCCAAACTGTACAGCCCTAAGATAGGTTTGTGAATGAAAAAAGAAAAGGGCATTTAACCAAATTTCTACCAAAAAAAAAAAAAATTTTTTATTATATATATAATATATTAGATTATAAAAACAAACCAATTATTATTACATTCAATGAACCGTCACAAAACGCAGCTCACAATAATTTTTCTAAAAACTTACAAAAAAAATAGAGTCCCTCTCCAATTAGGCACGCATTTTTGATTGCTACTTTTTTTTAAATAAAAATATTTATAAGCATAAATATATATATAAAAAAAAAAACCCCTTGCAGTAAGATCAAAAGGAGTTTATAGAAATAAATGCTATATTAGTAATAATGAAACTTGAATAAATTTGTTAACAATATGGGAATGCTGGCGTCGCCATTTATTTAGAAGGCACGTAGGGTTATCAGGTAAGGGGCCACCGAAATTTAGGTGCGTCGGTGGCCATGGTTTTTTTTTAGGGTGGGACATAGCACCGGGCGTCGCAACACCACGCGCGGCGCCCCTATGTATATTCGGCCTTTTTTGTTTCCTTTTAATTTTCAGCGTTTTTTTTTTTCATTTTCAGCGTTAGTAACCGGCCATGTCCGGTTCGGTAACATTTTTTTGCGTTAGTTTTTTTGAATTTTTAAGTTTTGAATTTAACGGTCTGTCCGTGGCATCCGGTTCGACCGGATGTCGTTTATTTTGCATTGATAAGCGTTTTGAGTCGGTCTCTGCGCTTCTGTCAGTTTTTTTTTTTAATTTGACAGCTTTTAGTTTTGATAGGCATGATAGGAACCTTTTTTCTGTATATGGCGCAGGAACAGTAAGGTTGGCAAGGACCCGCCCCAGCCGACAATGACTAGCCACTGTGCACCACAACATCATGCCGACCGCCTTCCTTACTGCTTCCATTGAAAATGCGTATCCATAACAGATGGCGCCCAACGTGGGGCCTGAGGCGCTGGCCGCGAGGGTCAGTCGGGTCAACCTGTGAAGTTGACCATCCCACCAGTCCGAGTGAGCAGCCACAGGAGCTGCCACCTACGTTGCGGTAGGATGGTTGACAGATCAGGTTGTCCGGGCTGGTCATCGGGGGCAGTGGCCGAAGGAGCCACGAGACTGAACGCCGTGTCCTCCGGACTTTTATATTCACCCAATGAGGCAGTGATGCACGCACTTTATTTTTTTTGTAAGTGGGTTTTTTTTTGGTGCCGGAATGTTGTCCGTAGTCGGCGTTGGTAGATTTTGTCCGCTAAATTGGGTTTTTTTTTGTAAAGTATTTTTTTTTAGTTTATCTGCCGAATTTGTGTTGTTAGAGTGAGTGTGTGTGTATGTGTTGAAAGGACCCCAGCTCATTCCACGTCTCAGGTGGTATCATAGAATACCACCTGGATTGTGGCGGGTTGAGCTGGGATTCAAAGTGGCACTCCTTCCTGTCCCACCAGGCTGGGGAGCGGCAAGCCCCTGGAGACTGCCCCTGCGTTGCGGCTGGGCGTGTTGAGACCTACCCGTGTGTGTCTGGAACCGACCCTTGTGGCCCGACCAGTCTCGGAGGGGGGCCTTAAGACCCCCTCGCACTGCGGTTGGGAGCACTAGGGCCAAGTATGAATGTATTTGTGTTTATTTTTTTTCCTGTACCCTACTGCCTTTTGGGAATGGGATGTCAGCATTCCCATGGGTTACTTAAGACATATTTATCTAATCATTTTTTTTTCAGCTTTTGACCTCTTCTATCCGATACGACTATCGATCAGAGGTTTCAGCAATTATTTTCGCTCAATTTTTTTATATATAATTTTTTTTTTATCCCTAAGCGCCTTACGTGGCAAAAGTTTTTTTTGCTTGACCAATTTTTTTTCCCTTGAACATGTCGCGCGACCAGTCATTCGGGCAACCGGACCGGAACATTCCGTTCGGGAGTGCGGGGAATCCCCAGAGAAACCAGCAACGGGGTAATAAAAATAGAGGGGCCTTCTCTCAGGCCAGGCGTCCCTTGGTGGTGCACACCCCAGTAGGGGGACGATACGGAGATCCCGCGTTAATAAACATGGGCTCGGACCTGAATGACCCTCGCGAGAAACTGGACCGACCGGGAAGCACCAGTCACGTGAACGCGCACGATATCTCGGGGCTAATGACCAATGTGTCGACCTATGCACCCGAAGGAGCTGGTGCTTTACCACCAAATCAGGAGATGGGAAATTTTGGGGACGCTACAAGTGATCGGGCGAATACCCTAGGAATGCAGGACGAAGCCACTCGTGGAGGCTCGTTGGTGGACGTGCTACACCAACTGTTCCAGGCTTCGCAGGAGGAAATGCGGAGAGAGATGGGCTCAATTAGAGCCAATATGGCCCAGCTCAACGCCGCTCTCGCATCCGCGCAGCAATCAAATCAGCAAAACAGGAACGCAAGTAGGATGGACCGTAACCCATTTCCAACGGTAGTACCGCCAATATACCCTGCTCCGAGCAACATAGTAGTGAAGCCGCAGGAGTGGAAAATCTCGTTCGACGGCACTGGGAGCGTGGCCGATTTCCTTTTTAAACTGAACACCTTGTGTGAACGCACACAATGCACGGACGAACAAATAATGGCTAGTTTCCACCTGTTTCTTTCCGGGCGGGCCGAAGAATGGTACTGGCTTTTCACGAAACAAAACCCAAACGAGACTTATGCCTTTTTGTGCTATTCATTGAAAAGAGAGTTTGGCACTTTGAAAACTGACCACGAGATCATGATGGAGATCTCCATGCGGAAGCAGAAAGCAAGTGAGTGCTATGACGTGTTTCACACGGACATAATCTCCTTGAACGCGCGCTTAAGAGAGCCAATGTCGGAGCTTCTACTGATTGACATAATAAAAAGAAACGTCAACAGTAGCCTTAAGCTGATGCTTTTCAACGCAGATGTAAGGACCCTTCATGATCTACGCGATGTAGCACGCAGAGGTGAACAAGTGCTGAACGAAAGCAAGCTGTTGGGAGCCACTTGCCCAGGACGGCATGTAAACGAAGCCCGCGCGACAACCCCCGACATGAGGAGGGAAAGCGAGGACGGCGAAATGGATCCACAGATAGACGCGCTGGAATATCGACGCAACAGAAGACCGGACTATTCGGGAATCCAATGTTGGAATTGCCAGGCAATGGGGCACTCCTATATATATTGTGAGGAACCCATAAAAAATCCTTTTTGTTTTAAATGTGGGTATAAGGGTGTATTTACTCCTAAATGCCCTAGGGACCATCGCAGGCAGGGAAACCAGTACCCGAGCGAGAAGGCGGGGGAACCTCGTTCGGCTTCATAGCTCCCACATCAGCCAGTGCTCGAGGCGTCGTCCCGTGCGCTGAACCAGAGGGTGAATCTCTGCATGGAGGTGATACGCTTCCGAGGTGCAGTAGTACCCTAGCAGAATAGCCCTCAAACGTGATAATAACTTACCCTGACAGTACGGACAATTCGAATAGTTCCGAATCCGAGAGTCAAACGTCCTCATCCGCGATGGGCGAGCGTATCAAGATTCTGCGACGCCAGCATAGGGATGTCGCGTGCCAAACCCATTTTCCACCAAACCCTGGAGAAAGGGAACATAGGTACGAACAAATAAGACATTCCATTTTTAAACAATACCCGGTGTCGGACAATATTTTGAAGTGTAGGAAGAGATACCACAGGAAAGTACAGGAGCATAGACTGCTGCAAGCCACCACGTTAACGCTTACAGGGGATGAAAGGCCTCTAGTAAAGGCTAAAATTAGAGATAGCTCTCTTGTAGGGCTGTTGGACTCGGGAGCCAACGTCTCCATCTTAGGGAAAAATGGATTAGAATTCCTAGAGAATAAAGGCTTCGAATATCAGCCCTTACACGCGTTCGTATATACCGCGGGCGGCAACAAGCAACAAATTTTAGGCTCAGTATCCCTACCAGTCACCTTCAAAAATATCACAAAGGTTATTCGTTTTTACCTTGTTCCCTCATTGCTCCAAGAAGCGTACTTCGGGGTAGATTTTTGGAGAGCATTTGCGTTAGCTCCCGAAATATTCCCAAGCGTAGAGTGCATAGAGATTAGACTTGAAAAGGAAGAGGAACTTAACCTCCATGAATTGTCACCAGAACGAAAATTAGAATTGCAAAAGGTCATCGAGACGTTTCCTTCGTACGAGAAGTTAGACCTAGGGCAAACTAAATTAGTGGAGCATCACATCGACACCGGTGATGCCATTCCCATAAAAAGCAAACATTTCCCTCTTTCGCCACCGAGGCAAGCCGAAGCTTTTAGCGAACTAGACAGGTTACTCGAATTAGGAGTTATAGAAGAATCGAACTCCCCGTGGTGTAGTCCTGTAGTACTGGTCCGGAAACCAGGTAAAGTTAGGCTGTGCATAGATTCCAGGAAGGTCAACGCGATGACTAAGAAAGACTCGTACCCCCTGCCTCATATCAACGGCTTATTGAGCAGACTGAAAGATACGCATTTTATTAGTGGCATTGATCTGAAGGACGCGTTCTTCCAGATCAAATTGACAGAGTCCTCTAAGGAAAAAACAGCATTCGCAGTTCCGGGGAGGCCTCTGTACCACTTCAAAGTAATGCCATTTGGTCTGTGCAATGGACCGCAGACTATGAGTAGGCTGATGGACAAGGCAATCCCTTCGCGTCTGCGAGAGAACGTCTTTGTCTACCTGGACGATCTGATGGTACGTAGCACTAATTTTGAGGATCACCTAAGATTGCTAGCGGAAGTGGCCCAATGTTTGAGAGACGCAGGGCTGACAATAAACGTAGAAAAAAGTAAATTTTGTCAGAAGGAAATACGCTACTTAGGGTACTTGATAGGCAGCGGGTGTCTGAAAGTGGATCCGGAAAAAATAGATGCAATGCAAAACTTCCCGATCCCTAAATCCCCTCGGCAAGTGCGTAGGTTTGTGGGCATGGCGAATTGGTACAGGGCGTTTATTACCAATTTTGCTGACTTGGCAGGTCCCTTGACCGACTATCTCCGTAAGTCAGCAGGCCCGTTCAAGCTTACCTCTGAAGCTATAGAGACCTTCGAAAAGCTAAAAGAAGCTTTGAGTTCCGCCCCTGTTTTGGCCCAACCAGACTTTTCCAGGGAATTCGTGATACAATGCGACCCTTCCAAAATAGGTGTTGGCGGAGTGTTGTTCCAGGTCGATGACGAGGGCGCTGAGCATCCGATCGCGTTTGTGTCGAAAAAACTGAATAATGCTCAACGCAATTACACGGTAACCGAGCTGGAATGTCTCGCCGCCATAATCAGCGTGAAGCGTTTCCGACCCTATGTGGAGGGATTACCGTTTCGTATTATCACGGACCAATCCAGTCTCAAGTGGTTAATGACACAAAAGGACTTGAGCGGGAGGTTGGCGAGGTGGTCGCTCTTACTACAAAGATACGACTTCAAAATGAAACATCGTAAGGGCACCCTGAATGTAGTACCTCTTAGTCTCTCCCGAATTTAGCAGCAACGAATATTTAGACTTAATTCGGACCGTCACCGAAAATGAGGAATCGCTTCCGGATTTGCGAGTGGTGGACGCAGTAATTTTCAAACGAGTTAAATTTCGTAAGGGAGTGGAAGGGGAAGAAGACTCGCTGTGGCGATTATGGTTGCCGAAAGGGCTGACTAAGGAAGCAGTGAGATTAGCACACGACGCTAACCGGAGTTACCATGGCGGGTGGCAGAAAACCTTAGAACGTGTTAGGCAGAAGTAATTCTGGCCGCAGCAGGCTAAGGAAATCGCAAAGCTGTAAAACCCACTAATCAGCAGTCGAGACCGCCTATAGAGGATACCTTTGCATCCGAGAGGCCATTTCAGCGATTATATTGCGATTTCCTAGGGCCGTATCCGAGATCTAAGCGGCGAAATCAATTTCTTTTCATAGTACTAGACCATTTTTCAAAATACGTTTGGCTAAAGCCCATGCAGAGAGCCACCACTGTAAGCGTTATAAATTACTTCGCTTCAGAAATTTTTCCGGCTGTAGGGGTCTCTGAGTTTATTCACAGTGACAATGGTAAACAGTTTATCTCGAACGAAATGAACCAATTTTTTGCAAATTACGGGGTGACGCACGTGAGGACGGGGTTATATTCTCCCCAAGCAAATGCATCCGAGCGCGTTAATAGAGAGATTGTTTCGAAGATTAGGATTTTCCTGAAAGATAAACCTGACCATACCGATTGGGATAAGCATATACCCGAGATTTTATCAGTTTTAGAAGTGATTTTCATACGGCGATTCAGTGTTCTCCATACTTTGCATTATATGGCCAAAATATGGTCCAACATGCCTCAACGTACAACATTTTAGAGAAACTCGGCAGCCTTCGGGAGGACCAGGTTACGGTAGTAAGCAGAGCTGACAAGTTGACTAATATCCGTGAGCAGATCCGTAGAAAGTTAGATCAGGCCAAGGATAGGGGAGTAACCACCTATAACAAGCGCTCCAGGCAAGTCAACTATAAGGAAGGTCAGGAAGTTTTTCGGAAAAACTTTGCCTTAAGTAACTTCAAACAGGGCATTAACGCCAAATTGATATATGCGAAATTGATAGGTCGCTTTCACGCTACGGACATTCGTCCGCAATGAACCAGAAAACGTTTCCTTGACAAATTACAATTTGACTTTTTATATACCTACCAATTGGACTTTTTTTTGTCTGGGCGTTTTGGCGGTCAGGGACATCTCGCCCAATATTCTCCCCGAGCACTGACCTCATAGGATGTTCACACGCGTACTCACCGAGGACCGTGAACACCCTGGCAGTCCACGCTTAGGTCGGACTAGCCTTTCGGAGTTTGGACGAGTTCTCCAGATCAAAATGTCTACACCTTTTTTTTTATTTATTCTTCCTGTGGGAGCGATACCCACTAGTAATCATCTTTCGGAGTTTTGACGAGTTCTCCATAACAAATGTCTAATTGCCGCAAAGCCCTTTTAACTAGGAAACAGAAATTATTCCCAACTTGACTTAACTTTTTTTTTGATAGACCTATGTTGCCCGGCTAGCTTCGTAGTAGGACTTTGAGACTCTTATCTCAGGGGTGAGTCGTGCCCCACGTTGCTTGTCGTCGGAGATCCCTGGCAGTGGCTTCCCACAGATGATCCGGTTTCCTGTTCGCTTCATCGTCAGGTCTTCAAAGCGAAGCAGGTTTGTTACGGTCTGCTGCTACGGTCTACGGCTACGACCCACTTAGGAGCGTGTTCACCCGAACACACCTAGTGATGTGGCGAAAGTTGCGATAAAAAGTATCGAAAAACAAGGAAAAAGACAGACGGGCGATCGCTAACGAAAAAAAAAACCACGAGTTCCGGAGGAAGAAAAAAGATCTTTTCCTTTTTTCGAGCTGAGTTGGTTAAACGTGGTGATTTTGTGCTCTTAAATTTTCCAATTAAGGGCTAAGCGTACTTTAAATTTAATTGTTTTTAAGCCGATAAGCATTGTACATACGAAAACAATCCTATACTAGTTTTCGAACATAAAACTGAATTAATTTTCTGCAAGCAACATTTGATATTATTAAAATCGCAATCGTGACGCGTCTGGAAGAAATGCAGCGACAGTCAGCTCCGCAGCTAAAAAGGAAACGAGTTAAAGGCACCATGGAATCAAAAGACTTATCAAAGGCAGTGTAAATAATCCTCCACTAATAACCAACATTTGTTCATCGTACACCAAATCTTACCTGCATTTCAAAGTGGTTAATTTACCTACATTTGCCATTCCGACTGTTTTACTAGTAGCGGCAATTTCACTTTTTCGTTATGGCAACATACAACGGCCACCTATTATTGTGACGTGGTCTGCGCTGACTGCATGGTACCCCAAAACCACCACAAACTCCATACGCAGTAGCATATGATAAAGCGCCAACCACCACCAACGGCGCCCACTATTATCACGAGCATCACCATCGGTAGTACCTACCCCAACCACGAGCGCAACAACCACCAGACGTACCGCCACCACCAGTTGCAACGCACACAACGGGGCCGCGAACATAGGTCCGAGGCCACTAATGTTAACACCTCCAACAGGCGGTACCACCGACACCAATACTAGCCGCATCTTTATCAGCTGCGTCCATACCGGCGATAATAATACTAGCGCATCTTTATTAGCTGCGTCCATACCGGCGATAACAATACTACCACATCTTTATCAGCTACGACCATACGGGCTACAATACCTTGTCTTTTAAAATTTTTTTGACTCTGCAACATTATATAATGTTAATATACAAACTTATTCAAATTTAAGGCTATCACCCTAGTATAGAACTGAAACGAATATGAATACGAATGCAATATGCATAATGAGCGAAGAAAATGAAAAGTTAAGAAAGCAATTCTTGCTATACGTTCGAAATTGTTGCATACTGAAAAATTAACAAAAAAAAAAACAAAGCATATCTTAATGGTCATAGGTAGGCAATTTGTACTGCCCGTGAAACAAAAAAAAAAGTGTTTCAGGTATTAAAATTTGCTTTGCGTTACGGTGAAATTTTACTATTACTTTTTTAATTAATGCAATTGTTGCGGATATGATTTTGGAATGAGCAAAAAGTATTGATATTGTTTCGGTAAGGAATAAAGTTTTATTGGTAATTCAAGTTCAATTGCATTATCAGTTAAAACGCTTTAAATTTATATTAAGGGACGCAAATAACGAGTAATGCGGATTGGCTTACATTATCAACAAAAAAAAAACAAAAATTTTTATACATTTTTTGACTGAGTTGAACTAAACCTAAAACAATACCAGCACTGACTGATACCTGCAAAACAGTTTACGTTTCACCTGAACAAGTAAAACGATTTCATTAATTTTACTAAAAGTTTAAAAAGTTCACGTTTTACCTGAACCTGTAAAACGATTTCGTTAATTTTACCATAAATTTAAAAGCTTACGTTTTACTTGAACATGTGAAACAATTTTTTTTGAGGAGTATGATTTACCCCAAATTTAGTCTTAGTTGCGTTTATAACAAACTTCTTAGTACATAGTACATATTAGTGTCATTATACTATGTGTTATACCAAATTGATGTTTTGTTAAACTCAAAGTAAGTCTAATACAACAACATATTAATTTTGTAAGGGGGCCCCAATTATCGGAAGTTGTATCCAAACTGTACAGCCCTAAGATAGGTTTGTGAATGAATAAAGAAAAGGGCATTTAACCAAATTTCTACAAAAAAAAAAAAATTGTATTATATATATAATATATTAGATTATAAAAACAAACCAATTATTATTACATTCAATGAACCGTCACAAAACGCAGCTCACAATAATTTTTCTAAAAACTTACAAAAAAAAATAGAGTTCCTCTCCAATTAGGCACGCATTTTTGATTGCTACTTTTTTTTAAATAAAAATATTTATAAGCATAAATATATATATAAAAAAAAAAACCCTTGCAGTAAGATCAAAAGGAGTTTATATGAAGAAATGCTATATTAGTAATAATGAAACTTGAATAAATTTGTTAACAATATGGGAATGCTGGCGTCGCCATTTATTTAGAAGGCACGTAGGGTTATCAGGTAAGGGGCCACCGAAATTTAGGTGCGTCGGTGGCCATGGTTTTTTTGAGGGTGGGACATAGCACCGGGCGTCGCAACACCACCCGCGGCGCCCCTATGTATATTCGGCCTTTTTTGTTTCCTTTTAATTTTCAGCGTTTTTTTTCATTTTCAGCGTTAGTAACCGGCCATGTCCGGTTCGGTAACATTTTTTTGCGTTAGTTTTTTTTAAATTTTAAGTTTTGAATTTAACGGTCTGTCCGTGGCATCCGGTTCGACCGGATGTCGTTTATTTTGTATTGATAAGCGTTTTGAGTCGGTCTCTGCGCTTCTGTCAGTTTTTTTTTTTGAATTTGACAGCTTTTAGTTTTGATAGGCATGATAGGAACTTTTTTTCTGTTTA
This sequence comes from Eurosta solidaginis, assembly GCF_040869045.1. Lineage (NCBI taxonomy): Eukaryota > Metazoa > Arthropoda > Insecta > Diptera > Tephritidae > Eurosta > Eurosta solidaginis. The sequence continues at coordinate 121,059,663 of NC_090322.1, read as the reverse complement.
TGGCGCAGGAACAGTAAGGTTGGCAAGGACCCGCCCCAGCCGACAATGACTAGCGACTGTGCACCAACACATCATGCCGACCGCCTTCCTTACTGCTTCCACCAAAAATGCGAATCCATAACACTCTACATGCCGTTTGGTCTTAAGAACGCTACGCAAACCTTTCAAAGGTTTATGGATGGTTTTTTTAAAGACATCGATTTCGTGTGCGTATATATAGATGAATTCTGGTCATGAAGATCACCTTCACACAGTTTTTTCCATATAACAGCGGCATGGTTTGACAATTAAAGTAAATAAGTGTCAGCTTGGAAAACCTGAAGTAATTTTTCTGGGGTATGTCATCAACGGCAATAGCATACGTCCACCCGCCGAGCGAGTAGAAGTCATAAGGAATTACAAATCACCTGGCACAGTTTGCGAACTAAGCCGATTCCTCGGTCTCATTCACTACTATGGGCGGTGTATTCCAAAGGCATCACAACAACATACGCGATTGAAACGAGACAAACGTAAAATCAACTGGATTAGCGAAACTCTCAAAGCTTTTGATGATTGCAGAAGCTACGATCTTGGCACTCCCAGCTCCAGATGCAAAGCTTGCATTGGTAAGTGATGCTTCAGTAATAGCCATCGGTGCGGCGTTAGAACAACTTTGCGATATGACATTTGGCAGCTTTTAGGGGTTTTTCAAAAAAACTTTCTAGTACTGAAAGGAATTACAGTACTTACGATTGAGAGCTTCTGGCGGTCTATGAAGCCATGCGGTATTTTAAACATATGTTGGAAGCACGCGTGTTCGTCATCAAGACATATCATAAGCCACTTATTCACAGTTTTAAGCAGAATCCCGAGAAAGCGTCCCCGCCACAGTTAAGACAGTTGGACTACATTTCACAATTCTCTACGATGATTATGCACGTATCCGGTGACTCTAACGTACTAGCTGACACCCTATCACGTCTGAATGCTATTTCAATGCCAACCAGCGTAAATTATTCGGAGCTTACGGAGGCACAGGCCAAAGACATTGAGCTACCTCCACTTCTACAGGGAAGCACTTCGCTAAGGTTACAAAGAGTTGCGTCACAAAGTATTTGCATCGGTACATGGACTTTCACACCCGTGTAGTAAGGCAACCCTACAACAACTCCGAAAAAAGTATGTTTGGCCTTCGATGTGCAAAGATGTGGCGCTTTGGGCAAAGGCTTGTTCACCTTGTCAACGAGCAAAGATTCATAGACGACAACCCTATTTTACCGGATAAAATCGATATGCCGGACAACAGGTTTGATCATGTGCACATTGACATTGTTGTAATACCCCAGGTAAACGATTCTCGTTACTGTTTGATAATGATCGATCGATTTCCACGGTGGCCTGAAGCCGTTCCCCTGCAAGGCATATCTGGGATGACTATAGTAAAAGTTTTTTGCACTCATTGGATCGCTAGGTTTGGCTGTCCAAAGACCATCACAACTGACCAGGGCACACAATTTGAGTCAGCACTTTATAGAGCTCTCACGAACATGATCGGATATCAACGCATCCACACCACAGCCGACCATCCACAATCTAATGGGATGATAGAGTGATGGCATCGATCCTCCAAAACAGCGCTCATGTATGACCCAGTGACTCCATGGCCAGATCTGCTACCGACCGTTTTACTCGGATTACGAACATGTTATAACGAGGATCTTCGAGCTTCCACTCTTAACATGTTGTATGGTGGTCCAATCAGATTACCCAATGAGTTTTTTGAAGACCTAGACAAATCTATCGATCTACAAAATTTTCTGGAAAAGTACCGAGAATAAATGCGTAATACACTGCCTATTCCAGCTGCTCACCATAACTCGAAGAAAAGTTTATTTTTGCTCAAAAACTTATACGACTGTTCGCACGTACTGGTGAGAACAGATGCACTTCGAGAGCCCTTAAAAGCTGAACAAGAAAGTTGATGTATCGGTCGACAGATTAAAGCCAGCTTTCATCATACGTGAAGATACAGACACCAGTTCCGATGAGGCAGCTACGAAACCGATCCCTCGAACATACGAGAAGTCAAAGCGCGTACCATTCCTGAACCAACAGTAACTACGTCATTAAAAGGGGAGTACTGTGGCAAGCACGGAGTAGTAAACGAACAACCACAACAATACATTTTTGACATTTCATTTTATCTTGCTATGTTATTCTTCTTATACTTTCTTAAGCGGAAGTTACCCACGAACTTACGTAGAAAAAACGTGTCAGCTGACACGACCTATCCTATGAATGTGCAATGTAAACGAAAACTCACGGACGTGCAACCCCCGTACGTACGTAGCCCGGAACGTAGAAATCAAAACAATTTTGATTTTTTCCGTAAGAACGTGTCAGCTGATCGCTCTCTCACTAGACAGGGTTGCCTAGTAAACTTGTGTGCGCTAATTTTTGACCGTTTGCAGTTTTATGCAAAAACACCTAATTAAAGTTTGCAAAATTTTGAAAATAACTCGAAATAATTATGTAAAAGTGCACATTATAAATATGCAATCTATTTATATTTATTTAATATTAATTCCAGCCTTTTACAACATCAAAAATTAAAATGGAAAAAGTTTATGTTTCCATAAGCATGCATGCAAACTGTTCAATGGCAACAGCGCTTTGCTCTAAACAATACACACACAAATATGTTATGTACATGTACACAGACGCACACATTGATTCCTACGGGCTTGAGGGTTCGGTCAAACGTGTTTCGTACGACAAACGTCCGTACGTACGGCACACGTCGGTGGGTAACTGCCGCTTTAGCGACCAAACGTGACGAGTAACTTTAAATTGAATTAACTTACTCTTTGTAATTATTAATAGGTATTATTGAATTAAACACCAAATAAGCTATGTGTTAAATGACACACAACAGCGGCATCTGCCTAACACAACTCATGTGTACATAAATATCACGACCTCTGCTTCTCAAGTCTCCCCTACAAGACAGGTACCCGTTACCTAATCGATTACTTAATCGTTACCAATAACTTGGTCACCAATTATCGTCTTAATGACTTTTACATTGCTGTCGTGAAAAAGGCAACGCATGCGCACTGTCAAAATAGTGTACGCGTGACTCGCTTTTACCATAGTGTACAAGTACAAGTGTGTTGACTTATCTGTCAAGCATTCTGACAGGCACTCGCTGGATTCGGAATGACAGCGAATTCAAAATGGATACCATTACCGAATGCGCCGAATGATTGAAAAATTGAAAAAGTCGATACGATTGGTAGTCAAAAATGTTGTCGTTGAGACCAAAAATGCGACTGTAGACCTGAGATTTCCATCAGGTGAGCGAGGCTGTTTTTAGTTTTGACGTTTATTGCTTAGTGAACACACTTGTATAGGTACACTATGGCTTTTACCTATTGTGTTTTCGACATTCCTTCTCGCTCGATGTTATTTACATTTTTAAGTTACTTCATTAGGTATGTTTTCGTTATCGCTAACAAAAACATATGCAACAACAACAACACGGGTAACTGGCCTATCGGTTACCCGTACCGGTTACCTTCTGTCAATTCGCTTTTTATATGAATGAAACGCGTCCCTTTTGTTTAAATAATATTTAATTATGAATAAATTATGTATACAATGGTTTTTACAAATAATTTCCTTAATTTTCTAGTAAACCTTACATATTGGCATATTTATATGTACAAACTACATATGTAAAGACATAAACTCATTCGTAGTCGTGCCCTTTCTGAAACCATTTTGAGTGTCGAAGCACACACTGATGGTGCTCAATTTTTCCTGCACGGGTGGTGTTGTTAGTATCAGTTTGCATAGATATGAGTGTTGTAGATATAATACCGGAATATATGCAGCCCCATTTCGTGCTATCAAAGTCGATTTGCAGGTGATGTTGAGCCTTTGAACTTGACCCTTTCCCATAATATGCGTGGTAGGGCCTTATATGTGATACTAAAAAGGCCGAGGGACAGTTGTCGCAGTTTTCTTGTAGTTTGAGCAAATGTACGTTCTTCTTACAGCCACAGCTGGAATATTGCTATGCCCACATCGTCAAATCGAATTACCTAGAATGAAAAAGAAACGAATATCAGTAAGGATAGATAATAAGTTTTTAATATAACCGGAAGTGCTTAATAAATACAAGATACTCAAGGTGATTTCAGATAACCAGAATCAGGACCGGTAAAGTAAATTCAAGTGAACCTCCACCATGCCAAGGCATCTTCCGGTAGTGGGGGTACCCGGAGATCATAACAAGGGATAATTGATAGATGTTGGGGTAATAGATAGTAAATTAGGCGTGCTACAAAAACAAAAACGAATAAATGCAGATGACTGTTTAATCCATTATGCGAAGTTCTTTGAATGGATGTGCAAATTGAAATGGGCAAAGTACTGCTAAAACTGCTTTCCCCGAGTAACCCGGGAACGAATTGATATTTATTTATTTATTTTTTTATTTATTTATTTAGCAGCAGTGCCGAGCACCAATTCCCTTTTGGACAGGAAAGTAAACGTTTGGTTGTCTGCAAGTTTATCATATGCCAGTACAGAACATACTCGTTTGCTGGATCTGAGAAGTACATCTAATTTTCCCAGATTTTCTGGGCTCAGCGAGGGTATCCCCCTGAATGGTGCATGTTTACCCTGCTGCCTTGCCTGGCCGCTCACCCAACAACACCAGGCACGACGTAGCTTGCCTTGCGACACCCAAAGTGCACTCACGCTTCTCATGGCTCCAGTGGGTTAGTGGGCTTAGAGTATACCCGTGGTAGCTATGCCTGTCGTAAGAGGCGAAATTTGAACGAAAAGTTTTCCTTTTTGTGGCAATTTAAGACATGGATGAAAAATAAAAGTCGGATATTTCTCAAAGCTTAGAATGTGAAATAGTTCACTTGAAACACATTTACGAAGCAAATTTTGATAAAGGTCTGTCACCATTGGAATTGCTAAATGCCGTCTATTTTCCAAATATGTATACAATTTTCCCCCAACTTTTGTATTGGTTTACGTACCTTTTGCACTTTACCTGTCACTGTATCTAGTGCAGAACGTTCCTTCAGCGTCCTTTCAAGAATGAAAGACTTTCATAGATCGTGTTCATCTAAAGAGCGAGTTTTAGGACTGCCACGCTTTGTGTTGCATCCGCTTTGGCAAGACAGTTAAATTTTGATATTATTATAAAAAATTTTGCAGCGAAAAAAGCAAGTAAAGCCACTCTTTGATATCGGAACATTCTATATTGAATAATTAAAATTTATAATCATCATTAAATTTATCAGAAATGTATGAAAATGTTACCAAATAACTAGAAAAGATTATTTGAAATAATATGTGGCTGTTAAAAGAGAATTTTATTTCTACGTTACAATAAAATAAAACAAATAGTAAATATTCTGTGTTAATTTTTATGTCAGCTCTTGGCCAAAAATCATTTAGTTGATGTGGCAAACATTTTTTTGATGTAATCCATCAATAATGATTTATGAATGAAACGTCATTAATTCACGTTAATCAAATGTATTAGTGGATTTTTTATAGGGGGCCCGTAAATTTTTTTAGTCCCGGGCCCGGATTTTCTCTCTACGGCCCTGCTTCGAAGACGCCAGAGGGGATTGAAGCCAGAGCCTCCGGACCCAGAGCCAAAATATCAGTACCTCTAAAAGCACATACGAGCAGCTTTCAAGCGGAAGTATTCGGCATATGTTGGTGCGCTAAACTGAGCCTTCAGCGCTGATACTCCAATGAAACAATTGCCATACTCAGTCAGACAGTCAGGCCCCACTAAAGGCAATTGTGGCGTTCGAAATAAAGTCATCACTGGTCCTTGGGTGCACAACGTAGTACTGTTGCACTGGATCCCAGGCCACAGGGGAGTACAGGGTAATGAGCAGGCGGACTCTAGTGTTTAGTTTGTTGCGGCCCTCCCACAAATTATCATCCTCCCAGCAGATCCATGCAGCGGGTCTGCGCCATACTCTCCTCCTCCGGGAAAGTTTCGAACCCAATCCGTGTCCTTCTCCTGACCCCGGTCATGAGAAATAGTTTTGCTGCGTTTGCCGGAAAAGAATCTTTTTAGGACGGTCATACTCTTGTCAGTGTGTCACGTGCAAGGGATGGTTGCATCGGACAGGTTGCTCTGGGCTTGATCCCAAAACCCGACGTCCTCGTAACTTTTACAAATCTTTTGTGGCTTCTTGTCGTTCACGCCCTCATTACATTATGAAAAATACGGCACATGAGAACACAGCCGTATGAAGCTGCAAAACACAAGCAGGTCCTGGGTGAACTCTACAAACAGGCGTCGGACCTCTATGACAGGAATTGCCCGGTGAATCCTGTACTCAAAGAAAAAAACTAGCAGAGTAGGAACGCACTCTCCCTAAGGAAACGGGAGTCACTCTAACCCAACTTCGATCTGGATACTGTAACAGGTTAAACTCTTACCTATCCAGAATCAACCCCGACATACAAAACATATGTCCTGCTTATAATGTGTCCCCACATGACACCAACCATCTCTTTAGCTGTATTGTGGAATCAACGCCTCTAACACTCCTCTCATTATGGTCCACCCCTGTTGAAACTTTCTGTTTTCTTGGACTCCCGTTAGAGGACATTGATGACAATTTGTGATCTGTCGCACCTATTTGATGGGGCGAAGCACTGCTACAACAAGAGCAGGCGGACAACCCGGAAAGAGAGGCAGGAACTGCATGACCCATCGATCCCGAGCCGTTCCTGTCAGTTGGCTCACAGGGGGCATTTATTAGGAGAAGGGTGGAAAAGAGAGAAGAACACTGGAGCAATACGGCAGGTTTGAGACAATCTAAGTTACTGTTAGGAAGTTATAGCACAAGTTGCTACAGGGCAATAATAGACCTATCGAAAGATAACCGAATAATCCCAAGAGCTTTCTTACAGGGCATTATAGACTGAGCAGCCGTATGCAGAAAGTGGGCATACTATCGAATAACACATGCCGATTTTGTGATCGATCAGCAGACGGCGGACCATATCCTCCAAGAATACGAAGCAATCTCAAAACGTACGGCTAAGTTTATGGGCTCACCATGGCCAGTGCATTCCCACATTTAATACATTGAGGTACTAACCCGACCTCTCCGGACCTATTGATATGACTACATTGAACCTTCTAGGGATTGAATATTAATAATGACCGCAATGCGAAAGTCTGCTAAAATTTACCATTCTCCATGGAATGCCACGTTTTGAATCAGTAATGAAAAGAGCAAAATTTACTAAAATTTTAACTGGTTGTGGGTAAGGTGTTGATGTCCTCTCTTAACGCAATGTAATGGCAACGGCGACGCAGGGAAAATAATAAAAATCCTATAAATCTAATGATCATAATTAATTAATCCCTCCCTTTCTATGCAGTTGTATGCATACATACATATGGGTTTTGTTTTCCAAACGCTATTTAAAAAAATCAATTGGTATTTACATGAACTTCGAACTCTTTGGTATTTGCCTTCTTCAGTTGATTATCAACAAAAGCATGACAAATTATCACTAACAAATTCATTTATGTTGTTTATATATTTAATATGGTAGGCAATTTACTTACCCTTTCTGGTGCGATGATCCTGGACAATCGGGCCTGACTAGACGAGATTTATTTTGCTTTAACATAGCGTGCTTAACGCGAACTATATCATGTTAGGGCACAATTTCGATTATGCAACCAAACAAAGGAATGTCGTGCTTGTAATACTGCTATGATAGCAGCAGCAGCTCCCGGTGGCGGCACATAAACAACAGTTGCATGCGGATCAGTTGCATTTTTTGCTTCGGCTACCTATTCAATTTTAATTCACATTACATTATCTACTATTGCAATTTTTAATCAATACAAATCAATATAAATTACCGAAGCAAATACTGGCAAACGAAGATGCGTAGTTCCACCCTTTTTTGGGAAAATACATCCAACCAATTTCTTACCGTATTCCAAAGCATGTTGGTTGTGGAAAGTACCATGTTTACCGGTAAATCCTTGGCAAATGACACGTGAATCTGCATTTAATTGTAGTTTTCGGTAAGTCTAGTTGAGGGGTCGACTGCTAATACGCCACGCGTCTTGACATCAGTATTAATAATCCGAAGGCGGAAACTAAAAATATTAACTCGTTCAAAAGATATTAACGAAAAACCGAAAAAAGACCCACGGGTACCTCCGAAACCGGGGGTGGGATCCATAGTATTTTTGCGCATAACACCTTTCTGAGTTGGCGGCCTTCGGCCTACGGCTACCGCCACGGTGATGCACAAATTTTTTTGTGGGTAGGAACACAACAACAACCACATGCAAATCGCCAACTTCAACTGCAAATATCTCCGGACATGGATAAAATTTTTCTTTTCCGATATTTTTGGTAGCGTATTAGCAGTCGACCCCTCAACTAGACTATTACCAACATTTTTTTTTATTATTTAAAAATACACATACGTATGAATGAAAAGCAGAGTAAATAATGTTGCTTTGGTTGTAGCGATGACACTCCCCGGGAGCGATTTAGTATGACCACCTGAAACCTTCTAGGCCATCCCGTCGATTCTATACAACTTTCAGATTCTAACAACGGATCTCGACACGCGTCTTTTGATACCACCTTTGTTTAGGTTGTGCACTGTCTTGAAAACGTTACCTTTTTTAGTTTTGGAAATCGAATCTTCCAATTCCAATTTGTGGCAAGAGGACTTGGCTGCCTCTAGTTAATGCGCCAGGTTAATTTAGAAGTGCCTAAACAGCTAACACACGTCACACCTAAAAGCCTGTAGCACAAGCACCATAGATTAGATTGATACGAATCTTTTGCTTACGCTCTCATATTTTCGCTCTCACGAGGGATTTATCTTCTAGTTGTTGCTGGCAACAATCACAGATAAATCCCTCACGGCAGCTGAAGCGGGTGCCAGAACAAAAAATGTGCCAGCCAAAACGAAAAACGTGCCAAAAATTTTGGTAAACTTTAGTTTGACCTACAACTGTAGAATAGCGTTCAAAAGTTATGGGAAAAAGGATAAAAATACATGTTTTAGTGTAAGTATTATTAGTTCGAAGGCGTAGGGTAAATATTATTTCCCATTCAATAGTTATCACTAAAAATAAGTTTTGTAAATATGAACTCCCGATGCAACCATCCCATTTAGATCACAGAACCTGGAACGCCAGACATTCAGGATAAGCCCTATCCATTAAATAATGTTAACTTTTATATCATAGGTCCGATTTACTGAAATTTCAAAAGAATATATGGTTTTCATTGCGAGTTAAATGCGTTACAATATTTGACTAATTAATTTAATCGAAATGTAAATTTTACTTAGATTTGCTTATATTTAACTCCAACTAGTCGTATTATTGTAAAATAAATTTAAGGAAATAAATATTTTACGACTATCATTTTATTAAGTGATTGAAACTATAATCGCCGAAATGTATGTCAAAAATCTACATTTTCAGATCTATACATTTTTGTTTGGAGTGGCATCATTGATAAATGTTATAAAAAATGTCCATTTTGACAGCGCTCTCTCGAAACAAAGAGTTGCAAATCCATTCATCTATGACAAGCACTTTTTTAGTTTAATTACCACAATTATAGTTTTTCATCGTTTTAAAATGTTTCCCGGAATAATTAATAAATTGTCGTTTTAAAATGACGCTGTCATTTCGATGACAGCAAGAAACGTCGATGCGTTAGTGGCAAGGCGAATTCAGTAGAGGTGGTGTTATCCCAACAGCTGAATGCTTCTTCTTGATAATTTTCCATACAAAGCCTTGTACAACAATATGTCAGTTAATCGAAATCAATGAAAAATTTCTTTTGACTTGACATTCTTCTGCACGGCGAATTGGTTGAATTCGCTTTGCCACCACCTGGTATGGATTCGCCTTGGTTAGTGGAGAGCGAAAAAAGCTTTGAATGTGTGGGTGAACTAGTTACCTCCGTCTTGTAGGGTCCTAATGATCCAGAGCATTCCCGTGAGAATCGAGCGTGATACGGAGCTAGATAATTCACTGGATGATGGCTTATGTAAATCCGACTCAGGGACGTTTTCCCATGTGAACTTAAAAACTAAACAGCTTTATAAACACAAATTTTATTTACAAAAAATATTGTTAAAGTTTACTTGTGAAAAAAGCCTTTAGATAGTTCGTGAATCACAAAGTTTGTTAATATATTTTCACCCAATTTTCAGCTTTTGTTGCAAACAAAGCATAAGAATTTGACATTTCTTTTAGCTGGAGTCATTGGTGCCGTATGTCGTATCGCTGTATCCGTATCCCTAACGTAATCAGCTGTTTATCGTTACGACGGTAAACCAAAACCCAATTGGTTGGCTACGATACGGTTACGACCTTAGCGGCACCAATAATCGATTGCATTGATTCTCATAAGGTTGGTCGAATCAGCTGTTAAAAGGTTACCGATACGGTTACCGATAAAGCACCAATGTCTCCAGCTTTTGACTATCTGCCACATTTTGTGTGCCGAACAGGACGCTTAATGAACGATACCTTCGTTGTCGATATCGTATGCTAGTGGCACTATGAACCTTACGTTGATGTTTATCGTCTAGCTTTACTTTAGGGGGACTCATCTAACCGTATAAATGCCTTATAAAGTGTGTAAACGTATAAATTTATCTAGTTTACGCACGAGCTGTCAAATTTTGTATGAAAAATCATTTACACAATTTGTATAAATTTACGCGCACATTTCATTGTGTAAACGCGGTAAACTCAAAGGAATGCAACCTTGCAGACATTACAGCAGGCATGTTCATCAAAAATCTCCAACATCAGCAAGTAAAGGCGTTTTAGTTTTGATTTTTCACTTAGTCTTGGCATTTTTTAATTTGTATAACAATCAAAAAATGTTGTTCGGCAATAATACAGCTGATAAACAATCAAGTTTATCAAGAGTATTACTAGGTGCGTTCATATAACAGCGTGTGTAAATGGATATAATTTTACACCTTATAAGTTTATATGCTATCATGAGTCCCCCTTTTATTCTTATTCGGCAACTGCACGACAGCCAAGGCGAATTCAGTACCAGGTGTTATCCCAACAGCTGATTGCTTCTTCTTGATTATTTTCCATACAGCGCCTTATACTTTAATATGTCAGTTAATCGAAATCAATTAAAAATTTCTTTTGACTTGACATCCTTCTGCACGTCGAATATGTTGAATTCCCTTTGCCACCACCTGGTATGGATTCGCCTTGCTTTTCCACCACCTGGTATGAATTCGCCTTGACTACAGCAATTGTCATAATTGTTTTCGCCCTTTGTTTCTGACACCTTTTCTTCGCCTTCAAAGCAAAGGACAACGTAATACTGTTTTCACACAGACGGCTTATTGAGTCATAAAGGCAGTTTTCTACATTAAGAAGCTTATTGAGCTCAATCTTCCCTGCAAAATTCGAATCTATAATTATTCCATTAGTAGCTAATCGAATGCCTAATGAAGTCAAAAGCACAATGCAACTCTGTTGGGAGCGTTCAGTTTCTTAGTTTTTGGTGTGTTCAGTGCTTAAAATGTCATTTGTCAAAGTAAATGTCATTGTCTGCATGGCGGAACGATACAAAGTGGCCGCATCGAATAGCTGATTATAACCTTTTTTTATTTGATTTGATACATCAACTTCCGGCGCAGTATGATTTTGACATTTGTCCATCGAATTTACAAAAACAAAGTACATGGAATTCTTATTTATGTATGTAGGTATGTCACCATGCTGCCACCTTGTATCGTTCCGCCATGATTGTCGGTCATATAGCATTGTCATTTTATTCGCTTGACATTTCATCCTTCATACTAATCGAGCAGTTACTTCTATGTGAAAGCAAAAAATTTACGATTTCATTAGAAGGTGAAATGAGATCATTAAGTTTCTGTGTGAAAACAGTATAAGATTTTGCTGTTATCTTTTTGCTAATCGTGCCACAAGCAGGCGAAGGACGATCGTTTTGGACACGATAGCTCCAAAGGTAATGAATTTGTGTGAGTGCTCCCAGACCTCGCCAGTAAAATAAATTTTCCCATTCGGTACTTTTCCAACGTTTCTCACAATTAAAACAGCAATTTAACAAATGAATTAACGTCTCGAGTCTCAGAAAATTGGCCGCTAATTTTTAAGCTAGGCCAGAGCAGATCGCAAACATAAAAATTATAGCAAAGTATTAAAATTGTTCGCCCAAAGACGCTCTATAGATAGTTATTTCATTACTAAAATTTAAAATAACCAAAGAAAAATTAAAAAAAAGAAATACAATATAAGAAATCGATATCAAATGTATTGCCAATTGAAATTTGAACCTCTACACTTTAGCTTATTTTGTTATGTTGATTTTCCGACAGGGTGGATAATGATGTATATTGGAACGATTTTCCGTCATGCTTTGTCAAATTTGGTTTCGAGACAAACCGGTTTCGGCTTGGTTGTGCCATCATCAGTGTCGATTTAGGTCCTGATCTGTTGTTGTCGTTTGTCTTTGTATTTATAGTTCGTAGGTACATGAGCAGGTATTTTCAAATTTATGCTTGTGTATATATATGTGTATGTGTTGTGTGTTCATTCGGAACCGAGGGTAGTTTTCCTAAATAAAAATTGGAGCCGTACCTCATCAAGTTCAGCCACGACAACGGCCAATGTTAAGTTGTCAAATTGTTCGATCAATATATGAGTAAATTGCTTTTTTTTTGTGAATTTCTTTGAATTGGCGAGTTGCTTTTTGTGACTTTCGCTAACTGAATACTAAAATCATCTCAGGTCAAAAAAATTGTCCTAATGAAAAATCTCAAATTTAGCAATTTGAGATAGGACGGAGTTACAGAATTCAGCTGTTAGATAAAAAATTTGGTCGATTCGCTTAGCTTTGACAGCGTCATAAGATGACAAGATAAGCCTCCCCGTTTTCTTCGCTGTGTAGCAACCAAAATGTTTATTTACATCCGCCTTTATGTACATACATAGGTATTAAGTGGTATTTTCCCACTGGGTAACTTAATAAAGTGAGCTTTTAGAAATGTAGCTACAACAAAACAAAAAAAAAAACAACGAAGAACATGAGTCGCTCTACTGGCTATATACGTCATTGAGCAGGATAAAGCAAACAGGCCGTGTGGCCTAATGGATAAGGCGTCGGACTTCGGATCCGAAGATTGCAGGTTCGAGTCCTGTCACGGTCGCGGAAAATTTTTTAAAATTTTTAAAATAAGAATAATAAACAATGTTTGGCTCAACAAACAAATAAATATTTTTTAAATCTAATGAAGCGTATCAATTCATTTTATAGCTTACCAATGGATTACACACAAATAATTATTCTACGCAGTGTTAAAATAGAAAGTATTTTTATTCAACTAATGAGTTAACAAAAGAAACTGTAATTACATGTACAGGTATGTGCAAATACGAAATACTGCTAGTATGGATCCAAACCATTTTCGTTACTAATGTGAAATCATTGAGTCTTTAGCGCACAATTTATCCATTTGTTGATTATAAAACGAATTGAAGTTGATGCGATGAACGAGATTTATAAAACGGTCCGATGGATTATCCGATGCCACATCATTGATTTGTTTCAAAAGTCCAATCAATAATCCGGTGAATTCCAGATCAAAACGTTTTACGCGCTCCGAAAAAGTATCATTTGGTGCTAGGGATGATTCGGACTTGGGAAGAAAATTATTATAAATTAAACTAGATTTCGCATAAATATTATTTACAATGAAACAAAAAATTTAGTAATGTTTCAACTGAAAAACAAGAACTAATTTAAATGAAATTGAGGGCAATTTAAAAAATAAATATTAAAATGTATGGACATAGACATGTCCATAGTAAATTTCTTTCAAATATGAATACCTGCTTCTGACTCGAAAAATCTACATCCGAATCAGAATAATCCTCATCATTGCTGTCGCACACCATTGACTTAAGCTCAGCGTCAAGAAAGAAAGGCTGGGATTTCTTTCGAAGCCATGGGGATTAAAAAGTACAAAGGGAAAATAATGCATATCATGCAATATAATTAGATTATTATATATAAAACTAGTAGAGTACACAATTATATATGTATGTATGTATATGCGTTTAGTATGAGGTTTTTCTTATTCAATCAAAATTTTTTGCAAGGCATCAACCCGATTAAAGTAACGTTGCGGTTATGGTTCCGGGTTTGTTCTTCAATATTTATTTCGATTTGATTTTCATAATTAAAATACAAACTAAAGCTTGTAGACAAAATAATGCTTGTAGGTACATATAAAGTAAACAAGTGAGAATCGTGTTCAGGTTATACTAGGTCGAACTAGGCCTATGCTCAACAAGTTTGGTATGATAGGCTTAGGCTAAAGAAGTTAACTAAATATTCATAGCACTATTCGTGAGAATTTTTAGCTAAAATATTGGGAAATTTCCCATATTTACTACGATGTGAAATTTTAAGATATTGATAATAAAGTTTTCACCTGATATAACTGTCCTATATCAATTTTACACAGAGGCTTAATGAAATATCTAGTCAAGTTTTCACATTAGCATTGAACTCAATCTTCTATATAAAATACGAATTTTAATTTTCTTATAATTGCTTTAACGGCGGCCACCGTGGTGTGATGGTAGCGTGCTCCGCCTACCACACCGTATGGCCTGGGTTCGCACCCCGGGCAAAGCAACATCAAAATTTTAGAAATAAGGTTTTTCAATTAGAAGAAAATTTGTCTAAGCGGGGTCGCCCCTCGGCAGTGTTTGGCAAGCGCTCCGAGTGTATTTCTGCCATGAAAAGCTCTCAGTGAAAACTCATCTGCCTTGCAGATGCCGTTCGGAGTCGGCATAAAAAACATATAGGTCCCGTCCGGCCAATTTGTAGGGAAAATCAAGAGGAGCGCGACGCAAATTGGAAGAGAAGCTCGGCCTTAGATCTCTTCGGAGGTTATCGCGCCTTACATTTTTTTTTTATAATTGCTTTAATGAGTAAATGGAAAAATAATACTGAATAAAAATTATTACGGAAGTGATTAAAAAATCTTTGCTGATCCTTTTATCGAAATAACTGTAATGCTGTTCTACGATACTACCATAATCAACTAGGTTGTTTGCAATATGTTTTTATGCAAAAACGACCAGTCTTGTGATTCAATTAAATTTATGTTGAGTTACTTTTCCTTTCAGAATAAATTTCACTTTGTTTTTCTGATATCATATGAGTTTAACTAATTCTTTCTATGTAAGTTTTTGTAAAAAAAAATTACTGTTGTAGTGAGAAAATATGCTAAAATAAATTTTGTTCTACCTTTTTTCGGTTCAAATTAAAGATTTAACCCCTGATGATGCCAAGGAGTTTGGCGAAACGTTGGGTAAAGCTATGATTCAATCCCAAGAGGTTTGCTCGGCTGACAAATTTTTTGACAATTGCAGCCATTTTGCTCCCAAATCGAATTGACATCCGTTAACTGTGTTGTTTCTTTGCGATTTTTCGAAAAATAGTAGTAGAAATAGGAAACAATCAGTTTACAAATAAGTACTTAGAATATTTTTTTTAATTTTATGATGAGTTTATTAAATATGCCATGATCTATTAGTGTGGCTGAACATAAGTTTTATGAAAAGTACGGACACCAAGGAATCGTACACTCTCGTAAACTTATGAACATACGAAACCTAAACTAATTCAAATTTCATCGTTCAACGTCAAAAACCCCACTAGTAAATCGATTCACGAAAAAATGTCATTAGTAAATAATGTAGGTGCCATAACGAAATGTACTCATTGAGCATGTTAACTTATTCATTCCGTATGTTCGGAATATTCGTCTTCATTTAAGAATTTGGGGAATCGGTTAATATTTGGAATATTATGTATACACTTATTTGATATATTCGGGCCTCGTGTGGTAGTATCAAAAGAACGTGTTCCGAATATTCTAAATTAACGGTTTATCCGCAACACTTCCATGAATACTTAACGGAAGAGTTTCCCGAAATTTCAGAATAAAAAGGTGAATACTCCGTGTGTAGCAGGATCGCACAGAAGCTTTACTCTTCTGTCAAAATCAAGGCCGGAATTAAAAGTTCTAAGACAATAAGCCATTATTATTTTTTTTTTTTTTTTGTCACTTCATTGCGGCTGCTGAATAGAGTATCACCTCAGCTGCCTATTCAAAATCGTCCTATCTCAAGATAACTTTCAGTAATTTCGCATTTCAGGATTTGTCACAAAAACGCCCTATATTACAATTAGATGGAAGAACGCCTTATTTCAGAATAATTTTTATTAACACCCACCTATACCAAAATGCATTAAAATTATGCTCATATAGGGAGTTTTTGAAAAAAATTTGAGATAATGTAATTTTTTTTGTTTTTTTCAAACAAATTCTGAAATAATGACCAAACCAACATAGCTCTTTATCAATTCACGAAATTTAGAAAATTAATTAAGTCCCCCAAAACCTGTTGGCATTTACAAATTTATTATCACTACTAATATACTACTAAAGGTACTTTTCTCTTACAATTTTCTCTGAAGGGGATTGAATTATTCCCCCTTTTCCTTACTTCGTAAAAGCAACCCGTCCAGATTTTTTAATTTGGGAGTGTCAAAGCTCTGTCATCATGAGAACAAACCTCTAGTAATTAAATCATGGAGTAAAACTTGAGGAAAAACAAGTAAGGAAAGCTAAGTTCGGGTGTAACCGAACATTACATACTCAGCTGAGAGCTTTGGAGACAAAATAAGGGAAAATCACCATTTAGCAAAATGAACCTAGGGTAACCCTGGAATGTGTTTGTATGACATGTGTATCAAATGAAAGGTGTTAATGATTATTTAAAACGTAGTGGGCCTTAGTTCTATAGGTGGACGCCTTTTCGAGATATCGCAATAAGGGTGGACCAGGGGTGACTCTAGAATGTGTTTGTACGATATGGGTATCAAATTAAAAGTATTAATGAGGGTTTTAAAAGGGAGTAGCCCTTAGTTGTATATGTGAAGGCGTTTTCGAGATATCGACCAAAATGTGGACCAGGGTGACCCAGAACATCTTCTGTTGGGTACCGCTAATTTATTTATATATGTCATACCACGAACAGTATTCCTGCCAAGATTCCAAGGGCTTTTGATGTCGCCCTGCAGAACTTTTTCATTTTCTTCTACTTAATATGGTAGGTGTCACACCAATTTTACAAAGTTTTTTCTAAAGTTATATTTTGCGCCAAAAAACCAATCCAATTACCATGTTTCATCTCTTTTTTCATATTTGGTACCAAATTTCACAAGGATTGGTAAATTTTTATTCGACTTATGGCATTAAAAGTATTCTAGACGAATTAAATGAAAAAGGGCGGAGTTACGCCAATTTTGAAATATTCTTTTATCTTTGTAATTTGTTGCACCATATCATTACTGGAGTCGAATGTTGACATAATTTACTTTTATACTGTTTTTGTTAAAATTTGACTTAAAAAAAATTTTTTTTTTAAAGTGGGCGTGTTCGTCATCCGATTTCGCTAATTTTTATTTAGCACACATATAGTAATAGGAGTAACGTGCCTACCAAATTTCATCATGATATCTTCAACGACTGCCAATTACAGCTTGCAAAACTTTTAAATTACCTTCTTTTAAAAGTGGGCGGTGCCACGCCCATTGTCCAAAATTTTTCTAATTTTCTATTTTGCGTCATAAGGACAAGTTTCATCGCTTTATCCGTCTTTGGTAATTAATTATCGCACTTTTCGGTTTTTCGAAATTTTCGATATCGATAAAGTGGGCGTGGTTGTAGTCCGATTTCGTTCATTTTAAATAGCGATCTGAGATGAGCGCCCAGGAACCTAAATACCAAATTTCATCAAGATACCTCAAAATTTACTCAAGTTATTGTGTTTACAGACGGACGGACGGACATGGCTAAATTAATTTCTTTTTTCACCCAGATCATTTTGATATATAGAAGTCTATATGTATCTCGATTAGTTTATGCCGTTACGGATTACCGTTATGCGAACAAAGTTAATATACTCTGTGAGCTCTGCTCAGCTGAGTATAATAAAGATTTTTCATTTTAAATTGAAAAGACCAGCAAAGCCTACACAAAAAACATTCATAAATTTTTATTGTTTACAAAACGGACCGCATATTTCGATGAAATTTGGAACACATTCTCCTCGATTAGTTTATAAATTTTGAGAAGTTCATAATTTTCTTGTTAATCTCCAATATACATATGTATAATTGAAGAAACTTAGTCTTAAAATTAATTTTAAGCGTAATAATATAAAATAATAATAACAATAACAATTGGAGAAACAAGACAGAAATTTATATCAGCAAATAAGAAATGACTTTATATGGCATCCGTGGTCTGGTGATAGCGTGCTCCGCCCACCACACCGAAGATCCTGGGTTCACGCCCTGTGCAAAGCAATATCAAAATTTCAGAAATATGTTTTTTAACTTAAAAGAAAGCGGGTTCTTCCCCTCGGCAGTGATTTTGGCAAGCACTCCGGGTATATTTCTGCCATGAAAAGCTTCTCAGTGAAAACTCATCCGCCGTGTAGATGCCGTTCGGAGTCGACATAAATCATGTAGATCTCGTTGTTGTTGTTGTTGTTGTTGTAGCAATGCTCGCCCCACCTAATAGCCGCGACCGATCACAAATTGTCATCAATATCCTCTAACGGGAGTCCAAGGAAACTTGCCGTTTCAACAGGGGTGGACCATAAGGAAAGGAGTGTTAGAGGCGTTGGTTCCACATTACAATTGAAGAGATTGTTGGTGTCATGTGGGGACACGTTGCAAGCGGGGCATACATTTTGTATGTTGGGGTTGATTCTGGATAGGTAAGAGTTTAACCTGTTACAGTATCCAGAACGAAGTTGAGCAAGAGTGACACGCGTTTTCCTGGGGAGTATGCGTTCCTCTTCCGCAAGTTTTGGATAATTTTCGTTAAGCACTGGATTCACCGGGCAATTCCCGGCATAAAGGTCCGACGCCTGTTTATGGAGTTCACCAAGGACCTGCTTGTGTTTTTTCACTTCATACGGCTGGGTTCTCAGGTGCCGTATTTCCTCAAAATGCTTACGGAGATGACTCCTTAAGCCCCTAGGCGGTGCTGGTTCATCAATCAGATGTCTGTTGGGATGCCCAGGTTTCTGGGTATTGTTGTTGTTGTTGTAGCAATGCTCGCCCCACCTAATAGCCGCGACCGATCACAAATTGTCATCAATATCCTCTAACGGGAGTCCAAGGAAACTTGCCGTTTCAACAGGGGTGGACCATAAGGAAAGGGGTGTTAGAGGCGTTGGTTCCACATTACAATTAAAGAGATGGTTGGTGTCATGTGGGGACACATTGCAAGCGGGGCATACATTTTGTATGTCGGGGTTGATTCTGGATAGGTAAGAGTTTAACCTGTTACAGAATCCAGAACGAAGTTGAGCAAGAGTGACACGCGTTTCCCTGGGGAGTATGCGTTCCTCTTCCGCGAGTTCTGGATATTTTTCTTCGAGTATTGGATTCACCGGGCAATTCCCGACATAAAGGTCCGACGCCTGTCTATGGAGTTCACCAAGGACCTGCTTGTGTTTTTTCGCTTCATACGGCTGGGTTCTCAGGTGCCGTATTTCCTCAAAATGCTTACGGAGATGACTCCTTAGGCCCCTAGGCGGTGCTGGTTCGTCAATCAGATGTCTGTTGGGATGCCCAGGTTTCTGGGTATTCAACAGAAACTGTTTGGTCAGCATCTCATTTCTCTCCCTGATGGGGAGTATTCTTCTGGGGACATAAGAAGACAGCCCGTGGCGATTCTGAGAGCAGTATTTTGGCAGGCCTGTAGTTTCGTCCAGTGGGTAGTTTTTAGGCTTGGCGACCATATGGGTGACGCGTAGCACGTAATCGGCTGGCTAATTGCTTTGTATGTGGTCATGAGCGTTTCTTTATCCTTTCCCCAGGTACTGCCAGCAAGGGATTTGAGGATTTTATTACGGCTCTGAATTCTCGGAACAATTGCGGTTGCGTGCGCACCAAAATGTAGATCCTGATCAAACGTCACACCCAAGATTTTGGGGTGTAGGACAGTCGGTAGCGTAGTGCCATCGACGTGGATGTTCAATATGGTCGACATTTGGGGCGTCCATGTTGTAAATAACGTCGCGGAAGATTTAGTCGGTGACAATGCCAGGTTTCGCGAGGCGAAAAAACTGGAGAGATCAGGGAGATAGCCGTTTATTTTATTGCATAGCTCATCGATCTCTGGGCATGGGCCTGTGGCCATTATTGTGCAGTCATCGGCGTAGGAAACGATTGTGACTCCTTCCGGTGGTGAAGGTAGCTTAGATATGTAGAAATTAAACAAAAGTGGGGATAGGACACCACCCTGTGGCACCCCTTGTTTAATTCTCCTTGGTTTTGATGTTTCGTTTCTGAATTGCACCGATGCCTGTCGACCACCCAGATAATTTGCGGCCCACCTTTTAAGACATGGGGGAAGGGTAGACCCTTCCAGGTCTTGCAGTAATGAGCCATGGTTGTCCGTATCAAAGGCTTTTGATAGGTCTAGCGCTACGAGTACTGTTCTATGGTGGGGGTATTGATTCAAACCGCAATTTATCTGGGTGCTAATGACATTTAGCGCGGAGGTAGTGCTATGGAGTTTTCTGAAGCCATGCTGATGAGGGGCTAGCTGCAAATGTGCTTGGAAATAAGGGAGCAAAATGGCTTCAAGCGTCTTTGCCACTGGCGAGAGGAGAGATATCGGACGATATGACTCACCTACGTTAGCTGGTTTCCCAGGCTTTAGTAGCGGGACCACCTTGGCCATTTTCCATTTCTCGGGTATGTCAAAGGTGGAGAGAGACAGGTTGAAGACATGCGCTAAATATTTGAAACCCTCTTTCCCTAGGTTTTTAAGCATCGGCATGGCTATGCCGTCTGGGCCCACTGCTTTGGCTGGTTTAGCGCGACCAATGGCGTCCTCAACCTCTCTAGCGGTGATGGTGATTGGTGACGTGCTGAATTTGTGTTTATGTGCGTGTCTATTGGCTCTCCGTCTATCTTTGTCGACCGTAGGATGCATTAGGGGGACTCATGATAACATATAAACTTATAAGGTGTAAAATTATATCCATTTACACACGCGGTTATATGAACGCACCTAGTAATACTCTTGATAAACTTGATTGTTTTTCAGCTGTATTATTTCCAAAAAAAATTTTTTGATTGTTATACAAATTAAAAAATACCAAGATTAAGTGAAAAATCAAAACTAAAACGCCTTTACTTGCTGATGTTGGAGATTTTTGATGAAAATGCCGTATGTAATGTCTGCAAGGTTGCATTCCTTTGAGTTTACCGCGTTTACACATTGAAATGTTCGCGTAAATTTATACAAATTGTGTAAATGATTTTTCATACAAAATTTGACAACTCCTGCGTAAACTAGATAAATTTATACGTTTACACACTTTATAAGGCATTTATACGGTTACATGAGTCCCCCTATTATATATTGTCGGCAGAAAGCGCTCGCGCATTTTTTCGCATCCGACAGCACAGTATCGCCAAAGGCGATGGAAACTTTGTCTTTGTGCTTAGTCGGATTCGATACGGACTTTACGGTGGACCAAAATTTACCTACACCGGTAGAGAGGTTACAACCTCTTAGGTGCTCTTCCCATTTCGCCCGCTTGTGTTCGTCCACAAGCAATCTGATGCGCTGGTTTATATCCCTTATTTGGGGGTCGCCTGGATCAAGCTGTCTTATAAGGTCACGTTCCCTCGCTAAGCTCGCGGCCTCCGCCGGGAAGTGGGGCCGGATTTCGGGAATTCTCCCGGCGGGAATGAAATGTGCCGAGGCGGATTCAATGACCTTACGGAAGGCACACTCCCCTTGGCGGGCATCAGTCGGGATAGGGAGGGCAGCAAAGCTGCTGCCTGTTGCAGATTTATATTCTTCCCACTTTCCTTTTTTGAAGTTTATGAAAGTGCGTTTTTCGGTGACGATGAAGTCGGCGGTACGCTCGAACGAAATAAGTATGGGCAGGTGGTCGGATGCCAATGTTACCATCGGCTGCCAGTTGACGCAGTTTACGAGTTCTGCGCTCACGATTGAGATATCTGGCGAGCTATGACAGCTTCCTACCATACGTGTGGGGGCGTCTCCGTTTATTGTGCAGAACGTCGTTTCTTCTATTTGATCCGCCAACATCTCACCCCTACTGTCCGCCCGCAAGTTTGAATGCCATAGGTCGTGATGGGCATTGAAATCGCCTAAGATAATGCGATTGTTGCCAGTGAGTAAGGCCTCGATTTTAGGGCGGTATCCACTGGGGCAACAGGTGACAGGAGGGATGTAGATGTTGATGATTTCTAGATTTGCATCGCCTGACCGGACAGATAGGCCTTGACGTTCTAAGACATTGTCCCTGCGGTCGATGCCAGGATCAAATATATGATATTGCACAGAGTGGTGTATAATAAACGCGAGGCCGCCTCCATTTCCGCTCTCGCGGTCCTTCCTGTGGACATTATACCCAGAGCAGGTCTGCAATGCAGATCTCGCTGTGAGTTTAGTCTCTTGAATCGCAGCAATGCGGATGTTGTGCCGCTTCATGAAATCGACTATCTCCGTAATCTTCCCAGTTAGTCCATTACAGTTTAACTGCAGAATTCTGAAGTGCATGAGGGGTGACGCCGCCACTCTAGGGGTAAGTGACGGGTGACTACGCCTAGGTTGTGGAAGGTCAGGACGCAATTGCTGTTGTGGCCTTGGGACTGGGCGCCCTTGGGCAAGCATTGGGGTACCCGGATGATTTGGGTTTGCGACCTGGCAACATGGCGCGATGAAACCCGTCGAGGGGTTGCCGTCGCGGAGACCACAACATCTAGGAAAGTGGCACCACCCAAGGCATTGAGCGGATGTCGCAAACCTATATATTCTGTGCTGGCAGACGGTGCAAACGGAGGTAGGGACTAAGAGTCTGTTTCCCTGACCTGCACGATTGCTGCCAGAAAAGAGGGGGGGGGGGGGGGGGGGGTAGAGGAAGACGGGGGCAGGGGCTGATGCTCAGCATTGCTACCAGCTCTACTACGAAGGTAGTAGTTATGAGTGGTATCAGTTGTTTGAGTTGTTGGCGCCGTGGGGCGCGAGCAGCAGCGGGTACTTGTTGTGGCTTGCTGAGCAGCGAGGCTGCTGGAAGGTAGTGGGGGGGGGGGGGGGGGGGCGCTTAGGCGTAGACTACGGGACGCCCTTGGGCGTGAGCAGCAAGGAGCCACAAAAGATTATAAAAGTTACGTGGACGTCGGCTTTTGGGATCAAGCTCAGAACCTGTCCGATGCAACCATCCCTTGCACGAGACACACTGAACAGAGTATGACCGTCCTAAAAAGATTCTTTTCTGGCAAATGCAGCAAAACCATTTCTCAGGACCGGGGTCAGGAGACGGACCCGGATTGGGTTCGATACCTTCCCGGAGTAAGAGAATATGTAGCAGTCCTGCTGCAAGGAGCTGCTGGGAGGATGACAATTTGTGGGAGGGACGAAACAAATTAAATGGGGTCACACTGAAATGACAGTCCTTGGTCGGGAAAAATACCGAGTCGCTCCGGTACATAGAACCGACTGCCTTGGGAAGCGTTTCTGGGTATTCAACAGGAACTGTTTGGTCAGCATCTCATTTCTCTCCCTGATGGGGAGTATTCTCGCCTCATTATGCAGATGGTGTTCTGGGGACATAAGAAGACAGCCCGTGGCGATTCTGAGAGCAGTATTTTGGCAGGCCTGTAGTTTCTTCCAGTGGGTGATTTTTAGGCTTGGCGACCATATGGGTGACGCGTAGCACGTAATCGGCTGGCTAATTGCTTTGTTAGTAGTCATGAGCGTTTCTTTATCTTTTCCCTAAGTACTGCCAGCGAGGGATTTGAGGATTTTGTTACGGATGTAGATCTCGTCCCGCCAATTTGTAGGAAAACTTAAAAGGAGAACGACGCAAATTGGAAGAGAAGCTAAGATCGGCCTAAGATCGGAGGCTATCCCGTCTTACATTTATTTATATTTAAAAAAAAGGATGCTCGCCCAATGGCTCTTTTGACTCCGGATGACTCTCAACAACATCTTTTTGACTCCCGGTGACTGGCAACAACAACTAAATCGATGCCTGCCTTGAAATTCCTTAGAATTTAAAATTTTTGTCACACAAGCAAGACAACAGATCGCCATTCATTCACTTTTACTCCGTAGTCAAAGAGTTTTCATTTGTTAAGAGCCGTCACTTGATACTTTGGTAAATTACTCGATGTTTTCTCAGGGGCTGGGCTTTTTTTTTTTGTCAGATATATTTATCGAAATGCCTTCTATACATTTTCGTGGCGTATTTGTGTTTATTTCACTGATTGCATAACATTAATTAATTAATTCGCTTTCCAAAAATCGCAATTACTCAAAGTGACACCGCATAAATATATAGAATGCAGCTAACCAAAACTCCTTGTGAGAAAACATGCGGCATGATTCAAACATTTGCTGGGATGTGTGTTTTCGAACCGACATGGCATGTGAGATTAAAAAAAAATGGTACACATATAAAAAAAGTTACCTGTATGAACTCGCAAAACTTTAAGCAAATGTTGCATAACTTAAAAATTGAACGATTTAATAAAGTTGTATCAGTTAGCATGCAATTTTTTAAGCACGAGTCTAGAAAGTCCTGATGAAAAGAAAGCACTTCATCTACATTTTCAACCTGAAATTAAAATTTATATATGAAATTATTTTTATTTTATTATAATTTTAATGGATGCGATAATAAGAGTAACACAGTGCCTGTGATCTAAATAGGTGCAAAGAACTTTCTTTGTATTTTAAAGCCGAATGTTTTGTGTTATTCTTCCCCTGCAGAATATTTGACTAGCGTTGCGCTATATCATTTGACGGCACCGATCACAAATTGTCATCAATGTCTTCTAACCGGAGTCCAAGGAAACTTGCTGTTTCAACTGGGGTGGACCGTAGTGAGAGGGGTGTTAGAAGCGTTGTTCGACATTACAATTGACGAGATGGTTGGTGTCATGTGGGGATACATTGCAAGCAGGACATATGTTCTGTATGTCGGGGTTGATTCAGAATAGGTATGAGTTTAACCTGTTACAGTACCCAGATCGAAGTTGAGTTAGAGTGACGCCCGTTTCCCTGGGGAGAGTGCGTTCTTCTTTTGTTAGCTCTCGGTATTTTTTTCTTTAAGTACTGGATTCGCCGAACAATTCCCGGCGTAGAGGTCCGACGCCTGTTTGTGGCTATCATCGAGGACCTGCTTGTGATTTTTTGCTTCATACGGCTGTGTTCTCAGGTGCCGTATTTCCTCATAATGCTTACGGAGATGACCCCTTAAGCCCTGGAAGGTGTAGCCTCATCAATCAGATGTCTGTTGGGATGCCCAGGTTTCTGGGTATTCAACAGAAACTGTTTGTTCATCATTTAATTTCTCTCCCTAATGGGGAGTACTTTCGCCTTATTGTGTAGGTGGTGTTTTGGGGACATAAGAAGACAGCCCGTCGCGGTTCTGAGGGCAGTATTTTGGCAGCCTGTATTTTCTTCCAGTGAGTAACATTTAAGCTTGGCGACCATATCAGGGGCGCGTAGCATGCAATCGGCCGGCTAATTGCTTTGTAAGTGGTAATGAGCGTTTCTTTGGCTTTACCCCAAGTGCTGCCGGTAAGAGATTTGAGGTTTTATTACGGCTCTAGATTTTGGGCACAATTGCGGTTGTATGTTATCCAAAATGTAGATCCTGATCAAGCGTCACACCCAAGATTTTTGAGTGTCAGATAGTCGGTAGCGTGATGCCATCGACGTGGATGTTCAATATGATCGACACTTGGCGCGTCCATGTTGTAAGTAAGGTCGCCGATGATTTGGTCGGTGACTATGTCAGGTTCCGCGAGGCGAAGAAACTGGAGAGATCAGGAGATATCTGTTCATGTTGTTACAAAGCTCATCGATCTGTGGGCCTGGGCTTGTGACCATTATTGTGCAGTCATCGACGTAGGAAACGATAGTGACTCCTTCTGGTGGTAAAGGTAGCTTCGATATGTAGAAGTTAAACAGAAGGGGGGATAGGACACCACCCTGTGGCACCTCTTGTTTAATTCTTCTTGGTTGGAATATTATGTTTCTGAACTGTACCGACCACACAGATAACTTTCGGTCCACCTTTTGAGACTTGCGGGAAGGGGTGACCCTTTCAGGTCTTGCAGTAACGTGCCGTGGTTAACCGTATAAAAAGCTTTTTACAGGTCTACTTCTCTACTTCTACTTTGACGACAGTGCTTCTTCTCGCTCAATACCCATTACGCGGCGATTATCATTTGTGGCGCCTCAAAACTCGTTTTTGTTGTTGTTGTAGCGGTAAAGACACTTGCCGAGACTTTTGGGGAGTGTTGACGATGTTGATTGTCCTTTGCTGGATATAAATCCAGTACGTTTGGGTAACAAGCACCATTAAGTTATAAGCCCTATCATCTCGGAAACGATTTAATATGACCTCATTCAAACTCCAAGTGCGGGGAAAAGCAAGTAAATGTTGCACACTTGCTTGTTATTGTTTTAGAAATTTTTGGCGGTGGAGTTTTAGCGTTAGCGAAGGTAGGAATTTGGGGCTCAGCCTCGGACGCTAAATACACAGAATTTGCAACGGGTACGTGAGGTTGACAATTGGGTTGGAAAAGCCCAAAACTCGTTCTTAGCTGGTTCTACCGCAGACGGTTCTTAAGTGGGATTCAAGGAGTTGATAAGCGCAATACAAAGCTTAATAGATTCAGAGCTTCCGCAATCCAAATGTCAACGCGAGGTGAACCCTAATACAAATATGAATGTATCATACACATATTTAGCAGGCGAGGCTCTGGCGACTCCAAGTTCCTCATGAAACTAGAGGGTGGCAATGGCCTAGAAGGTTTGATGTGGTGATATTAATCTTTTCCGAGATGGTCGGGCTACTTCGGGGTGTGTCTTGATCGTTAATACAACAACAACAACAGTTCTTAAGTGGTATCGATTTGGCAAGTTCTCAACCGGTCCTAACTCAGACCCGTTTTTAATAAGCGATTATCGACACTTGGAAGTGTATTTTAACTGCCGCTTTTGTAACCGGTATAGAACGAAATAAGAAACCTGGTACTGCCATTTTCTGTAACTGCCTTAAATTTTACTGCTGGGATATTTTGCGTTTAAATATAATGGTCCTCGCATAAAATATTTAAACATGCTATGTATATATGCACCTTGCTCATGTTTTGTATAAAAATGTGCCAGTTAGGTTCAATGACTTCTATCATCATATAATATTCAAGATTCTGTACAGCGTTCATCATTCGCTGACGCAAAGTGAAGGCGGAGCGATACAGTTCAGCAGCCTGTGGTGAAAACTTCTTGGCTATTGAATTCTCTTTCCATATTCTGTAAAATAAGAATTATAAAATTACCGATTTAACGATCATAAAGGGTGTGTTCGAGCTACAGTTGTAGCAGCAGTGTTACTCTTTCTCACATAGCATCAAATTCTCCAGCAAAGTTTGAGCAGCTATGGCAACGTCGTTCGTTCGTTGAATGCAATGTTCACTTCGTTAGCTAAATTCACAAAGGCCCTAACCAACAGATTTTTGGAAACTGCGGGTATCGCTGACTTTAGTATAACATATTGTAACGAATTTAGGGATTTCTGATATTTATACACCTTCTGCTAACGTACGAATCGCTAAACTGTTGAATAAATCACTCCTATATTAAGTATCGCAAACTGGTCTTTATTTAGAATACATTGAGAGTAGTACTTCACAATTATACTTTACATCCAATAGCGTGTTTAAATCAAAACTGATTACGGAATAGTTATTACTCAGCTTGCGCAGATTTTATACTCTCGGTTTCCTCATTCACCCATTTCTCCTAAGTCTAGTAACTTCGCGAACAGTTGTGTCTCATGCTTGATTAGTTACCAGCTATATACATGTATATCTGTAGTCCACGCCTCTCCCATAGCCATATGCGTGTGTATGTGTCAGTAACTACTTCGGCTGATGACTACATATTTGTGTGTGTGAGATATCTCTTCGTTGCCTTCTACATAAGTGTTGCTATATTTAATGTACATAAGAGTGGCTGCTTCATAAGAGCGCTTCCCAAGGCCGTCAGTTCTATGTATGGGGCGACTCGGGATTTTTCCCGACCAAGGACTGCCATTTCAGTGTTGTTAATTTGTTGCGTCCCTCCCACAAATTGTCATCCTCCAAGCAGCTCCTTGCAGCGGGACTGCTCCATATTCTCATGCTCCGGGAAGGTATCGAACCCAATCCGGGTCCGTCTCCTGACCCCGGTCCTGAGAAATGGTTTTGCTGCATCGCCGGAAGTCTTTTTAGGACGGTCACACTCTTGTCAGTGTGTCTCGTGTAAGGCATGGTTGCATCGGACAGGTTGTTCTGGGCTAGATCCCAAAACCAGACGTCCACGTAACTTCCATAAATCTTTTGTGGCTCCTTGCTGTTCACGCCCTAGGACGCCCCGTAGTCTGCGCCTTAGCGCCCCCGCTACCTTCCAGCAGTCCCGCTGCTCTGCAAGCCACAACAAGTACCCTCTGCTGCTCGCGCCCACGGCGCCACCAACTCACACGGATGCTCCAACTCATACCTACAATCTCCGTAGTTGAGTCGGGAGCAATGCCCAGCATCAGCCCCTTCCCCCGTCTTCCCTCCCACCTCCCTCTTTTCCGGCAGCAATTGTGTAGGTCAGGGAAACATACTCTTAGTCCCTACCTCCGTTTGCACCATTTGCCAGCACAGAATATATATGTTTGCGACATCCGCCCAATGCAGCTCCTGCCAAGGACGGTGCCACTTTCCTAGATGTTCTGGTCTCCGCGACGGCAACCCTCCGACGGGTTTCATTGCGCCATGTTGCCAGGCCGCATACCCAAATACACCGGGTATCACAATGCTTACCCAAGGACGTCCAGTCCCAGGGCCACAACAGCAGTCGCGTCCTGGCCTTCCACAACCCAGGCGTAGTCACCCGTCACTTACTCCCAGAGTGAGGACGTCTCCCCCTATGCACTTCAGAATTCTGCAATTAAACTGTAACGGATGAACTGGGAAGATCACAGAGATAGTCGATTTCATGAAGCGGCACAACATCCGCATTGCTGCGATTCAAGAGACTAAACTCACAGCAAGATCTGCATTGCAGACCTGTTCTGGGTATAATGTCCACAGAAAAGATCGCGAGAGCGGAAATGGAGGTGGCCTCGCGTTTATCATACACTACCCTGTGCATTATCATATTTTTGATCCCGACATCGACCGCAGGGACAGTGTCTTAGAACGTCAAGTCTTATCTGTCCGGTCAGACGATGAAAACCTAGAAATCATCAACATCTACTTCCCTCCTGCCACCTGTTGCCCCAGTGGATACCGCCCTAATATCAGCGCCTTACTCACTGGCAACAATCGCATTATGTTGTTGTTGTTGTTGTAGCAATGCTCGTCCCACCTAATAGCCGCGACCGATCACAAATTGTCATCAATATCCTCTAACGGGAGTCCAAGGAAACTTGCCGTTTCAACAGGGGTGTTAGAGGCGTTGGTTCCACATTACAATTAAAGAGATGGTTGGTGTCATGTGGGGACACATTGCAAGCGGGGCATACATTTTGTATGTCGGGGTTGATTCTGGATAGGTAAGAGTTTAACCTGTTACAGTATCCAGAACGAAGTTGAGCAAGAGTGACACGCGTTTCCCTGGGGAGTATGCGTTCCTCTTCCGCGAGTTCTGGATATTTTTCTTCAAGTACTGGATTCACCGGGCAATTCCCGACATAAAGGTCCGACGCCTGTCTATGGAGTTCACCAAGGACCTGCTTGTGTTTTTTCGCTTCATACAACTGGGTTCTCAGGTGCCGTATTTTCCTCAAAATGCTTACGGAGATGACTCCTTAGGCCCCTAGGCGGTGCTGGTTCGTCAATCAGATGTCTGTTGGGATGCCCAGGTTTCTGGGTATTCAACAGAAACTGTTTGGTCAGCATCTCATTTCTCTCCCTGATGGGGAGTATTCTCGCCTCATTATGCAGATGGTGTTCTGGGGACATAAGAAGACAGCCCGTGGCGATTCTGAGAGCAGTATTTTGGCAGGCCTGTAGTTTCTTCCAGTGGGTAGTTTTTAGGCTTGGCGACCATATGGGTGACGCGTAGCACGTAATCGGCTGGCTAATTGCTTTGTATGTGGTCATGAGCGTTTCTTTATCTTTTCCCCAGGTACTGCCAGCAAGGGATTTGAGGATTTTATTACGGCTCTGAATTCTCGGAACAATTGCGGTTGCGTGCGCACCAAAATGTAGATCCTGATCAAACGTCACACCCAAGATTTTGGGGTGTAGGACAGTCGGTAGCGTAGTGCCATCGACGTGGATGTTCAATATGGTCGACATTTGGGGCGTCCATGTTGTAAATAAGGTCGCGGAAGATTTAGTCGGTGACAATGCCAGGTTTCGCGAGGCGAAAAAACTGGAGAGATCAGGGAGATAGCCGTTTATTTTATTGCATAGCTCATCGATCTCTGGGCCTGTGGCCATTATTGTGCAGTCATCGGCGTAGGAAACGATTGTGACTCCTTCCGGTGGTGAAGGTAGCTTAGATATGTAGAAATTAAACAAAAGTGGGGATAGGACACCACCCTGTGGCACCCCCTGTTTAATTCTCCTTGGTTTTGATGTTTCGTTTCTGAATTGCACCGATGCCTGCCGACCACCCAGATAATTTGCGGTCCACCTTTTAAGACATGGGGTAAGGGTAGACCCTTCCAGGTCTTGCAGTAATGAGCCATGGTTGACCGTATCAAAGGCTTTTGATAGGTCTAGCGCTACGAATACTGTTCTATGGTGGGGGTATTGATTCAAACCGCAATTTATCTGGGTGCTAATGACATTTAGCGAGGAGGTAGTGCTATAGAGTTTTCTGAAGCCATGCTGATGAGGGGCTAGCTGCAAATGTGCTTGGAAATAAGGGAGCAAAATGGCTTCAAGCGTCTTTGCCACTGGCGATAAGAGAGATATCGGACGATATGACTCACCTACGTTAGCTGGTTTCCCAGGCTTTAGTAGCGGGACCACCTTGGCCATTTTCCATTTCTCGGGTATGGCAAAGGTGGAGAGGGACAGGTTGAAGACATGCGCTAAATATTTGAAACCCTCTTTCCCTAGGTTTTTAAGCATCGGCATGGCTATGCCGTCTGGGCCCACTGCTTTGGATGGTTTAGCGCGACCAATGGCGTCCTCAACCTCTCTAGCGGTGATGGTGATTGGTGACGCGCTGAATTTGTGTTTATGTGCGTGTCTATTGGCTCTCCGTCTGTCTTTGTCGACCGTAGGATGCATTATATATTGTCGGCAGAAAGCGCTCACGCATTTTTCCGCATCCGACAGCACCTTATCGCCAAAGGCGATGGAAACTTTGTCTTTATGCTTAGTCGGATTCGATAGGGACTTTACGGTGGACCAAAGTTTACCTACACCGGTAGAGAGGTTACAACCTCTTAGGTGCTCTTCCCATTTCGCCCGCTTGTGTTCGTCCACAAGCAATCTGATGCGTTGGTTTATATCCCTTATTTGGGGGTCGCCTGGATCAAGCTGTCTTATAAGGTCGCGTTCCCTCGCTAAGCTCGCGGCCTCCGCCGGGAAGTGGGGCCGGATTTCGGGAATTCTCCCGGCGGGAATGAAATGTGCCGAGGCGGATTCAATGACCTTACGGAAGGCAAGCTCCCCTTGGCGGGCATCATTCGGGATAGGGAGGGCAGCAAAGCTGCTGTCTGTTGCAGATTTATATTCTTCCCACTTTCCTTTTTTGAAGTTTATGAAAGTGCGTTTTTCGGTGACGATGAAGTCGGCGGTACGCTCGAACGAAATAAATATGGGCAGGTGGTCGGATGACAATGTTACCATCGGCTGCCAGTTGACGCAGTTTACGAGTTCTGCGCTCACGATTGAGATATCTGGCGAGCTATGACAGCTTCCTACCATACGTGTGGGGGCGTCTCCGTTTATTGTGCAGAACGTCGTTTCTTTTATTTGATCCGCCAACATCTCACCCCTACTGTCCGCCCGCAAGTTTGAATGCCATAGGTCGTGATGGGCATTGAAATCGCCTAAGATAATGCGATTGTTGCCAGTGAGTAAGGCCTCGATTTTAGGGCGGTATCCACTGGGGCAACAGGTGACAGGAGGGAGGTAGATGTTGATGATTTCTAGATTTGCATCGCCTGACCGGACAGATAGGCCTTGACGTTCTAAGACATTGTCCCTGCGGTCGATGCCAGGATCAAATATATGATATTGCACAGAGTGGTGTATAATAAACGCGAGGCCGCCTCCATTTCCGCTCTCGCGGTTCTTCCTGTGGACATTATACCCAGAGCAGGTCTGCAATGCAGATCTTGCTGTGAGTTTAGTCTCTTGAATCGCAGCAATGCGGATGTTGTGCCGCTTCATGAAATCGACTATCTCCGTAATCTTCCCAGTTAGTCCATTACAGTTTAACTGCAGAATTCTGAAGTGCATGAGGGGTGACGCCGCCACTCTAGGGGTAAGTGACGGGTGACTACGCCTAGGTTGTGGAAGGCCAGGACGCAATTGCTGTTGTGGCCTTGGGGCTGGGCGCCCTTGGGCAAGCATTGGGGTACCCGGATGATTTGGGTTAGCGACCTGGCAACATGGCGCGATGAAACCCGTCGAGGGGTTGCCGTCGCGGAGACCAGAACATCTAGGAAAGTGGCACCACCCAAGGCAGGAGCTGCATTGAGCGGATGTCGCAAACCTATATATTCTGTGCTGGCAGACGGTGCAAACGGAGGTAGGGACTAAGAGTCTGTTTCCCTGACCTGCACGATTGCTGCCAGAAAAGAGGGGGGGGGGGGGAGAAGACGGGGGCAGGGGCTGATGCTCAGCATTGCTACCAGCTCTACTACGAAGGTAGTAGTTATGAGTGGTATCAGCTGTATGAGTTGTTGGCGCCGTGGGGCGCGAGCAGCAGTGGGTACTTGTTGTGGCCTGCTGAGCAGCGAAGCTGCTGGAAGGTAGTGGAGGGGCGCTTAGGCGTAGACTACGGGACGCCCTTGGGCGTGAGCAGCAAGGAGCCACAAAAGATTTATAAAAGTTACGTGGACGTCGGGTTTTGGGATCAAGCCCAGAACAACCTGTCCGATGCAACCATCCCTTGCACGAGACACACTGAACAGAGTATGACCGTCCTAAAAAGATTCTTTTCTGGCAAATGCAGCAAAACCATTTCCCAGGACCGGGGTCAGGAGACGGACCCGGATTGGGTTCGATAACTTCCCGGAGTAAGAGAATATGTAGCAGTCCTGCTGCAAGGAGCTGCTGGGAGGATGACAATTTGTGGGAGGAACGAAACACAAAAATCCCGAGTGGCTCCGGTACATAGAACCGACTGCCTTGGGAAGCGAACAATCGCATTATCTTAGGCGCCCATCACGATCTATGGCAAGAGTGACATGCGTTTCCCTGGGGAGTATGCGTTCCTCCTCCACAAGTTTTGGGTACTTTTCTTTGAATTGCCCGGTGAATCCAGCACTCAAAGAAAAGTACCCAAAACTTGTGGAAGAGGAACGCCTACTCCCCAGGGAAACGCGTGTCACTCTTGCTCAACTTCGTTCTGGATACTGTAACAGGTTAAACTCTTAACTATCCAGAATCAACCCCGACATACAAAATGTCCGCGTGCAATGTGTCCCCACATGACACCAACCATCTCTTTAATTGTAATGTGGAACCAATGCCTCTAACACACCTTTCATTATGGTCCACCCCTGTTGAAACAGCAAGTTTCCTTGGACTCCCGTTAGAGGATATTGATGAAAATTTGTGATCGGTAGCGCCTGTTAGGTGGGGCGATGCACTGCTACAACAACAACAACAACATCTATGGCATTCAAACTTGCGGGTGGACAGTAGGGCTGATATGTTGGCGGATCAAATAGAAGAAACGACGTTCTGCACAATAAACGGAGACGCCCCCACACGTATAGTAGGAAGCTGTCACAGTTCGCCGGATATTTCAATCGTGAGCGCAGAACTCGTAAACTGCGTCAACTGGCAGCCGATGGTAACAGTCCGACCACCTGCCTATACTTATTTCGCTCGAGCGTTCCGCCGACTTCATCGTCACAGAAAAACGCACTTTCATTAACTTTAAAAAAGGAAAGTGGGACGAATACGAAACCTTTACAGACAACCGCTTTGGTGCCCTCCCTATCCCGACTGATGCCCGCCAAGGGGAGCGTGCTTTCCGCAAGGTCATTGATAGACGGCTGGCCAACAGACACGCACATAAACATAAATTCAGCGCGTCACCAATTACCATCACCGCCAAAGAGGTTGAGGATGCCATCGGTCATGCTAAACCATCCAAAGCAGTGGGCCCAGACAGTATAGCCATGCCGATGCTTAAAAGCCTAGGGAAAGAGGGTTTCAAATATTTAGCACATGTCTTCAATCTGTCTCTTTCCACCTTTGTCATACCCGAAAAATGGAAAATGGCCAAGGTGGCCCCGTTACTAAAGCCTGGGAAACCAGCTAACATAGGAGTCACATCGCCGATATCTCTCCTATCGCCAGTAGCCAAGACGCTTGAAGCCATTTTGCCCCCCTACTTCAAAGCAAATTTGCAACTAGCCTGCCATCAGCATGGCTTCAGAAAACTCCATAGTACCACCACCGCGCTAAATGCCATCAGCACCCAGATAAAATGCGATTTAAATCAAAACCCCCCATAGAACAGTACTCGTTGCGCTAGACAAATCAAAAGCTTTTGATACGGTCAACCATGGCACGTTACTGCAAGACCTGGAAGGGTCTACCCTTCCCCCATGTCTTAAAAGGTGGACCGCAAATTATCTGGGTGGTCGGCAGGCATCGGTGCAATTTAGAAATGAAACATCAAAACCAAGAAGAATTAAACAGGGGGTGCCACAGAGTCCTATCCCCAATTTTGTTTAATTTCTACATATCTAAGCTACCTTCGCCACCAGAAGGAGTTACTATCGTTTCCTACGCAGATAACAGCACAATAATGGCCACAGGCCCAGGCCCAAAGATCGATGAGCTTTGCAACAGAATAAACGGTTACCTCCCTGATCTCTCCAGTTTTTTTGCCTCGCGAAACCTGGCATTATCACCGAGTAAATCCTTTGCGACCTTATTTACAACATG
Source organism: Eurosta solidaginis (assembly GCF_040869045.1). NCBI lineage: Eukaryota > Metazoa > Arthropoda > Insecta > Diptera > Tephritidae > Eurosta > Eurosta solidaginis. The sequence goes on along the minus strand of NC_090322.1, from coordinate 121,024,327 downwards.
GACGTTCCAAATGTCGACCATTTTGAACATCCACGTCGATGGCACTACGCTACCGACTGTCGTACACCCCAAAATCTTGGGTGTGACGTTTGATCAGGATCTACATTTTGGTGAGCACGCAGCTGCAATTGTACCGAAAATGCAGAGCCGTAATAAAATCCTCAAATCCCTTGCTGGCAGTACTTGGGGAAAAGACAAAGAAACGCTCTTTACCACATACAAAGCAATTGGCCAGCCGATTGCATGCTACGCGTCCCCTATATGGTCGCCAAGCCTAAAAATTACCCACTGAAATAAGCTACAGGCTTGCCAAAATACTGCTCTCAGAACCGCCACGGGCTGTCGTCTTATGTCCCCAGAACACCATCTACATAATGAGGCGAGAATACTCCCCATCAGGAAGAGAAATGAGATCCTAACCAAACAGTTCCTGTTGAATACCCAACAAACATCTGATTGATGAGCCAACACCGCCTAGGGACTTAAGGAGTCATCTCCGTAAGCATTTTGATGAAATACGGCACCTGAGAACTCAGCCGTATGAAGCAAAAAAACACAAGCAGGTCCTTGGTGAACTCCATAGACAGGCGTCGGACCTTTATGTCGGGAATTGCCCGGTGAATCCAGTACTTGAAGAAAAATATCCAGAACTCGCAGAAGAGGAACGCATACTCCCCAGGGAAACGCGAGTCACTCTGGCTCAACTTCGTTCTGGATACTGTAACAGGTTAAACTCTTACATATCCAGAATCAACCCCGACATACAAAATGTATGCCCCGCTTGTAATGTGTCCCACATGACACCAACCATCTTTAATTGTAATGTGGAACCAACGCCTCTAACACCCCTTTCATTATGGTCCACCCCTGTTGAAACAGCAAGTTTCCTTGGACTCCCGTTAGAGGATATTGATGACAATTTGTGATCGGTCGCAGCTATTAGGTAGGGCGAAGCATTGCTACAACAACAACAACAACAGTGGCTGCTTCATGTTTTTGTTGCTGCGTGATTATTTACTAACAGTTTAGTGATGCTAATATTCGTCACACTGCCCTCCACCTAAGTCTGATAGTCCCGATCAGACAAATCTCTCGATCCAACCCCTTCTAGCCTCTCCAAATGAACCACCCTTCTATTTCGTGGTTTCCCAATTGTTTGTATGCGGAAGATGACATCACTGATTCTCTTCACAATTTTGTACGGGATTTCCCAACTACATTGAAATTTTGAATGAACAACTTTCCGCCGGTGAGGGTTGTATAACATTACCAAATCTCCCTCCAGGAAACCCTCCGAATTGTTGTTCTTGTCGTACCTGTGTCTCGTCTTACTTCTCATTATTCTGGTTCGTTCCCTCACACTATGTTGTTTGGCCAATGAACTACTTGGTAGGGCTTGATCGTGACGGCTTTGCATAATCAGTATCGTTTTGACGTTTCACAACAGTAGGGCGCGCTGGCTTGAAACCACCCTTGCATTTTTTCTGGGAAATTCTTTCTTTCGTTTTAGTGCGTCCATTTGGTTTTGTCAATGTCAGTGTTTTTCTCGCAGGTACCTTTGATTTTGATATGTTTGGCTCATTCGTTCCATCAACTTTTGCCTGATCTACTGCCTTTGACTTTGGTGGTCTTTGTCGAATCTTCTCCACCAGCACTCGCTTACTGCTAAACCCTTTCTCCAAAGTGAAGTTAAGTTGCACATTCTTGTTCTTATCACGCATAATCCTTCTTTGCATGTCGATCCTCGATCTGCCACAACGAATTTGTGTAGAACTGTGACCTTTCCAATTAAGACTTCACATATCACTTCCCCCTGGACTTGGTTATACTCGGCAGTGACCGTACGCAACCTTGCTCCAGGTAACGGTTTTACTCTCCTGTTGACCAAGTCAGATCGGATTAAGGAATGAGATGCGCCCGTATCTACAGTCAGTACACGTTCTTTGCCATCCACATTCCCTCTGACGATAAGACTACTCGATTTTCTACCAATTTGCGACACAGATATCACAGGATATTCAATAGGTGGAGCAAGTTCTCGATCTTTACATCTGGCTCGCTCTTGCTCATCTCCTCCAGCTTTGTACTTAAGAGCACTAATGCTGTTGGAGCCACTAGGGTCGAGACTGCAATGACGTGCAATTTGACCTGGCTTCCCGCATTTTATAACTCTTTCACTCCATTTTTACGATGCTTTAAGTGCCTCCAATATTGTGTTCACCCAGTCTGGCCTTTCTATTTCCACACGGCGTGCTTTGAAAGCTGGCTTACATAGAAGCGATGCTGTTTCTTGAATCAGAGCATGGAACAGCTGGGCGATTTAGTTGCAGCTCCTGTATACGACCTCTTAAATCATCTACCTCGGCCTCGATTTTTTCCTGTCGACCACTGAAACCTTCATGAAACTGGGTTAGTTTCTCTTCCATGCGCGCTTTCAGCTTAGATGATATACGGACTTCCTGCTCTTCAAGTTGTGTAGAGATCTGAGATGATATCTGCGCTGAAATTTGTGCCGACATTTCGGATATACGTGCCTCCTGTGCTTCAATCCTAGATGCTATTTGTGACATTTCTAAAAAACGTGCTTCTTGTCGTGGCTCCTGTGATTCCAGTTGGGATGTTATACGTGTCTCCTGTACTGCGAGCTGTGCTGAAATAACGGTTGATATTTGTGACGACATGTGCTTCAGCACTGCTAGTATCGCGTTAGTGTCAACACTTGCCAATGGATTCTGAGTCTCTATCTTCTCTTCCAATTTAGTCGCTGACTCTTCGACATCAGGATGAAAAGTGTGTTCATCAGCGTTGATTCCTTCCGATTCCATAGCTTCCCTTAGTCGTGTTTGTAGTTCGGATTTATTGCCAGTAGTATTCAATCCACGGACTTCCAACTCCTTTTTCAGTTGCTGAATCTTCAATTCACTCAACTTGGCCATGTCCTTGTTGTCCTCTGGAATTTATTCAACAATTCCTCTTCTGACACCAATTGTAACTAATTTAGGGATTTCTGATATTTATGCACCTTCTGCTAACGTACGAATCGCTAAACTGTTGAATAAATCACTCCTATATTAAGTATCGCAAACTGGTCTTTATTTAGAATACATTGAGAGTAGTACTTCACAATTATACTTTACATCCAATAGCGTGTTTAAATCAAAACTGATTACTGAATAGTTATTACTCAGCTTGCGCTGCTTTTATGCTCTCGGTTTCCTCGTTCACCCATTTCTCCTAAGGTCTAGTAACTTCGCGAACAGTTGTGTCTCATGCTTGGTTAGTTACCAGCTATATACATGTATATCTGTAGTCCACGCCTCTCCCACAGCCATATGCGTGCGTATGTGTCAGTAACTACTTCGGCTGATTACTACATAGTTGTGTGTGTGAGATACCTCTTCGTGGCCTTCTACATAAGTGTTGCTAGTTTTCATGTTTTTGTTGTTGCGTAATTATTTGCTAACAGCTTGGTGATGCTAATGTTCGTCACAATATTAAAAATTTGAAAATGTTAGAAGCAATAACTACAGTGTTATTTCACTTTGAAAATTTCAAATTTGATCGCATGAATGTGAAAATAAAATGTTTCATACTCTTCTTGTAAAATTTTAAATTTGTTGATTATGGCCTTTGTGAACTAAGCTAACGAATTGATCTTCACTAGAAAATCAAACGCAACATAACAGTTTGCACTGGGCATTTGCAGCAATTGCAGAAAATCAAACGCAACATAACAGTTTGCACTGGGCATTTGCAGCAATTATCAGCAACATTTCATCATTGAAGTAGCACCCAAGCAATACTGCTGTTCCTATTTGGCAGCTCGAACACCCCCAAACATTCGTTTCAACTAACTTGCAGAGCTGTCGTTCAACATGTTTACAATAAAATAACTGTCTAAAAAGCATTTGATATTTTGAAATCGCTATGTGGTTTAAAACCAAAGAAACAGGCCACTTAACTTCGTATCTAAAAGCAAAGCACTCTAAGCCATTTAGGTCCAGCCGGTCATGCGATTGCCAATATTCTGCAATAATATAAAATATATTTTAAATAAGAACCTATTTTATATATTATACATATATGGATACATATATCTGTGGCATTTTATTTAAGCAACCTTACGCGATCTATGACAAAATATCGAACGTTATTTTTTGGAATGTGATAATTAGTTTTATTAATAAAACTTAAGTGGATATCAATCATCCTAGGTTAGGTTAGGTTGAAATGGCTGCCTCCGCCGTCCAAGCGGAGACTCATGTAGGCCGTTGTGGCTCGTTATGCTACCACGCGGGGGCCCATATTTCCTATTTCCCTACTTCCGAAGAATGTTTAGACCCCAGTGAGGCTAAACCAGCGCGTTTGCCTGATGAAACGCAAGATGTCGTTTGTGTGTGCAGATCCAAGCTCCGCAAGACCCTCAAAGGGGTGTCTGTGGAGGCAACGGTACCTGGTTTCTGACAGTGCGGGACAGTGGCACAGATAGTGGTCTACGCTTTCTATCTCCTCCTCGTCCCTACAGCTGCGGCAGAAGTCATTTGTTTGTAGGCCCATATAGGCACCATGAGTGCCCATGAGGCAGTGACCTGTGAGAAGGCCCACTAGTGGGCTTATAGAGATACGGTTTAACAGTATCGCCAATTGCGATCTCTTTTCATCCAGCTTAGGCCAGATTTGTTTGGATATTCTACATGTAGGTTCCATGGCCCATCTGCCGTTTGCTTGATGCGTGAATAGAGATCGCAGGCAGTGCTTGCAGGTGTTTAGAGGAGGGCTGGCCCAACCAGCAGAGGTTATAGTTTGCAGATTGGTGCCTTCCCTAGCTAGCTCGTCCGCAGCGCAGTTTCCTGAAATGTCACAGTGGCCAGGAACCCATATAATGCTCAGGTTGCATTTTTCAGCTAGCTTGTTGAGGGTTTTTCTGTACGTCCAACGCCACTGATGACGAGGTGTTACCCCAGCGGGTTAGGGGGTCAGAATATACCCGCGGTAGGTATGCCTGTCGTAAGAGGCGATTAAAATACCAGATTCAAGGGGCTTTGCAGCGCAACCCTCAGGTTGCCAGCGCAATATATAGCTTCTCCAAACCCAATTGTCAACCTCACCTATCCGCGGCGAATCCTGTTTTACTAACAGACGAGGCTCTGGCGACCGTAAGTTCCTGCTGGAACTTGGGGTTGGGGAGAGAGGGGATGGCCTGAAGGTTTAATGTGGCCACATAAATCGCTCCCGAGATGGTAGGGCTAGCACCTTAATGGTGCTGTGGTACCGGAGCGTACCGGATCTGTATCCGGCAAAGGACCATCACATCGATAACACTCCCCAAAGCCTTCTGGGAGCAACGTTATCGCTACAACAACAACAACAACAACAACAGGTGTTGCTGCATTGCAGGGATTTTATGGCAGCCTGACTGTCCGAGAAAATTGAAATAGAATTGGTCACCTGCAGGTTAGCAAGATAGAGGGCTGCTTCCCAGATAGCTATATGTTCAGCCTGAAAAACACTGCAGTGGTCGGGTAAGCGTAAGCTTTCGCTTAGATTGAACTTCTCTGAGTATATTCCGCTGCCGACTCTGTTGTTCAGTTTAGAGCCATCTGTAAAAACGGAGATTTCGTGAGATCCCGGCTCCCTGCCGTTTGCCCACTCGTTCCTCTCTGGGATTCTTGTGGGATCTTGTTTTCCCAGCAAGGGGACGGTATTGTATGGTCCAACTTTAAGAAGGTTTCTGGGACCTGCTTCAGGATCCGGGTGTGACCAAACATGCAGTCCCTCCATGGCTCGATGGCGTTGAGCCCTGCCGCGTTGCAGGAGGCACAGTATTTTCGATACAGATCAGTGCGGAGAAGGAATATGGTTTCAAGAGCTTTGGTGGGAGTGGAGGGAAGGGCACCGCTAGTAAGCATTGCCGCCGTCCTCTGCACTCTCGTTACTTTTCTCTTGTTAGATTCGATATCGAGTGCCGTCCACCATACGGTGACGGCGTAGAAGAGTATTGGTATCAATCATCCTAACATAGTTCAAAATTTTGTTTGAATGATCTACCACCATTGATTTGCGAACTTGTATGTTTAAGATATTTTTGGCAATGGAGTTTAATGCCCCTATTACCGTTTACAACTCAACTCTGTTTCAGTTGAAATTTTGCAATTTGGTATTACAGATTACAACTCAACCTGTCAAAGACAGTGTCGGTTGAAGTTGCCTGGTCTAACAACTTTTTGTGTCATTACCGTTTACAACCTTGTGTTGGTGTCGTTGTCAAAGACATCAAAATCTGACAACTGATTACTAGCAGTTGTCTCATACAATTTTGCAGTTGTTTGGAAAAAAGGTAACGTTTTACAAGACGGTCCACCACCTAATTTTTAACAAAAATTTTCAAAGTTGGTATCAAAAGACACATATACATACATATATATACATCTACGTATGTTATATTTAATATACATACCTTCTTCATTGTTCATTATTTTCGACATTTGAGTTACAAGATCATATGTTAACAGTTCACAATGCAAATCATCTTTATACGGGTCATGTTTAGCAGATGACAATCGCAATGTTAGCCCTAGTAAATTTTCCAATGTCATTGGCAGAACTTTGTCCACATTTTTTGCTAACTCATCTTCGCAAGCATCCATAAATTGTGTAATAAAATCTCCTTGATGCAACAACAAATAGCGCTTGACTGACATCAAATGTCCCATCAAATCGTTCTCCTTAAGCAGTACTTCTAAAAGATTTTTTGAAGCGAATCGATACGCATTTTGTATAACATTAATGTGGTTTTGATTTGTGGGAGAAAATTGTAAATTCATTAATTGTGGCGGAGCTACTTTTTTGCCACATTGCCGGATAACATTCAAGTATTTGCCGGTACGTAAAATAATATCGGACACCTTCTCCAGAAAGCAGGGTATACGTTCACGACGTATTGTATAACTGCGAAATTAAAATATAAGCAAATTATGAATATCACAGTTTAAACGTTTATTATACTACCGCTTCTCCCAATAGTCGGCTGAATAATGTTCAGGCAACTCTTCCCGTCGTATAACTTCATTGTCTTCGACTAAAAATTCTTGTTGGGGATCGCAAATGACGCCTTTTTGTATCCATAACTGTAAAATTTCCATATAAGGCACAGCTGCTAACTGCGTCAATTGTATAACAAACTTTTGTGAATCCTCATCACCTGTCAAAGCACTGATTTTATTGTAGAGTAGCGTCAGAGCTTGGCCGCCACGTAACTCGTTCTGCCAGGGCAAAGAAAAAAATATCAAGAAACTTAAATTTAGTTTCATTCAAAATAGAGCAAGGGGGCTGGGAACAAGTTCTTACCAACTTTCCAATAAACTTAAAAATAATGGCAACGAACAAAGCAACTAACTACACCCTTTCACAAGCATACACGCATCATCCAATCTTAAGAGAGTGGAAATATATATGTATATTTCGGGTGGGATGGCTCAGAAGATCCAACGTGTTTTTATCAAATCGTTCTCAAGAAGAGTACACCAGTACCTTAATGCTAGTTTCCAGAGCGTGCCGGTTGAATATTCGCCAAAGGAGTATCAACGTGGAGCACACTCTCCAAAACCTTCGGTTGTTGTTGTAGCGGTTAGAACACTCCCCGAAGGTTTTGGGAAATGTTATCGATGTTGATAGTCCTTTGTCGGATACGGGTCCGGTACGTTTCGGTAACACAACATTAGGTACTAGCCCAACCATCTCTGGAACGATCCACGCACATTGAACCTGCTAGGCCATCCCCCACCCCTACCTCTTGTTCCCCCTTAGTTCCAAGCTTTTTCGCTCCTTCTTTTTTTTTGTAGCAGTCCTTCGCTCCATACAACAGCGCGATAACTGACTGGGGCTGTGTAGCGCAACCCTTCAGGTTGCTAGCGCAATATATAGATTCTCCAAACCCAATTGTCAACCTCACCTATCCGCGGCGAATCCTGTTTCACTAACAGAGCTAACAAGCTTCTCATGGAACTTGGAGGTGGGGAGGGAGGGATGGCCTGAAGGCTTAATTTGGCCACATAAATCGTTCCCGAGATGGTCGGGCTAGCACCTTAATGGTGCTGTGTTACCGGAGCGTACCGGATCTGTATCCGACAAAGGACCATCACATCGATAACACTCCCCAAAGCCTTCTGGGAGCAACCGTATCGCTACAACAACAACAACAACATAACTGACTGTCATGCCGGAGCCCTAGGAAACTTGCGGTTTCAATAGGGTTGGCCCAGAGAGATATGGGTGTTAGAGGCGTTGATTCCACACTGCAATTGAAAGATAGTTTCAAGTGCGGACACACATGTAGCACATTGGGGTGTGGGTTGATTCTGTATAATGGCTTCGAATTTAGCCTTTTGCAGCATCTTGACCGAAGTTGTGGCCTTGGCAAGTCTGTTTTCTCTACTGCGAGTTTCGGGATTGGACACTGAGGACTGGGTTTGGCGGGCGTTTACCGGCACGAGAGTATGCCACCTCTTTTGGGGCTGAGGGTCTGTTTGTGCATTTTTGGCTAAAAACGACCGGGAAAGCAGCATCAAACTCTTAGAAAAAATTTGTTTCGATTAAAAAAAAAAATGTGTAAGCGGGGTAGCCTAGACAGTGGTTTGGCAAACAAATCGAGTATATTTTTGCGATGAAAACCTTCTCATCTTCTTGCAGATGTCGTTTGGCGTCGGCTTATAACATGAAGGTTCCGCCCGCCAATTTGTAATAAAAAGTAGCGCAACGCACTTTGTAAAAGAAGCTCAGCATACGGGCATGTTGTTGTTGTTGTAGCAGTGATTCGCCCCATCCAATAGGTGCGGCCGATCACAAATTGTCATCAATGCCTAAGGGCATCGCGAACCAAAGCTCACGGCGAACGAATCCCATCTATCGTCTAGCAATGGTATTCTCTATCATTTTCGGCCTTTTCATTTCTTAAGTTATGTCAAACAGGAAAACGAAAGTAATTGTCAAATGAAATGTTGCCATCGTTTAACATAGTCCAAATACACTCGCGATTCGTCTCTTAAGTGAAACAAACGTTCGTTTAGGTATTTATTTTAATGTTATGTTGTATTTGCCCAAAGTGTTGGCAGCGAGAAGGTTGGGTTCGGTTGAACTGGCCGGTCCATTAGGACCCTCACATAGATTGAATGAGTCCGTAGTGTTACCGGAAGTTGGATTAAAGACCAAACTGAAAAACACTATCAAAACCCAGGACCTATGTTATAAAATAGCTCCGTATTCTTGGTAAATAATATAAGCTTTCTAGGACCTATGCCACTTGCTCCTTCCAGATCAGACAGCCGTATTACTCCTAATAGCTGTAGTCTTAGCCTGGCAAACGCAGGGAACGAGCACAAAACGTGCGCGATCGTTTCCTCCTATAACCCACACTTTCTACATCTTCTATCACTGATCAAGCCTTATTTAAAGGCATGTGACGCAAAAAGGCAGTATCCAGTCAGAATACCTGTCACGAGTCTGCAGTTTTCTCTTTTAAATGATAGGAGTAATTTTGTTAGCCTAGGGTTGTAAGACCTACCCATGATCTTCGACAATTTACAGCCCCTCGCTTGGGTTCACGCCTTCCCGCACGGTCGATCATGTACCCCTCGCGCTTTCTCTTAATCTCGTTCAATCTTATTGGGACGTCTACGTAGCAAACTGCGAGGAATGCGCCCGTTGTAAGATCTGATCTGTTTATTTGCGGATCAACACAGATCCTACTCCTTCCAGTACGTTGGAACCATCAGTTTACACGTTTATCGCCTCGTCTGATATTTGGGGTATTTTGCGTCAACTTTACAGCCCTATTGTGGCTCTAAGAGCCTCTTCGAAGCGCAGATACCGAATCAGGTAGCCTGTTCGCCCTGTAATTGATGACGCTATCTGTTCTTTGCCACCAAGTATACAGGTGGAATGTGCAGAATGGCATACAGTGCAGCTGTCGGGGTTGTTTTCAGGGATCCCGTAAAGCTGAATGATAGCTTGTATACCCCTCTAATTTTTGACCAAAATATGGACCAGGGGACCCAGAACATCATCTGTCGGATACCGCTAATTTATTTATATATGTAATACCACGAACAGTATTCCTGCGAAGATTTCAAGGGTTTTTTATTTCGCCCTGCAGAACTTTTTTATTTTCTTCTACTTAATATGGTAGGTGTCACACACATTTTACAAAGTTTTTTTCTAAAGTTACATTTTACGCCTATAAACCAATCCAATTACCATGTTTCATCCCTTTTTTCGTATTTGGTATAGAATTATGGCATTTTTTTCATTTTTCGTAATTTTCTATACCGAAAAAGTGGGCGTGGTCATAGTCGGATTTCGGCCATTTTTTACACCAACATAAAGTGAGTTCAGATAAGTACGTGAACTGAGTTTAGTAAAGATATATCGATTTTTACTCAAGTTATCGTGTTAATGGCCGAGCGGAAGGACAGACGGTCGACTGTGTATAAAAACTGGGCGTGGCTTCAACCGATTTTGCCCTTTTTCACAGAAATAAGTTATCGTCCTAGAATCTAAGCCCTTACCAAATTTCACAAGGATTGGTAAATTTTTGTTCGACTTATGGCATTAAAAGTATCCTAGACAAATTAAATGAAAAAGGGCGGAGCCACGCCCATTTTGAAATTTTCTTTTATTTTTGTATTTTGTTGCACCATATCATTACTGGAGTTGAATCTTGACATAATTTACTTATATACCGTAAAGATATTAAATTTTTTGTTAAAATTTGACTTAAAAAAATTTTTTTTTTAAAGTGGGCGTGGTCGTTCTCTGATTTAGCTAATTTTTATTAAGCATACATATAGTAATAGGAGAAACGTTCCTGCTAAATTTCATCATGATATCTCCAACGACTGCGAAATAGCAGCTTGCAAAACTTTCAAATTACCTTCTTTTAAAAGTGGGCGGTGCCACGCCCATTGGCCAAAATTTTACTAATTTTCTATTCTGCATCATAAGTTCAACCCACCTACTAAATTTCATCCCTTTATCCGTCTTCGGTAATGAATTATCGCACTTTTTCGGTTTTTCGAAATTTTCGATATCGAAAAAGTGGGCGTGGTTATGGTCCGATATCGTTCATTTTAAATAGCGATCTGAGATGATGTGCTTAGGAACCTACATACCAAATTTCATCAAGATACCTCAAATTTTACTCAAGTTATCGTGTTAACGGACGGACGGACGGACATGGCTCAATCAATTTTTTTTTCGATCCTGATGATTTTGATATATGGAAGTCTATATCTATCTCGATTCCTTTATACCTTTACAACCAACCGTTATCCAATCAATGTTAATATACTCTGTAAGCTCTGCTCAACTGAGTATAAAAAGTCACAAAGAGAACCTATAAAAAAATATGTAAAGCGCTATATAAATTTGCAATAAAAGACTAGTCGCGCTCATTTTCATCTTAGGATAGAAAACTGTTAGCGTAGAAAAATTATCAAGCAACCAGATTGTTGAGGAAGTTATTGACTTAGGACAATATTCGACCAGGCATACATCAAATGCCTGCAATCAAGGACTTGAAATTTATAAGGAAAACACAGTTGTCCTGAGGGACAAAATGGTGAAAATAATTGAACATTTACTGCAGTAGGCAAATTTAAAAGTAGGTAGCCAAGCTCTCTAAGATCAAACAATTGCACAAACCTAAATACCCGGGCAACCGAGCATATCCCAAAATCTGTAAACAATGTAAATAAATAAATAAAGGCGCGATAACCTCCGAATGGATATAAGGTCAAGCTTCTCTTCCTATTTGCGTCGTATTCCTTTTAATTTTACCTACAAATTGGCGGGACGGGCACTACTTGTTTTATACCGACTTCGAATAGCATCTGTAAGGCATATGAGTTTTCACTGAGAGCTTTTATGGCAGAAATACACTCGGAGTGCTTGCCAAATACTGCCTAGTGGTGACCCCGCTTAGAAGAATGTTCTTCTCATTGAAAGCTTGTTTCTAAAATTTTGATGTTGCTTTGCCCGAGGAGTGAGCCGAGGATTTTCGGTGTGGATGGCGGAGCATACTGCCACCACACCACGGCGGCCGGTATGTAGTAACTGCATGTATTTGTATATGAATAGGAGCATGAGTTATTTCAGAGAAGAAAGGTCAGATAATACCTGGCTATCGAATTACCAGGTTAACCGGGTATTACCAAAATTACTGAGGCAGCCGGCTCCAATAAGAACATGGCAGTTTGCCATGTCGGGCATTGGATCGTCGATACTGCTACATCATATGCGGCACGTCTCACAGCCCCATCCAAGATTAACCAGTAAGCACCGCATACAAGATGGGATAACCTGCGGGGCTAAAAATTATAGAAGGTTGTAACTGTATAAAGAATGCATATTCATGTATGTTATGTTCTTAAGTCTAAAACCAGGCAAGTTCACTCCGTCATAAACTGTTTTCAAGTTTTTCTGATGGACCGCTTTACAATGAGTATTTTAACACTATTGCTTGCTGACCGAGATGTGCACTGGAATTGGCACCTGCCACATAAAACAACATATACATGAAAACAAAACAGCCACGAAGAGATATGAAAGAAATATGGTCAGTTGTAGAAAAGCTTGACTCTTGTGTAGTAGTTCTTTAATGTAACATTGTACTAGCGCTTGTAATGAACTTTCGAGCGCTAATAAAAGTGGGGTTTAGCGACGTAAACGCCAGGGTTACCAAAAGTGTGCCTGTGTGACACCTGAAACATTGGCAACAGGCGGAAGAAATGCTTTCGGAATACGCCTCAGAACGGCAAAGAGCAGGAAAAAAGCACCTGGAAAGGAAAAGCAAATGACCCGATTAAAAAATATCATTTAAATATGTATTATAATGATTATTTTAAACCAAATACCATTATTTTGGGACGAAAATATCAAAAAATTTCTATAATTTTGTTAGATAAACAAAATAATTTTATGAAAATTGTCACGAATTCGAATTGTATAAAAGTCAACACAAAATAGATTTGGAGGAAAAAGTGACGCCGTTGCATAGTTGTTCAGAAAAATTGATTTGTGTAGTTTTTAGGACACTTTTTCTTCTGAATAAAAAAGTAGTTTTGCAAAGAGGCAAATTGAGTTTCAAAGTGGGAGTTCAAGATGGCGGATTAGAAAGAGAAGCTCCCAAGGTCAGTCACCTTGTAATTGCATCATGGTAAACGGATATAAAACTAAGTAAACAACGCTTTACGCTCAATATCAAATTACCGCAAGACAATAAATTACAATAGCAAACTAAAAAGCAATTAAAATTTAGTAAACCCGACATGGTCATTAAATCACTTTAAGAATCACATGCAATTGTTATCAAGTGTATGCGATTCTTCTTAAAGGTGGATGATGTGGTATTACCGCATTACAAGATATTTGTACTTATGTACACGCCAGAATAGGTCTAACTTGAAATACATAAACAAATGAATTTCACTTTCGAATACACACGAATTACTCATAGCGGCATAACTAAGTTACATTGAACCCAGCGGGGAGCCATATCCATTTACAGTTGTTTAACCCGTAAACATAACTGAATGACGTCAGTTTGCCGGTGCGAATGACCAAACATTATTACATAGTTAGGTAATAAGAATATTGTACTGAATATGTATATAGAAATAGAATGTAGCCCAGCCAGCATTTTTTGAAAATTTTGATCAAAAAATATTTAAATATCATACCCCAAGATGATTAAAAACGTTCAAATTTAAAAGCATTTTCTGTTCGAAAATTAACATATCGTCGGGAGAAAAATGTACCATAAATGTGATTATTCCTGAATAATCATTTATGATTCCTATTTCGAAACGCTTTTTATTCATATTTGATGATACCATGGTAAAATTGAGCTTTAATAGTTTTAGAGTAATATTTGACTGCTTTTCACAGTCATTTTCTAATCATATTCGTGAACATATTTCAATCGTTTTGGTTGAGAATCATTTTTGAATGCCATTATCACGCATTTATTCTTCATATCTCATTCATAATAAGATACTACATAATAATCTTATTTCATAAGGGGAAGAAAGCATGCGAAAGTGAGCTATTCGAACCATAGGTAACTCGCAAACAAACCTGACCGATATACACCTGCGACTACAACATCCAACATTAGCATTATCGTCTGCATCTTAAAATACGGATATGATACGGGATGTTGAAGCCGTATCCAGGTATGTCAAGATAGTTTCACTTACCTGGGGTTCAAATAGCTCACAACCTTTGTACTGTCCAATCATTATGTATTTTCTGGGAAGCTGAAGGGGAGAAATGGTTGGGGAAATCTTCGTTCACGAGCAGCATTACATTATTTTTGTCTTGAAGAATATCTTTTGCATAAATAATAAAATTTTTATATTTTTTTTTTAGCTTCATGATTGAAAAAATATGTGTATGTGAAAAAAATAAAATTTTTAATGAAAAATGATTATAAATTTGTGATCATCTAAAGTAAACACATTTGATTCAAATTTAATTCCAAAATGTGATTGAAAAACTATATTCAGTTTTTGATCATCAAAGGTAAACATATTTGATTATTCTTTTTGTTGGTTTTTATGAAATATTAAAATTTAGTCATTAAAGGACTTCAAAAATGATTCCAAAAAGTGATCGAAAAATGCTTTTTAGTTTTTCATCATCAAAAGTATTCATATTTGATTATTTCTTTTGTTCAATTGTATGATAACTCATTATTTAGTCAGGAAGAGTAATCAAATTGTATTGATATGTAGGGAAATTCAAAATTGAATCACCTAAATTCTGAGTGGGTAGTTATTTTTAGTGTGTAAGTATTGTACAAAAATATTGTAATAGTATTGTAAGTAGAATTCCTATAAAAGGGAAAACATTTGTTAATAAAATTAATCTGATGTCTGCGCTGAACACTAGCGCCAACAAAAATCATTTTGTTTTAAATCTAAAAGCATACATTTTACATGGCGATCCTGCCATCGTTTTAAATCCGTGGGAGGGCGGAATGGCCTAGAAGGTCGCATGTGGTCATAACAAATCGTTCCCGAGATTGTCGGGCTTGGTACTGGAACGTACCGGATCTGCATCCGGCAAAGGACCATCAACATCGATAACACTCCCCAAGGTCTTCGCTACAACAACAACAACAACGGGAACGATAAGTGACTTGCAGAGTACGATTTTCGTTTGCCTAGAGAGGACTTTACTTTTCAATTCCCTACCTAGTCCAAAGTAGAATTTATTGGCAAGAGTGATTCTTCGCTGGATTTCAGGGCTGATGTTGTTGCTAGTGTTGATGCTGGTTCCCAAATAAACGAAGTATTTTACAATTTCGAAATAATGGCTGCCAACAGTAGCGCGGTTGCCAAGGCGCATATGCGCATATGCGCTGACTCTTTGCTCGATGACAGCAGGTACTTCGTTTTGTCCTCATTCACCATCAAACCCATCTTTACCGCTTCTTTTTCCAGTTTGGAGTAAGCAGAACTAACAGCGCGGGTGTTTAGGCCGATGATATCAATGTGATCAGCATATGTCAGTAATTGCACGCCTTTATAGAATATTGTTCCAGAGCGGTTAAGTTCTGCAGCTAGAATCGCACGATAGGCGGTCACCCTGTCTGAAACCTCGTTTAGTTTCGAACGGCTCGGAGAGGTCCTTCCCAATTCTGACTGAGCTGATGGTGTTCCTCAACGTCATTTTGCACAGCCGTATAAGCTTTGCGGGGAAACCAAATTCAGACATAGCGGCATATAGGCAGCTCCTTTTCGTGCTGTCGAAGGCGGCTTTAAAACCGACGAAGAGTTGATGTGTGTCGATTCTTTTTTCACGGGTTTTTCCAAGATTTGGCGCATTGTGAAAATCTGGTCGATGGTAGATTTACCAGGTCTGAAGCCGCACTGATAAGGTCCAATCAGCCGGTTCACGGTGGGCTTCAATCTTTCGCACAATACACTTGAAAGGACCTTATATGCGATATTAAGAAGGGTGATTCCGTGATAGTTGGTGCAGTTTGCAGTATCCCCCTTCTTGTAGACCTGGGCAAAGAACACTTAGATTCCAATCGTCGGGCATGCACTCGTCCTGCCATATTTTGGGAAGAAGCTAATGCATACGCCTTAGCAACTCCTCGCCGCCATATTTGAATAGCTCCGCAGGCAATCCATCAGCGCCCGCGGCGTTGTTGTTTTTCAATCTTTATTGCTTGCCCTGTAAGCAGCGTCTTTTCTTTCGGTTGCAACGCGGCATTCTTGATCGTACCAGTTGTTTTTCTGTGGCCGCCGGTAACCAATTTTTTCCTCGGCGACAGTATGAAGTGATTTGAAGATATGCTCCCACTGCTCCTGCATTCCTTTAGGCTGAGTTGAGCTCTCAGAGAGCAGGTGTGTGAGTCGAGTTGCGAAATCATTGGCAGTCTGTTGCGATTGCATCTTTTCGACGTCCAGCTTTCCTTGTGTTTTTTGTTCCTTGGTTTTAGCCGCGCAGAGGCAAGTGCGTATTTTGGCTGCGACGAGATAATGGCCCGAGTCGATGTTAGGTCCTCGGATCGCGCGCACATCTAAAACACTGGATGCATCCCGTACGTCTATCACAACGTGATCGATCTGATTGCGAGTATTTCGATCGGGGGACAGCCATATAGCTTGATATATCTTTTTATGCATGAACCTCGTGCTGGATATGACCATGTTTCGATTACCGGCAAAGTCAATCAGCCTCAGTCCATTAGGAGAAGTTTCATTGTGTAGGCTGAATTTTCCGACTGTAGGGCCAAAAACACCTCTTTTGCCCACCCTGGCGTTAAAGTCGCCAAGCACGACTTTTATATCATGGCAGGAGTAGCGCTCGTATGTCCGTTCTAATTTCATTTCATTTATTTATTGACAGGATATTAGTACAATAAGATCTAAGATCTTTTATAGTACAACCAAGATGAATAACTCTTATAATAATAAAATAAGTCGAACTAATCTATGTCAAACTTAATAACAAACTCAAATTTTTAAATAAGAATGTAATAGAAAAATAGTATTTAAAACTAGCATTTATAGTTAATATATAAATAAATAAATTATTACTCTTTGAGAATAAACCAGTGGGAAGGTTCGTTTACATTGACTAGTAATTTTAGATAGCAAAAACTCAGATATACATATTTAGTTAACTGGAATAAGTATAAATAATATTTTTAAAGTTGCTTTTATTAAGACTAATTCGAATAGGAGCTGGAATAGAGTTCCATGTACGAATAGCATTGACAAAGAATAGCCGGGCTGAAGTTAAATAGTTACTCGTATAAGTTGGCACTATTAAATCGTTGATTCGGGTAGATCTGGGGAAAACTAGCTTATCATAAAAGTAGCGTGGATCTTTATAACTAATAAGTCGATAGAGAAAAATACAGTTTCTGGTTTTCAGGTAACACTGGATCACAAATTCCAAATTTTTTTCTACACCAGAGACGCCATTATGAAATTCCTATGTAAAATCACCCCCTGATTCCGAAAAGCAAGGTTATTTTTAATTGTATGGTAACGTTTTTGCGATATTTACGAATAACCGTTAAAAAAAAAAAAAAAAAAATTGGTCATATATATCAGAGTAGCAAATTATCGGCATAATTAATTGTATGGCAAGCTTTCTCCTAACCTTAGTGGGAGTAAAGGTTGCAGACATTCTCAGGTTCCTCAGAACATTATACACCTTACTAACAACAGAGTTCACATGGTCGTTGCAAGTCAAAGTTGTTTTGATAATGAAACCAAGATTGGTTAATTTGGGTACTAGTTTTAGGCTTTTGTCGGCAATGTACACAAGTGGTATATTTTGAAAATCTATTCGCTTTTTGTGCTGCTTACATACGATTTATCACTATTTCGGCATAATTCATTTTTCATCGCCCATTCAGAAATTGATGTTAGGACCCTATTCAACCTCGAGCATATATCACCTGTGTCCTCATGATTCCCGGATAGATATAGCTGGATATCGTCAGCATAAGCAGATCCTTGCGGTACCGCAGTGAGTAATGGTTTTAGACCAGAAGCTTCGGAGCCTATTTTGACACGCTGGGATCTACCCGTCAGATAGCTCCGTATGAGACGCGTTGCGGAATCCTTAAAACCAAAGAAGTTGTTTAGCTTCATACAAAGCAAGTCATAATTCACCGAGTCAAACGCTTTCGAACAGTCAAGTAAGCACAGTAAAGTCAGTTGATTTTTGTCGAAGGATCCCCTAATGTCAACGACTGATACGGGGACAAGAGGGCAAACTTTTAATATGGTCATGTATTTGCTCGGACAGCAATATCTCGAAGACTTTTGAAAGAGCAGGCAAGATTCTTATTGGCCGAAAATCACTGGGACAACGCGCAGACTTAGTTTTGGCGATGGGTCGAACCGTGGCAACTTTCTACCCATCGGGGAAGCATGAAGTTGTGATACTTTGATTCAGGATATGGGTGAGGGTTGGCAAAATGTATGGTGCAATCAATTTCACAAACTTAAAGGGTATGTTGTCCTCACCAATTGCATTCGATTTTATACTGTAAATGCATCTAGCCACATCACATTCCGACACAGTTTTAAACTCAAAGAGAGGAAGTACAGGTGGGGGTGCTAGTACTAACACAAGACGGGGAAACACGGCAAACAAATGCATTATGTAGGAGGTCAGGGCAGAGGGAACAATCAGAACTGTCACTTACATGTACGCAATGATTTTTTAAATTACGCCACAAAATATGATCCGGCAATGATGTGTCCAACATTTTACTAAAATATTTACACTTCTCTCGCTTTATAATGGCAGTGTTCTCGTTCCGGACAAGCTTGTATTCACGCTAATTTGTTTCATTACGGTTCCTTTTCCAAATGGAGTATCTTTTATTGCGCTTGATGATCATTGCTCGAACTGGTCTGTTGAACCAAGGGCAAGATGGTTTACCCTGATAGGCACGTACCGGAACATGAGCCGTATAAAGATATCCCAGGATATCGTTCAAAAATCTTAATTTTTCATGTACTGAGCTCAGACCCCAACAAACCGACCAGTTAATTTGAGCACTGTCATTTAATAGATTATTAACGTTCAGCATTCGGTAATCTGGGAAAAAGGACAGACTAGAAACTATATCATTCTCATTAAACTTAATGTCAAACGAACAGAAAATTAGGTAGTGGTCCGAGACAAACGACATTTGATCAAACTTTAAAACAATTGAGACAGCAGACACAATGAAATAATCGAGAAAACTAGGACAGCAATTTTGTCCGAACCATGTGGAAACAGACATGTTAACTACACCAAGACCAACACCGGAAACATCGTCTAACAAGCGTTTACATTAAAATCTCCACATATAATAATATCAGTAAAATCAAAAGCGACTGAGGACAACATTGTAAAGTATTCATTAACACTACAACATTTATGAGGATAGCGGCGAGACGTTCGCCCACAGGCGTGAACTCCAATACTTGGCGACAAAGTCTATCACCACCACGTATCCAATAGATGTCACAATTTTTAATCTTCTTTCTTCCTTGCCTCGTCCAACACATTTCTTGGATGGCGGTGATGTCAGAATTTGTTTTGACGAGGACATCAACCAATCCCATTCAGGGAGCGGACCTTCCAGGTGCATGGCCTCAATTCATTGTCCTTCAAACATTTGCCATGGTCGTCATCAATAAAGGGTTGTATCTTTATCCGAGGCTTGTTGTTGCTTTTCATTGGAGTGTGGTTTGACGTGGCGGGTCCCAAGCCCAGCGCACAACCAGCTCATCGGGGGTGAAAATATTACTTGCATCTTTATATAGCGAGGTGCTTGATCCAAAACAGACGCCCGCTTGCAGCCGCATCTCGTGGTGGACAGACGCTGCTGATGAAAGATCCCATGGCTAGCCCTTAAACCAATTATGTCTAGTCAGGTTGTCTCCGCTTCCCAAGGCAGTCGGTTCTATGTACCGGAGCGACTCGGGATTTTTCCCGACCAAGGACTGTCATTTCAGTGTGACCCCATCTAATTTGTTTCGTCCGTCCCACAAATTGTCATCCTCCCAGCAGCTCCTTGCAGCAGGACTGCTCCATATTCTCTTACTCCGGGAAGGCATCGAATCCACTCCGGGTCCGTCTCCTGACCCCGATCCTGAGAAATGGTTTTGCTGCATCTGCCGGAAAAGAATCTTTTTAGGATGGTCATACTCTGTTCAGTGTGTCTCGTGCAAGGGATGGTTGCATCGGACAGGTTGTTCTGGGCTTGATCCCAAAACCCGACGTCCACGTAACTTTTATAAATCTTTTGTGGCTCCTTGCTGTTCACGCCCAAGGGCGTCCCGTAGTCTACGTCTAAGCGCCCCCCCACTACCTTCCAGCAGCCCCGCTGCTCAGCAAGCCACAACAAGCACCCGCTGCTGCTGGCGCCCCACGGCGCCAACAACTCAAACAGCTGCTACCACTCATAACTACAATCTTCGTTGTAGAGTCGGAAGCAATGCTGAGCAACAGCCCCTGCCCCCGTCTTCTCCCCCCCCCCCCTCTTTTCCGACAGCAATCGTGTAGGTCAGGGAAACAGACTCTTAGTCCCTACCTCCGTTTGCACCGTTTGCCAGTACAGAATATATATGTTTGCGACATCCGCCCAATGCAGCTCCTGCCTTGGGTGGTGCCACTTCCCTAGACGTTCTGGTCTCCGCGACGGCAACCCCCCGACGGGTTTCATCGCGTCATGTTGCCAGGTCGCTAACCCAAATCATCCGGGTACCCCAATGCTTGCCCAAGGGCGCCCAGTCCCAAGGCCACAACAGCAATTGCGTCCTGGCCTTCCACAACCTAGGCGTAGTCACCCGTCACTTACCCCCAGAGTGGCGACGTCTCCCCTTATGCACTTCAGAATTCTGCAGTTAAACTGTAATGGACTAACTGGGAAGATTACGGAGATAGTCGATTTCATGAAGCGGCACAACATCCGCATTGCTGCGATTCAAGAGACTAAACTCTAAACTAAACTGCATTGCAAACCTGCTCTGGCTATAACGTGCACAGGAAAGACCGCGAGAGCGGAAATGGAGGCGGTCTCGCGTTTATCATACACCACTCTATGCAATATTGTATATTTGATCCTGGCATCGACCGGAGGGACAATGTCTTAGAACGTCAAGGCTTATCTGTCCGGTCAGGCGATGCAAACCTAGAAATCATCAACATCTACATCCCTCCTGCCACCTGTTGCCCCAGTGGATACCGCCCTAATATCAGGGCCTTACTCACTGGCAACAGTCGCATTATCTTACGCGATTTCAATGCCCATCATGATCTATGGCATTCAAACTTGCGGGCAGACAGTAGGGGTGAGATGTTGGCGGATCAAATAGAAGAAACGACGTTCTGCACAATAAACGGAGACGCCCCCACACGTATGGTAGGAAGCTGTCACAGCTCGCCAGATATCTCAATCGTGAGCGCAGAACTCGTAAACTGCGTCAACTGGCAGCCGATGGTAACATTGGCATCCGACCACCTGCCCATACTTATTTCGCTTGAGCGTAACGCCGACTTCATCGTCACTGAAAAACGCACTTTCATAAACTTCAAAAAAGGAAAGTGGGAAGAATATAAATCCTTTACAGACAGCCGCCTAGCTGCCCTCCCTATCCCGACTGATGCCCGCCAAGGGGAGCGTGCCTTCCGTAAGGTCATTAAATCCGCCTCGGCACATTTCAGTCCCGCCGGGAGAATTCCCGAAATCCGGCCCCACTTCCCGGCGGAGGCCGCAAACTTAGCGAGAGAACGTGACCTTATAAGACAGCTTGACCCAGGCGACCCTCCCCCAGCGGGTTAGGGGGGTCAGAATATACCCGCGGTAGGTATGCCTGTCGTAAGAGGCGACTAAAATACCAGATTCAAGGGGCTGTGTAGCGCAACCCTGCAGATTGCCAGCGCAACATATAGCTTCTCCAAACCCAATTGTCAACCTCACCTATCCGCGGCGAATCCTGTTTCACTAACAGACGAGGCTCTGGCGACCCTAAGCTTCTTATGGAACTTGGGGTTGGGGAGGGAGGGGATGGCCTGAAGGTTTAATGTGGCCACATAAATCGTTCCCGAGATGGTCGGGCCAGCACCTTAATGGTGCTGTGGTACCGGAGCGTACCGGATCTGTATCCGGCAAAGGACCATCACATCGATAACACTCCCCAAAGCCTTCGGGGAGCAACCTTATCGCTACAACAATAACAACAACAACCCAGGCGACCCCCAAATAAGGGATATAAACCAACGCATCAGATTGCTTGTAGATGAACACAAGCGGGCGAAATGGGAGGAGCACCTAAGAGGTTGTAACCTCTCTACCGGTGTGGGTAAACTTTGGTCCACCGTAAAGTCCCTATCGAATCCGACTAAGCACAAAGACAAAGTTTCCATCGCCTTTGGCGACAAAGTGCTGTCGGACGCGAAAAAATGCGCGAGCGCTTTCTGCCGACAATATATAATGCATCCTACGGTCGACAAAGATAGACGGAGAGCCAATAGACGCGCACATAAACACAAATTCAGCGCGTCACCAATCACCATCACCGCTAAAGAGGTTGAGGACGCCATTGGTCGTGCTAAACCATCCAAAGCAGTGGGCCCAGACGGCATAGCCATGCCGATGCTTAAAAACCTAGGGAAAGAGGGGTTCAAATATTTAGCGCATGTCTTCAATCTGTCTCTTTCCACCTTTGTCATACCTGAGAAATGGAAAATGGCCAAGGTGGTCCCGCTACTAAAGCCTGGGAAACCAGCTAACATAGGCGAGTCTTATCGTCCGATATCTCTCCTATCGCCAGTGGCAAAGACGCTTGAAGCCATTTTGCTCCCTTATTTCCAAGCAAATTTGCAGCTAGCCCCTCATCAGCATGGCTTCAGAAAACTCCATAGCACTACCACCGCGCTGAATGCCATTAGCACCCAGATAAATTGCGGTTTAAATCAATACCCCCACCATAGAACAGTACTCGTAGCGCTAGACCTATCAAAAGCTTTTGATACGGTAAACCATGGCTCGTTACTGCAGGACCTGGAAGGGTCTACCCTTCCCCCATGTCTTAAAAGGTGGACCGAAAATTATCTGGGTGGTCGGCAGGCATCGGTGCAATTTAGAAACGAAACATCAAAACCAAGGAGAATTAAACAGGGGGTGCCACAGGGTGGTGTCCTATCCCCACTTTTGTTTAATTTCTACATATCTAAGCTACCTTCACCACCGGAAGGAGTCACAATCGTTTCCTACGCCGATGACTGCACAATAATGGCCACAGGCCCAGGCCCAAAGATCGATGCGCTATGCAATAAAATAAACGGCTACCTCCCTGATCTCTCCAGTTTTTTCACCTCGCGAAACCTGGCATTGTCACCGACTAAATCTTCCGCGACCTTATTTACAACATGGACGCCCCAAATGTCGACCATTTTGAACATCCACGTCGATGGCACTATGCTACCGTCTGTCCGACACCCCAAAATCTTGGGTGTGACGTTTGATCAGGATCTACATTTTGGTGAGCACGCAGCCGCAATTGTTCCGAGAATTCAGAGCCGTAATAAAATCCGCAAATACCTCGCTGGCAGTACTTGGGGAAAAGATAAAGAAACGCTCATGACTACATACAAAGCAATTAGCCAGCCGATTACGTGCTACGCGTCACCCATATGGTCGCCAAGCCTAAAAATCACCCACTGGAAGAAACTACAGGCCTGCCAAAATACTGCTCTCAGAATCGCCACGGGCTGTCTTCTTATGTCCCCAGAACACCTTCTGCATAATGAGGCGAGAATACTCCCCATCAGGGAGAGAAATGAGATGCTGACCAAACAGTTCCTGTTGAATACCCAGAAACCTGGGCATCCCAACAGACATCTGATTGATGAACCAGCACCGCCTAGGGGCTTAAGGAGTCATCTCCGTAAGCATTTTGAGGAAATACGGCACCTGAGAACCCAGCCGTATGAAGTGAAAAAACGCAAGCAGGTCCTTGGTGAACTCCATAAACAGGCGTCGGACCTTTATGCCGGGAATTGCCCGGTGAATCCAGTACTTAACGAAAATTATCCAAAACTTGCGGAAGAGGAACGCATACTCCCCAGGGAAACGCGTGTCACTCTTGCTCAACTTCGTTCTGGATACTGTAACAGGTTAAACTCTTACCTATACAGAATCAACCCCGACATACAAAATGTATGCCCCGCTTGCAATGTGTCCCCACATGACACCAACCATCTCTTCAATTGTAATGTGGAACCAACGCCTCTAACATCCCTTTCCTTACGGTCCACCCCTGTTGAAACGGCAAGTTTCCTTGGACTCCCGTTAGAGGATATTGATGACAATTTGTGATCGGTCGCGGCTATTAGGTGGGGCGAGCATTGCTACAACAACAACAACAACAGTCAGGTTCTCGTCTTCTCACATTAGCTCACCACTAAATGGATGTTTAGTGGCTACCAAGAGGATACTTGGCCGCAAGCGACCGGAAGTAGTGAGCTGCTTGAACCGCATGCAAAAGCATCACTCTGGCCATTCCCAGGTAAATGGCGTTCAGAAGCTTTCCCCACTTTCGTTGACTTCTACACACGGCTCAACCCCACGAACACCCCAGCATTATTTTACACACAGAAAGTGGGGTCGAGACCTTCTTCACACTCTCCTCCACGTTGAGCTTCCGCGACAACTTACTGTCTAGGATGATTCCTTAATATTTTGTGCAAGGTCTCTCCTGCAGCGTCACCCCTCCAAGCTTAGGCCTGATCCAATTTGGGATCTTGCACTTCTTAATAAACAAGACCATACTCGTGTTCTCTGCATTGGCTGTCAACCCGACATTAGATGCCCTGGTATGTATTTCCTCAAGCGTCCGATGCATCAAAGAGCTAATCGTTGGAAGGCACTTTCTACTCTGCGTAGGCCGTAAGCTTGACGGGTCCCTAACCGCTTGAGCAGTTGGTTGGTGACCAGCGTCCACAGCTGAGGTGATAACACTCCGCCAGATTTGGTGGCCTCATACAAATAGTTTTCCTGCAATTTAGCAATTTAGCATGCAGCTGATCCATCTGGTTATGGCGGGCCAACGAGGAAATTGCGAATTTTGTTACGGCTCTGAACTCTAGGTACAATTGCGGCTGCATGTTCGTCAAAATGCAGACCATTATCGAACGTTAGTTCTAGTATCTTTGAGGGCCGATTAGCGGATTGACATCGAAATACTGTCGGCATTTGCTTTTCCCACGTTGCAAATTAGGTCGCCCAGGACTTGGTATATTACCAATCAAGTCCTCGGCGGTGATTGATGATGTCACACATCCAAACATCCGTAAGCATTATGAGGAAATACGGCACCTGAGAACACAGCCGTATGAAGCAAAAAAGCAGAAGCAGATCCTCGGTGATATCCACAAACAGGCATCGGACCAGGAATTGCCCGGCGAATCCAGTTCTTAAAGAAAAATACCAAGAACTCGCAGAAGAGGGACGCACTCTCCCCCTAGCTCAACTTCGATCTGGGTACTGTGACAGGTTAAACTCTTACCTATCCAGAATCAACCCCGACATACAAAATGTATGTCCTGCTTGCAATGTGTCCCCACATGGCACCAACCATCTCTTCAATTGTAATGTGATACCAACGCTTCTAACACCCCTCTCACTATGGTCCACTCCTTTTGAAACTGCAAGTTTCCTTGGACTCCCATTAGAGGATATTGACAAATTGTGATCGGTCGCGCCTATTGGATGGGGCGAAGCACTGCTACAACAACAACTCTAGCGAGGAAGCGTGACCTAAGCCAACGCATCAGACAGCTTGTGGACCCCCAGCGGGTTCGGAGGCTTAGAATATACCCGCGGCAGACATGCCTGTCGTAAGAGGCAAATAAAATACCAAATTGATTCAATGGGTTTTGTAACGCAACCCTTTCAAGGGGTTACAAGCGCAATATATACAGCCCAATTCTAAACGAAAATTCCGTGCGAGTTTTTTCCCTTCTCCCATTCCTCGTATTCTAAATAAAAATTCCTTGTGAGTTTTTTCTCTTCTCCCTTTCCTCGTATTCTGAACAATGTTCGAAAAAGCGGAAACCGGTTATGGGAGAAAAGTAGGTATTATGAATGTGAGGGAGAGGGAGATTTCTCTGTCATTTCATAGGAGTTTTTTCACTAGTTAAATTAAAGGGAATATATAAAAATAGTTAAAGGAAATTGGTTCTTTTAAGAAAGAACACTTATTTGTACAAATTTGTGCTAAAATATGTATTTACATTCTACCACAATATTATCACTGTTAATACAACAACAACCACAATATTCTTTATTTTAAGTCGAAAATTTATATCATAAGCAACGGAAGAGCTCTTCGTATATTTGATGCAGCCATCCAGAAATTGCGCAAGGATTTTTAAGAAGGCTTAAATAGATTTTGGCATATGATGAAAGACTAATTCAACTCGACTTGGCCGCCAGAAAATAGTTTTGCTGAATGAAAGCAGGCAACTCCGGCGGATTTGTGTTATCCCGCCGTCTTCGTCTACTTATGCTCCTCTGTTGATGTTGCTGTGGCACCAATTCATTACTCATTTCAGTGAATACCACATGAAATGCAATACTATGCATTGTTTATATTTTATTTATGAATTGCAAAGAAATTCGCAACAATAATTAAACTTTTCTATTTTTTAAACAAAATAAGAAATGCGCAACGAAATTTCAATTGACAAAACAGCTGACTTCGAAAATTCGAAATTCCTATTCCCCAATTATTCTTCTCCCTACGAGAAAAGAATTGGAGGAATTTTTCCGCGGGAATAAAAAAATGCGCGAGAACAAAATTGGTGTGATAGTTTCTCCAACCCAATTGGCAACCTCGACTACCCGTGGCGAATCATGTTTCTTTACAGCCGAGGCTCTGGCACCCCAAGTTCCTCATGGATCTAGGGGGTGGGAAGGCTGTTATGGCCTAGAAGGTTTCATGTGGTCATACCAAATCGTTCCCAAGATGGTGGGGCTAGTACCTTGTTGTTGTTGTAGCGATAAGGACACTCCCCGAAGGCCTTGGGGAGTGTTATCGATGTTAATGGTGCTTTGCCGGATGCAGATCCGGTACGTTCCGGTAACAAGCAACATTAAGATACTTGCTCGAACATCTCGGGAACCATTTGGTGCTTGTTACCGGAGCGTACAGGATCTACATTCGGCAAAGGACCATCCACTTCGATAAGACTACCCAAGGCATATGGTGAGTGTCCTTATCGCTACAACAACAACAACACGTTTCAAGTTTATTTCATTAATTTTGCACATGTGAGACTATTGTCTCTTAAAGTACATCAACTTATGGAAATCTAACATCTAAGATGAATATAATTATCGCCTTAAACTTAAGAAATAAATGCATATTAATGATAAGTAAATAAATAATTTCCCCCGCTGAGCGGGTTGTGCGCTGGGCTTGGGACCCGCCGCGTAAACCCATACTCCAATGAAATATAACAACAAGCCTCGGATAAATACACTCTCTATTGATGACGACCATGGGAAACGTTTGAAGGACAATGAATTGAAGGCATGCACCTGGAACGTCCGCTTCCTGAATGGGATTGGTGCAGATGCCCGGCTGGTTGATGTCCTCGTCAAAGAAAAATCTGACATCACCGCCATCCAAGAAATGCGTTGGACGAAGCAAGGAAGAAAGAAGATCAAAAATTGTGAAATCTATTGGAGTGGCCATACGAATAAGTGCAGTTTCGGCGTCGGATTCGTGGTGGGAGAGAGACTTTGTCGCCAAGTTCTGGCGTTCACACCTGTGGACGAACGTCTCGCCGCTATCCGAATAAAAGCAAAATTTTTTAATATATCATTCATCCTGCGCCCATGCGCCGACAGAGGAGAAAGACGATGAGGTGAAAGACACTTTTTATGAACAATTAGAACGCACATACGAGCGCTGACCCCGTCACGATATAAAAGTCGTGCTTGGTGACTTTAACGCCAGGGTGGGCAAAGAAGGTGTTTTTGGCCCTACAGTCGGAGAGTTCAGCCTACACAAATAAACTTCTCCTAACGGACTGAGGCTGATTGACTTTGCCGGTGCTCGAAACATGGTCATATCCAGCACGAGGTGTATGCATAAAAAGATACGTCAAGCTACATGGCTGTCTCCTGATCGAAATACTCGCAATCAGATCGATCACGTTGTGATAGATGGACGGCATGCCTCCAGTGTTTTAGATGTGCGCACGATCCGAGGACCTAACATCGACTCGGACCATTATCTCGTTGCAGCCAAAATACGCCCCCGCCTCAAGGCGTCTAAAACTAAGGAACAAAAACACAAGGAAAGCTAGACGTCGAAAAGCTTCAATCACAACAGACTGCCAATGATTTCGCAACTCGACTCTCACACCTGCTCTCTGAGAGCACAACTCATCCTGAAGGAATACAGGAGCAGTGGGAGCATATTTCCAAAGCACTTCGTACTGCCGCCGAGGAAAAAATTGGTTACCGGCGACCACGAAAAAACAACTGGTACGATGAAGAATGCCGCGTTGCAACTGAAAGAAAAGACTCTGCCTACAGGGCTACGTTAAAAGCGAGCGCGACAAGAGGAGTGTGTGTACGTGAGTTGAAAAAGGAAGCGATACGCCTTTTCAGGAAGAAAAAAGCAGAAGCAGAAAGGCGTGAGTGCAAGGAGCTTGAGCTGCTAGCCACCAGGAATAACGCCCGAAAATTTTACCAAAAAATACGGCGACAGACGGAAGGTTTTAGGACCGGGGCAAACTCCTGTAGGAACGAAAACTGCGACCTTGTAACTGATGTCCAGAGAGTGCTTAGATTATGGAGAGAACATTTCTCTGTTCTCTTAAATGGAGGCAGCAATTCACCGCGCAGAGATGAAGATCCCGATCCCGCAATCGATGATGATGGAATATATGTCCCCCCGCCCGATTATGACGAAGTTAGAATAGCAATAACCAGATTGAAAAACAACAAGGCCGTGGGCGCTGATGGATTGCCTGCGGAGCTATTCAAGTACGGCGGCAAAGAGTTGGTAAGGCGCATGCAGCAACTTCTTAGCAAAATATGGGCGGAAGAGTGCATGCCCGACGGTTGGAATCTAAGTGTTCTTTGCCCAGTCCACAAGAAGGGGGATACTGCAAAATGCACCAACTATCGTGGAATCAGCCTTCTTAATATCGCATATAAGGTCCTTTCAAGTGTATTGTGCGAAAGATTGAAGCCCACCGTGAACCGGCTGATTGGACCTTATCAGTGCGGCTTCAGACCTGGTAAATCTACCATCGACCAGATTTTCACAATGCGCCAAATCTTGGAAAAACCCGTGAAAAAATAATCGACACACATCAACTCTTCGTCGACTTTAAAGCCGCCTTCGACAGCACGAAAAGGAGCTGCCTATATGCCGCTATGTCTGAATTTGGTTTCCCCGCAAAACTTATACGGCTGTGTAAAATGACGTTGAGCAACACCATCAGCTCAGTCAGAATTGGGAAGGACCTCTCCGAGCCGTTCGAAACTAAACGAGGTTTCAGACAGGGTGACCCCCTATCTTGCGATTTCTTTAATTTGATGCTGGAGAAAATTATACTAGCTGCAGAACTTAACCGCACTGGAACAATAGACTATAAAAGCGTGCAATTACTGGCATATGCTGATGATATTGATATCATCGGCCTAAACACCCGCGCTGTTAGTTCTGCTTACTCCAAACTGGAAAAAGAAGCGGTAAAGATGGGTTTGATGGTGAATGAGGACAAAACGGAGTACCTGCTGTCATCGAGCAAAGAGTCAGCGCATATGCGCCGTGGCAACCACGCAATTGGCAGCCATAATTTCGAAATAGTAAAAGACTTCGTTTATTTGTGAGCCAGCATCAACACTAGCAACAACATCAGCACTGAAATCCAGCGAAGAATCAATCTTGCCAATAAATGCTACTTTGGACTAGGTAGGCAATTGAAAACTACAGTCCTCTCTCGGCGAACGAAAATCATACTCTACAAGTCACTTAACGTACCCGTCCTGCTATATGGGGCAGAAGCATGGACCATGACAACAGCAGATGAAACGGCTTTGGCAGTGTTCGAGAGAAAAGTTCTTCGAAAGATTTATGTACCTCTACGCATTGGCGATGGCGAGTACCGAAGAAGATTTAAAATGTACGAGCTATACGCAGACATCAACATAGTCCAGCGAATTAAAACGCAGCGGCTGCGCTGGCTAGGCCATGTTATGCGAATGAAAGATGATGCTCCGGCCAAGAAAGTGTTTCTATCGGAATCCGCCTATGGAAGCAGAGGTAAAGGGCGGCCCCCACTCCGTTGGAAGGACCACGTGGAAAACGATTTAAACTCCCTTGGTGTGACCAATTGGCGCCGGTTGGCGGAGCGAAGGAGCGACTGGCGCGCCTTGTTGGACGGCCTTAACCGTTTAGACGGTTAAGCGCCAATTAAGTAAGTAAATAAATAAATATATATGTATGTTTGGTTTGATTGGTCTTTTGACCGCAAAATAAATTGCCAGTGTAAGTGGATGTAATAAGAGAATAAAAAAAGAAGGTAATGACGATATTACTGAAGTTGTAAGAACCAATTAAAATGTATGTCTGTGTTTTATTTGAAAAATTTAAATAAAGCCAATTTAAAGCGCTTAGTATTGCGTTCATTTTTAATTTGGTTAAGTTAAGAGTTCCATAGTTTGGTGGCGCTGACAAAGTATGTTCTGGAAGATGTAAGATATTTATAGCGAGGCACAATAAAATTACAGGTCCTGTCTAATTTTGAAAAGCATAACTTTGCATAGAGGTATTCTGGCTGCCTTTTCTGAATTAAGAAAGCTCACAAGACTACAGTTAAGTATTTTGGCGGAAAATTCCGATATGTGATCAAATTTACGTTTGGAAAATATATATCTTGCGCAATTGTTCAAAGCAAGTTGTAGTTGTTCTGTGATTCGCAATACAGATTACCGAAAACAGCTGCTCCAAACGATATCAATGAAACTATGAGAGTTCGCACCAGTTTTGGAATGAAATCAGCTGTGTACCACAACTTCCTCAATACGAAATATATTTTGCGTAAAATATAGCTAATATGGTCCTTACACCCCAGGTATGAGTTTAGTTTAAACCCAAGGCTAGTAACCACAGACTCATAACTAATGGTAGTGCCTTGCAATGATAAAGATGGCAATGATCGTACTAGCTGCCATGAATAGGTAAAGCAGATGACCTTAGTCTTTGTTGCGTTTAAATAAAGTTTGTTATTATTTGCCCATAAAGAGATAATTTCAAGATCTTCATTCATTCTGAAAACTAGGTCCTCTGACAGGCCAATCGGACGAGACAAATATACCTGTGCGTCGTCAGCATACAAATTTATTGATACACTCTTGCAACAATGGGTCATATCGTTTATAAACATTGAGAACAAAATTGGACGAAGTATAGATCACTGTGGTACCCCCGCATCCAGGCGCTTCATCTCAAAACAGCTATTATCAACCACTACTTTCTGACACCGATTTCGTAGACAAATTTCTAGTAATTTCACAGCATTATTAGAGAATCCAAAATATTTACCAATCTTCAACAAAAGGATAGAATGATCCACCGTATCGAAAGCTTTGGAGAAATCCAAACATTCAATAATAATTTTAAGCAAGGCAGTATTACAGCTATGGAAGGCTCTGTATCCAGACTGATTTTCGTTCATAAGCTTATAGGTATTAAGGTAATCCGTAATCTGCGCGACCATTATTTTCTCCCATACTTTTGATAAAACCGGCAGAATGCTTATTGGACGAAAATCAGTTGAAAAAATTGTCGACGGTTTCTTAGCAACTGGAATAACTTTAGCTACCATCCAAGAATCAGGAAAGGCTGAAGTTGTGATAGAAAAATTGATTATGTGAGTGAGAGACGAAGCTATGTTGTGGATGATTAGTTTCAAAAATCTAAGACTGATACCATCCTATCCAATGGCATTCGATTTAATTGAAAGCATACTTCTTAAGCACTGCATTAAAGTGGAAGGTATTTAACGGATTATAAACAGCTAACAACAGCTGTGGTTAAGCACAAGCGGGCGAAATGGGAGAAGCACTAAAGAATTGTAACCTCTCAACTACAAGATGTCCATGTTGCATTAACGATAAAAACACTCACCGAAGGTTAGGCAACCAAAAGAATAAGACGTCTTTGAATCAATTGGAAATTAATCTAAAAAATTTAAACTTCGAGTTTTAGTGGCGGATGGAATAATATTTTTTTAATTTCCAATTGATTCAAACACGTCTTATTCTTTTGGTTGCCTAACCGAAAAATTGCATTTCACCTTTTTTGGGAAATATCATTTCCCACTATAAAACACAACTTTGCATTTGAGCCACGCTTTAAAATTCATTAGACGCGATTTAGATTACCACAATTAAGGGATGTGACTAACTTTTTCAACTGGGATGTGACAGACCGGTTGCCCCAGCGGATTAGGAGGTTAGAATATACCCGCGGTAATTATACCTGTCGTAAGATAGGTTGTGTAGCGCAACCCTTTCTGGTTGCCAGCGCAATATATAGCTTCTCCAAACCCAATTGTCAAGTTCACGTATCCGCGGCAATCCTCTTTCATTAACAGCAGAGGCTCTGGTGATCCCGAACTCCTCATTGATCTAGGAGGTGGGAGGGCGGCATGGCCTAGAGGGTTGCATGTGGCCTTCGGAGAGTGTCCTTATCCCTAAAACAACAACAACCGAAGGTTTTGTGGAGTGTTATCGATATTAATGGTGCTTTGCCGGATATAAATCAGGTACGTTCCGGTAACAAAGCACCATAAAGGTACTAGCCCGGCCACATTAAACCTTCTAGGCCTTTCCGGCACCCACCCCTACTGCCACGAGGAACTTGGGTTCGGCAGAGTCTCGCCTGCTAAATATGTGTATGATACATTCATATTTGTAACAGGATTCCCCTCGAGTAGGTGAGGTTTAAAATTCGGTTGCGGAAGCTATGAAGCTTTAAGCTAACAAAATATATATCGCCTTTGGCAATAAAATGCTGTCGGATGCGAAAAAATGCGCAAGTTTATTTGGACTCCCGTTAGAGGACATTGAAAACAATTTATGAGTGGTCGCACCTATTGGTTGGGGCGAAGCCCTGCTACAAAAACACCAAGTATTCCGGTTTACAGAATGCTTCAAATTGTATCCAGGTGGCCCAACGATAAAGCGATTCGTCCGATATGTTGGAAACCCAAAAGTATTTAAACGATTAATCAGAAATTGGGTAAGTAAGATTTAGACCGGAATATATAAATGTGATTAAAATAATAGAATTTCAAGTTTACCTACCTCTAAAATATCCGAAACTACCTCCGCCAAAACTTCCATCGTATTTAGAGTGGGCCGTACGTAGAATAACATTTTATGTACCGTCAAATTTCCAGTATTCAGTTCTGATTCCAACTGGGCTAAAAGTAACTTTTGTAAAAATATGAAAGTATTAAGTTAATTAAATCTTATAATCGCTGATAGCTCTGAGCAGGTATATACTAACATAATAATCGTGTATTAGGCTTCTTAAAGCTTCACTGAAAGCTTGCAACACCTGGCCGCACTCTGTGAAACTGGCATTTTGAATAAATTCCTCAACACATGTGTAGTATGATGCCAAAGGCAACATTTCTTGTGCAATATCTCTCAGCGAACTATGCATTTGGTCAGATATTTTAAATTTAAGACCACCTGCATTTCCACTTGTCACATTTTCTTCTGACGTTATATACGATCCACGTACACCAGTTAAACAGTATATAAGATCGTACAATAGCAATGTCTCTTGACTGCTGATTGGTATTGCGCTTATATTACTTTGTTGAAACTGAAGATTATCAATTGTATGAAAATCCCAATGCGCATCACTGCGTTGCTTATTACATGCAGGAAATAAGGAAGAAGTTGGCGAATGCTCGCCCACTACATTTGTTATGGAGTTGTTCTGTGATGTGCGTGGTACCCCACCGGCGGCTGCTTGTACTACACGCTCTTTAATCTAAATAAGTTGTGTATAAGAATATATGTATGTATTTACATATATTTCAAATAGATCTGTCACATCTCACCTCGGATACACTGTCAGGTGTAACTGTTTCAAACATTTTTTTGCTCAATAGAGGAGTGGATGTTGATATATCCTTTTTTCGCATCGACTGCATAATATTTGCTTCAGAATAATGATTTAAAAAAGTCAACAAGCAATAGAAGGGGTCTTTTCTATAGGATAGAAGTTAGCATATTAACATATATAAACTTCCAACATGTAGGTACAAAAATTAAAAATTTGCACTCACTTCTCGAGTAGTTTTGCTGCTTCCAGTAAATGTTCTTCAGCCTTTGCTTGGTTTTTCGAAATTATTTCTAAAATTTTTAGCAATTTTCGATTGGAACGTTTTTCCTTGGTTGTGCGAAATTCCCTAAGTACATCATCTGCACTAAAAGGAGCACTGAAAAATATATATTTTTTTTATATTGGTGGTTTGATTAAAAAAAAAAAGCTGCTAACTTTCGAGTTATTTACAAAAACAATAAACATATTTAAAAAACGCTATTACAGCAACAACTTTTTTGATTCCCTCTCCTATTTTTATAACAGCTGTCACAAAAATAACCCAAATAAAACTCACTTGGAATGCTGGATAAGCATTTTCAATGCACACCGCATAGGATCCTTGGAAGACACCAGATTCATGTCGCAATTATTTCATCAGCTCACACTTAGTTCATTTATTATTTCTTCAATAGCGAAACGCAAAAATTCATGCTAGCTTCTAGCGTCTTAATCCGTCAAACAGCAATTCCGAGATTTTTTCACGAATAAACAACATAAAGGACACAGGAAAAAAGAATAGCCCTACGAGCACACTGGCGATAAAAGTTGTCGGGTAACTGTGATTTCGTCATTGCGGTTAAATAGTCACAGTAACTGTTAGGGCGCTTTTAAATAAATTCATTTTATGGTAGACTTTTGGGTTTGATTTTAATTAATGTTACACGATTTTCAAACTTTAGTATATTTGTAGGGAAAGAGGGGCTTTAAAAATCAATAAAATGAAATCCGCAGTTCTAGGAAACTGATAGTATATGAAAAAAGCGCTAAAGGTACCCAAAGACGCGTTTTATTTAAGGTAATAGTCTAGTTGAGTGGTCGACTGCTAATATGCGTCAAAAATATCGAGAGAGGTGTCAAACGACGTGTCTTGACATCAGTAAAAGTAAAAACCGGAAAATAAAAATGTTAACCCGTTCAATAGATATTAACGAAAAAGCGAAAAATGGCGCGCGGGTCCCTCCGTAACCGGGGGTGGAATCCATAGTATTTTTGCGCAGAACACCTTTCTGAATTGGCGGCCTTCGGTCGCGCTTATAAAAAATTGGAGACCAAAACTATATCCGCGCAAAACACTTATGTTCACAACTTTTTTTGTGAGTACAACTTTACAACAACCACATGAATCGCCAGATAAAATTTTTATATTACGCCTTCTGATTATTGTTGTCGAGATTAGTATGCGTCTTGTTACGGTCTGCTGCTACGGTTGTTGTTGTTGTTGTAGCAATGCTCGCCCCACCTAATAGCCGCGACCGATCACAAATTGTCATCAATATCCTCTAACGGGAGTCCAAGGAAACTTGCCGTTTCAACAGGGGTGGACCATAAGGAAAGGGGTGTTAGGGGCGTTGGTTCCACATTACAATTAAAGAGATGGTTGGTGTCATGTGGGGACACATTGCAAGCAGGGCATACATTTTGTATGTCGGGGTTGATTCTGGATAGGTAAGAGTTTAACCTGTTACAGTATCCAGAACGAAGTTGAGCAAGAGTGACACGCGTTTCCCTGGGGAGTATGCGTTCCTCTTCTGCGAGTTCTGGATATTTTTCTTCAAGTACTGGATTCACCGGGCAATTACCGACATAAAGGTCCGACGCCTGTCTATGGAGTTCACCAAGGACCTGCTTGTGTTTTTCCGCTTCATACGGCTGGGTTCTCAGGTGCCGTATTTCCTCAAAATGCTTACGGAGATGACTCCTTAGGCCCCTAGGCGGTGCTGGTTCGTCAATCAGATGTCTGTTGGGATGCCCAGGTTTCTGGGTATTCAACAGAAACTGTTTGGTAAGCATCTCATTTCTCTCCCTGATGGGGAGTATTCTCGCCTCATTATGCAGATGGTGTTCTGGGGACATAAGAAGACAGCCCGTGGCGATTCTGAGAGCAGTATTTTGGCAGGCCTGTAGTTTCTTCCAGTGGGTGGTTTTTAGGCTTGGCGACCATATGGGTGACGCGTAGCACGTAATCGGCTGGCTAATTGCTTTGTATGTGGTCAAGAGCGTTTCTTTATCTTTTCCCCAGGTACTGCCAGCAAGGGATTTGAGGATTTTATTACGGCTCTGAATTCTTGGAACAATTGCGGTTGCGTGCGCACCAAAATGTAGATCCTGATCAAACGTCACACCCAAGATTTTGGGGTGTAGGACAGTCGGTAGCGTAGTGCCATCGACGTGGATGTTCAATATGGTCGACATTTGGGGCGTCCATGTTGTAAATAAGGTCGTGGAAGATTTAGTCGGTGACAATGACAGGTTTCGCGAGGCGAAAAAACTGGAGAGATCAGGGAGATAGCCGTTTATTTTATTGCATAGCTCATCGATCTTTGGGCCTGGGCCTGTGGCCATTATTGTGCAGTCATCGGCGTAGGAAACGATTGTGACTCCTTCCGGTGGTGAAGGTAGCTTAGATATGTAGAAATTAAACAAAAGCGGGGATAGGACACCACCCTGTGGCACCCCTTGTTTAATTCTCCTTTGTTTTGATGTTTCGTTTCTGAATTGCACCGATGCCTGCCGACCACCCAGATAATTTGCGGTCCACCTTTTAAGACATGGGGGAAGGGTAGACCCTTCCAGGTCTTCCAGTAACGGGCCATGGTTGACCGTATCAAAAGCTTTTGATAGGTCTAACGCTACGAGTACTGTTCTATGGTGGGGATATTGATTCAAACCGCAATTTATCTGGGTGCTAATGACATTTAGCGCGGAGGTAGTGCTATGGAGTTTTCTGAAGCCATGCTGATGAGGGGCTAGCTGCAAATGTGCTTGGAAATGAGGAAGCAAAATGGCTTCAAGCGTCTTTGCCACTGGCGATAGGAGAGATATCGGACGATATGACTCACCTACGTTAGCTGGTTTCCCAGGCTTTAGTAGCGGGACCACCTTGGCCATTTTCCATTTCTCGGGTATGACAAAGGTGGAAAGAGACAGGTTGAAGACATGCGCTAAATATTTGAAACCCTCTTTCCCTAGGTTTTTAAGCATCGGCATGGCTATGCCGTCTGGGCCCACTGCTTTGGATGGTTTAGCGCGACCAATGGCGTCCTCAACCTCTCTAGCGGTGATGGTAATTGGTGACGCGCTGAGTTTGTGTTTATGTGCACGTCTATTGGCTCTCCGTCTATCTTTGTCGACCGTAGGATGCATTATATATTGTCGGCAGAAAGCGCTCGCGCATTTTTTCGCATTCGACAGCACCTTATCGCCAAAGGCGATGGAAACTTTGTCTTTGTGCTTAGTCGGATTCGATAGGGACTTTACGGTGGACCAAAGTTTACCTACACCGGTAGAGAGGTTACAACCTCTTAGGTGCTCTTCCCATTTCGCCCGCTTGTGTTCGTCCACAACCAATCTGATGCGTTGGTTTATATCCCTTATTTGGGGGTCGCCTGGATCAAGCTGTCTTATAAGGTCGCGTTCCCACGCTAAGCTCGCGGCCTCCGCCGGGAAGTGGGGCCGGATTTCGGGAATTCTCCCGGCGGGAATGAAATGTGCCGAGGCGGATTCAATGACCTTACGGAAGGCACGCTCCCCTTGGCGGGCATCAGTCGGGATAGGGAGGGCAGCAAAGCTGCTGTCTGTTGCAGATTTATATTCTTCCCACTTTCCTTTTTTGAAGTTTATGAAAGTGCGTTTTTCGGTGACGATGAAGTCGGCGGTACGCTCGAACGAAATAAGTATGGGCAGGTGGTCGGATGCAAATGTTACCATCGGCTGCCAGTTGACGCAGTTTACGAGTTCTGCGCTCACGATTGAGATATCTGGCGAGCTATGACAGCTTCCTACCATACGTGTGGGGGCGTCTCCGTTAATTGTACAGAACGTCGTTTCGTCTATTTGATCCGCCAACATCTCACCCCTACTGTCCGCCCGCAAGTTTGAATGCCATAGGTCGTGATGGGCATTGAAATCGCCTAAGATAATGCGATTGTTGCCAGTGAGTAAGGCCTCGATATTAGGGCGGTATCCACTGGGGCAACAGGTGACAGGAGGGATGTAGATGTTGATGATTTCTAGATTTGCATCGCCTGACCGGACAGATAGGCCTTGACGTTCTAAGACATTGTCACTGCAGTCGATGCCAGGATCAAATATATGATATTGCACAGAGTGGTGTATAATAAACGCGAGGCCGCCTCCATTTCCGCTCTCGCGGTCTTTCCTGTGGACATTATAACCAGAGCAAGTCTGCAATGCAGATCTTGCTGTGAGTTTAGTCTCTTGAATCGCAGTAATGCGGATGTTGTGCCGCTTCATGAAATCGACTATCTCCGTAATCTTCCCAGTTAGTCCATTACAGTTGAACTTCAGAATTCTGAAGTGCATGAGGGGTGACGCCGCCACTCTAGGGGTAAGTGAGGGGTGACTACGCCTAGGTTGTGGAAGGCCAGGACGCAATTGCTGTTGTGGCCTTGGGACTGGGCGCCCTTGGGCAATCATTGGGGTACCCGGATGATTTGGGTTTGCGACCTGGCAACATGGCGCGATGAAACCCGTCGAGGGGTTGCCGTCGCGGAGACCAGAACATCTAGGAAAGTGGCACCACCCAAGGCAGGAGCTGCATTGAGCGGATGTCGCAAACCTATATATTCTGTGCTGGCAGACGGTGCAAACGGAGGCAGGGACTAAGAGTCTGTTTCCCTGACCTGCACGATTGCTGCCAGAAAAGAGGGGAGGAGAAGAAGACGGGGGCAGGGGCTGATGCTCAGCATTGCTACCAGCTCTACTACGAAGGTAGTAGTTATGAGCGGTATCCGCTGTTTGAGTTGTTGGCGCCGTGGGGCGCGAGCAGCAGCGGGTACTTGTTGTGGCTTGCTGAGCAGCGAAGCTGCTGGAAGGTAGTGGGGATACGCTTAGGCGTAGACTACGGGACGCCCTTGGGCGTGAGCAGCAAGGAGCCACAAAAGATTTATAAAAGTTACGTGGACGTCGGGTTTTGGGATCAAGCCCAGAACAACCTGTCCGATGCAACCATCCCTTGCACGAGACACACTGAACAGAGTATGACCGTCCTAAAAAGATTCTTTTCTGGCAAATGCAGCAAAACCATTTCTCAGGACCGGGGTGAGGAGACGGACCCGGATTGGGTTCGATACCTTCCCGGAGTAAGAGAATATGTAGCAGTCCTGCTGCAAGGAGCTGCTGGGAGGATGACAACTTGTGGGAGGGACGAAACAAATTAAATGGGGTCACACTGAAATGACAGTCCTTGGTCCGGAAAAATCCCGAGTCGCTCCGGTACATAGAACCGACTGCCTTGGGAAGCGTCTGCTACGGTCTACGGCCATGATCCACTTGGGAGCGTGTCCACGCGAACACACCTAGCGATGTGGTGAAAGTGGCGATAAAAAATATCGAAAACCGGAAAAAGACAGACCTGCCATCACCAGCGAAAAAAGCAAGCATTGAGTTTCCGGTAGTATACACACCCAAAAAGACAGAAAATTTTGAAAAAAAACTTAAAAGGAAAAGGCCACGATTGTCCGGCCGGGGAAAAAAACAAAAAAAAAACGCAAGAATTAGTCCTGCGTCATTTTCGCTATTGCTTACATCAACTGCACATTCCCGACTATATTCAACGCCTCGCAAAACACCCTCGCCGTGCTGTGCACATATTCAACGAGCATTGTGGAAGAACCAAAAGGCTGCAACGAGGAATTGCAGGCCCAACTACTAGAAGTACGAACAAGTGGGAATAGACCTTATCACGGTGGTGTCGTGTTGACACAAGCGCAACGTAAATAATATCTAGTGAAGTAGGTCGGCGTTTCACAGCCACCCGCAGTGAGGAAAGTGTTAGTGATTCCGATACGGATTCGGACGGCACTGAGCTAAATGTGATGAGAACCATTGGTATCCGAAGATACACCCCTTTCTCTACGTTCACGAAGTACAATATCACCTTTGGAAAAACATCCAACACCACCTCCGCCTCCAGGGCCAGCAGTACGCTGCAGCATAGGCCAACGAAAGCCGGAATTAGCGCCAAATCACCCAGCGGTTTCATTGCCACCAGGTTCAATCGATCACCTCGGACCAGAGCGCAGCAGCCACCAACAGTACCAGCACAGCGCGCCCAAGACCGCGCACCACGACCAACATCAGCGTCAACTTCACCGGCAAGGTCGGCTTCACCAGCGACAACACGCCGGCAGAGACCCATGGTACGTACTCTGTCGGCCATGTAAGTACCAGCACGGTATAAATTTGGATGTAATTACCCTACAAAAAATTCTGGTCATGAAACTTACCCACGCCATGCAATGGTGACTAAGAACATAACCTATGACTGTATAGTAACGGGTCAAACGGCGTGGAATGACTAGAGCATTTTTGCAGGGTAGTTAAACGAACTTCCAAGTGGTACTTAGAGGGTTTCATGTAGCCCGGGTAAACCATTCGACAAGGATCGATTTTTTTTTGGTCAAAATTACGACATTCTTTTTTTTGAATTATAAACATACAAGATGAACAGATGGTTTAACGTACTATAGAAGAAAAGTTACATATAAATGATTGCCACTATTTAAATTTGGCTTGTAAGATTTATCTAACCAAAAGAATTGCCACATGAACACTCATGTTTGCAACTTAACAAGATATTAAAGAATGTAACCACAGTTTAGTATATTTACCCATTTTAAAGGCTTGTTCACAAAGAAACAGGCAGTTTTGTCTCAGTCAGGTCAAGTAGCACCTGCCTGTTAGAACGCTTAACACTAATTCCGACATACGCCGTTTATTTGTGAATGCACCTTTTTTACATTATATGGAACCAAACTCTTTAGATATAACCAAGGTTGTGTTCAGCAACTTACGAGAATAATTCCAATTACCTAATACCTACCTAAGAAAGTGTTTCTATCGGAACCCGCCTATGGAAGCAGAGGTAGAGGGCGGCCCCCACTCCGTTGGAAGGACCAGGTGGAAAACGATTTAACCTCCCTTGGTGTGACGAATTGGCGCCGGTTGGCGGAGCGAAGGAGCGACTGGCGCGCCTTGTTGGACGGCCATAACCGTTTAGACGGTTAAGCGCCAATTAAGTAAGTAAGTACCTAAGCCTTAGCTTTACATAAAAAGAAAAACATACATTTTTTTTGATCATTTTTAGAATATATTTTGTCACCTTAAGATGTCTAAATTTAGCTCTATACATTTTATGAATAATAAGCCGGCGCTATCACGTGAAACGTCTTAGCGATTCATTTTGAAGCTCACCCATAAAATGTTAGAAAAAAAAAAGGAAATTTTATGCACGAATCGGCTAGAAGATTTAAACTTTCTTTTCTTATATCATTCAAGTACAATATATATATATATATATATATATATATATATATATATATATATATATATCTACACATATGAAGAATTACTATTGCTAGTAATATTGTTCGAACAACCAGAAGAAGGTAATATACGTGCATATACCGCATAGCGCTATATAAAATTTATCTTTATTGCTTTTGTAACAAATTTTCTTAGTACATATCACCTATTATTATTATCATTATAATATGCGCGTTATACCAAATTGATATTTAGTTACACTCAAAAAAATAAGTTTTACCACAAAGCATATAATAAGTGATTATTGTAACAACGTACTAATGTAATGGCAAAATGAGTAAGGGGCTAAACCATATAACACTAAAATAGTATGTGCATAGATCAAGTATGTATGTATGTAACTTATATACACTCGCAACCAACAACACCAACACAATCACCAACCCCCTACGATGATAACCAAAACTAGCTAGAACTTTATATATATTTTTTTTCTATAATGAATTGTGAATAAATATTGTAATTAAAATGGGAATGTTGACTACCCTATTCTTTTAGAAGGCACTTAGGGCATACAGGTAAGGGGCCACCGAAATTTTAGGTGCGTCGGTGGCCATGGATTTTGAGGGTGGGTATAAGCACCGGGCGTCGCACAACACCCGCGGCGCCCCCTCTGTATATTCGGCCCTTTTATTTTTCAGCTTTTTGTATATTATTTTTATTTTTCAGCGTTTTTTTTCGAGTTTGATTTTAACAGTTAGTAACCGGTCATCTCCGGTTCGGTAATTTTTTTT
This sequence comes from Eurosta solidaginis, assembly GCF_040869045.1. Classification (NCBI taxonomy): domain Eukaryota; kingdom Metazoa; phylum Arthropoda; class Insecta; order Diptera; family Tephritidae; genus Eurosta; species Eurosta solidaginis. Next base: position 120,981,783 of record NC_090322.1, on the reverse strand, counting down.
GCGTCAATTTTTTTTTTGCGGTTATTTTTTATTTGAATTTTTAAATTTTGAATGTCAACGGTCTGTCCGTGACATCCGGTTCGGCCGGATGTTGTTTTATTTTGAATTTCAAGCGTTTTGAGTCGGTCTCTGCGCTTCTGACAGGTTTTTTTGAATCTGACAGCTGTTGCTTTTGAACAGGCATGATATGACCATTTTCTCTGTTTATGGCGCAGGAACAGTAAGGTTGGCAAGGACCCGCCCCAGCCGACAATGACTAGCCACTGTGCACCACAGCATCATGCCGACCGCCTTCCTTACTGCTTCCATGTAGATGCGTTACCATAACAGTCTTTTGACAGCCCTCTCGATATTTTTGGTAGCGTATTTGCAGTCGACCCCTCAACTAGACTTTTACCTTATTAAATTGTAATTGAAATTTAAGTAACTTCCCGATAAGCTACCAGCTTAAAACTTGGAATGTGGTTCAGAACCCAATGGCAATGCAATAATAAGAAAAAAACTCCGATAGGTGGCGGATGGATCGAAATATTTCAAAAAATCGTATTGTGGTCCGATTTGGCTGATATTTGGAACACATAATACATACATGAATAGAAAGCGACCTATGAAAAAATCGCCACCAAGTGGCGCAAGGATCGAGATATAAAAAAAAATCGCATTGGGGCCAGATTTGGCTCATATTTGGAACACATATTACATCCGGGAATAGAAATCGCTTTGGAAAGAAACTCCCGCCAGGTGGCGCAAGAATCGAGATATAAAAAATCGTATATGCGGTCCGATTTGTCTCATATGTGAAACACATATAAGTGGCGTAGATAGGGAGGATAAGGGGATCAATCCCGTTTTGGGAAATTGAAAGTATAATTTTTGAAAAATTTAACTTGTACATATTCATGTATGCATTCATTTCTCGAAATGTCATTAACCTCCTTGCAGTATTAAATCTTCTATATCACTCTAAAATTAGAAAGAAAAACTTTGTTTATGACATTTATGAATTTGTACCACGACGCCACCCGACTACACTAATACAAAGTTCAGTCGACCTCGTTGGTCGTCTCCGAATCGCATTCAAAGGAGAAGAGTCTGGCTAACGTTTAAAATTTTGTAGTTTTCCTTTACATATTGTAACGAATTTACTTGCAAATCCTCTTATTTGCCCTTCTGCTAAGTTCGAATCACTAAACTGTTGAATAAATAACTCCAATATTGAATAATGGAAAAATGGCCTTTGTTAAAGTGCTTCACAATAACACTTATACTTTGCAACTAGCTGGCTTAATAACCAAATGAAACTCTACTATTCAAAATAATACTGCTATGGCTCGCTAGATAGCGTCTTAATCGAAACTGCTTGACAACTCAAATCAAACTGATTCCAGCGCCTCTACAATTGTCGCCTTTTATACTCTTTGATTTCAACCTTCGCATCTTCTAGGCGCTTCCAGAATCTACTAGTCCAGCAGCTCTCAAACTTCTCAGCTGTAACTACAATTGCACAATTTTATAGTTTTTCTCATTGCATACTTATAGGAGTATCTCAGATATATACATGGCTTTGTGCATTGACTCTCCGCTGCTCGTATACGTACATGGTACATATGTGTAGACGCAATTATTGTTTCGTATATGTAGATACATAATGAGTCATCTATGGATGTGAATTCGCGTCACTGCTTAGCATCGGCTTAGAGATAGCAGCACCCCTTAGTTTTGCTAATATTCGTAACAATATGAAAACATAAATCATATAATCAGCAGACTCGGTCTACTATGTAAAATATTTTTTCTGCCGAGTAACGGCATCGCAATCGATACCATCTCTGTCTCACTGCCTAATGAATCGCACTATTCAAACTTCAGCTTACTTATGTTCATTAAGAGCCTCCTGCGATTTACAACCAGACTGACTGAATTTTGTGTGTGTTAGTGCAGTCGGGTGGCTTCGTGACACACGTATTTGTTGTCGGCTACACGTTGATGAAAATCAAAAATTTTTGATTTTCTCATTTGACGCTAGCTTATTTGATAGTCGCGGGGTGTGATTGACAAAACAGCAGTGTTGTATTTAGTTTGTGTCGACATTCAAAAGGAACAAGTGCGCGGAAGAACAGCACTTCATATTAAAATTTATTGAAAATTATCAATGTTTACCAGCTTTATGAAATGTAAAGCTTTTATTATTATTTAATAAAATTTTTATTAATTTGTTTATTATTTAATAAAACTGCTGTAGTTGCAAGTAAAAAAAGTCATCATCCGATGACAACATATTCACGACCGAACGCTACGGTTTCTCAATGCAAATGTTGATTGATGACTTTTTATTTGATAGTCGCGGGGCAAGTGTCAAATACCCGACACGCACGCATACAAAAATTCAGGCAATCTGGTTGTAAATCGCAGGAGGCTCTAAACAATAAGCACGCCTAGAGGCCAGTGACAAACCTATTTTATAATCACGTTCGCATTGTTGTTAGCTACCCTACAAGACGGAGGTAACCAGTTCACTCACACATTCAAAGCTTTTTTCGCTCTCCACTAAACATCGACGTTTCATGCTGTCAAATGACAGTTCATTAAGTCAGGCCATACGTCTTGCAAAAACTGGTGAGATTTAGGGACGGAATGGTGAACAAAGTCACACCCATACCTTATCTCAGTGAGCGCTACCATAGCAAACGCGAAATCCTCCCAAATTTCGTCCTCTTTCCTTTTTTTATTCTCTGCAATGAAAATGGTTATTACACAAGCCATCTGGCAAAAAGCACAAATATTACCGTCATTTTCATCAGAAATCTCCAACATCAGCAAGTCATTTACAAGAATATCTTTGTAAAGACGTTTTAGTTTTAATTTTTCACTTAATCTTGGCATTTTTTAATTAATAATAATGAAAATTTTTTTTGACAGTAAAACAGCTGATCGACAATTCAGTTTATCAAGAGTATTACTAGGTGCGTTCATATAACAGCGTGTGTAAATGGATATAATTTTACACCTTATAAGTTTATATGCTATCATGAGTCCCCCTATTGAAACGCAAAAAAAAATATATTTGTTTACAACGAAAAATATCTTGTGCTTTTAGTCATAGTGTACAAGTACCCTACAAGACAGGTACCCGTTCCCTAATCGATTACTTAATCGTCATCAATAACTTGTTCACCAATTATCGTCTTAATGACTTTTACATTGCTGTCGTGAAAAAGGTAACGCATGTGCTCTCTCAAAATAGTGTACGTGTGACTCTCTTTCTCGCTCTTACCTATTGTGTTTTCGACATTCCTTCTCGCTCATGTTATTTACATTTTTAAGTTACTTCATCAGTTATGTTTTCGTTATCGCTAACCAAAACATATGCAACAACAACAATACGGGTAACTGGTCTATCGGTTACCCGTATCGGTTACCTTCTGTCAAATCGCTTTTTCTATGAATGAAACGCGTCCTTTATGTTCAGATAATATTTAATTATAAATTATTCATATATACAATGTTTTTTTAGAATTTAAATTATTGCCTTATTACTCTAGCGAACTTTACATATGTGAATTTTTATATTTATAAACTATATAAATACATTAACGTCTATTCATAGTCGTGCCCTTTCCGAAACCTTGTTTTGAAGTTCTTATTTTTCCTGCGCTGGTAGTGTTGCTCATCAGTTTGCAGTCATATTAGTTTGGTAGGTATAGTAACATCAGACGTAGGGAAATTAGGAAGCATGTCAGGAGTATCACCAGAATCCAAAGAAGCATGGTGATTCGTCACCTCCGTTTTCTTCCATATCCGGATTCATTCCATACTAGTAATTATAAATATCTTGTAGATGCCACATAGGTGTAACCATACCCTCAAGATATTTCCGTTCAAATCTTGTGGTGTACACGTAAACTTGTATTTGTTCTAAATTATTCACCACATTCTAAACATAGAAAAGATGTATTAAGTGTTTGCGTAAATACCATTGTGATTACAATATGGACAAACATTCAATTCTAAACTTTTCGTTGTTACATCAATTGTTTCAGCGTGTTGTACACGTAAATAAAAATTCATACTTGAATGTATTTTCGTCTTCCAATCGCATAATTTACATTTTAAATAATGACTATTAGGCATATGAGAAATCTCATGGTCCAATAATTTGTTGAAGCTTGGTGTAGCTGCTTGAATAACACAAAATTTACATTTTGCACCACGTTCGTTATATTTAAATTGTAAATGTTCTGGTTTCTCTACACGATGCATAAAGTTTAGATGCTTTTTCCAACAATGTGCTGAATTTAATTGAAATACATACATTGGGCATTGTCTCATGATAAATTTTCCATAAATATACTGAGCCTCTTTATGTAGGCTCTTTTCTTAACATCTAATTCTGGCCGTACAGGATATGACAGTTTTGCTTCAGGTTATAATCCACACTCATACTATTTTAAGATTCTGTTTCACAATTTTCATCATTTTCAACATTGGACTTTGCATCAACATCATTATCATCATCGTCATTTTTTGATAACTCTGTTTTAAGCTTCATATTTATCAAAGGTTCATCTTCCTTAGTATTAGAATTAGAAACATTGTCATCTTCGGTTAAGTTTTTATCAAGTTTAGCTTTTTTCCTAGGTTTAAATTCTTTACTATCCGTACTAGAATTAATACCATCATCAACATTTTTCGTGGTCTGTTTGAGTTTTTAAATTTGCCAATGGTTCGCCTTTATCAGTATTAGAATCAGAATGGCCTTGGCCATCTTCACCGTGTTGCAAAGTAGGCGACACATGTTGGTGTTGATGTTTGCGCATATTGCGGATATGTTGGTGGTTCACTAGTCATTAATTGTTTAGAAGTTTCAACTTGTTGCGTTTGTTGTTGTTGTTGCTGGCTGATGATGTGGTGTTAACGTTTGTTGTACAATTTATTCGGGTGATTGCACATATTGTTGGTGTGTTATAGTGCTGGAAATCCTTCCGATATTGAAAGTCCTTGATTAGTGTAATCCCCACGTAGTGAACTACTCCTGTGACCGCGTCCGCGGTAACTATTACATCTGAAGGCGCTTAAGTTACAGGCATAGCTGACATCGCTTATATAACAGGTTGACTCTAAAGTAAAAACCAAAACAAAATATTAGAATCAGTGTTTATGAATAACATATTTAAAATAAGCTCTTACAACAACGTGATCGGTGGCTACATCCCCGTGAAAGTAGTGTGGCGTTCCTCCTTGTATAAACGTAGATACTGGATGTGCTCAACCGTGCAGTTTTCTTCTAATTTGAGCAAATGTATGTTCTTACAGCCACAGCTGGAATATTTGGGATATTTCTATCCTCACATCGTCAAAATCAAATTACCTAGAATGAGAAAGAAACTCATATCAGTAAGAATAGATTAAAAGTTTTTAATATAAGCCGAAAAGTGTTCCATAAATAGGGCTCCACACATAGCTCTTTTCCAAAGGCACAAGAGAAATTTCAGATAACTAGAATCAGGACCTGGTAAAGTAACTTCAAAGGCGATTTAGTCGCCACTCCTTCGTATTCGCATTTCTCTACGCTCCCTTTCGGCATGCATCATCAATTTCGTCATTACTATAAAGGCCATCTTGCTCACAGCAATCCAACAATCTATTTGTCCGCAAATTCGTGGAACTAAATTCCTAATGGAAGGTTCCTCTCCAAAAACTCTGTTTACAGACAGTCTTTCGCCGTGAAAACGAGGGCAGTGAAATATTACATGTTCTGCGCCTTCCAATTCGGACGGACAGCTTGGACAGAAAGGATCCTCCTCTATCCCACGCTTATGTAGATATTCCTTCAAGCCACCGTGCCCGCTCAATATCTGTGTGAGATGGTAATTTAGTTTGCCGTGTTTTCGCTCGTACCATTGCGCTATATTCCGGACTAGAATGAAGGTTCAGCGCTCTTTTCTCGAATCTTCCCGCCGTTCTTGCCACCTAACTATTGTTCGTGACCTTGCGGTTTTATTAGCATCTTCAGATGGTCGGCTGAATCCAATGCCATACAGATCGGCCATTTCACCTGAGAGTAGATCTACTGGGATTTTCCTGGATAAAACATGGATCGCGTCGTCGGAACAGCACATGCTATTCGTATAGCAGTAATGCGGTAGGCTGCTAGTATATCTTTTTGGTGGACCATTTTAGATCTGTGCCATACTGGTGCTGCATATAATATTATAGAGCTGGTTACGTTGGATAATCGCTGACGGGTAGCTTCGCTTGGGCCGCCGATGTTGGGCATTATTCGCGTTAGGGTTCCACTAACTCTAGAAACTTTGTCCCCCACCGCCCTGAAGTGCTCCCTAAAAGTTAGTTTTGAGTCAATGATTACTCCTAGATATTTCAAGGAGGGCTTTGAATTTATTTGAAAATCTCCTATGGTTAGGACCAACTCATCCACAGTCCGCTTTGAGCTCATCAGAACCACTTCTGTCTTATTGCTAGCCATCTCCAGCCCCGTGTTCGTCAACCATTCCTCTATTCTTCCCATGGCGTCATTACATAATGCTTGGAGCAGATCAAGTTTCTTGGCCACTGCTACTACGGCAATATCATCTGCATAGCCGACAATTTCCGTGCCTCCGGGAAGGTGGTTTTGTAGCACCCCGCCATACACCGCATTCCAAAGAGTTGGACCTAGAACAGATCCCTATCTAATCTATCTATCTATCAAATTATTCGGAGCAGGTACGGAACTTGTCTTGGGACACCCAAAGTGCACCCACGCTTCTCATGGCTCCAGCGGGTTAGCGGCTTCCTAGAACTTAAGCCACTTGCTGCTTCTAGATCTGACATCTGTCAGCTGGAGTCTTAGCCCGGCAAGCGCAGGGCACGAGCACAGAATGAAATCGATCGTTTCCTCCTCCAACTCGCACTTCCTGCATCTGCTATCACTGACCAAGCCTAATTTAAAGGCATGTGACGCCAGAAGGCAGTATCCAGTAAGAATACCCGTCATGAGTCTAGTCTACAGTTTAATGATAATAAAAATATAAGAATCAGTGTTTATGAATAACATATTTTAATTAATCTCTTACAACAACCTGATCGGTGGCTACATCGCCATGTAGGTAGTGTGGTGTTCCACCTTGTATAAACGTAGGTACTGTATGTGCTCAACCGTGCAAATTGACATTAGCAGTAACATTATTTACATAAACATAGCTTGGTATTTGTGAAGGCCTCAATATAGCATACATTGGTCCAGTTCGGTGTGCACCAGCCACTGGTACAAACACTTTTGAATGCATAGCTTTCATATAGGATGGATGTCCAGCAGTGCTCCGGTTGTGCCAATATGTAATGGGCTGCTCCGTCTCTTGGTACGGCTGTATAGGTATAGGCGGGTGCAATGTATTACTAGGCTCAAGATCGGAAGGTACATAGATGGCTCGAAGACGCCAGAGGGGATTGGAGCCAGAGTTTTCGGACCCAGAACCAAAATATCAGTAACTCTAAAAGCACATCCGAGCATTTTCGAGCGGAAGTATTCGCCATAAGTTAGTGCGCTAAGCTGAACCTTCAGCGCTGATACCCCAAAGAAACAATTGCCATACTCAGTCAGGCAGTCAGGTTCCACTAAAGGCACTTGCGGCGTTCGAAATAAAGTCAGCACTTGTCCTTCAGTGCGTAGAAAAGCTGAATCAATTAGGAGCACACAACGTAGTACTGTTGGCCTGGGTCCTAGGCCACAGGGGAGTAGAGGGCAATGAGCAGGCGGACTCCATGTTTAATTTGTTGCGTCTCTCCCACAAATTGTCAACCCCCCAGCAGATCCTTGCAGCGGGTCTGCGCCATACTCTCCTCTTCCGGGAAGGTATCGACTCCAATCCGGGTCCTTCTCCTGACCCCAGTACTGAGAAATGGGTTTGCTGCGTTTGCCGGAAAAGAATCTTTTTAGGACGGTCATATATATAAGGGCCTGAAATATTTCAATGAACTTCCTAATCACATAAAAAGTAGTAATAACTTCGTGAGAGTTTTTGTCTCCTTCTTATACACCAACATGGCCTACTGATTAAGTATATAGCCGTACTGCTCACTCTCATTCCTTTTCCTGGATCAATGCTGACACTCTCACTATCAAAAAGTGTCATAAATGATAGTTTACTGTAGATATCAGGTTTGACTGTTATACTATCATAAATGACCATTGTTATATTCTGCCAAAAATGAAACAATGCTTTTTGCTTTTTATTTACTTTATTTCATTACGTTTTTAATTTTGTACATGATAAAAGCATACGTGTTTCTTATTTGTTTAAAATAAATAGTTTTATAAGAATTCGAGTTCAGAATGTTCAATTTAAATTCAGAAAATAACAAAACGACAGAAGAGCGCTTTCCTCATGCGGAAACACATTTAAAAATGAATCACCACTAGCCACTATTGTTTTTTGCGTATCAATTTTTTGAGTGCGCCCCATACATTCCGACAACTTTTGGTATTTTTTAATATTGTTTTCGATTTTTTTTCCTTTAGCATGGAGCTTTGAAATGCTCTCTTTTTCATTTTTTAAACTTATTTTTTATATGGTTTTCGTCGGTTGAAAATGGAGGAATTTAAAAAATAACAAAACAACCGTGATAATCATTTGATTGTCATATCACAGTCAGTAGTGACAACAGGATAAACTGTTCTCGCATACATAAAATTCCATTGAGAATTATGTATTTGTCTCACATGCATAATGGTATCTGCTGTATGTTCTTTTGTTCTGTACCAGGTGTCTGAAGCTTTCCCAGTTTGAGTCCTTTTTCATGATTATAGGCTGTCGTTGGGAACATGTGGACATGCGTGAGCGAACAAAGGAACATACATAAATTTGAGTATCAATGTTTACGTCATCGCAGGATCAGCATTGTCAATTACAAGTGTGAGTGTATTAGTAAAACTATCAGCGTTTCTTGTAGGGTCGTTACAATTGGTGTCAGAAGAGGAATTGTTGAATAAATTCCGAAGATTGGAAATATAACTTGGACATGGCAAAGTTGAGTGAATTGAGGATCCAGCAACTGAAAAAGGAGTTGGAGAACCGTGGATTGAATACAACCGGCAATAAGATGGAAATTCAAGCACGGCTACGAGATGTAATGGAACCGCAAGGAATTGATGTGGACGAGTATGTCTTTTATCCTGATGGGGACGAGACAACAATAAAAATTGAAGAGAAAAACGAAACATCGCAGACAGTTACGAGCACAGACTTGAACATGATTTTGGTGCAATATCTGCTCAAACATCGACAGTATCATCTCAACTGGAAGAACAGAAAACGTATATGTCAAAACAGATGGAATCCCAAGAGACACGAATAACATCGAAGATTGAAGCACAAGAAACGCGTATGTCAGAAATGTCGACACAGATTATATCGAAGATTGAAGCACAAGAAACGCGTATGTCAGAAATGTCGACACAGATTACATCCAAGATGGAAGCTCAACTGGAAGAGCAAAAGACATATATGACATCTCAGTTGGCTGAGCAGTTGAAAGCACAGGAGGCCCGCATATGCTCGCAGCTGGAGGCACAGGAGATAAGGGTAACATCAAATCTCGAAGCACAGGATACAAAAATTGTGCAGCTCGAGGACAAAATTGATGCCGAGATAGAAGCTTTGAGAGGTCGTATACAGGAGTTACAAATGAATCGCCCAGCTGTTTCAGCGAGTAATCCAAAGGTAAAACACCATCCTTTGACAGTTCTGTTCCTTTCCATGTGTTTAAGATTCAGTTTCTAGAAGACCGCAGCAGTGAACAACTGGAATGCTGAAGATAAAGCTGCTGCACTGTTCATGGCGTTGAAAGGGCCTGCAGCTGAGATTTTACAAACCATAAACCATTCCAGAGGGCGAACGGAACTGTTATGAAGCATTGATGGGCGCTCTAGAGAGACGATACGGAACTGAGCATAGGAGACAGATATACCAAATGGAGTTATTGAACCGCTTACAGAGGCCTGGTGAAACATTGCTAGAGTTTGCGTCGGATGTTGAAAGTCTGGCACATTTAGCGAATGCGGACGCACCCGTGGAATACACTGAAAGGGTAAAGATTCAGAGCTTTATAAATGGCACACGGGACGTCGAAACAAAGCAAGCTACATACGCAAACCCAAAGCCAACATTCGCAGAAACCGTGTCACAAGCTCTGATTCAGGAAACAGCGTCGCTTCTGTGTAGGCCAGTTTTCAAAGCACGCCGTGTGGAAGTAGAAAGGCCAGAGTGGGTAGACGTAATATTGGAGGTGCTGAAAGGATCGCAAAAGCGGAGTGGAAGTGTTATCAAATGCTTCACATGCGGAAAGCCCGGTCACATTGCACGCCATTGCGATCTTGGTCCTAATAGTTCCAACAATGTGGGTGGCCGTAAACGCAAAGCTGGAGGAGATGAGCAAGAGCGTGTCAGTTGTAAAGAACGAAAACTTGCCCCAGTTATTGAATGTCGTGTGATATCTGTGTCGCAAATTGGTAGAAAATCGATCAGTCTTACCGTCAGAGGGAATGTGGATGGCAAAGAACGTATACTGACTGTAGATACGGGCGTATCTCATTCCTTGATCCGATCTGAGTTGGTCAACAGGAGAGTGAAGCCGTTACCTGGAGCAAGGTTGCGTACGGTTACTGGCGAGTATAACCAATTCCAGGGAGAAGTGATATGTAAAGTCTTGATTGGAAAGGTCACGGTTCTACACAAATTCGTTGTGGTGAAGATCGTTGAAGAAGTCATATTGGGAGTGGACTTCTTGGTTGACCATGACATCAAGATCGATATGCAGAGAAGGGTGATGCGTTATGAGAACCAGGATATACCACTTAACTTCAAGTTTGAAAAAGGGTTCAGTAGTAATCGAGTTGTTGTTGTTGTTGTTGTTGTTGTAGCAATGCTCGCCCCACCTAATAGCCGCGACCGATCACAAATTGTCATCAATATCCTCTAACGGGAGTCCAAGGAAACTTGCCGTTTCAACAGGGGTGGACCATAAGGAAAGGGGTGTTAGAGGCGTTGGTTCCACATTACAATTAAAGAGATGGTTGGTGTCATGTGGGGACACATTGCAAGCAGGGCATACATTTTGTATGTCGGGGTTGATTCTGGATAGGTAAGAGTTTAACCTGTTACAGTATCCAGAACGAAGTTGAGCAAGAGTGACACGCGTTTCCCTGGGGAGTATGCGTTCCTCTTCTGCGAGTTCTGGATATTTTTCTTCAAGTACTGGATAATCGAGTAATGGTGGAGTAATGGTGGAGAACACTGCAAAGGCCATGAAAGTCAAAAGAAAAGGTTGATGGATAATGGGCCAAATAAAACGAAATTAAAAGTACCTGCGATAATAAGACCGGCATCGACAAACCCTAATGGACGCACTAAAATGACTGAAAGAATTTTTCAGAAAGAATGCAAGGGGGTTTCAAGCCAGCGCGCACTGCTGTTGTGAAACGTGCAGACGATAATGATGATGCAAAGTCAATCCGTCGTGTGCAAGCTCTGCGAAGAAGTTTATTGGCCAAACAACAGAGTGCGAGGGAACGATCAAGAATAATGAGTAGTAAGATGAAACGCAGGTACCATGAGAACAAAAATTCGGAAGGTTTCTGGGAGGGAGATTTGGTACTGTTAAACAACCCTCACCAGCGGAAAGGTGTTCCAGCGAAATTTCGGTGCAGTTGGGAAGGCCCGTACAAAGTTGTGAAGAAGATCAATGATACCATCTACCGCATACAAACCACTGGAAAACCACCGATTAGAAGAGTGGTACAATTGGAGATGCTAGCGGCGTTTAGGTTTGGAGATTTGTCTGATCGGGACGATCAGACTTAGGTGGAGGGCAGTGTTACGAATATTAGCAAAACTAAGGCGTGCTGCTGTCTCTAAGCCGATGCTAAACAGTGATATCATGCACATCCATAGATCAATCATTATGTATCTACATAAACGAAACAATAATCATTGTAAAGGTCTACAAGTAGGATATGTAGAAGCACGCACATACACAGCCACGCTCACCTGATAAAATGCTTGTTCTTATTCGTTTTTTGTGTGGATGCTATTTTGCACTGTTGTACTTCTTAGGTCCAAGAAAAGTGTAGTAGCTGCTAACGAAAACTGCGTAAAATTTTTATTGTAAAATTACAAAGAAATATCCTTATTTACTTTCGAACGAGCGCTTAATTACTTCTCTCTTTAAAATACATATGTTTTGGACAATTTTAATTAACAAATTGTGATACTTTATTACCGGGGACGATTGCCAAAATACGACCAAAACCGTCGGGGGAGGTATTAATAGACGCGTTTTTGCCTCGCTTCCAATAATTCGAATACTTTTCCGCTTTTGGACTATTGATAACAGGACAAAACGCGTCTTTTCATTTTTCTTTTCGCTTTTTTGGACGGGTTATTGCAGTCGACCTCGGTTTCAAACTGTTTTTCGCGGAGAACTTTTGAACGGGTAGAAAAACTTAACTCCCGTCTTTGTATTCTTAATACTGGAATAACTACGCGTCCTCAGATAACCCAAATTGAAGACTTTTCATAATTTTCTGAAGGACCCATATGGGTGCACTTAGAATTTCCTACTAAATTCGTTCAAAAAAATTTACCATCACAGCAACCCATATCTGATATTCCGATCCCTTTTTTGTTTCCCTGTGTCGCTTTCGACGAAGCAACCCCGGTAATTTTGACACTTCGTTCAGTGTCAAAACTCATGTTCCACGCAGGTTCCACTGGGTTCCACGCTAGTTTGACACTGACCGAAATGTCAAACTGCCGTGTGTTAGAAAGGGAAAGAAATTGTTTCCCTCTCATACATATCATACTTGTAAATCTGTACAATGACAATAATTGCGTGTACACATATGTACCATGTACCTATACGAGCAGCGGAGAATCAATGCACAAACACATGCATATATCTTATCTGAATTGCTCACAAGAGAGGGCAATAATTTGTGCAAGTATTACTCAAATGAGAAGTTATAAACGTAGTTGTGGCTGTCGATTTTGTAGCTGAAACTAACTAGTAAGTTCTGGAATGGAAAAGCCTGGAAGGATGCAATGAGAAATCAAAAAGTATAAAAGGCGGGACAGTAGAGGCGAAGAGTGAGTTTCATTTGAGCTATCAATCAGTTTGGTTGTTAAGCAAGCTAGTTGCAAAGTATAAGTGTTATTGTGAAGTACTTTAATAAAGGCCATTCTTCCATTATTCAATATTGGAGTTATTTATTCAACAGTTTAGTGATTCGAGCTTAGCAGAGGGTTGCAAATAAGGGGAATTGCAGTAAATTCGTTACAATCTGTTTACATATTATCAATGTAAGTTTCCAACATTTGTTGCCTTTGAGTCGCAAATTCCAAATGGTTAATTAACACTTGAAAATATACTAGCATGATTTGAATGAAACCGAAAAAGTAGCAGATATCATCAGATTCATCAAGACAGTCGAGTTTTATCAGGAATTTTTCACAGCGGGGCTACCTGCTGTTTTTGCCGAATTAGAAGTGTGGAAAAGATATTGGATTCGTAGAGGCGATATCAAACCTGGAAACTCTATGGATGCGCTTGCTCATTGCCCAGAAGAAAATTTTCCTGGCTGGCTGCTCTGGCTATTCATCATGACATTGCATTCACAGCTGATGACGTCATAGATAAGTTATCGAAAAAATCTCGAAAACTTGATTTCCTTCATTAATTATTGAAAGACTTTCGCATATTGAAGGCATCCAAGTGAAAAATGTTGGCGGCCACCGTGGTGTGATGGTAGCGTGCTCCGCCTATCACACCGTATGCCCTGGGTTCGCACCCCGGGCAAAGCAACATCAAAATTTTAGAAATAAGGTTTTTCAATTAGAAGAAAATTTTTCTAAGCGGGGTCGCCCCTCGGCAGTGTTTGGCAAGCGCTGCGCGTGTATTTCTGCCATGAAAAGCTCTCAGTGAAAACTCATCTGCCTTGCAGATGCCGTTCGGAGTCGGCATAAAACATGTAGGTCCCGTCCGGCCAATTTGTAGGGAAAATCAAGAGGAGCACGGCGCAAATTGGTAGAGAAGCTCGGCCTTAGATCTCTTCGGAGGTTATCGCGCCTTACATTTATTTATTTAAGTGAAAAATGTATCCCTATTTATACTCAGCGTGCTTTGCACACAAAGTATATTAACTTTGATTGGATAACGGTTGGTTGTAAAGGAATCAAGATAAATATAGACTTACATATATCAAAATCATCAGTATCGAAAAAAAATTTGATTGAACCATGTCCGTCCGTCTGTCCGTTAACACGATAACTTGAGTAAATATTAAGATATCTTCACCAAATTTGGTAAACGAGCTTATCTGGACCCAGAATAGATTGGTATTGAAAATGGAAGAAATCGGATGATAACCACGCCCACTTTTTATATATATAACAATTTGGATAACACAAAAAACCTGATTATTTAGTAAATAATACACCTAGAATGCTGAAATTTGACATGTGAACTGATATTGGGACTCTTGATAAAAATTTGAAAAAAAAATTTAAAATGGCCGTGGTACCGCCCACTTGTGATAAAATCAATTTTACACATATTATTAATCATAAATCAAAAATCGTTAAACCTATCGTAACAAAACTCGGCAGAGAGTTTGCCCTAACTATAAGGAATGCTTTGAAGAAAAATTAACGAAATCGGTTAAGGACGACGCCAACTTTTATATAAAAGATTTTTAAAAGGGTCGTGGACGAATAAAACAAGCTATATCTTTGTAAAAAGAGCTGTATAACAATGGTATAACATTTCCCAAGTGGATTTATAACAATAAATAGGAAAATTCTTAAATTTAAAAAAATGTGCGTGGCACCGCCCCTTTTATGACTAAGCACTTTTCTATGTTTCGGGAGCCATAACTCGAAGAAAAATTAACGGATCATAATAAAATTGCGTACACAAATTTTCCCTATAGCAAAAAATATTTCTAAAAAAATGGACGAGATCGGTTAAAGACCATGCCCACTTTTATATAAAAGATTTTTTAAAAGGGTCCTAGACGAAAATAATATGCTATATCTTAGCGAAAAAGAGCTTTGTATCAATAGAATTTTACTTTCTAAATTGAATTATAACATTAAATTAGAAAACACTTAAATTTGAAAAAATGGGGGTGGCACCGCCCCTTTTTTGTCTAAGCAATTTTCAATGTTTCGGGAGCCATAACTCCGAGAAAAATTTACATATCGTAACAAAATTGGGTACACATATTTTCCTTATAGCCGAAAATATTTCTAGTAAAAATGGACGGGATTGGTTATAGATCACGGCAACTTAGATATAAAACAAGGTTTAAAACGGCCGTAGACTAGAATAATAATGACATTTCACATATCAAGTTTTATTGTAAGAGGAAATGGGGAGACATTTTTTTAAACGGGTGGTGCCACGTGTTATTTAGAAAAGTAGTTTATCTGAAATGGAATGCGCAATTGAAGCTCACCCTGAGTATATAATGTTCGGTTACACCCGAACTTAGACACCTTTACTTGTTTTATACAATATAATAAGTGATTCTCATGGTTATAAAAAAGAACCAATAAAAATAACTTCAAAGTAAAAAAAATGTCAAATTCAAAACTTGAATATAAAATAATTAACAAAAAATTTTTAAACGGTTTTATTGAAAACAATACTTACTTTAAATAATAATAATACTAAAAGCTAGATAATAACTAGGTAGTTCCTAGGTACTAGTCATCACACTCCTCATCAATTTAGGGCGTTGTTCAGACAATTAAATAAAAGCGCTGGGCTCGTGAAATTTCTATAATTGTGAGCCGTAGCATAATCTGATTAACTTTAATTCGGTCTTACTTATGCCTATCAAAAGAAATTTTACACGTCCAACGCTTTTATTTAATTGTCTGATCAACGCCATAGATTGTTGAGAAGTGTGATGACTAATGCCTAAGACCTACTTAGTTATTTTCTATCTTTTGTAATTTCTACCTTCGATGGTTATTAAAACAGCAGAAACGTCCGGATTAATTATCTTAATACTTTATTCTTCAGCCGTTCATCCAATAATAAACCGGAAGTCCACCATCTTCTCTTTTCTTCCTTTACAGTGATGTATTTTTGCTTATTCTATAAATTAGTTGACATGGTTGCATTTATGATCTTACAACTCGGCCAGCCTGAAACTGTATCGACCACGATACATTATATAAGATATCTTAATTTCTATTTTTACTGTCATACATTTCTTAATCTGATACTATTTGTGTTCAGAGTTACAGCTCGCACTGTATTGACCTTGATACATTATAACATAATTTCAATCTTCACTATCGTACATTTCTTAATCTAATACCTAATCTAAATCTTATACCTAATCTAATACAATTCGCTATTTGTGTTCAGAGTTACGCCTCGGCCAATCTGACACTGTAATCGACCTCGATACAGTATAACTTAATTTCTAACAAATATTAGTCTGTTTCTACTGTAAAATATTTTCTTTGAAAATGGCTCACTAATACCAAGTGTTTTGACCGTTAACAGTAGATGTGCAATTGGCACTACATTGCCTATGCCGTCTATTATGAAATCGATGATTTCTGTTTCGCATATGTTTGCCCGTTTTCCTATTGCCTGCATCAATAGAACGTAGCAATGTAATGATTCGCTCTTTTTGTCCCACTTGCGTCTTGCCAACATCTTATAAACTTCGTTCCTCTGTATCGGCACGTCAAATTCCGTCGTAAGGGCCTTTTTTAACTCGGCATAGCTTTGGTGGTGGTAAGGAAAACTTTGGCTGTTCCCACCAGGCAGTCTTGACGACTCCATTACTTCTTCAGAGACTGGAAGAAAATATCCCACCGTCAATGATATATCATCACCACTGAACTTGGGCATAGCATGCTCTATATCGGCAAAATCCAGTCTACGTTGCTCTTAGCTCGTCGATTTCTTTTATTAATTTTAACATTTCCATACGTTTTCGTAGCGCCACCAGTTCGCCATCCACACTTATGGTAGTGGCTCTTGCGTCAATTGGGGCAGAGTTTGATGGGGCGGCAGCAAAAACATCGTGAACAGCAGGTGTTGAATTGAATTCAACCAAAACGTCGGTAGTAACGGTAGTGGCGGCAGTATGAACGGCGGTGACGGCAGTGGCGGCAGCGAAAACATCATGAACGGCAGGTGTTGAATTGAATTCAACCAAAACATCGGTAGTAGAGGCAGTTGGAACTGCAGTGACGGTAGTATGAACGGCGGTGTCGGCAGTGGCGGCAGAGCAGACTGTAGCGGCGGCAGAATAGATGGCAGTGGTGGCAGGTGTTGAATTAAATTCAACCAAAACATCGGTAGTAAAAACAGTTGAAACGGCAGTGGCGGCAGAATAGACGGCAGTGGCGGCAGCAAAATCATCGTGGACGGCAGGTGTTGAATTGAATTCAACCAATACATCGGTGGTAGAGACAGTTAGAACGGCAGTGGCGGCAGTATGAACCGCGGTAACGGCAATGGCGGCAGAGGACTCAATAGAAACGGCAGCGTTTATCTCAATATTTCGTCCGGAATGTTCTCCAAAATATTTGTGTTCGGAATGTATTCATCGTATTTGCGGAGCTATTATCTCCCACGCCAACTATATTTTGCAGTAATCAGCGTAATTGTTTAATAGCCGGGTTTTTTTTTACACGCGTATACGTTTCGTTTGCGCGTGAAAAAAAACGCCTATTCTCACTTAGATAATGCTTAGGAGACCCATCTAGCGGCTGTGGTTAAACAACTAGCTACAGCAAGAGGATGTACCGAAAAGCGGAGACACAACGCTCTGATGGCCATAGGGTATAACATATAGCTGAATTAGTTGCGATGAATTGTCGACACACATAGAATACATAGAATTAGTGTAGAGGGTGAAACAAAGACATATATTTCAGTTACATCTGAGTATAATGCGTATTGAAATTTCGTAGGACAAAATTTATGCGCAGCAATGTCAGAGGTGTATTAAAGTTTGTCGCTTAGCAGTCCATATCAAGTTTAAGCGTAAACGGATATACGCGTGTTAAAAAACACGGCTATAGTTGGCAATAGGAAGAAAAGCCACATTATTTTCAGTTAAAACTTTAATAATGCCTTCTCGAGCATTCATTTTACAAAATAGTTGTTTATAATAGTGCGCGAGGTTCGCTAACACACCTGAGATGCAATTTCTACCTTAGATGGTTAATAAAACAGCAAAAACGTCCGGATTAATTATCTTAATACTTTATTCTTCAGCCGTCAATCCAACAATAAACCGGAAGTCCACCATCTTCTCTTTTCTTCATTAACAGTGATGTATTTTTGCTTATTCTATTAATTAGTTGACATGGTTGCATTTATGATCTTACACTTTTAGTATTATTACTACTTAATGTAAGTATTGTTTTCAATGAAACTGTTTAACTTAACAATTTTTTAAATTATTTAATTAACCATTTAAAAGTTGCTTGCGAAAAACCGTTCGGTACTTTTGTCGTTTCTTTCGTTGTTTCAATTAAACTCTTGAAAACACACGAAGGTGGTGAACAGTGCTGCCAGCTCCATAATAATAAAAACTATCCAACGAGTGCGCGGGCTTACCGCGGCCGTTTAGAGTTCCTCCAACACAATTGTCAACCTCACCTACCCGTGGGGATCCTGTTTCTTTAGCTGCCGAGGCTCTGGTGAACCCAAGTTCCATGGAATTATGGGGTGGGGCGGAGCATTGCCTAGAAGGTTCAATGTGGTCGTATTAAATTGTTCCCGAAATGGTCGAGCTTTTACCTTAATGGTGCTTGTTATTTTTGGGAAATAATGAAAAAGTTTCGGCAAGGCTGGTATTCCTATCGGCATCCGTATTTGGAAACAGATAAGGTCGAAGACATCCGCCAAGAAAATTTGATCCCCCTTGGTGATCGCAATTGGTGTCAGTTATGTTGAAGCCGGGATAGCTAGGCTGACTTGCGCAACTGCAATACAAAAATCTTCTAGGCGGCTAAGCGCCAATTGTTGGTGATGATAAAATTTCTTCATATTTCTCCTTTTATAAAAAAAATAATAATTAATAAAAAGTCGAGTTTTTTGAAATATGAGCCAATAAAGTTACATTTGTAAAAAATTACAGCAAATATATTTTCTGCACGTTTTTATCAATAAATATGAAATAGGCACAGTTGCTGAAAGATGATAAAACTTCGAAGGCTAAAAAAATCTTACGATTCTAAAAAGAAAATCGATTAATTTCTTAAAAAAAGATAAATGAATCGATTAAAAATCGAATCGAAATCCAGCTCTACCATAGATGAATGGATTTGCAACTCTTTGTTTCGAGAGAGCGCTGTCAAAATGCACATTTTTTATAACATTTATCAATGATACCACTCCAAACAAAAATTAATAGATCTGAAAATGGGGATTTTTGACATACATTTCGGCGATTATAGTTTCAATCATTTAATAAAATGATAGTCGTAAAATATTTATTTCCTTAAAATTATTTTACAATAATACGACTAGTTAGAGTTAAATATAAACAAATCTAAGTAAAACTAACATTTCGATTAAATTAATTAGTCAAATATTGTAACGCATTTAACTCGCAGTGAAAACCATATATTCTTTTGAAATTTCAGTAAATCGGACCTATGATATAATAGCTAATATTATTTAATGGATAGGGCTTATCCTACATGTCTGGCGTTTCAGGTTCTGTGATCAAAATGGACTGGTTGCATCAGGAGTTCATATTTACAAAACCTGTTTTTAGTGATAACTTTTGAATTGGAAATAATATTTACCCTCCGCCTTCGAACTAATAATACTTACACGAAAATAAGTATTATTATCCTTTTTCCCATAATTTCTGAACGCTATTCTACAGTTGTAGGTCAAACTAAAGTTTACCAAAATTTTTGGCACGTTTTTCGTTTTGGCTGGCACATTTTTTGTTCTGGCACCCGCTTCAGCTGGCGCGAGGGATTTATCTGTGGTTGTTGCCAGCAACAACTAGAAGATAAATCCCTCGTGAGAGCGAAAATATGAGAGCGTAAACAAAAGATTCGTATCAATCTAATCTATGGCTCTACTATGATAGAAATTGAAAGCCTTTAATACAATTTGTTACAAAAAAAAAAATATAATATTAAGATTAAATGTTCCAATATCTACAGAGTCAGCGTGTAAATCTCCAGCTGCTTCAGGAATCAGCATGTAGGGAGGTAATAAATCTTTTAGAGGTGATTGAAGGCACCAAACTGGTGCTTTTAGATGAAGAAATGCTTGGTCCAATCGGGTTGGTTGCCTCTCCATCACTATTTACAGAACGAAATGTTAAGCTATTAAAGCTTAGCGCTGATACACAACTGCCTCGCGATACTTCTAATGTGATATACATTGTTCGAGCTCAGGTGCGTCTTATGGACTTAGTTGCTGAGCATGTTAAAAAGAATCTAGATAAAAATCGAGAATTTTATTTATATTTTGTTCCTCGCCAATCCTGTCTATGCATTAAACATTTGGAAAACCTAAAATTGTATGATAGCTTTACTAAAATTAAAGAATTGGAATGGAACTTTCTGCCTATAGACTATGACATTGTTTCAATGGAAATGCCTTATGCTTTTCGAGATGTAGCAGTTGATGGAGACCTAACAGTTTTGTATCAAGCAGCATTAGGATTGGTACAACTACAGCGGTTATATGGACGTATACCTAAAATTTATGGTAAGGGAAGCAATTCACAACGAGTTTGGGAACATGCGAAACAACTGGGCAGAGAAGAAAAAATGCTGAATTGTGATAAAGGAATGATTGATCAAGTAATACTTCTTGATCGTTCTGTAGATATTCTCAGTGCTGTTGCTACTCAACTAACATATGAAGGATTAATTGATGAGTTTTTTGGTATTAAAAATAACCAACTTGTTTTACCAGCTGAACTTTTCACAGTGCGTACGGATGAACAAGGTTCAGTGCAATCAAAACTTGTAGCTGGAAAGAAAACGCTTTTTATGAATTCAGGAGAAAAGCTGTATGCTGATCTACGAGACAAAAATTTTAATGAGGTAGGGAAAATACTATCTCGAAATGCTCGTGAAATTAGTGTTCAAATGAATGCTAATGCACAGGATGCATCGGTGCAGGATATGAAACGTTTTGTAGACAAGCTACCAGCGTTATTGGTACAGAAACAATCTGTAGCAGTTCATACAACCATTGCTGAATTAATTCGTAATAAATTGGATGCCTTTCAATTTTCCGATGATCTTGCCGCTGAGCAAGAATTTATGATGTGCGAAGATATAGAAAAGGTTAGTGCCTATATTGAGGATATGATAGCTAAAAAAGGTGACCTACGAAATGTTTTACGTCTAATAACAATGCAATGTGCTGCGGCTTCCGGATTTAAAGAGAAGGTGATATTTATATCAAAAAGTCATTGTAAATACCCGATGTTAACTGCATATCTTTATTTGTAGGTTTTAAATTATTACAAGCGTGAGCTGGTGCATGTATATGGCCTTGATGTTTTGCTTAAAATAAGCAATTTGGAGAAGGCAGGACTTTTGTATACTCAGTCAGAATCACGTGCATATGCAGTATTACGAAAGGTATTTCGTTGTAAAACGGGATGAATAAGCCTTTTTATTAAATTTCTATACATTAATTTATAGACTCTTAAGTTGACTGTTGACGATGTGATCGAAGTGGAACCGAAAGATATAAGCTATGTTCATAGTTTTTATGCACCACTCACCGCACGTATTGTTGAACAAACAATCAAACCATTGGGTTGGCAATCATTAAAGAGTCAAATTAATAATCTACCGGGTCCAACTTTTGAAGATTTTCAAGCTCAATTGATTGGTATTGGTGGTCGTCATAATTCGTTTACCCCAATCGAAGGTTCAGCTCTAAGCATTCCTCGAGTAGTTTTAATATTTTTCATTGGCGGTTGTACATTTGCGGAAATCTCAGCTTTAAGATTTCTTTCGCAACAGGAGGATAATAATGTTGAATTTGTTATAGCAACAACAAAAATTATAAATAAGCATACTTTCATTGACTGTTTAACGTAATAAAATATACTAGAATAATATATTTTTTGTTTTATTTTATTTTTATATAAAATTCTTTGTTTTAATAGTAATAATAGTAAAAACAGTACATAAAAAAATATATAATAATATTAATAACGAAGTACGTAGGATCGCTGCGTGATCTTTGGTTACTCCCATATTAGTGGCTCTTTCCGTTTTTCGAGAAAAATGTTCCTTCCGATGGTCATCGTACTGATATATCGCCTAGTAAAATATCCATCTTCTTCGGGGCAAAGTGCTATCCGATGCGAAGAAATGCGCGACGCAACAAATTAAATGGAGTTACAAAATAAACGGCTATCTCCCTGATCTCTCCAGTTTCTTCGCCTCGCGAAACCTGACATTGTCACCGACTAAATCATCAGCGACCTTATTATCCCCAGCGGGCTAGGGGGCTTAGAATATACCCGAGGTAGGAATGCCTGTCGTAAGAGGCGACTAAAACACCAAATTGATTCAAGGGGTTGTGTAGCGCAACCTTCTCAAGGGGTTGCCAGCGCAACGTATAGCTTCTCCAACCCAATTTTCAACCTCACCTACCCGTGGCGAATCATGTTTCATTAACAGCCGAGGCGAGCCCAAGAAGGTTCACTGTGATTGTTGTTGTTGTAGCAGTGCTTCGAACCACCTAATAAGTGCGACAGATCACAAATTGTCATCAATATCCTCTAACGGGAGTCCAGGTAAACTTGCTGTTTCTACAGGGGTGGCCCATAATTAAAGGGGTGTTAGAGTCGTTGGTTCTACATTACAATTAAAGAGATGGTTGGTGTCATGTGTGGAAACATTGCAAGCGGGGCATATATTTTGTATGTCGGGGTTGATTCTGGATAGGTAAGAGTTTAGCCTGTTATAGTATCCAGAACGAAGTTGAGCTAGAGTGACTCTCGTTTCCCTAGGGAGTGTGCGTTCCTCATCTACAAGTTTAGGGTATTGTTCTTTGAGTACTGGATTCACCGGGCAATTCCTGGCATAAACGTCCAACGCCTGTTTGCCGAGTTCACTGAGGGCCTGATTGTGTTTTTTGCTTCATACGGCTGAGTTCTCAGGTGCCGTATTTCCTCATAATACTTACGGAGATGACCCCTTAAGCCCACCCCAGCGGGTCAGGGGATCAGAATATACCCGCGGTAGGTATGCCTGTCGTAAGAGCCGACTAAAATACCAGATTCAAGGGGCTGAGTAGCGCAACCCTTCAGGTTGCCAGCGCAATATATAGCTTCTCCAAACCCAATTGTCAACCTCACCTATCCGCGGCGAATCCTGTTTCACTAACAGACGAGGCTCTGGCGACCCCAAGCTCATGGAACTTGGGGGTGGGGAGGGAGGGAATGGCCTGAAGGTTTAATGTGGCCACATAAATCGTTCCCAAGATGGTCGGGCTAGCACCTTAATGGTGCTGTGTTACCGGAGTGTACCGGATCTGTATCCGGCAAAGGACCATCACATCGATAACACTCCCCAAAGCCTTCGGGGAGCAACCTTATCGCTACAACAACAACAACAACCCCTTAAGCCCCTAGGAGGTGTTGGATCATCAATCAGATGTCTGTTGGGATGCCCAGGTTTCTGGGTATTCAACAGGAACTGTTTGGTTAGCATCTCATTTCTCTCCCTGATGGGCAGTACTCATTCTCGCCTCATTATGTAGATGGTGTTCTGGGGACAAAAGAAAACCCGTGGCGATTCTGAGAGCAGTATTTTGGCAGGCCTGAGCTTTTTCCAGTGAGTAGTTTTTAGGCTTGGCGACGATATAGGGGTCGCGTAGCATGCAATCGGCTGGCCAATTGCTATGTCTTTTCCCCAAGTACTGCCAGCAAGGGATTTGAGGATTTTATTACGGCTCTGGATTTTCGGTACAATTGCGGCTGCATGCTCACCAAAATGTAGATCCTGATCAAACGTCACATCCAAGATTTTGGGGTGTAGGACAGTCGGTAGCGTAGTGCCATCGACGTGGATGTTCAAAATGGTCGACCTGTTCTATGGTGTGGGTTTTGATTTAAACCGCAATTTATCTGGGTGCTAATGGCATTTAGCGCGGTGGTGGTGCTATGGAGTTTTCTGAAGGCATGCTGATGACAGGCTAGTTGGAACTTTGCTTTGAAGTAGGGGAGCAAAATGGCTTCAACCGTCTTGGCTACTGGCGATAGGAGAGATATCGGGCGATATGACCCTCCTATGTTAGCTGTTGTTGTTGTTGTTGTAGCAGTGCTTCGCCCCACCTAACAGCCGCGACCGATCACAAATTGTCATCAATGTCCTCTAACGGGAGTCCAAGGAAACTTGCTGTTTCAACAGGGGTGGCCATAATGAAAGGTGTGTTAGAGGCGTTGGTTCCACATTACAATTAAAGAGATGGTTGGTGTCATGTGGGGACACATTGCAAGCGGGGCATACATTTTGTATGTCGGGGTTGATTCTGGATAGGTAAGAGTTTAACCTGTTACAGTATCCAGAAGGAAGTTGAGCAAGAGTGACACGCTTTCCCTGGGGAGTATGCGTTCCTCTTCCACAAGTTTTTGGGTACTTTTGTTTGAGTACCGGATTCACCGGGCAATTCCTGACATAAAGGTCCGACGCCTGTTTGTGGAGTTCACCAAGGGCCTGCTTGTGTTTTTTTGCTTCATACGGCTGGGTTCTCAGGTGCCGTATTTCCTCAAAATGCTTACGGAGATGACTCCTTAAGCCCCTAGGCGGTGTTGGCTCATCAATCAGATGTCTGTTTGGATACCCAGTTTTCTGGGTATTCAACAGGAACTGTTTGGTTAGCATCTCATTTCTCTCCCTGATGGGGAGTATTCTCTCCTCATTATGTAGATGGGGTTCTGGGGACATAAGAAGACAGCCCGTGGCGATTCTGAGAGCAGTATTTTGGCAAGCCTGTAGCTTCTTCCAGTGGGTAATTTTTAGGCTTGGCGACCATATGGGTGACGCATAGCACGTAAACGGCTTGCCAATTGCTTTATATGTAGTAATGAGCGTTTGTTTATCTTTTCCCCAGGTACTGCCAGCAAGGGATTTGGGGATTTTATTACAGCTCTGGATTTTCGGAACAATTGCGGTTGCGTGCTCACCAAAATGTAGATCCTGATCAAACGTCACACCCAAGGTTTTGGGGTGTACGACAGTCGGTAGCGTAGTGCCATCGATGTGGATGTTCAAAATGGTCGACATTTGAGACGTCCATGTTGTAAATAAGGTCGCGGAAGATTTAGTCGGTGATATTGCTAGGTTTCGCGAGGCGAAAAAACTGGAGAGAGCAGGGAGGTAGCCGTTTATTCTGTTGCAGAACTCATCGATCTGTGGGCCTGGGTCTGTGGCCATTATTGTGCAGTCATCGGCGTATGAAACGATAGTGACTCTTCTGGTGGTGAAGGTAGCTTAGATATGTAAAAATTAAACAAAAGTGGGGATAGGACACCACCCTGTGGCACCCCTTGTTTAATTCTTCTTGGTTTTGATGTTTCGTATCTAAGTTGCACCGATGCCTGCCGACCACCCAGATAATTTGCGGTCCACCTTTTAAAACATGGGGGAAGGGTAGACCCTTCCACGTCTTGCAGTAACGTAGCGCTACGAGTACTGTTCTATGGTGGGGGTTTTGATTTAAACCGCATTTATCTGTGTGCTGATGGCATTTAGCGCGGTGGTGGTGCTATGGAGTTTTCTGAAGCCATGCTGATGACAGGCTAGCTGCAAATTTGGTTGGAAGTAGGGGAACAAAATGGCTTCAAGCGTCTTTGCTACTGCCGATAGGAGAGATATCGGACGATACGACTCTCCTATGTTAGCTGGTTTCCCAGGCTTTAGTAGCGGGACCACCTTGGCCATTTTCCATTTTTCGGGAATGACAAAGTAGAAAGAGACAGGTTGAAGACATGTGCCAAGTATTTGAAACCCTCTTTCCCTAGGCTTTTAAGCATCGGCATGGCTATGCCGTCTGGGCCCACTGCTTTGGATGGCTTAGCGTGACCAATGGCATCTTCAACCTCTCTGGCGGTGATGGTAATTGCTGACGCGCTGAATTTATGTTTATGTGCGTGTCTGTTGGCCCTTCGTCTATCTTTGTCGACCGTAGAATGCATTACATATTGAACGCTCGCACATTTTTTCGAATCCGACAGCACTTTATCGCCGAAGGCGATGGAAACTTTATCATTGTGCTTAGACGGATTCGATAGGGACTTTACGGTGGACCAAAGTTTACCCATACCGGCAGAGAGGTTACAACCTCTTAGGTGCTCCTCCCATTTCGACCGATTGTGTTCATCCACAAGCAATCTGATGCGTTGGTTTATATCCCTTATTTGGGGGTCGCCTGGGTCGAGCTGTCTTATAAGGTCACGTTCTCTCGCTAAATTTGCGGCCTCCGTCGGGAAGTGGGCCGAATTTCGGAAATTCTCCCGGCGGGAATGAAACGTGCCGAGGCGGATTCAATGACCTTGCGGAAAGCACGCTCCACTTGGCGGGCATCAGTCGGGATATGGAGGGCAGCAAAGAGGTTGTCTGTAAAAGATTTGTATTCGTCCCACTTTCCTTTTTTAAAGTTTATGAAAGTGCGTTTTTCTGGAAAGATGAAATCGGCGGTACGCTCGAAAGAAATAAGTATAGGCAGGATGCCAATGTTACCATCGGCTGTCAGTTGACGCAGTTTACGAGTTCTGCGCTCACGATTGAGATATCCGGTGAACTGTGACAGCTTCCTGCCATACGTGTGGGGGCGTCTCCGTTTATTGTGCAGAACGTCGTTTCTTCTATTTGATCCGCCAACATCTCACCCCTACTGTCCGCCCGCAAGTTTGAATGCCATAGATCGTGATGGGCATTAAAGTCGCCTAAAATAATGCGATTGTTGCTGGTGAGTAAGGCGCTATATTAGGGCGGTATCCGCTGGGGGAACAGGTGGAAGGAAGGATGTAGATGTTGATGATTTCTAGGTTTGCATCCCCTGACCGGACAGTTAGGCCTTGACGACCTAAGACATTGTCGCTGCGGTCGATGCCAGGATCAAATATATGATATTGCACAGAGTGGTGTATGATAACCGCGAGGCCGCCTCCATTTCCGCTCATGCGATCTTTTCTGTGGACATTATACCCAGAACAGGTTTGCAGTGCAGATCTTGCTGTGAGTTTAGTCTCTTGAATCGCAGCAATGCGGATGTTGTGCCGCTTCATGAAATCAACTATCTCCGTGATCTTCCCAGTTAGTCCATTACAGTTTAACTGCAGAATTCTGAAGTGCATAGGGGGAGACGTCGCCACTCTGGGAATAAGTGACGGGTGACTACGCCTGGGTTGAGGAAGGCCAGGACGCAACTGCTGTTGTGGCCCTGGGACTGGGCGTCCTTGGGCAAGCATTGGGGTACCCGGTAGATTGGGGTTTGCGACCTGGCAACATGGCGCAATGAAACCCATTTCAATGACCTCGCGGAAAGCACGCTCCCCTTGGCGGGCATCAGTCGGGATAGGGAGGGCAGCAAAACGGTTGTCTGTAAAGGATTTGTATTCGTCCCACTTTCCTTTTTTAAAGTTTATGAAAGTGAGTTTTTCTGTGACGATGAAGTCGGCGGTACGCTCGAGCGAAATAAGTATAGGCAGGTGGTCGGATGCCAATGTTACCATCGGCTGTCAGTTGACGCAGTTTACGAGTTCTGCGCTCACGATTGAGATATCCGGCGAACTGCGACAGCTTCCTACTATACGTGTGGGGGCGTCTCCGTTGATTGTGCAGAACGTAGTTTCTTCTATTTGATCCGCCAACATCTCACCTCTGCTGTCCGCCTGCAAGCTTGAATGCCATAGGTCGTGATGAGTATTGAAATCGCCTAAGATAATGCGATTGTCGCCAGTGAGTACCGCACTAATATTAGGGCGCTAGCCACTGGGGCATCAGGTAGCAGGGGGGATTTAGATGTTGAAGATTTCTAGGTTTGCATCGCCTGACCTGACAGATAAGCCCTGACGTTCTAAGACGTTCGGGATCAAATATATGATATTGGACAAAGTGGTGTATGATAAACGCGACGCCGCCTCCATTTCCGCTCTCGCGATCTTTTCTGTGGACATTATACCCACAACAGGTCTACAGAGCAGATCTTGCTCTGGGTTTAGTCTCTTGAATCGCAGCAATGCGGATGATGTGCCGCTTCATGAAATCGAATATCTCCGTGATCTTCCCAGTTAATCCATTACAGCTTAACTGCAGAACTCTGAAGTGCATAGGTGGAAACGTCGTCACTCTGGGAGTAAGTGACGGGTGACTACGCCTGGGTTGTTGAAGGGTAGGACGCAACTGCTTTTGTGGCCCTGGGACTGGACGTCCTTGGGTAAGCATTGGGGTACCCGGTGTATTTGGCTATGCGGCCTGGCAACATGGCGCAATGAAACCTGTGGGGGGGTTGCCGTCGCGGAGACCAGAACATCTAGGAAAGTGACACCGCCCATTGCAGGAGCTGCATTGAGCGGATGTCGCAAACATATATATTTTGTGCTGGCAAACGGTGCAAAGGGAGGTAAGGACTAACAGTGTGTTTCCCTGATCTACACAATTGCTGCCGGAAAAGAGAGGGAGGGGTGAGGGGGAGAAGACGGGGGCAGGGGCTAATGCTCGGAATTGCTCCCGACTACTACGGAGATTGTAGGTATGAGTGTGAGCAGCCGTCAAAGTTGGTGGCTCCGTTGGGCGCGAGCAGCAGCGAGTACTTGTTGTGGCTTGCTGAGCAGCGGGGCTGCTGGAAGGTAGTGGAGGGCGCTATAGCGTAGACTACGCTTTACGCCCTAGGGCCTGAACAGCAAAGAGCCACAAAAGATTTATAGAATTTACGTGGACGTCTGGTTTTGGGATCTAGCCTAGAACAACCTGGCCGATGCAACCATCCCTTACACGAGACACACTGACAAGAGTATAACCGTCGTAAAAAGATTCTTTTCCGGCAGATGCAGCAAAACCATTTCTCAGGACCGGGGTCAGGAGACGGACCCGGATTGGGTTCGATACCTTCCCGGAGCAAGAGAGTATGGAGCAGTCCCGCTGCAAGGAGCTGCTGGGAGGACGACAATTTATGGGAGGAACGCAACAAATTATGGGGTTACACTGAAATGACAGTCATTGGTAGGGAAAAATCCCGATCGCTCCGGTATATAGAACCGACTGCCTTGGGAAGCGAGGTTTACTGTGGTCATATAAATCGTTCCCGAGATGGTCGGGCTAGTACCTTAATGGTGCTGTGTTATCGGAACGTACCGGATCTATGTATATCTGGCAAAGGACCATCAACTGCCGAGGGGCGACCACGCTTAGAAAAATTTTCTTCTAATTGAAAAAACTTGTTTCTAAAATTTTGATGTTGTTTTACCCGGGGCGTGAACCCAGGATCTTCGGTGTGGTAGGCGGAGCACGCTACCATCACACCACGGCTGCCGCAGTTTTTTGTCAAGTTTTTGGCAAGGACTCCGAGTGTATTTCTGCCATGAAAAGCTCTCAGTGAAAACTCATCTGTCTTGCAGATGCCGTTCGGAATCGGCATAAAACAAGTAGGTCCCGTCCCGCCAATTTGTAGGAAAAATTTAAAGGAGCACGACGCAAATTGGAAGAGAAGCTCGGCCTAAACACCTCACATTTTTTTTAAGGACGATCAACATCGATAACACTCCCCAAAGCCTTCGGGGAGTGTCTTTATCGTTAATACAACAACAACACGGACGTCCAAAATGTTGACCATTTTGAACAACCACGTCAATGGCACTACGCTACCGACTTCTTACACCCCAAAATCTTGGGTTCGACCAGGATCTACATTTTGGTGAACAGGCAGCCGCAATTGTACCGAAAATCCAGAGCTGCAATAAAATCCTCAAATCTCTTGCTGTCAGTACTTGGGGTAAAGATAAAGAAACGCTCATTACCACATACAAAGCAATTGGCCAGCCGATTGAATGCTACGCGTCCCCAATATCGTTGCCAAGCCTAAAGACATCTCACTGGAAGAAGCTACGGGCCTGCCAAAATACCGCCCTCAGTACCTCCACGGGCTGTCTTCTTATATCCCCAGAACACCATCTACACAATGAGGCGAGAATACTCCCCATTAGGGACAGAATGAAATGCTAACCAAACAGTTTCTGTTGAGTACCCATAAACCTGGGCATCCCAACAGACATCTCATTGATGAGCCTACACCGCCCAGGAGCTTAAGGAGTTATCTCCGTAAGCATTATGAGGAAATACGGCACCTGAGAACACAGCCGTATGAAGCTAAAAAACACAAGCAGGTCCTCAGAGAAATCCACAAGCAGGCTTCGGACCTCTCTGCCAGGAATTGCCAGGTGAATCCTGTACTCAAAGAACAATACCCAAAACTAGCAGAGGAAGAACGCACTCTCCCTAGGGAAACGCGCATCACTCTAGCTCAACTTCGTCTGGGTACTGTAACAGGTTAAACTCTTACCTATCCAGAATCAACCCCGACATACAGAACATATGTCCTGCTTGAACCCCGGTCCTGAGGAATGGTTTTGCTGCGTTTCCCGAAAAATAATCTTTTTAGGACGGTCATACTCTTGTCAGTGTGTCACGTGCAAGGGATGGTTACATCGGCTAGATCCCAAAACCCGACGTCTCGTATCTGTTATAAATCCTTTGTGGCTCCTTGCTGTTCACGCCCAAGGGCGTCCCGTAGTCTACGCCTACGGTTGACAAAGTTAGACGGCGGGCCAACAGACGCGCACATAAACATAAATTCAGCCCAATTACCATCTCCGCCAAAGAGGTTGAGGATACCATCGGCCATGCTAAACCACCCAAAGCAGTGGGCCCTGACGGCATAACCATGCCGATGCTTAAAAGCCTAGGGAAAGAGGGTTTCAAATATTTAGCACATGTCTTCAACCTGTTGCTTTCCACCTTTGTCATCCCCGAAAAATGGAAAATGGCCAAGGTGGTCCCGCTACTAAAGCCTGGGAAACCAGCTAACATAGGAGAGTCATATCGCCCGATATCTCTCCTATCGCCAGTAGCCAAGACACTTGAAGCCATTCTGCTCCCCTACTTTAAAGCAAATTTGCAACTAGCCTATCATCAGCATGGCTTTAGAAAACTTCATAGCACCACCACCGCGCTAAATGCCATTAGCACCCAGATAAATTGCGGTTTAAATCAAAACCCCCACCATAGAACAGTACACGTTGCGCTAGACCTGTCAAAAGCTTTTGATACGGTCAACCATGGCACGTTACCGCATCTTTTGATATAATCCCGATTTCCGGGGCGGTTAAAAATTGTATCCTTGTCTGACCGTTGAAAATACACCCGTACCGTTTCAGATAGCGTACATGTTCTGTCTTTTTCTATTTACTTCACCTGGTGATTCCACCATAGCTGCGCGCCGGCGTACCTAATTTTTTTTTATTGTATCATTTTTATTGTATCATCGTGTGGAAGTAGAAAGGCCAGATTGGGTAGACACAATTTTGGAAGCACTGAAGGGATCACAACAGAAAAATGCCGGAGTTATGAAATGTTTCAAGTGCGGCAACCCAGGTCAAATTGCAAGTCATTGCAGCACCGGTCCTAAGAGTTCCTACAATGTGGGTGGCCGTAAGCGCAGAGCTAAAGGAGACTAGAAAATCTCCAAGTCCACTCAATCGTTAAACTAAAGCGAGTCAGCCGCAAGGGGCACAGAGATTCAGCAAATACCACCAAAGTCGGAGGCAGTCATCTGGGCAAAGGTTGATGGAGATTTTGGGACAAAAAAATTGTGGGTTGTTGAAGCAGCAAACAAATGAACACCGAACGTACATGTAGGATAAACCCTGGCTATGACAAAACCGTATGGACGTATTCCGGTAAGAGTACTCAATGAGTTCAAGTCACCACTCAAACTGACCAGAGGAACTATATTGGGTAGATGCCAAGAGGCTGAAGTAGTAATCAATTGTGAACAGCTACAGGAACACGTTTCAACTAGCAAGACTAATCTTTCAAATGACATCACGGCCTGGACTGAGGGGCTAGAGGAACACTATCAGAGTAAGGCAAAACAACTGCTCCTAAAATACGCAAACATATTTGACCAGGATGGTTCCAAACCAGCCCGCACCAACGTTGTGAAACATCAAATTGACACTGGAGGCCGATTCGTCAAGCTCCTCGTAGTGTTCCACTGGCGAAGCGGGAAGTGGTGAGTCAAATCATACAAGAAATGAGCGACAGCGGCGTAATCGAACTATCAGCTAGTCCAGGGAGCTCACCGGTGGTACTTGTGGAGAAGAAGGATGGAAAAATGAGGTTTTGCTGGGACGTCACGAAAAAGGATAGCTACCCATTGCCAAGAATTGACGACACTCTCGACTCGCTATTTGGTACAAAAGGGTTTTCCACGCTGAATTTGAAAAGCGGCTACTGGCAAGTGGAGGTGAAGGAGGATGACAAGGAGAAAACAGCCTTCAGTGTCGGAGATGTCTTTGGCAGTTTACAGTAATGCCCTTTGGACTATCTAATGCATCAGCTACGTTTGAAAGACTTATGGATCAGTTACTCTAGATTCACCTAGACGACATCATCGTATTCGGAAAGAACTTTGAAAAACATCTGAAGAACTTGGAGGAGGTTTTCCAAAGAATAGCTGGTGCTGGTCTGAAACTTAGTCCCAAAAAGTGTTCCCGGTACAAGAAGCAAGATGGTTACTTGGATCATAAGGTAACGATGAAGGCATCTGCACAGCGAATGAAAAGATAGAAGCAGTAAAGAATTGGCCAAGAACACATAGTCTGCATGAGTTAAGAAGCTTCCCGGGGCTGTGCACATATTACCGCCGATTTGTAACAAACTTTTCCACGGTAACCCATAGCCTCCATGAGCTTACAAGAAGAAATATAGCTTTTGAATGGAATAAGGAGCAAGAAGTGACTTTCCAAACATTGAAAGAGCGTTTGTGTACTGCCCCAATGTTGGCATATCCGACTCCAGGAGCAACTTTTATTCTAGATTTAGATGCGAATGGATATGCTGTAGGTGGCGTTTTGTCACAACGGGCAAATGGACAGGAGAAGGTAGTTGGCTTACAGCCGATCAATTGGAAAACCAGAAAGAAACTAAACTACAAGAGTAAATAAATGCACAACAGTAAAGTAAGCAGCCACGCATACATGCAAACAGCGAAGAGATTATTTCACATACACACATGTAGTCATCACCTAAGAGCCGAAGTTATTACTCACGCATACACACGCATATAATTAGAAGACAAATGTAAACACCAGACACATAAAAGAGAAATAAATAAGCAGTTGTTCGTGAAAAGTCTAGAGCCTAAGAGAAGAAGGCGATCGAGTCAACAGAGAGTATAAAAGGAGCGCAAGCTGAGGAAGAGGCAATCAGTTTGATTTTAACACGCTATTAGTGAAGTACGCGAGTATTGTAATTGTGAAGTACTACAACAGTAAAGGTGTAAATAAAGGAGATATTGCTATACTGAATATTTGAGTTATTTTTTTGGCAGTTCAGCGATTCGAACGTTAACAGAAGATGCGGGAATTTCCCAGAATTCGTTACAGTATTTTTTCACTGTCAAACAATCCAATTGATGTTATATGATGATGCACCAAAATGCAGTTTTCTCAAAAAGCCCTCGGGGAATTTTCGTAAAATTTGACTCATGAGGTTATTTTAGCTCACAAAGCAGAAATCCGAAAAAAATCTGAAGTAGTCTGACTTCGAATTAAAACATATTGAGGGGCTATGATTTAAATTAGATTGACATAATTATACACACATAATTCAACATCAAATAAATTTCATTGAATACTTAAATCTACTTTACTATTGCCCAGTAGGGTGCCATAAGAGCTTAGATAAACGAAAAGTAATTTAATCACGTGGTCGCTGTGCCTTAAAGGACACATTGGCCAGAAAGGACCCAATCGAACCCGGGAATTTCGGCAATAGGAAACACAGGAAGTTCAACAATATCGCTTTTTATGATTTTGTGGTACAGATCCCCCCTAAAATCACGGTCAGGTTTGCGAATTTTTAGCATATCGATTCACTAAGATGGCGTGCCGGCGTTTTCAACCCGAGCTCTCGTATGACTCTTGCCGGCAACGAGAAGCGAACGTGTGAGTCGTTCGCGGAGCTAAGAAGTAGCTCACACATATCAATGTGTGACACTGGTACACCGATTCTTGAGTCGTGGTGATGAACTTCTTCTTAAGAACTTGGAATGCGCCTATAAAGTTTTTTCCATTGCACATTGGTTCAAAATTGAATTTTTGAGGAATAAAATAGTTGGGGTTAAGCTATCGGTCTAAAATTTTGCATTGGGTATTTATAGATGAAAATAACGTCTTGTGGCAAAAATGGGCGGGCCACACCCATTTTTCACTACTGCTGCCATACAAAGTGGAAACTATAAATTTAAATTTAATTTCAAACAGGATAGTTTTTTATATATTTCGATATAAACAATATTTATTGAACTCGAAAAAACACAAAATCAAAACCTAAAAGAAGTGCGACTCTGCATCAGAAACATCTATATCTGAAATTATATTACTTTAAAGTTTGTTCGTTTGAAATCTGTTTTTAAAATCTTACCGCTACAATTATCAAAAGAATGATCAGTTTCAAGTTCGAGTGAATAAAGAGATTCATAAAGGTCCTCCTCAGATTCGTAGTGAGTCTCGCTTAGTGCCGCTTTTGAGGTGGAAGGTAATTCACATTCATTAGAGATGTCAGGCATTCTTAAAAGGGAGACTACTGCAGGTGTCAGAGACAATTTTTGTTTGGCTTTATTGTTTTTCCTTAACGAAGATAATAGTGGATCAGAAGAGTCCATAGCTCTGCCGAAAACATCCTCCATATTGTGCACTCTCGAATCTTTCCTGGCATGTCCGATACGATCAGTTTTATAAATTTTGTTACGCGCTTCCGACGCGTTTTCGCCTAAAACACTGAGTGGCAGTATCGCAAACTTCAATATTTGCGAAGAGTGCACTAACAGTTTATGAAGAGTTGGTGTCATCGGATTCCAATCGTAAAGCTGAAAATACAATTTTGCTGTTTCCTCACAGTAGCTCTGAAATAACTGGGTATTTACTTCGTATTCACACGATATTGCTACGAGTATTATGTGTAAGCGTTTTAAAAAACTTAAATCTATTTTAGCAAGTGAAGCAAACAATTCTGCGTTTGAGAATGCCCTTCTCGCTGTGTTACCGTCGTTGGTATTACCACTTCCGTTTGTCTTGGGTTTGTCGACATGTAGACCCGTTTCGTCCCAGAAATGTTTTTGAATTTCCCGCTTCTTTTTTTCTATTTGCTCTTTATGTTCTTTGCTTCTTACTTGCCATATTTCCGGATCAAGTATGTAAGAAAGATGAAGGATAAATTCAAAGCAACGAATCCATGCATGCAATGGACTTATACCGTACTGCAAACTATCCGATCTAGGTTCAAAACATGGAGATTTCAAGTCCTTAACTGACATAAACATTTTTGGTCCAGCACCGCATATTGCACAAACTTGGGTAGATTTCGTATCAGTTAAAACGTTTAAAACTTTTCCATCGATAAGAGTCATGTTAAGACTATAGTTTACATCAAATCTTGTATCATTTGACTCATTTTACTAATTTTAAGGGAATTATTGACGTCAGAAACAACTATTGGTCAAATGACTCGTGAGTATTTTCAAAAAAATTTTGCTTAAATTGGCTATGTCCACTAGAGCCATCAAACCCATAGCTTAAAATTAAAGTTAGTGTATTATCTCCTTTAAACTGGAGCAGAACATCTTTTTGGAGTAACAAAATTCGTTCGACGGTATGGTTGATTAAATTTTGTAATGGAACAACTGCTGCAGTTTCTGTTATTTGTATTCCATTCGGTCGGCATTGTGACTTATATTCCAACAACTTATTATAGTGGGGATACATATCGCAATTACGAGACTTGCTAAGTTGCCGAATGTTGTTATATTGTTGTTTTGTGAAATTATTCTCCAAGAGAAAAGCCATAGCATCCCCAGGAGACAAAGGTATTGGATGCACAACCTTCGAATCAATTAATTTTTTATCTTACTTGGCCTACAAGGAGATTTGTTCACTGCATTGAGAACATAATGAAGATATTTTTCTTTTGAGTGTTTCGCCGAAATCGAAGCAGCATGAAGCAATAAATTTGATTTGTGTTCTTGTTCTAATGACACTGTAGACGCTATTTTTCTTTTCTGCCTTTCGCAAACCATATCATATTGGATTTTTGGTCGGCCTCGAGGCTTTGCAGTAACGGTTTTGAGAAGTTCTGCCTCGCACTCTAACCACTTCGACTGTGTTTCTGCCACCTTCTACTGGCGTTTCTACAAAAAATTTTAACCTTGTTTTTTATTAATTCAATTTCTTCCTCCCCATAGCTGTTTTTCAATCTTCCAACAACGCAATCGAACACCGCAACAAAATCTTTTTTATTATCAATCCAAACTTTGAAAATTTCGCCATTTTTGACTACACCTTGCTCTGAAAAATTGTAGCCTCGCTTGCAAACTCTTGCAGATAAAATAACATTTGCATTAAAGAGGACACTATTAGCTGAAATTACCTATATAATTTATATTGATCCTATTTGATCCAACGTAGTTATATTCTATTTAACACAGAAAAAACTCACAAAAATCAAAACACAACACGGCTTATTTAAACTCAAAAATATATTAAAGATTATTATTGTTTCAGAAAAAAGTTTGTTGTTCCTGATTTTACATACCTTTATTAATATTTTCCATTTTATAAACACACTTTATTCAAATTCGTTAGCTTTTTATCACCACTTGAGATTTTTATATAATTTGAGTAAATTCTTTTTTACGAATACAAAAATCAAAACCAAGACTTTGAAAGCTTTCTGACAAACAAGTGGTAGCCAGCTAACATTATTTTTTAATTTTTTATTTACTACAGTAATGTGTAATAAAAGGTAATTATTTTTTTTTGGGAAAATCAAAAGTCGATAATTGGCTTTAATTCCTCAATATTTCGATTTTGAACCATAGTGCATTGTCCGAAAATATATTTTTTGGGCGGCTTCTTTTAGCAGTGAACCTTAAAACTGCGCCTAGGAAGGCTTCTGTTGAAAGATCACTAGCTGTTCCCAGGTGATGTCAGCTTATAAGATCTTCCCGAAAAACGTTTAATGTCGAATGGGCCGGCAAAATCTACACCTGTATTATCAAAGAGACTGGAAAAGACTGCCCGTTCCTCCGGAATAGCAGCCATGAGACGGTCTTTATGCGGTTCTTGACTTTCGGAATCCAATACTGATGGCGAAGTAACCTGTACCGCATAAGTTCAACTAACAACTTTGTGAAAGAACAACTTTAAGGCAAAATTACTGGGTGCTTCTTATTCTGAGATAATATAAGCCAGTTTATCAGTCGACCGTTGGCTCGAATTAAATTAAATTAAGTTAAATTATCTTAAATACAATTGATGTTTAGTCGACGAGTTATCCATTTGTTATAGAAACGTTTTGGATTAATCATCGAAAATGTATCGGTATGTTATCGGATTGTTAAAATTTTCTCATCGGATTGTTGTCGAATAATTATCGATATCAAAAGAATATAAACTTGTTTTCGGAAACGTATAAATTTGTTATCGGTGTGTTACTAATTTTTTATCGGCGTGTTGTCGAAAAGTTATCGATTTTGTCATCAAAACCCTCACTAGGGTAGGCACCTTGTCGTTGGTGTGAGGGCTTAGCCAAACTCCATAGCGCCCGACTATGAGGCGGAGCTGTTTAGGACTGACATCTACGCCGTTTCGCCTCATAGGAGGGCGGCGGGATGTCGGTGACCAAGAACTGCCAACCCCCTAATCCAGGGTGTTATGCGGACCGTGCCTATTGGACGATTTGCAGCCAGGGGATAAATTCGGCTGTATTCGAACGGAGCCTTCCCGATACCGGGCCATCTCGGGAAGTATTTATGGCCTTACCGCAGTAAAGGGCGCTGCTGTGGCGGACGGTTCTTTCCCCGTATATAATACTGGACCGCTGAGCCCGCCTTGTCGGGCAGGTGGTCGTACGACCAAGATGAACAACTCATTACCTGAATGTAATAAGGAGGATGTAAAGAGGAGGACTGAGTCGCAATCCAAGGACGACAAATACGAATTAAGCGATGCGTCGGACTCGGGGAGCGAGAGTAGTGCTGATTCAATGAACTCCGTGTTGGAGAAGCACACAAATGAAAACGGAGTAGAAGAGTGGAGAAGGGTACGGAGCAGAGGAAGTAAAAGAGCTCTCTCGCAGTACCGTGCAGCACTAAGAATTGTGCAACGCTTGGGAGCAGTGGTCGACCCAATAGAAGTGGAGATCGAGCGCTTGGAATGGGCTCATGAAGCGGTAGAAGCAGGTCGAAGGCAGTTCAAAAGGTTTGCTGCGAGAAACCCTCGGTTCTGCAACCGGTACGAGGAGGAAGAAGCGTCGAATGGCAGAATGAAGAGGCAACGTTCGGCAGAAGGCGACAAGCCTGCTTTCAAGAGGCAGAAAGGACCCAGTCCTAGAGCCGCGAGGCAGGGCAGTCGCATAGACAAGACAAGTAGGCCCAAAGCTGTAAGACAGATGGGTTCCAATAGCGAGGTAGCAACTACCTCGAAAGCTGCCAGTCAGAGGGAAGTTCCAACTACGGAAGTAGGAGATAAGCCAAAGGGAGATAACGCTATGACTCCGGCTTTCTCGGAGGCGCTAAAGGGAGTTAACGCGAAGACTCCGGTGTTCTCGGAGGTTCTAAAGGGAGATAACACTAAGACTCCTGCTTTTCCCGAGAAGATGAGTGATGTGGCAAAGCAGTCACTGACTGTGGCGCTGGTTGATCGTAGCAGTCCGTTCGGACAAATGACTACTGAAAGGTGGAGATCTGTGGAAAGGGAGCTTATTAGCTTAATGCTTAAGATGATGCGGGAACAACCAAGTAAGCCCCTTCCAACCTTTGATTCGGGGGGATGGTATAATGGTGTGAAGATGATAGCGTGCGACAACATCGCGAGCTTGCGGTAACTGGAGGAAGTCGTTCCAAACCTCCAAAGGCAAGGCACGAACGCGCGGTTTGAGGTGGTGGATAAAGCGCAAATCCCCACGGTACCAAAAGTTAAGGTATGGATACCATGCGTGATGAAGTCGGAGGATACACTGCGACTTCTGCAGAATCAGAATCCGAACATACCGACACAGGATTGGAAGGTACTTACTGTATCTCGGCCTACCGAGGATGGTCAGTTCTACATCCTCCAAATAAACAAGCAGGCGGAGGATATTTTGTACACGCAGCTTGGCAAAATGTCCTTTGGCACTGGCAAAATTTACATGCGACTCAGGAAAAGAAGTACCGAGGATACAAATCCTAACACGCTGGAAGTGGGCGAAGTCGAAAAGGACCTCAGAAGCCTAAGGGAAAAAAGACAGGTGGAGGTCCCCGACGTCACCACGAACGTGCTAGAAGAGGACCAACCGCTAAATGGTGCTGTGACTCGCACAGAGGAACACACGGCACAACATTCACGAGGGGCTGAAGGGGGCCTCGAATACTCTAAACGAAAAGGGCAAGAGGAGGACAAACAGCCCAATGGTGCTGCGAGTCCTACAGATAAACCTCCAACACAGTAAAGTGGCGTCGAGCGAACTCCTCCTAACCCTTGAGGAGGGTTCGTTTGACGTGGCGCTGATCCAGGAGCCGTGGCTCTCATCGGGAGGAAAGGTTTCTGGACTTAGCGCGCGCGGGTTTGGCGTTTACTACGCACAAACGGAAGGACGGGTGCGAGCTGTAGTAATGGTAAGGAAACAGCTGCATTCATATATGCTGCCTAATTACACCACCGAGGATCTCGTAGCGGTGGCCGTTGAGCAAAAGAATAAGCAGGCATTTATCCTGGCGTCCTGCTACATGGCCCATGCTGCGGAGGTTCCACCGATGGAGTGCAAAAGGCTAGTACAGGAGGAAGGGCGCAAAGGGCGGTTGGTCATAGGCGCAGATGCAAATGCGCACCACAATGCGTGGGGAGGAGCAGATACGAACGAGAGAGGCGAATCTCTATTTTGTTACATCCTGCAAACCAATTTGCAGATAGCCAACAGGGGAAATGTTCCTACATACATTGGTCCAACATCCAGCAATGTTCTGGATATTACATTGAGCTCCGAGCGTGATATATCAAGGTATGATTGGATGGTTCTCGGTAGACCATCCTTCTCCGACCATGCGTATATAAGCTTCAGCATCCCACTAAAGAGGGTAGAGAAGGGAGGAACCTTTAGAAACCCTAGGGCAACGAATTGGACTAAATTCCAGAAACATGTAGAAACGAAACTGGGACAACCCAAAGAGGTTGCTAATGTAGAGGAACTGGAGGAGTCGAATGAATTCCTAACAAGGACGCTTATGACTGCGTATAACAAAGCTTGTCCTCTAAGAAGATTCAGAGGAAAAGCAAAGCCGCCATGGTGGAGCAATGAGCTGAGTTTTCTAAGAAGACAGGTAAAAGAAATGTTTAAACTCGCAAAGACCGTGGAAAGCGAAGCGTGTCGGGACGAGTACAGGGATCTACTGAGGATCTACAAGCGTGAAATTACCAGGGCGAAGAGAAACTCATGGAAAAGTTTCTGTACGGACAAAGAGTGCTCCAGTGAAACAGCACGGTTGAAAAAAGTCCTAGCAAAGGGAAACATAGTCCAGGGACTAATAAAGAAAGAGAACGGGGAATGGTCACGTGATAGTGAGGAATCCCTTGAGGTGCTTCTCGATACACATTTCCCATCGGGAGACGGTTTAGAAGAACCAGCAGACATCACTCACACTTCGATCACGGAGCTAGTGGTGCCGGGCTTGGTGACCGATACCAAGATCGAGTGGGCAGTGAAGACGTTTTCTAAGTTTAAATCTCCAGGCCCAGATGGTATATTCCCGGCCATGCTACAATTCTCAAGCAGGGCGGTCGTGGAATGGCTTAAAATAATATTCGACGGGTGCATAAGACTGAATCATGTTCCGCACTCTTGGAGAACTGCTCGTGTAGCTTTTCTACCAAAGGCGGGGAAGATCGGTCACGTGTATCCCAAAGACTATAGACCGATTAGCTTAACATCATTTCTGCTCAAAACCTTTGAGAGGCTGATTGATGTGTACATAAAGTCCAACGTGGATGGAAAGCTGCTCTCCACAACACAGCATGCGTACACCAAAGGCAAGTAGGTAGACACCGCATTGCATAGGGTGGTAATAAGCATAGAGAAATCCCTGGAATATAAGGAGTATGCTCTAGGAGTCTTCTTGGACATTGCCGGGGCTTTCAATAATGTTGCAAAATGGGCGATTATGGATGGTCTTAATTACATTAAAGAACATCCTGCCTTAATCAGATGGATCGGCTGCATGTTAAATTGCAGAAAGATTACATCACAATGGGGATTGTACGAGGCCACGAAATCAGTGGACAGGGGCACGCCGCAGGGAGGGGTGCTATCACCTCTGCTGTGGACACTGGTCATCAACCAACTGCTCAGGCAATTCGATGAGGGACCCGTAAAACTTACGGCTTACGCAGGTGACGTTGCCATAAGTGGAAAATGCCTTCCAACGATTAGTTCTTTGATGGATCGGGCGCTTCGGGATATTCATACCTGGGCATCTAATGTCGGGCTGAAAGTCAATGCGGAGAAGACGGATATGGTCTTGTTTACAAAGAGGTACAAGGTCCCAAATTGGACCAGGCCTAAGTTAGGAGCGGTGACCTTACAGGAGAAACCTTGCACAAAATATCTAGGAATCATCCTAGACAGTAAGCTGTCATGGAAGCTCAACGTGGAGGAGAGGGTCAAGAAGGCCTCAGCGGCACTCTATGCATGTAAAAGAATGCTGGGGTGTACGTGGGGCCTATCGCCCTCTCTTTCTCATTGGGTTTTTACAGCGATTGTAAGCCCTATTCTATACTATGGAGTTCTTGTTTGGTGGAAAGCCACACAAAAAACAACATACCTCAAAAAATTAGAGGGGGTATGCAGACTATCGATGCTTTGCATTACGGGAGCCCTGAAAACAACCCCGACGGCTGCACTGTATGCCATTCTGCACATTCCACCTGTAGACCTGGTAGCAAAGAACAAAGCATTAACGACCGCAACCAGGCTCGGTGCTTCGGGGCAGCTTGAGCGCCGACCATATGGCCATAGTAGTATAGCGTCCTCAGTCACAAGACGAACAGACTACATGATTCCCTACCTGCACTTTGAGGGAGATCTTAAGGCCACAATAGAGGTGGACGGTTGGCGCAAGGGTGCGCAAATGGCGGACGAGGCGATACATGTGTACACCGATGGTTCGAAAATAGTGGAAGGAGTAGGGTCTGCGGTATACTGCGCTGATCCGGAATTAAGCAGATCCTACAGGCTGCCGGATTACTGTAGCGTTTTCCAAGCGGAAATATTAGCCGTAACCAAAGCAGTAGAAACCCTGGAAGAGAATAGCTTAAGCTGCAACCGTGTTAACTTTTATATTGACAGTCAAGCAGCAATTAAGGCAATAATCTCGCATAGCACAGCATCTAAATGCGTGTTAGAGTGTAAGCAGTCTCTGGAGAGAATCGGGACAGGGAGAAGCATACATCTATATTGGGTCCCAGGGCATATGGGAATAGATGGGAATGAAAAAGCGGACGAATTAGCTAAAAAGGGCGCATCCCTTGAAGCTTGCTCCGTAGACGTCCCAATTAGATTGGGCGAGATTAAGCGAAGGCGAGAGGTGCACATGATCGACCAAGCAGAAAAGGCGTGGGTTCAAGCGCGGGGCTGTAAAGTGTCGAAGATTATGTGTAGGTCTTACAACCTTAGACTAACACAGTTGCTTCTATCATTAAAAAGAGAGGACTGTAGACTCATGACGGGTATTCTGACTGGACACTGCCTTCTGGCGTCACATGCCTTTAAATTAGGCTTGGTCAGTGATAGCAGGTGTAGGAAGTGCGGGTTGGAGGAGGAAACGATCGAGCACGTTCTGTGCTCGTGCCCTGCACTTGCCAGGCTAAGACTCCAGCTATTAGGAGTGATACAGCTGTCAGATCTAAAAGCAGCAAGTGGCTTAAGTCCTAGGAAGCTTCTAGTATTTGCCAAGAGGACGGAGTTATTTTATAACATAGGTCCTGGTTTTTGATAGGGTTTTTCAGTTTGGTCGTTAAAACAAACTTCTGGTAACACTAAGGACTCAATCAGTCTATGTGAGGTCCTCATGGACCGGCCAGTTCAACCAACCTACCTGTCATCAAAAATGGTTTGATTTGTTATAAAAAAATTGTCGTTTTCTTATCGGAGTGTTACCATATTTTTATCGTCATCTTATGGATTTGTTAACGACAGCTCATCGGTTCGTTATGAAACCTTCAATATGATCGGTTGTTTGAGAAGAAACAAATTGATATATCTGATTCCAATGCATAACTTAGTCCCAGTAGTATACTCGTAAATTGGCTACTAAAATGGCCTTTCTTGTGACGATGAAACACGTAAAATCTTCAGTACAATTTTTGAAGAACATCGGGAGCTTTTAAGACCTCTCCATTTCGTATCGTACCTATTTATGTGATTGGCTATACTGCTTACGGATTTAGAGCAAATGTAAACAAACTATAGGGCTGC
Source organism: Eurosta solidaginis (assembly GCF_040869045.1). Classification (NCBI taxonomy): domain Eukaryota; kingdom Metazoa; phylum Arthropoda; class Insecta; order Diptera; family Tephritidae; genus Eurosta; species Eurosta solidaginis. The sequence goes on along the minus strand of NC_090322.1, from coordinate 120,937,957 downwards.
ACCTTTCATTGTTTACTATATAGTTTGGCAGCTTAAATTGAGGTTCACCCTTATCGCCAGTTTTATTTTCACCCGAAAATATTCACAGTTTTCGTTCACCCTATCGCAGAGAGTGGCGAAACAATTTTTCATGTTCGAAAAAGATTTCACCTTATCGGCAACTCTTTGTTCGGGCGAAATGAACAGCGGGGAAACCCAAATTTGTTCACTTACATATATTTTACAGGCGAACGAGAGGAAAACAAAATGTAAATAATTTTTTGTTTTGAAATTTGATACTCTTATAATTATATGTACTTTTATTATTAGAAATAAATCAATAAATAATGAACAATCGGAAGCTGAGTGGAAAAAAGTGAAATTCCTGTATTGCTAAGTATGTAAATTCTATTTTTTATGACAACGTATCAGTCGGCCAAGTTATCCATAGTGGACAAAGCAACGGTTCCAAAATGTTGAGTACCTCACTGAAACAAGATTGGCTAAGACTCACTTCATAGTCCTTTCCAACACATTTTCCCTATGCGAAAAAACGAATACATGTACTCAACTTTACAATTGGTGGAACTCAAAATTTTTGCTTCAATGGTGGCAAGCAGTTGGTAAGAATATCTAAAAAATATTAAAATGCCGGCTTGTTTAACCTGTAATATTGGCGAAAGCTAATTGAAAAAAAAATAACTTGTCATCCAAAAGTGCTGAAAAAAGTAATTTTTAGCTTACAGTTTCACATTTATACTCTCCCCGCGCTCCATCAATTCCAACCTAATTTCAATAATAAACATTCTTTTATAAATTTTTTATTTCTATTTTTGTTGTATTTTAAGGAAATATATGTTTGGTTACAAAATTTATACAATTGTAAGTAAATTATTTGTTCACTGCTAATTCACAATAGAGCATCCATCAGCTGTTTCGAAGTGAACTTTTGTTCGCCCGAAATTGGCGATAGGCGGAAAAGTTCACCCGAACAAGAGAAGTGAAGGCGAACACTTTTCCGCGTGAACTTCGCGATAAGGGTGGTTATGTTGCGAAAAAAGTGGATGGCAGTAAATGAAGGGAGTCGAATGAAGAAATCATGTTCGGAGTTTTTTTTTAAATTTGCACATACTGCTGAATCACAAAAGGGAGTGTAGTTGAGTACGAAAATAAAAAAATTTAGTTATCTTTTGCTCCACTTTTAGCAGAGGATTTTATTTTGAAAAATGTAATATACTGTGACGAATATTAGCAACACTAAGGCATACTATCATCTCTAAGCCGATACTAAGCAGTCACTTGTATCTACATAACCAAATCAATCATTATGTCTACACATATGTACGTACATGCAGCGGAGAGAAACGCACAAACACATTCATATATCTGAGCTACTCACAAAAGTATGCAATCATCGGTGGGAGTATCACTCACATATACACGCGTATATGGCTATGCGAGAAGCTATAATCGTGCATCTGTAGTTTACAGCTGATAAACAAGTAGTAAATTCTAGAAGAAGAAACGCCTAGAAGTATGCGAACGAGACATCAGATAGTATAAAAGGAGTTAAAGCTGAGTAAGCAGTAATCAGTTTGATTTAAGCAAGGTATTGGTTGTGAAGTATCAGTGTTATTGTGAAGTACTTTAATAAAGGCCATTTTGCATTATTGAATATTAGAGTTATTTATTCAACAGCTTAGCGATACGAACGTTAGTAGAAGGTATAAAATAAGCGGAGTTTCCATAAATTCGTTACAATACCTTCAACCCAAAGATCCTTCCGTTATTCATTTTGAGTATAGGGCTTCACATGTACTTTATAAGATTAAGATTTACAATGGTACTGTTCGTATAAATTTTTTGTGGAACAAGGGGGGATTTGTTGTTGTTGTCCAAGGAGTGGCCACCTTAAGAAATCAGCAGACAGTTGGAGAATGTCAACAAGAGATGTTGGCAAAATAGCCAACACCATACACGCAAAAGTTAAACAAATCAAGCAGAGAAATGGTATTAAAACGTACAAAAAACAAGTAAGGACGGGACTGCCTTCGGCTGTGCCGAAGACTTCATACCTTTCATGAATGGCGCTGAAAAATAAATACAAATATACAAATAATCGGCTGTATACACTATATATACCACCGATCTCTATGATTTTTTCAGACAACATATGACAATATATACTATATACGTAAGCAGTTGGTGAAATTTGAAACTTCTGGCTTTTAAAATGGGCCAGTAATTACGAAAAGCTTCCTATCTGAACAATCGGTTGTGGGGGATATGTAGTATATATACGACCGACCTCATCCATTTTTTCAGACAACAATATGTGCAATATACGAAAGCATTTAGTGTAGTTTGAAGGTTCAATCTGACAAATTGACGAAGATACAAAAATCCTCTTTTCTGAAAAATCGGTTATATGGAGGATATATACTATAGTGGCCCGATCCGGCCGGTTCCGACAAATGTCTAATCTGACACCTAAATATACCCGCTCACAAAATTTTATGAAGATATCTCTAAAATTGAGGGACTAGTTTGCATACAAACAGACAGACGAACATGACTAAATCAACTCAGTTCTTCATCCTGCTAATTTCGGTATACTTAATGATGGGTCTATCTATTTTCCTTTAAGGACTTACAATTTTGAGATTCGTGACGAAGTTAATATACCATTTCATTTTCATGAAAGATATAAAAATGTTTTAAAACGAATTGAAAAACAGATGTAAAGGCATTTCCCTTGCACCTAAGCTCTATGAGACCAAATTGGCAACCAACAATTTTTGTGCGGTTATAGAGGACGAAACGTATTCGAAAATGGACTTTAGAACGGTGCCAGATAACCAGTTCTACTGGTTGCAGTCCCATCATCCCTAATTCAGAAAAAACCATCCAGATAGAAAAGTTTAGCAAAAGGTTCTGATTTGACAAGCTATTTGTGAATGCGTAAACGCCGTTCTTTACGATGGGAGAAATTAACATGAAAGAGTGTCTTCAAGAACGTCTTCTGCCATCCGACCGGCTGGACTTGGCGGACTATGCGTGTCGTCCAAAAGTGGTTCGAAAATAGCAATGTTAATTATGTTAGGAAAAACTTGAATTCAATGTTCTTGAGATGCAGCCAATTGAGGAAAGCCAAACTTTTGAAAATAGATACCAACAAAAAAAGTTGTAGAAGAAAAGAACCGTGTCGCTAAAAGTGCGTAAAATCGTTATATGTCGTGTCTCGCTATCTTAGAAATATTGCAAGCAGGCCGTTGAAATGGTGTAATAGACATGAGATCCCAATTTCGATAAAGGACTTTCCGACAGAAGTAGCCTACTCAATGTTTTGCTGAAAGAAAAGTAAAGTTAAAGTTCTGCCATTTTTAAGCAGAGAAAATAATGTCTACATGTCCCGTATTTTCACACATGTGCGGAAAATAAATTCTCATTGAACTCAATGCTCATACACATGGACTGTGCAATACTGATAAAATATTGAGCACACAACTAGTGTGTGTGCTGTTTAATTCAATACACTCGCTCATGTAAATGTGCCGGGTGCAGCTAAAACGATGGACATGAGTATGCCCAGATTGGACCATAAGGTAATGTTGTAGCGATAGCTTGACGTATTCGAGGGATGAGCTGATTCTAAATACTTTAAGATGAAAATACCACGAGGTTATTAATAGTCAGTGATTCCAATGCTGAGACGACGCTGTAATCATGAAAGAATACTAATTAGTAGCTCAATTGAAATTTTTCTTCTTTTACCTAGAGTCTGACATCCAGGCTAATTATACGGCAAATTCATATAATATACACACATACATACATATTTGATTGAAAAATGGAATTTTTCTGACGGATTTTGAAAAAAATTTTTTGATATGGTATTTTTTTGGTATGTGCCTATTTCTTCACCGGCCGGCCAGCGTTTTTTGAAAATTTTGATCAAAAAATATCATGGCTCAATTATATGGTTGGCTCATCTCACCAGCAGATTTTATTTATTGCATGGTCGATGGGATTGTCAAAAGGAGATGGCAAACTGAAAATGAAACCAACATTGGCAGCATTTTCTTACACATACAAAAACTGCTAAGTTTTATGTTTCCATTCCATACCATTCGCACCAACACCAATACACAGATTTTGACAATTTGAACAGACATATTTTGTTATTGTACAGATGAGTCAACCATATAGTAGTTGAACCATGAAAAATATTCAAATATCATACCCCAAGATGATTAAAAACGTTCAAATTTAAAAGCATTTTCTTTCCGAAAATTAACGTATCGTCGGGAGAAAAATGTACCATAAATGTGATTATTCTTGAATAATCATTTATGATTCATATTTAGAAACGCTTTTTGTTCATATTTGATATTGTAACGAATTTACTGCAATTCCTCTTATTTGCAACCTTCTGCCAACGTTCGAATCACTAAACTGTTGAATAAATAACTCCACTATTCAATAAAGCAAAATGGCCTTTATTAAAGTACTAATCAATAACACTACTATTGCTCGCCAGATAGCGTCTTAAATCAAACTGGTTGTCGCGCCTCTACTGTTGCCGCCTTTTATACTGTCTGGTTTCCTCGTTGCATACTTCTAGGCTTTTCCATTCCAGAACTTCCTAGTTAGTTATCAGCTACAAAATCACCAGCCACAACTACGTTTATAGCTTCTAATATGCGCGTGTATACGTGAGTAATACTTGCACAAATTATTGCCCCCTCTTGTGGGCACCTCAGATATGATATATGCATGTGTTTGTGCGTCTCTTCTCCGCTGCTCGTATGGACATATGGGTATACATAATGATTGATTTAATGATGTGCATACAAGTCACTGCCCACTCAGCATTTAGGTGATTCAATTTTGAACTTCCCTACATATCAATACAATTTGATTACTCTTTCTGACTAAATAATGAGTTATCATACAATTGAACAAAAGAAATAATCAAATATGAATACTTTTGATGATGAAAAACAAAAAGCATTTTAAGATCACTTTTTGGAATCATTTTTGAAGTCCTTTAATGAATAAATTTTAATATTTCATAAAAACCAACATAAAGAGTAATCAAATATGCTTACCTTTGATGATCAAAAACTGAATATAGTTTTTCAATCACATTTTGGAATCATATTTGAATCAAATGTGTTTACTTTAGGTGATCAAAAATTTATAATAATTTTTCATTCAGCTTTCTGAATCTTTTATGAATATATTTGTTGACCGAATAATGAATTTTATACTTGTTGAAATTTTACTTTTCATTAAAAATTTTATTTTTTTCACATACACATATTTTTTCAATCATGAGGATAAGAAAAAATATATAAAAATTGTATTATACATGCAAAAGATATTCTTCAAGACAAAGATAATGTAATGCTGCTCGTGAACGAAGATTTCCCCAACCATTTCTGCCCTTCAGCTTCCCAGAGAATACATAATGATTGGACAATACATAGGTTGTGAGCTATTTGAACCCCAGGTAAGTGAAACTATCTTGACATACCTGGATACGGCTTCAACATCCAGTATCGTATCCGTATTTTAAGATGCAGACGATAATGCTGATGTTGAATGTTGTAGTCGCAGGTGTATATCGGTTAAGTTTGTTTGCGAGTTACCTATGGTTCGAATAGCTCACTTTCGCATGCTTTCTTCCCCTGATGAAATAAGATTATTATGTAGTATCCTATTTTGAATGAGATATGAAGAATAAATGCATTATAATGGCATTCAAAAATGATTCAAAAATCTCAACCAAAACGATTGAAATATATTCACGAATATGATCAGAAAATGACTGTGAAAAGCAGTCAAATATTACTCTAAAACTATTAAAGCTCAAATCTACAATGATATCAAATATTAATAAAAAGCGTTTCGAAATAGGAATCATAAATGATTATTCAAGAATAATCAAATTTATGGTACACTTTCCCCCGACGATACGTTAATTTTCGAACAGAAAATGCTTTTAAATTTGAACGTTTTTAATCATCTTGGGGTATGATATTTAAATATTTTTTGATCAAAATTTTCAAAAAATGCTGGCTGGGTGCTTAGCATCAGCTTAGATATGATAGTATCCCTTACTGTTGCTAATGTTCGTCACAATATCATTGTAAAATTGAGCTTTAATTGTTTTAGAGTAATATTTGATTGCTTTTCACAGTCATTTTCGAATCATATTCGTGAACATATTTCAATCGTTTTGGTTAAGATTTTTGAATCATTTTTGAATGCGATTCCGATGCATTTATTCTTCACATATCATTTAAAATAAGATACTACATAACAATCTTATTTCATCAGGGGAAGAAATAATGGGGGAGTGAGCTATTTGAACCACAGGTCACTCGCAAACAAACTTGACCGATATACACCTCGATTACGACATCCAGCATCAACTACGATCGTCAAAATCTTGAAATACGACATGGTACGGGATGTTGAAGGCATATCCCAGGTACATACATATGTCAAGAGAGTTTCACTTATCTGGGGTTCACAACCTTTGTATTGTCTAATTTGTATTTTCTGGGAAGCCGAAGGTAGAGAAATGGTTGGGGATATATTTTCTTAGGAGCAGTATTTACATTATTTCTTGTCTTGAAGAATAAAGTTTTAATATATTTTTCTGAACTTCATGATTGAAAAAATGTGAGTATGTGAAAAAATAAGATCTGCAATGAAAATTAAAATTTTAACAAGTAAAAAATTCATTATTCAGTCAACAAAGGTAGTCAGAAAAGATTCAGAAAGCTGAATGAAAAATGATTAAAAATTTTTGATCACCTAAAGTAAACACATTTGATTCAAATATGATTCCATAATGTGATTGAAAAGCATATATGTAATACTTCTATATTGCTACAAAAGGCTAGGTACATTCCCAAACATCAAAGTGCCGATATATTGCTGTTCAAACGTTTTTGTTTTGGTATTCAATAATCGAATGTACCTAAATTTAAATTTTTTCTTGTCACACTTATGCTGCTACAATCACAAAAATTTTATAGGTTGTCTTGTTTTGATTTCGAATTCAAAACACATTGCGAGCATTTTCTATTAGCAATATAGGGGTATTACATATATGTTGAAAAGCTATATTGAGTTTTTGATCATCAAAAGTATTCATATTTGATTATTTCTTTTGTTCAATTGTATAACTCATTATTTAGTCAGAAAACTTAATCACCTAAATGCTGAGTGGGCGATGACAGGTAAAAATTGTGTGTGTGTGTATTTTTTTAAAGAAAAATGCTCACACGGCTAAAATTTTATTTTTTATACAGAACATGGGTATGTGCATAAATATTTTGCACACACATGTGCATGTATTTTTTTCGAGTCAGCACACACATGAGCTGCATGTGTGTATAAATACGAACCCTGGTAATGTGAGCACACCGGAATTTACCACGGAAAATCCCGGGAAATTTCTGGCAATGCTAGTTGGATATTAGTTGCCGTTGTTGTTGTTGTCGTTGCAGTGATAAAACAACCGTTCTTCAGGACTTGTTTTCGAGATTTGGAGCCAAAGCTTTTTGAAATAGGGTTTCGGTTCCATTGAACTCGTTATCGCTTCTTTAGGAGCAGAGCTTTGACTACATGTAAAGCGTGAGCCCGTTTTTAAAGTACACGATGGTAGGGTTTTGTTCACAACTAGAACCTCTTGCGAACCCTACAACATTTTTGTAAGAGTAGGTAATATCACTTAAGGTAGTCACTTTCAAAATCTTTTATACAAAATTATCGATACATGAACCTCCAGGAAATATAAAATCTTTTACGGCAAAAATGGACGTGCGAGCGTAACAAAACAGCTCGCGATTTGGGCTGGGATTAAAGGGGTTGATTAGCGCAATACAAAGCTTTATAGGTTCAGAGATTCCGCAACCCAATTGTCAAACTCACCTAAGCGAGGGGAATCCTATTACAAATATGAATGTATCATACACATATTAGGCTGATGAGGCTCTGGCGACCCTAAGATTCCCAAGGAACTAGGGGGTGGGGGCGGTATGGCCTAGAAGATGTAATGTGGTCATGTTAATCGTTCCCGAGATGGTCGGGCTAGTACCTTAATGGTGATTTGGTTGTTTGTTGAGGCAAACTACCATCAACTCCGCAAAATTCTCCGGGAGTGTCTTTATCGTTAATACACCTACAACAAGAATATTTGGGTCATATAACAAGCAAGAACGATTCTTGGCTATGTGAGCGAGCTACCTATATCAATGCCCAAAACTTAATAAGCAGCTAGCATAAATTACATTTTTTGAAAAAGGCTAACAGATTTAGTAATTTTTTAAACGATAATAAGGATAAGGTATATTTTAAATAGTTGCTCTTCAAATTTGCGTCGTGCTCCCTTTAATTTTTCCTACAAATTGGCGGGACGGGACCTACTTGTTTTATGCCAACCCCGAACGGCATCTGCAGATGAGAAGCTTTTCATGGCAGAAATACATACATTTTCTTCTAATTAAAAAAAAAAAATTGTTTCTAAAATGTTGATGTTGCTTTGCCCGCGGCGTGAATCCAGGATCTTTGGTGTGGCAGGCGAATAACGCTACCATCACACTACGGCGGTCGCCGTCAATTTCCAACGAACGATAAAATGGAAAACTATACAAAAAAGTGCTGTGAAATCCTTGTTTTCCAAATCAGTTGCAGAATTTTGTAATTAGGAAATAATAGGACAATACGATTGTGTAACACTTTTATTTTTGATGTTGTGGAGTGAGATTTCTCCTAAAACTTCTACGGGTTCATATTTCACAGTAAGCGAACATTCTTAGCCTATTTGCGCGAAAAGAGAGAGATATTTTATGATGCTCAAAAATAGCCAACTTGCTCACATAAAGAGAATGCTCCGATGAAATAAATAGTCCCAGTAGCTGCATTGGATTTTTCTTTTTATAATAAAACTGGAAACAATTTTTTTTTGTGCTTTCTTAGAAAAATTTCAATTTTTAATTACATCTCCTTACAGTTAAATGTGCGGTGTAGTATCTCCCGATGGGTTTGTGTTAATCGGTGAGAAATATTTTTGCCATGCTTAGAATTTCTTTCAATAGCAATCATATTCACCTAATATCCGTCAAAAATTTCCTTACTTTTTTACAGAATGACAGGCCTTCATAAAAATTTTGAAATTTTCAGCGAACGTAAAGAAATTTTATCTAATGTAAATCACATTGTGAGGATAGACTTATTAAATATTGTTTACATTATTTTATATATTTTAACATTTTAAGCACAAAATTTAAAACATTACAATTTTCGAGTTGTTTGGTGAAACAAAATCTTAAACAAAAAACTTAAAAATTTAATGCATTATACACATATTCAAAGAAATATTGCAAGAATTTAATTGTAAGAAAGTTATAATGGGCGAAAATATTTATATAATTAAATAGGTACAATATCATTTTGCAAAAACTTAAACACAAGCACATACATATTTCGCAATGATGAGGCCAATAACAATATGATATATGCATACATATGTATATGTAATAGATACATATATGTATGTAAATAAACGGCCGGCAATGAGAAATGCAATTTTTTTAAGAGTGAATAAAAGAAAAGCTTATAAACCAATCCGTAAAATCGAAATACGAAAAATAAGTCGGTAAAATGAGACAGCCCATTAAAACCAGGGACGCAAATACTGTTCCTTTTTTAATAAAAGTCTAAAAAAAAAAATTATTTTCAGACTTTTATTTTTTAAGCACAAATAAAAGTCGGTCCCTACAACTATGGAACGGCTCATCCAAATGAAACAAACCTTATGCCAATCCATTCTTCCAAATATTGTAGTAGAACTAAGTATAAGGTTTTAGTATGAAATAAGTCTGACTATCTGGCATCGCTGTTGTATTAAAACTTAAAACATACTGGTACCTTGTAAGCACTTATGTCAACAATTTTTGGGGTGTGAAACAAAAATAAAAAGAAAGAAGAGTCATTCGATTGTAAACATGAAGCCGGTCAGTTGTACTTTATTTAAAGAAAAAGTGTATACCGCATATTTTAATATCTAGATTTGAAACCTCTATAGTCATTTGAAAATGATTAAAACTAACTCTTATAGTCTAAACTTACACTTTTCCATAGTTCACCTGCACCTGTTTTTCCCATAAAGTTTGATCCAACAGAACATGCGTTATCTAAAGAAGCTATGCCACTCAGATTTGGCCTGTAGATTACTGACATTGTATTAAAGTTACATAAAATATTTTTGTAATGAACATTGCACTGCCCACTATTAAGGAATGTTTATGGTAGAGGATACGCCGCCGATAAACGCCGCCGCCGCCGCCGATTTTGGTCGTTTTTTGCACGCCGCCGCCGAATGTCAAAAATATCGGCGCGTCGGCGCGGCGTCCGGCGCGTTACTATATTTTCTACTCGTTTAAGACTGTTTAGGCCATTTATTCTTCATGTCGAAAGTTGGTCGGATATGGTCGAAAGTGGTATCAACGGATGCACATCACTGCCAGTTATAAGAAACTAATTGCGAAATTTAACTCTTTATAACTAATCAAAAGTTATTTAAAATAACAGGCGCTTTCGATGTCAGCTTAACACGGATTTTGCATCACCCAATTCAGCAAGTTATTAAAACAAAACACTAAAATAAAAGTTATATAATAAATTTATATGTTCACTTTGCATTTTTGAAAAAATTAATAATGAGGAATTAATTCAAATAAAATGACCCAAGGCGAACATGTTTTTAAATTGTCCTCAAGAATAAGCGAAATCAGTGATGCAAAATCCTTTAGTTTCTAGGGACATAATACTCCTTTGAAATTATTCTTACCTCATACTTAAGTTGAGGATATATGTACTTATGAGAAGGGTTTGAAAAATCACTAAGTCTTGCATTCAAACCTCTTTTGTTTATTTGCGAAACTATACAATAGCGTCTGAAATGTTAATTTGGATTTTCACACTTCATCCCACCCAAGTCTCCCGGTTTGACATTTCCTAAAGTTGGCGGCCCTATCCAAAACTAGTCCCTTGGAGTGAATCAGATTGATTATAGCCTATCAACCAAGTTTAAATATCACCTACACGTTACGGCTCCTTTTACAAATGTGAATACGTAGGCGCATATATATATTCCAGGTGAGGCTTTGTCCTTCGCAAGAACACTCAAAGTGGTGAAGCAAAAGCTTTCCCAAGACAGTGTAACTAATGACCGTGTGTGATAGTACCCTAACGTAGTGGACAGTCGAACTTGTCTGAAAACTGAAGCTACGCCGTCATCGATAATGAGCTCCTATATCGTAACGCCGGAAAACAGTAGTTAACACCTTTCAACTTAAAATCCGTCGACTTTCATTCTAAATTTGATTTAACGAATACTACTGAGGTCAATGTTGTGAACACAAACGTCTGCAATCTTTGGTCTACATTTTAAAAAATTTATCCAGGGTCATTGTAAAATTTTAATTAAGTAGATGCACCGAGGATTATACGATTTTCACCCATGATGCAATGACATCCACTTAGACTGCTTATGATTTCGAGGGCGGCATCCCTGGCCGAATAGTCACTCCCTAACGTTTCAAGGTGTTTCTCTGGTGTAGCTTGGCAGCATAGCGCGACAAAAGCATCCGTTGGAAAGTCTTCGGAACTACGCCTAGAGCTTCTAGGAAAGTGACGTCGACGAAGGTATGAGTTCGAAGTCGCAGTCCTATAGCTTCTGTACTGGCATATGGTGTGAAGCTCAGGAGGCGTGGTAGCGACTGGTGGTAGGGATCCCAACTGTTCGCACATCGGGAATTATAGCTCTTAAAAACAGCCGAAAAAATTGGAGGCGCCCTGTGCCACTAGAGTCATGAGTATTAATAGACCATTAATAGCAACCCTAAGTCGCCTTTATGCGTGACCACCAAGGAGCGACAAAAGATTTAAAGAAATTGTGTTCGTGACGATTATTAGGAGTTAACCCTAGGTGAAACTACGATTTGCACGAGATATACAGGCAAAAGTGTGACTATTTTATGTATCTCTATTTCTTTTCAGCAGACGCAGCAGTACCAATTCCAAAGACCGGGGTTAGGTTCGAAGCCTCTCTGGAGCAAGCGAACGAGGGAAAACCTTTGCTAAATATTATTTTTTTAAATAGAAAAATCAAGCTTTTAAAGTAAGAACACCCGCGTACGCCGGCGCGCCGCCTACGCCGCCGCCGCCGGTATATAATAGAGCTTACGCCGCCGCCGCCGATAAAGTGATCGGCGTAAACCTCTAGTTTATGGTTAAGGTTATGATTTTTGTATGACAGATTTCTAGCAATAAAAAACATTTGTTGATGTGTCATTGTTTGTACGAGACGGAACGGACAGAATAAAAGCCTGGATTTTACTTTTATTTGTGGACCTTTTTGAAAATAGTCTGCAAAATAAACGAAAATTAAAAGGGATAAATTATTCGTCAAGAAAACGTTATGAGGATCCCGTGAACCCAAAAACTTTCACCAGGCCTTTTTTGACCCGGAGTTTTTCGACTATAGAAACGGTCCCTGATTAAAACCTCTTATGAAAGGCTATGAGGGAATCCCATTTTAACTGAACTTTTTATTTATAAGTTCTCCTTTTTCTCACTCTCAAAATAAACCCATTTTTTATTGCCGGCGTTCAAATATACATACCTATGTACGAATATCTAGTTGTTGCGCTTTTATTTGTTGTTGTTTGCAAAACTTGTCTTTTGATTTCGCTAATCTTACAACAATATAATTTTTCTGTTTTTCTAATATTTATTTTTATATGCATTTACAATTTATGTTAAAAAGTTTTACACTCCAATCCTTCTACTTGAAATTGTTTTTGGAGGCATCATATAAATGTATGTATGTATTTAATGCAGTTATATATAAGTTTGGAGAATATAAGAGAACAATGCATTGCACAAATACAAGATAATGTGGTCTCTTAATTGTTTTTAGATTCGTACTACATAAAATAGTTTTGGCTTTCTCATAATAATAGGTCAAAGATAATATTTTAAATGTTAACAAAATGTCTAATGCGCTTCAAAGCAGCAAAATAAAAATTTAATTGAGTTAGTCAAAAAAGTGTGAAGAGCATACATTTACATATGAATTGTCGCGGCTGTATAACGCGCTTCACCACGTCTCCATGACCATTGACTTGGGCGGTACTGTAAAGTAAAAAAAACAAAAATGAATAGTTTTAAATTATAGAGAAGAACGTTAAAGAGGCTTGCAAATACATATTGACGCTAGGCATAAATGGTGCTCTGCTACCGCTTTGTAGGCGATAAAGAGTCAAGAAAAAAGGGGCGGGTACGAAACTCTTTCTTCACTCCGCACTCGTCTTCTAATCGGTAACAGAACAACTTGCTTCACGGAGACAAATCTCTTTCGGAAAACAGCATACAGGGTGTACTAAAATGTGCAATAGTAAAGAGAAATAAATGAGAGACTATATGTAGAAGCAAGTGAGGTTATATTGTATGATTGAAGGAAAATATGATGTTATGATGAAAATTATAATTGAACTTAGTACGAAAAAATAGAATAGAGGGAATGGAAATAGTAACCTGACTAGGGGTTCTAGTTCATATCGTTTATGATATTTATATTGTTAGCGAACGAGTACACCAACATCATTAAACTGGCACACAAAAAAAATTGGTCTGTACATGGGACCAAACCCATGCACCCATGAATTTCGGGGTGCTTATTCCGAACTTTCAGTCAAATTTGCCAATAAATCCTCAAAATCTTGAGATATTTATGGCATCCCTTCTTATGACACCCTGCATGCAAGTTGTCCCGACATGAAACCACTCCTCCAAACCTCTTTTTAATTGCAATGAGGAACCAACGCTTCTACCATGTCTCTTTGGTCAAACCCTTTTGAAACTGCAAGTTTCATTGGATTTCCGTTAGAGGTTATCGCATCCATAAGAGGACACATTTTGAAATCCGTACAAATGGAAAAATATTCACTTCTATATACATGTATACAACGAATTTCTACTCAGATAATTCTAGCGTGATGAAATATCGATCATGAGTGGGCGAAAACGTCCATCTTCAGCAAACAGCTTAAGAAAGCTCGTGAATTGGTTCGAAATACCCTTATTCCAACTATTTTCAAACGTCGCAATTTATCGGATTTTATTTAAAAGGCCTATATCAAAAGTAAAATCAATACATTTATAGTCAGCGATTAAAAATGCTATATTACTTCGGAGTTTTTTTTTGATATTGCTGCGGCTCTGAACATGAACAGAGCCTAGAGCAGAGTCGGAGCATAAAAAATTGATATCATATCAGCGAGAGCGAAAAAATTGTATTTTGTTTAAAAAGAAAGAAATGCTATCACTTTTTTATGTTACGGCTCTTCTTTATGCTCAGAGCAGTAGCAGAGGATATTATCTGTTGCTAATGCTTCTCTGGAGTAGCAAATGCAAACGCTGTTTATTGCTTAAAATCGGGCATTTTTGAAACAAATTATGATTTGGGGCATTTCTCAAACACTTCCAGGCCTAAATTTGTGTTTGCAGAACCTATTTCAGAAGCAATTTTATGAAAAAAATTAATAATAGAATAGGAAAACACAAATTTTCAAATAAGAAATTGTCAAGATTGGCTTACATGAGGAAATAAAAAAAAAAAAATTGTTGAGCATTTTCATGTTGTTGTTGTAGCAGTGCTTCGGCCCATCCACTTAGGTGCGAGCGATCAGAAATTGTCATCAATATCCTCTAACGGGAGTCCAAGGAAACTTGCTGTTTCAACAGGGGTGGAGGATAATGAGAGGGGTGTTAGCGGCGTTGGTTCCACAATACAGTTGAAGAGATGGTTGGTGTCATGTGGGGACACGTGACAAGCAGGACATATGTTCTGTATGTCGGGGTTGATTCTGGACAGGTAAGAGTTTAACCTGTTACAGTATCCAGATCGAAGTTGAGCTAGAGTGACTCGCGTTTCCCTAGGGAGTGTGCGTTCCTCTTCTGCAAGTTTAGGGTATTGTTCTTTGAGTACAGGATTTACTGCGCAATTCCTTGCATAGCGGTCTGACGCTATTTGTGGAGTTCACTGAGGATCTGCTTGTGTTTTTGGCTTCGTAGGGCTGTGTTCTCAGGTGCCGTATTACCTCATAATGCTTGCGGAGATGACTCCTTAAGCCCCTGGGCGGCGCTGGTTCATCAATCAGATGTCTGTTGGGATGCCCAGGTTTCTGAGTATTCAACAGGAACTGTTTGGTTAGCATTTCATTTCTCTCCCTAGTGGGGAGTATTCTCCCCTCATTATGTAGATGGCCTTCTGGGGACATAAGAAGACAATCCTTGGCGGTTCTGAGGGCAGTATTTTGGCAGGCCTGCAGCTTCTTCCAGTGAGTAGTCGTTAGGCTTGGCGACCATATCGCGGACGCGTAGCATACAATCGGCTCCCCAAGTGCTTTGTAAGTGGTAATGAGCCTTTCTTTATCTTCAAGTACTGCCAGCAAGAGATTTGAGGATTTTATTGCGGCTCTGAATTTTCGGTACAATTGCGGCTGCATACTCACCAAAATGTAGATCCTGATCGAACGTCACGTCAAAACAACCGTAATGACATTGACGTGGATGTTCAAAATGGCCCACATTTGGAACGTCCATGTTGTAAATAAGGTCGCCGATGATTTACTCGGTGATGTCTGATTTCGCGGGGCGAAAAAACTGTAGAGATCAGGGAGGTTACCGTTTATTTTGTTGCAAAGCTCATCGATCTGTGGGTTTGGGACTGTGGCCATTATTGTGCAGTCATCGGCGTAGGAAACGATAGTAACTCCTTCTGGTGGCGAAGGTAGCTTAGATATGTAGAAATTAAACAAAAGTGGGGATAGGACGCCACCCTGTGGCACCCCTTGTTTAATTCTTCTTGGTTTTGATGTTTCGTTTCTAAATTGCACCGACCCTGCCGACTACCCAGATAATTTGCGGTCCACCTTTTAAGACATGGGGGAAGGGTAGACCATTCCAGGTCTTGCAGTATCGTGCCATGGTTGACCATATCAAAAGCTTTTGATAAGTCTAGCGCAACGAATACTGTTCTATGGTGGGGGGTTTTGATTTAAACCGCAATTTATCTGGGTGCTAATGGCATTTAGCGCGGTGGTGGTGCTGTGGAGTTTTCTGAAGCCATGCTGATGACAGGCTAGCTGCAAACTTGCTTTGAAGTAGGGGAGCAAAATGGCTTCAAGCGTCTTGGCTACTGGCGATAGGAGAGATATCGGGCGATACGACTCTCCTATGTTAGCTGGTTTCCCAGGCTTTAGTAGCGGGACCGTGGTGACATCGTGGTGGCGGCCACCGTGGTGTGATGGTAGCGTGCTCCGCCTATCACACCGTATGCCCTGGGTTCAACTCCCGGGCAAAGCAACATCAAAATTTTAGAAATAAGATTTTTCAATTAGAAGAAAATTTTTCTAAGCGGGGTCGCCCCTCGGCAGTGTCTGGCAAGCGCTCCGATTGTATTTCTGCCATGAAAAGCTCTCAGTGAAAACTCATCTGCCTTGCAGATGCCGTTCGGAGTCGGCATAAAACATGTAGGTCCCGTCCGGCCAATTTGTAGGGAAAAATCAAGAGCACGACGCAAATTGGAAGAGAAGCTCGGCCTTAGATCTCTTCGGAGGTTATCGCGCCTTACATTTATTTATTTATAGTAGCGGGACCACCTTGGCCATTTTCCATTTTTCGGGAATGACAAAGGTGGAAAGGGACAGGTTGAAGACATGCCCTAAATATTTGAATTTATGTTTATGTGCGTGTCTGTTGGCCCGCCGTCTAACTTTGTAACCGTAGAATGCATTATATATTGTCGACAAAAAGCGCTCGCGCATTTTTTCGCATCCGACAGCACTTTATCGCCAATGCGATGGAAATTTTTGTCGATAGGGACTTTACGGTGGAACAAAGCTTACCTACACCGGCAGAGAGATTACAACCATTTAAATGCTCCTCCCATTTCGTCCGCTTGTGTTCATCCACAAGCAATCTGATGCGTTGGTCTATATCCCTTATTCTTCCGGCGGGAATAAAGCGAGCCTTATTCTTCCGGCGGGAATAAAACGAGCCGAGACGGATTCGATCACCTTGCGGAAAGCACGTTCCCCTTGGCGAGCATCAGTCGGGATAGGGCGGCGAAGCGGCTGTCTGTAAAGGATTTGTACTCATCCCACTTTCCTTTTTTAAAGTTTATGAAAGTGCGTTTTTCGGTGAGCGATGAAGTCGGCGGTTCGCTCGAGCGAAATAAGTATAGGCAAGTGGTCGGATGCCAATGTTACCTTCGGCTGCCAGTTGACGCAGTTTACGAGTCCTGCGCTCACGATTGATATATCTGGCGAACTGTGACAGCTTCCTACCATACGAGTGGGGGCGTCTCCGTTTATTGTGCAGAACGTCGTTTCTTCTATTTGATCCGCCAACATCTCACCCCTTCTGTCCGCCTGCAGATCGTGATGGGCATTGAAATCGCGTAAGATAATGCGATTATCGCCAGTGAGTAGGGCTCTGATATTATCCCGGTATCCACTGGGGCAACAGGTGGCAGGAGGGATGTAGATGTTGATGATTTCTAGGTTTACATCGCCTGACCGGACAGATAAGCCGTGACGTTCTAAGACACTGCCCCTGCGGCCGATGTCGGGATCAAATATATGATATTGGGTGGTGTATGATAAACGCGATACCGCCTTCATTTCCCCTCTTGCGATCTTTTCTGTGGACATTATACCCAGAACAGGTCTGCAGAGGAAAACGACTATCTCCGTGATCTTCCCAGTTAATCCATTGCAGTTTAACTGCAGAATTCTGAAGTGCAGCGGGGGAGACGTCATCACTCTAGGAGTAAGTGACGGGTGACTGCGCCTGAGTTGTGGGAGGCCAGGACGCAATTGCTGTCCCTGGGTAAGCATTGGGGTGCCCTGCCCTTTAGCTTTGGCTGAATGTGTTTGTGACAGTTCAAACATGGCAAGAGTGCGGGTGCGAGTCTCACTATCAGCAGAAAAGACTCTGAAGAGATTTAAAAGGTATAATCAAAGAGGGTGGAAATAATAAAAGACGTCAGTTTGTACTTTTTGCGAAATTCATTTGTAATGTACCATTTGCGGGATAATTTAAAATTGCTTCTAGACATTTCATGGAGTATTTGGGTTTGTTTTAAGGGACTGTATTAAGGGATTCATCCTCTTTCCAACAATCACAATATATTTTAATATAAACTTAACTTAACTTAAAACCTAAATACGTAGAAGTAAATTTTCTAATACCCGTCAATTGATACATTACAAATGAATTTCGTAGTACGAACTGACGGCTCTTATTAATCTACTCCGCTTTGATATAATTGAAACCGCTGTCGACTTGTCCGTTCTGATGTCACATTGTTAAAAACTACAAATGTAAATAAAAATTTAATTTCATTGACACTATTGCCAAAAAAAAATATTTTCTGACAACACTGATAGCACTGCGGGTAAAACAGTAGTCCACACTATCGGGTATCTAAGAAAATATACGGAGGTGTAAAATATATGAGGTGGTTTCCTGAGTAATTCAAAGGTATGTCAGAAAGGGAGCATATTTTCATTAATTTATGTATGTACATTAGGGTGGTCCTTATTAATCAAATATACAATTTTTTCCAATCTCACCCCTTCAAACATTATTGACATGATCAACAATATCACATACATTTTGGTCTCGATGGGAAACGGTTAGGGCTCGTTGCACAGGGGTTCGAGTTCAGACCACGCTATGAAGACTCAAAATATTAAAATATGAAATTTAACCGCTGTGCGACACCCCTTAACCGATTCTGATCAGGACCAAAATGTATACCCCCAGCGGGTTAGAGGGCTTAGGATATACCCGCAGCAGGAATGCCTGTCTTAAGAGGCGACTAAAATACCCTAATAATTCAAGAAGTTTTGTAGCACAACCCTTTTATGAAGCTGCCAACGCATCCATAGCTTCTTAACACTATTGTCAACCTCACCTACCCGGGGACAATCCTCTTTCTTAAGCAGCCGAGGCTCTGGCAAAACCCCTAGTTCCTCATGGCAAAATCCAAGTTCCTCACTCAGATGGTCGGGCTTATACTTTAATGGTGCTTGTTACGGGAAAGTACCAGATCTATATCCGAAAAAGGATCATCAACATCGATAACACTACCCAAAAGCTTCGGGGACAGTCTTTATCGCTACAGCAACAACAACCAACACCCTTTAAATGTCTCCAATGGGGACTAAATTTTGTATTTTATATTTTTGGCCTTGATATTACCATTTGAAGAAGTGAGACCAGAAAATATCAAATTTTGTTATATGGACGACCCTAATGTACATAGATTACGAGGGTTATATATTTTAGGATTATAAAGCTCCTACGGCGAATTTTACTGTTAATACTCCGTACATATGTAGATAAAATCAAAAAGGTTTTATTATTACTTATAGAGATTTCTTATAAATTGATATGAATGGAGAGTAAGAGGATGGTTTTGGATGCAAAAACAAAAGTTTTGATTAGCGAATTTAAGATTTCTTGTACAAACCTGATGCAAGTGCTTCGACTGCATGTAAAATATAATACGATATATTTTTAGTAAATAAATACATAGTTAAGTATAAAATATATAATTAAATTTGTAAAATATAGCTTGATAAATAAATTCTTAAGAAAATGCAATTAAGACAACAAATCTTTGAGAAACTTATGGGGCTTGGCGAGACAACCACTTTTCTTGGACGTTGTGGCAACGTGCTGCCCTAAAGTGGGTGGCCAAATTAAAACAGCCTAAACCTGTTCACGTTACTTTTTTCAACTTTAGTTTTTTATATTATTTGTTTTTGCCGGGTCGTTGATGGGTGGCGGATTATCAAGCGTCCAAATCTAATACTGCTCAGCTACAGATGAGATATCATCAGCTGAGTTAATACTTAAATTAGTAGCACAGAAATATACTTTAATTATTAAGCGATGTGAGAACAGTCTTTTTTATGGAGAAAAGGAACCCGAACTATCAAATGTGTTTGAGGGAGAGTTATAATCTTGGCAAAAAACAAAAACGGCTCGTTTGGTTCGAAATTCGTTCTACATTGTTTCAGAAGAAGAATTTAAAGTGTTTCGTGATACGAGAGAGAACACTAAAGTCACTTCGATCAGAAGAAATGGGCTTGAAATCGATCCATTGAGTAGTTTTGCCATTAATAGTACACCAAAAATGTCCCTTCGAATAACAAGAGTTGGTAGATTGATAAGTTTTAATCGATTAGTATAAGGTGGAAGATTTTATAAAGTGTCCCATTGAAAATGTCTTAAGGCGGATAGTAAAAAATTGTTTTTGTATTGATTCGCGCCTGTCTGCATGGACTTGATAGCGTGGGTTTCAGATTATCGAGTCGTATTCTAATATTGGCCTAACTAATGTTGTAAAAGGAGCTTAAGTTACATAAGGGTTGCTAAATTCTTTTGGCCTCTGTTTAACAAATGCAAAAACACCATTGGTTATTTGATTTGTAGCATTAATATGCAGGTTGAAGCTAAGTTTGGAATCAATCATGAGTCCCAGGTCAACAAAATGATTTACAATTGGTAGCAAATTTTTCCGATAAAGATATGTACATGGATTTACATTCTTAGTATTATGTGCTTGGTTTCATTGAAAGCGGTGCCGCTATATAGCGGCCGCTTCGCAGCGGTAGAGTACGTTGTAAAAAATGTTACAATGGAAAAGTAACTATGTGGAAACTAAGAAGATGGCGAAGTTCAGCGTAACGTAATATAGCGGCGGGGCAATAAATATTACGGCCATCATGACGGTAGAAACTCGTGAAAGCGGTGAAAATTTTGTCAAATATTTGAAACTATTTATAAAATAACAATTAAATATGTGACCTTTAATTTAATTGAAAATGGTTTTTCTCGATCGTGTATTTAAAAAAATTATGAAGAAATTAAAAAAAGTGGTCGAAGTTTACAACAAAGCGATGCCGCTGTAAACGGTGAGTATACCGGCCGCTCTTTAGCGGTTGTAATATAGTAGCACTGCTTCTGGAGGAAACCAAGCCTTAAGTGGCATATAATTTACGTCGCAACAAGTTACTAAGTTGTTTAAATCCGTTTGATCAAATAACGTTCTTCAATAGACACGTGTGACTTGAAAAGTTTTACAGCGGCAGCCTACATCAAAATTTTTAAATATTTTATTGTATTGGATTTATCATTTATGAACAAAAACAGGATCGGACCATCATGGCTGTCCTGAGAAACACCAGAAGAAACATTGATGATGTCCGCGCTTTCCACCGCTTTATACTCTCTTGCTTAGGGAAGGTGTTGAACCTAACCCTGTCCAGAGAAATGGTTTTGCTGCGTTTTCCTTTCATTCCCACTGGAACAGTTCCGGAAATCCGGCCACAAACAGAAACAACCTGACGACTCAGGTACATAAACCTGCGCATCAGACAGCTTGTAGGCAAACACAAGCGGGAGAAACGGAAGGAACACCTAGAGAACTGTAACCTCTCGCCCAGTGTAGGTAAATTTTGGTCAACCGTATAGTCTCTATCAAAACCGGCTAAGCATACAGCGGGTTAGGGGGTCAGAATATACCCCTCTGTCGTAAGAGAGGGGTGCTGTGTAGCGGAACCCTTCAGGTTGCCAGCGCAAATATATAGCTTCTCCAAACCCAATTGTCAAACTCACCTATCCGCGGTGAATCCTGTTTCACTAACAGACGAGGCTCTGGAGACCCCAAGCTCCTCATGGAACTTGGGGGTGGGGAGGGAGGGGATGGCCTGAAGGTTTAATGTGGCCCCATAAATCGTTCCCGAGATGGTCGGGCTAGCACCTTAATGGTGCTGTGGTACCGGAACGACCCGGATCTGTATCCGGCAAAGGACCATCACATCGATAACACTCCCCAGAGCCTTCGGGGAGCAACCTTATCGCTACAACAACAACAACAACGAGGTATCCATCGCGTTTGGCGATAAAGAGCTATCGGATGCGAAAAAATTCGCGAGCGCTTTCTGCCGATAATATGTAATGCATTCCTTGGTCGACAAATCTGTATGGCAGGCCAACAGATGCGTACATAAGCATAAACAAAGCGCGTACTCTACTACACTCACCGCCGAAGAGGTTGAAGAAGCTATCAAACTTGCTACACCATTTAAAGCAGTAGGACCGGACGGGATTGGTATGCCGATTCTCAAAAACCTTGGGTAGGAGGGATTAAAGTAAAAAATAGAAAACGGCGAGGGTGATAGCACTACTAAAGCCTAAGAAACCAGCTAACGTAGGAGACTCAGATCGTAGAAGAATATATTATGTTATATCATTGCGAAAAATACCTTTATATCAAGGCTTTTTAATTCCAAAATACTATTATTACAATAAATTGGAATAGTAAAAAATATTTTGAAATGGGCGCGGCGCCGCCTCTTTCTAAACCAACAGTTCGGCCACGCTTCGGAAGCTATTGAAAAAACGGTACACCCATTTTCTTTAAAAAGAAGAATATTTTTAATAAAAGTGAGCAAAAAGGTTACAAGTCACTTATCGTACCCGTCCTGCTATATGGGGCAGAAGCATGGACCATGACAACAGCAGACGAAGTGGCTTTGGGAGTGTTCGAGAGAAAAGTTCTTCGAAAGATTTATGGACCTCTACGCGTTGGCGATGGCGAGTACCGAAGAAGATTTAATGATGAGCTGTACGAGCTATATGCAGACATCCACATAGTCCAGCGAATTAAAACGCAGCGGCTGCGTTGGCTAGGCCATGTTATGCGAATGAAAGCTGATGCTCCAGCTAAGAAAGTGTTTCTATCGGAACCCGCCTATGGAAGCAGAGGTAGAGAGCGGTCCCCACTCCGTTGGAAGGACCAGGTGGAAAACGATTTAAACTCCCTTGGTGTGACCATTTGTTTTAATTTTTTTCTTAAATCTCAACAGCTACTGTTCCTGGCAGGTGCAGTAAGATATCATACTGTACATATACTAATTTCACCATTGCCTTTCTAAGCTTTATACCGAGTCCCATATTTTCTCTCTTACAAAGTTAAGCACATAAGTTAAACTAAATCATAGACTCCAAATTAGCTTTGTGTCGTTGGTGCACAAAATTTTCGCAAAATTTACCTGAATTAAAAGTTGTCCGCTTTTAGTATGGGGATTTCTGTATGCATAGAATACCCATAGCATCATAGTTATCACTAAACAGATTGGAACTAGGAAACCAAGAGCTATACCCATTCTTTTCGGTTGGGGATGTGCTTCCAAAGCTTCTTTCATTGCTTTCGTCGCGTGATCGTCATCGTGCTCTGGCGTTATAGTAGCATTAATTGCATCACTCGAATGTTCACTGTTTTCGTTTATTGTTTGGGTACTATTACTACTGTCGACAATAACATTGGGCAAATTTGTTGGTGCAGTGTTGGCAGCACCATTATTGTGACTGCTATTATTTTCCTGTTTCGCGTCATTTCCTTTTGATCCCAAAGGTGGACATGCCGACGCATCTGATATTTGAATACGCTCGCAACCTTTTAAAAAAATTAAAATATAATAATAAGAAAAGCAAATACATTGTATTATTAAAAGTATTGATTTATATATTAAGCCATGCAAACCCTTTTCTTGCCAGTCTTGCTTTTTGCGGTCTGTGCCTGTTGAACATCTATTTAGAGTTGGACACCACGCACACTAAAATTAAAAAAAAAAAAAAAAAATGTTTTATCATCGACAAA
Organism: Eurosta solidaginis; assembly: GCF_040869045.1. NCBI lineage: Eukaryota > Metazoa > Arthropoda > Insecta > Diptera > Tephritidae > Eurosta > Eurosta solidaginis. Next base: position 120,914,151 of record NC_090322.1, on the reverse strand, counting down.
AAATATATGCAGGATTCAGAGCAGCCTCGTAACATTTCATAAACCGATCAACATATATGTCTGTTAAATCCGTGCTAAATAGGAATAACTACAATGAAATTATACTTAACTACTTTAAATCGAGTTAATGAGTGCGATTATATATCGTCGGTCCTATGCCAAAGTCACGAATGTGCATATTTGATGCTTTAAGAAAAACGCGTAAAACATTGTTAAAAATAGAGATTTAATTTTCTATTTTTCAATCACTATTGGAAGGTTTACTTTTGTAAACCACTAAGTAATATTAATTGAAAAATGTTATTTTTTTTCAAAAAAGCACATTCGTTGTTTTGGTTTTCCAAAATTTGACATATATAATATTTCGTTAAAACAAGAATGGCACATTCGTGTCTTTGGCATTGTACCGACGATATAACTCAGGGGCTGAAACTGGTATTCCTTTTATAATATAATTCCTTGCAAAACTATTAATTTCGGACTTTAAATATATTTTATCCAAAATAAAAATTATTTTCGGATTTTTATTTTTTGAGTCCGATAGAACTAGTTAAACTCGGACTTTTAAAAATAAAAGTCCGGAAATAAAAGATAAATCCGGACTTTTATTTTTTAAGGCCAAAATAAAAGTCCCGCTTGATAACAAAGAAACGGTTTATCTGAAATAAATTTTTTTTTTTTAATTCGGATAAGCCGTTTCTTTGTTATTTGTTTGTTGTTTGGTTGATGAACTTTTAAAAGACTGTTGTCTAACATGTACAACCGCTGTTTGTTGTTAAATATTTAAATAAATAAAATATCGTTAGCCTAAATCCCAAAGACCCTAACCAACAAATTTAAAATTTACAAGAGAAGCAAAAAACGTTTTATTTTTACATTCACTACATGCAGAAATGGCGGTCGTATTAAGATGGCAGACACACAATAGCAAACAACGATATTGTATTTTAAATAACGAGCCTGACCCGTGCGCATCTTGCGCAACCAATATAAAAGTATCTTATCAAATATCAACAGAAATCAGCTGTTCTATTAACTTACAAATTGAGCTGCCATCTAGCGTATACTAGCAACTGCCGCCAATCCATTAAAACTTACAGCTTGCGCTGCAATCTAGCGTACAATGCAGCTTGCGCTGCTATCTAGCGCAATGCAGTGCAAATATTGCCATAGTACAAATATATTACTTTGTGTGCCCACAATCGTTTATTTTGAACGAATTATTTTAATAAAATATAGCTAAACGAAAGCACTAAGCTCGCTAATAGCCCGAATCTCCATCTTTGCAACAAAAACTTTATTTATAGATTTGGATTCCAAATAAGAGCGAAAAAGGGGCCTGTACATAAAAACAGAAATTAGAAATAATATATAAGATTTATACCCCATTTATTGGCAATTTATTATCGCAAAAAAAGTTTATAGCTGCGTCCGGTTCCGAGAAAAGTGAGTGTCTGCTGGCTTAAGTCTCAAACCAGCAGACACTTCGTGAAAACACGACGTACAGCTCCCGAACGATTTGAATAATTTATACCACATTTATTGGCAATTTATTACCGAAGAAAAATTATAGCTATATCTTTCAATAGACGCAAAATTACTGATTTCCGTTTGCGGATTCGCGGTTTTGGATCCAAAACGCGTCTTTTGATAGCCCTCTCGATAATTTTGGACGTGTATTAAGTGTCATGCTTTCGTATAGAATTACCCCCGGTAGAATCGATATTTCTATAGGGCCCTTCGATACTATCGGCGTATATTGATATTCCGGACTTTCGATAGTTTTCTACCTCTAGCTACAAATGATTAAAGTAAAGCGTAAATTTAGTTACATCAATATGTTGATTGTATACATTAGGGTGGTCCTTATAATCGAATGTAGTATTTTTTCCGATTGCACCACGGTCAACTATATCGCACAAAAATTTGTATGCCGATTGGAGATGGTTTAGGCGTGTCGCAGGGGGATCAAAGTTGAAATTGCTCTATGGAGACTCAAAAAATAAGTGATTTTTCTTTTTATCTAATACTCGAAATCGGTAGCCCTATGGTAGAAAATATCAGATGGAAATTCTGGTCCCGATTGGAAACGCCTAAGGGGTGTCGCAGGGGGGTTGAAGTTCAGACTACTCTATAGAGACTCGAAAAATAAAAGTGATTTTTCTTTTTATCTAAAACCCGAAATAGATCACTATGGTCGGAGATATAATATACAATATTTGGTTATGATTGGAAAAGCCTAAGGCGTGTCGCAGGGGGGTAAAAGTTCAGACTACCCTATGGAGACTTGCAAAATAAAAGAGAAAGAGAAAAGAGAGGAATGGTCTATATATATAGTAACTTATGGGTTTTTTGTCAATATTATAAGCAAATTAATTGCATAAAATAAATTACGTTTTCAAGTGATCAAGAACTGAAGTTGATATTTCGTTTCAATATGGTATCGCGACAAAAAATTAAGATTTATTTAGTGGGCCTCATCGAAAACCAAATTACGGGTGCCAAGTTGCCTTCTAATGGACAAGTGTTACGGGTTTTTTCTACAATATTAGAAAAATAAAATTAAGTGTTCGCGAGAGTGCATATCTTGTGATAAAAGAGGCGGAAGTGTTTTGGCAAAAAGCACGCATCCCTCTCAAGCCTAAACGTCATAGTGTTGCGAAGTTAGAAGCGTTATATATGAGATGGCGTTCGCTTTTTAAAAGTAGTAAACGCCATTCTGCACACCAAAAAGCGAAAGAGTCGAGATTTTGTGAAGAATTGGAAAATTTTTTTTGATATCGCTCACGAAAAACCATTTAACATGATCAACAACCAAACTGATAGGGAGTTTCTTATCAATCAGAGGAAGAAGGGACGTTTAGGCGCATTTTCAAGAATAAATTGTTTCGGAAATAATAAAGAAGTGCTTAAAAAAAGCTGCGATGTAGACTCAACTGGAGGTAATAAACATTCTTTGATACTTTTTACAATTATGTAATTCCAAATATCATTTCAATACTGCGTTAGAAGAAGCCGTTGAAAAAAGAAAAAATGAAGATTTTGATCGGGGAAACAATTTCTCACTAGAAATATCAAGTCGAAATGAACCAAAAAACAAAAGAGGGCAGAAGTTTAATTACACCCAAACAAGTATCAGTTCGTGATAAGCGTAAAGTAAGTTGCTCACTAGAACGATCAAGTCGAAAAATGGCAAAAAACAAACGAGGGCAAACAAATTTTATTACACCCAAACTAGTATCAGTTCTTGACAGTTGTAAAGTCAGCGATCGAAATGCAGTCAGAATACTAATAGCAGTATCCGAAGCCTTTGGTGCAAATGTAAAAACTCTAACCGTAAACCGGAGTAGTATCCGACGATGTCGTCTACGAAAGCGCCGATACATAATGAAGCAGCTAAAACGATCGTTTGAATCCAAAGCAATTACGTCAGTTACCGTTCACTGGGATGGGAAGTTGGTGCCTGCAACAGAAGGAACAGGGAAAGTAGACAGGCTTCCAACAATTATTTCCTGGGAAGATGGAGAACAACTACACGGTGCTCCAGCAATGTCGAACGGAACTGGAAAAGCACAAGCTTACTTGTTAGGTGGAAAGTACACGACAAAGTGAAGCGGTATGTTGTGCTACAACGGCGTCGAACACGGGCAGGTTACAGGGAGCTTGTGTTTTCTTGGAACAAAAACTTGGTAAAAGCTTGTTGCATTTGCCGTGTCGTCACCATATATACGAAATAGTGTTACGCAGCGCTTTCGAAGCAAAAATACCATTATCAAAAGGACCTAATGTTGAGATTTTTAAAAACTTTAGAGACGCCTGGTCCAATTCAGACAAACGTAATTTCAAAGCTGGAATTGAGGACGGCTTTGTCAGAACAGCAATACCTAATAAAGAGCTTGTAGATAGCTTCCATCACATTTTAGTATCAAGACAGCCTCGTGAAGACTATAAAGAATTTGTAGAACTAGCACTAGTTTTTCTTGGTTGTTCTCCAAAGAGCTATACATTTTCAGCACCAGGCGCCTTCCACCACGCTCGGTGGATGGCAAAGGGTATTTATACTCTAAAATTATACGAGGGGATGTGTGGAATAACGGTATAACTCAAAAATCAACCTTTTGAGAAAAGTGAAAAAAACTTAACAATACAGGTAAAAATAAATTTATAATAATCTTACTTGTTAAGATTTTAGATAGTATGACTCTTTGATAAGAAAAAGTAATCAATTTTATATCTATATATTAATACGCTAACAAAATTTCCATACAATCAATTGACAGGCTGTTTCGCATAGTTAGCGTACGTAAAATCATATAAAAGTTATATGAATCGATTCGTATGGATCAGCGCAGTGCATAGGCCTATTTTCGTTAACAAATATTACTCTATTTGTTCATAATTAATAGAAATTTTTTTTGTAAATTCGAAAATCTGTGCAAATATCGAAATTGCCATTATTTCACAAATCCCCCTGAATTCGAAATTCCAACAGTTGCATTGTCGCGTTGCTCATCTACATATGTACATATACGTACGCGGCAAACGAGATAACTACTGCTTCACTCATTTTCAGTTCAAATAAAATATTGTTTCCCATTGTTGCCACTTACCTATATTGGTCTGTACCAAAATCCTTAAAAAATTGTTCTAAAATAATTGTTAGCGCACAAAAAAACTTTAAAGAGAAGTAGTACTTTACCGGCCTGTTTTTTGGACAAATTTTACTTACACGTATTGAATCGTTTTTTTTCGTTTAATATACAACGTGAAATGACATGAAAAGCAATACTGGCAATCCCCGATTATTAAATAATACAAACAGACAAAATTGGTTAATTCGTTGTAGTTCTATAAATAGAACAAAAAACAGCAACAAAACCAAAGTTTCTTTGAAAACCGCCGTACCAAGCATAGCTTTAACACATAATTGCATACGAAGTATGCAATGTGTAAAAAGATTAAAATATGCAAAAAGAAGGCAATTGGGAAAAACTTTACAACAACTAAGGCATGACGTAGCTGAATGCGTTTATAACCATTTCAACTATCGTAGGAGCGCGGGTTCGACTCCCACTCCCGGGAGAAAAGGCTTTGCAGAAATTTACAAGGTATAATCGAAACAGCTGTCGCCTTGTCCGTCCTGATGTCACGTTGTTTAAATTTTTCCCAAATTATTAAATAAATTATAAAATTAAAAATATTGCTTCAAATAAATGTTTTCATACATTTAAAAAAAAAGCAATACGGGCAATCCCCGATTATTAATAATACAAAAAGACAAAATTGGTTAATTCGTTGTAGTTCTATAAATAGAACAAAAAACAGCAACAAAACCAAAGTTTCTTTGAAAACCGCCGTACCAAGCATAGCTTTAACACATAATTGCATACGAAGTATGCAATGTGTAAAAAGATTAAAATATGCAAAAAGAAGGCAATTGGGAAAAACTTCACAACAACTAAGGCATGACGTAGTTGAATGCGTTTATAACCATTTCAACTATCGTAGGAGCGCGAGTTCGACTCCCACTCCCGGGAGAAAAGGCTTTGAAGAGATTTACAAGGTATAATCGAAACAGCTGTCGCCTTGTCCGTCCTGATGTCACGTTGTTTAAATTTTTCCCAAATTATTAAATAAATTGTGAAATTTTCCCATTCAATCAATTGCATTAAACTAAGTTGAAATAAAAGATAATATAATAAAATAAAATAACAAATATCAAAATAAATTAGCATAAGAGGCAATATACAAATTTTAATGTAATATCTTTGTAGCAAATTTATTTATTTTTTGTTCAGTATAAGACGTGCTTATCTTTATTTAACAGATTCCTTGTTTTTTATTTTAGTTGCTTTCAAAAAAACATGAAATCACAAATAATGAGTCAACTTTTGTTCAAACTCACTAAATTTATTTATTTATAACAGTTAATTGCAAATTTGACCCAAAAGGTTTTTTGCATTTCCAGATTTTATGCTCATTTTATATATAGTACGTCTTATACTGAACAAAAAATAAATAAATTTGCTACAAAGATATTACATTAAAATTTGTATATTGTCTTGTATGCTAATTTATTTATATCTTAGTATTATATCGTTCACAGACGATATTTTATGGTAGATATGGTCATATATATTCATGAAATGGAGTGTTTACAAATTTAATATAAATTAATTACGCACATAGATCTGAACTGCAATCTCCACATTAAATATCCTAACATCATAACATGAACCTTCATATTCCCACAATGATAACATTAAAACCAGGAAAAAAGTCTAAGTGCACTTATTGAGTTTTTATATGGAACTGTTTATTCACTTCACTTAATTTTTTCGCACTTTAAGTACTTAATTTTTTTTTCTTTCATTTAAATTTTTTTAGTAAACTCTGCCTTCTTTCTCATTATGTAATTTTTTTATATTTTTATTTTTTATGAAGGTTTTCTCTATTCTATTCAAAATTTTCGTTTTGTGTCACACTTATGTACATACTACATATGTATTTATATAAAGTTAAACTCGGTAAAGCACCAATTGCATACCTAACGGGTGGCGTGAAATAGTCTAAATTCCTTTAGCACATTTCTTCGTTTTTAACTAAAAGTTCGTGTTTTTAGAATTATGACACTATTGAAGTAAATGGGCGATATATGTATATGGGTGATATAGGCCTACTGGGGAACCGAGCACACAAAACTAACTTCGGTAGCGCCCCAACGGGGACCTCCCGGGTGGTGTGGAAAAAGCTATTTTTCAATTTAATTTCAAGTAATTTCACCATAATTCTATGTCACTTTTGATTTTACATATTTTTTATATTTTTGTTTAAGGAGCTCCATACCAAAACGTTATAATTACATTTGAAAATTTTGTAGAAAATTTAAGAAAATACAATCAAAAATTACAACGCCATAATGAAAAATTTAAGTAAGTTAGACCAGTTTGCTATATTTCCACTCACTGCTTAACTATTAACGCATTATTGCACTACCCCCAACACTGGATGCATAGACTGAGTTGAAAAAAATACAAGTTGGTCGAATTTCGACCACAGGCGATGCTGGTATACATAATTTTATTAGAAAATGGATTTCTTTTTTTTTTTGAGTTATACCGTTATTCCATACATCGAATATGAAATATTTTGATTGAGATACTTTATTAAACAAAATAGTAGATACATTAATAACCATTGTTAAATACATTATATTCTATTATTTAGAAATGCTTATACCTATTTGTTATTTCTTTTTGTTATTCTTTTATTTTTCAGTTCTTTCTGGTCTACGTCATTGAATATATTTTCATACCATTTCGATGCTTCACTACTGCAAAATTTTATTAGAGAGTTATACCGTTTTTCCATAAATGAAGCTAATATCTTTGTTTAAATATCACTATTATTTTCTAAGATTAATATGGTATGTGTATGTAATCGTGCTCTTTTTATTTAGTTGATTTATGGAAAAACGGTGTAACTCGACTTATACCATTATTCCACACATCCCCTCATATATCTTTCGAGAAGAGTACATATTGGAAAAAAATTTAGAAATAGCACCTCAGGATTTAATATTTATTTAGAGAATTGGATGCACGCCTCTAAATCCATAGCTGCCCCAGGCGCTGACTTCTTTTTTGTTAATGAGTTATACCAATACAAAAACTTTGACAAGGTGATAGGTGAAGCCACGTTCTCGAAGTTCAAAAATAATTTATGGTATCTCTCACCGGAAACAGTTTGTTTGGCACTATTTGATGAAAAAATTTTAAAAGAAACAAAGCAAAATATGGTTGCAGCTCTAGGAAAAGACAATTACTTCGTAGGAAAAAAGTATGACTTTGTAATAGGAAGTGAAGGAAGAGTATTTGCCAATTATCTAGATTAGTTTATAAGTGAAAGCAGCTTAGATTTTTTCGATAGGTTTTGCATAAATAAAGAGTTTCTTCTTTCAGACCCAAATTGTTGGGCAACTAACGAAAATTATATTAAAGCTGTTGATAGATTAAAAAATTTGAAAGTCGTAAACGATACGGCAGAGAGAGGAGTTAAACTTGTAGAAGAGTACAAGAAAATCTTGTCCCAAAACGAAGAGGTCAAACAATACATATTGCAGGTAGTCAAATACTATAAAGAAAAATACCCAAACGCTACAAAGCAATCTTTATCACAACCATTGGTTATTTAGAAATTTATTGTTTAATTATGAACGAACATGAATTTATTGTTATTTTATTTATAACTTGAAAACTCAATAAAAACAAATTATTCACATTTTTTGAGCCTACATCGGTTAATCTGGACTTTCACCCCCCTGCGACATGCCTTAGGCTTTTCCAATCGTACCCAAATTTTGTATGTGATATCTCCGGCCATAGTGATATCTATTTCGGGTATTAGATAAAAATAATAGTTTAAAAAAAAACTAAAAAAAAAACACGCTTTTATAGCTAACCGAACTAAAAAATAGAAAATAATTTTCAATTAAAAAGAGTTTATATAACAGTAGTAGAAGGTCAAACAATAATTTATAGTTAATCACCTCAAAATAAAATTATAATAAAATTTAAGTTATTAACAGAATAATTTAATTCACAGTAAAAAGCGTGGTTCAAGTAATTTTAAAAGTTTTAGTCGAGAGTGATGAAACCTCGAAACGCCAGCGGTCCATGGATGAATCCAACCCCACGGCACCGAAAAGGGCCAAGACGCAGGGAGGCTGGACGCGGTCTTTCGCCGAAATTGCCAAGGGTCGGCAGATCATTGGCATTATAGACGAGAGCAGCGAAGATGGCAGGATCCCGAAACAACAGTGGAAGTTGATCGAGGCCGCGCTCGCTACGGTGGCCGTTAAGGTTAGGAAAGACAACACCGGTCCACCGCCATCTTACACCGATGCAGGGTGGTTCCAGGGCAATGTCAAGCTAATTGCCTGTACGACGCCAGGTCGGTAAACCTCTCTTAGGGCCACCGTCATAGGGTGATAGGGGTGGTATATCCGGGCGCGCGCCTCAAGGTAGTGGAGGCGCGTGATATCCCCTCACGACCAAGGGCTAGAGCATGGGTTCCAGTGACGCCAACGGACCCAGCTGACATCCTGGAGCTGCTCCAGGAGTACAACCCACCACAGGTTTGGAAGTCAACCCGGTACAAAGTACCAAATCTTACACCGCCAAGAATTGGTGGTACGTTCTTAGCGTTTAGCGATCAAGTCAAGTATTTGGGAGTCATTCTGGATAGGAAGCTATTATGGAGTGACCATATAGTGGAGCGATCTAAGAAGGCAGCAGCAGAGCTGTTCACCTACAAGAGGGCAATTGACACCTCCTGAGGATTCTCCCCTATGGTGCCTTGGTCTGGTGGCCTGCACTAGCTAAAAGTACCTTTCTTAAAATGCTTCAAAAGGCGCAACGGAGTTCGGAGCTCTGCATTACCGGGGCTCTCGGTTCCACCCCAGATTCCGTTACATACATACATGGATACATAGATAGATACAGGCCAAGCTAATAAAAGCGTGTTAAAAAGGGCTCAAGTATGCTATTTCGTAGATGTGCCATGCATCCACTTCTATCATTAATAAAGGAATGCGTTTTTTCGCATTATGTGCAAGGTTTCAAATCTATGGCCATTTGGGGTTGTCATAAGTTCAATTGACCTTATGTCCGTTAACCTTATGTCACCCCACCATCATATTATTGCATTGTCATCGAGCCTTGATACGTCTGCAAAGTTTCAATCAAACTTATGGCCATTCAAAGTGGTAATAAGGCCAATTTACCTTATGGCCGTAGACCTTATGTCACCACGCCATCATATTAATGCATTGTCATCGACCCTTGATTCGTGTGCAAAGTTTCAATCAAACTTATGGCCATTCAAAGTGGTAAAAAGGCCAATTGACCTTATGGCCATTGACCTTATGTCACCACACCATCACATTAATGCATTGTCATCGAGCCTTGATACGTGTGCAAACTTTCAATCAAACTTATGACCATTCAAAGTGGTAATAAGGCCAATTGACCTTATGGCCGTTGACCTTATGTCACCACACCACCACATTAATGCATTGTCATCGGTCCCTGATACGTATGCAAAGTTTCAAATTAGTCAGACTTCTAGAAACCGGTGAAAATTAAGCTCAAAGATTCCGTTACATACACGCCAAGCTAATAAAAGCGTGTTCATTAAAAAGAAAAATCACTTTTATTTTTCGAGTCTCCATAGGGTAGTCTGAACTTTTACCCCCCGGCGACACGCCTTAGACTTTTCCAATCATAACCAAATTTTGTACGTGATATCTTCGACCATAGTGATATCTATTTCGGGTATTAGATAAAAAGAAAAATCACTTTTATTTTTCGAGTCTCCATAGGGTAGTTGAACTTCAAAACCCCTGCGACACCCCTTAGGCGTTTCCAATCGGGACCAGAATTTGCATCTGATATTTTCTACCATAGGGCTACCGATTTCGAGTATTAGATAAAAAGAAAAATCAGTTTTATTTTTTGAGTCACCATAGATCAATTTCAACTTTGACCCCCCTGCGACACGCCTAAACCATCTCCAATCGGGATAAAATTTTTTGTGGGATATCTTCGGCTATATTACTATCGATTTAGGGGTTGAGACTTTAAGGACCACATATAAGAGCTTGTATAATCAAGTATAATGACCATTACCATTGCAAATACTCAGTAAATGAAAGCACCAATTACCAAGTATAAGTACAGTTTATTGGTACTTCATATTCAATACCCGCATTTTCACATCTTTTTCAATTACTTTCAATTATTTGAAATGTTTCAAATTTTTGTAAGAAAAAAACTTATTCATCGTTAAATAGCAGGAAGAATACACCACATTACAAACTTAGATCTTTTTTGTTAAATAGTAGCCATGTTCAGAATAAATAAGTACTTGACACGACGAACCTCCGAGCTTCGGTGTGTGACACTCTTCGAGTTCAAGGCCAGAACAATAATTTGTTTCTAATGATAATTATTGTATTTTTTTAACTTTTCTATAATTGAAAAATTGTATTTAGTTTTTGCAATAGTAGTAGTACTATTATCATTAGAAAAAAATTATTGTTCTGGCCTCGAGCTCGAATCGAACCTTGAATCATTTATCAATAAGCCGATAAAACAAAAACAATTGATAATAAACCAATAGCACTTGGGAATGTCAAAAAAGTAATTGACAATGAACAAATCCAGCATTTTTAGTGATTTGCAACTGATGGCGCAACGCTGATTAAATATAGTTGGTAAGGAAGAATAGAAGTAGCAATTTATCAGTCAAACAAACCACCGCTGTATAGCTCAATGGTTAGCGCAGCGTGCCTAAAGCGTACTGATGATGAGGGCTTAGCACCCTTCGAAATGGGTCTATCTGCGCAGCTTGGCAGGTTGTCTGAAAATTTTTCTTTTTACTATTCCAAACACAAAATAAAATTTTTCAATTATAGAAAAATTAAAAAAAAAAACAATAATTATCATTAGAAAAAAATTATTGTTCTGGAACTGAACTATTTGTATTATCTTGATAATGAAAAACTAATGTTGCCGTACAAAAGACTACCCAAACGCGGCCTTAAACTGGGACTGAATAATATAATAATAATAAATATCTTATATGTTATTTCTAATTGCTGTTTTTATGTACAGGTCCCTTTTTCGCTCTTATTTGGAATCCAAATCTAGAAATAAAGTTTTGGTTGTAAAGATGGGGATTCGTGCTATTACCGAACTTTGGGCATTATTAGTCGTAGTGCTTTTGTTTATCTATATTTTATTAAAATAATTTGTTAAAAATAAACGATTGTGAGCACACAAAGAAATCTATTTGTACTATTGTGAATATTTGATTAGAGCTAACACTGCATTACCGGCAGTTGCAGATATTCGCCAGATGGCAGCGCAAGCGCATGTAAGTTTATAGATGTTTGATTGATAGAAGAACTGATTTCTGTTGATATTTGATATGAGACTTTTATATTTGTTGCGTAAGATGCGCACAGGCTCGTAGTTTAAAAAACTAAAAAACAGGCAAGAATGGTGCCATTTTAGTATCTACAATCTACTTAGATGTTTGATGTTGACCGTAGCACAGAGGTTCGAGTGTCCGCTATTAAGCAAAACTCGTTTTGTAGCGGGTTATTTATTTACCGCTAGATGGGTCTAACACTCCTTTGCGCGCCTAGCCTAGAGGGTTACAAACAAACATACATGAAGCCAATATAAGCGTGTTAAAAACGCTTCTACAGTTTAACTTTGACTTGAATTTAAGCAAACTTAGTTTAAGCTTAGCTTAACCAACTACTGTAAATGTGAGTTTAAAATGAGATATGTAGTTAACTTACATCGAATGCCGTGTTGTGATTACTACAAGCGGCGCAATCTTTGTAATCAAGGCAAGTCGGTAAAGCTTTTAAATAAATAATTGTTGCATTCGAAATTCCGTTATTAGATAAATTTACCCGATGATATTCGTAAATAGTTTTCCTACGTGTATCTGCAAAAAAAGAATCCATTGTTATAATTATAAAATCTTTTAAATATTAAGTATGCTAACAGTAAACAGTTTTATCAATTATGTACGCATCCGAAAGGCCCACTTTAACGGGATGCTTATCATCCTGTATAGCATTAATGTCGATTGGTACGAAATAGTAAATAAAAACAATATCCCCAGTGCTATGTAAAGTGGCGCTGAATGTGAACTTCCCCACCTCTTGTTTGTCTTGTAATGAAACCTTCTCCCAAACCACAGTTAAGGCAGTTCCTTAAAAAAAATCAAAATATGTTAAATATACATATAGACAACTATATAACTTGTATTTCAATCACCGTTATCTTGAATGCGAACGAACGATTCATTCGATAAGCTTGTATCGAAATTGGCCATTAATGGTGCTATATATTGCGTTGCTGCTAACCAAGAGTGCACATAATCACCAGTATAAAGGAAACCACCGGTTGCCACTGTAACATTTTGAATCGGATGCCCATAGAAAGGAAACTTAAAACTCAACTCAACGGTCTAATGGATAGAAAAAAATATTCTTAGAATATAAAACGCCGTGCGAAGATAAATACTAAAACTATTTGTGATCGTCTTAACAATAATATACTTAATTTTTTTTTTGAACACATGAAAAGCTTCTCAACGAAAATTCATCGGACTCTATGGAGGGCGAAAAACCTGTAGGTAAATTTGTGGGAAAAAGTAAAAGGAGTACGGTGGAAATTAGAAGGGAACCTTAGCTTAAATCTCCTCAGAGGTATATCGCGCTTTGTTTTTTTTTTAAACTAGAGTTCGCACAGTGGCCACTAATTACATCATCGAACAATAAATATTACACCATAATGTTTCCTTTTATTCCCTTTCTTCTACTTTCTTTTCTTTTCCTTTTCCTTCTTTTTACTTTCCTTTCCTTTTCTTCACTTTCCATTCCACTCCATTATTTTTCTTTTCTTTCATTTCCTTTCCCATCCTTTCCTTCCCTTCGGTTTCTCTCTCTTTCTTTCCTTTCTCTTCCTTTCATCTCTTTCTTCTTTCTTTCTCTTATTTCGCTTTCTGACTTAACAATTTTTATTTTATTATTTTAATTTTTTTATTTTAATGAAATTTATTTAAAGTTTTCTTTTATTTAATTTAACAGTTTTTATTTTGTGTTAATTTTATGAGATTAAAGTCCGTAGGTAAAATAGCATTAGTTTTTAATTTGTCGATATTTCGGCTTCTCTGAGGCCATGTTGTTGTTGTTGTAGCAGTGTTTCGCCCATCCAAAAGGTGTGACCGATCACAAATTGTCATCAATATCCTCTAACGGGAGTCCAAGGAAACTTGCTGTTTCAACAGGGGTGGACCATAATGAGAGGGGTGTTAGAGGCGTTGGTTCCACATTACAATTGAAGAGATGGTTGGTGTCATGTGGGGACACATTGCAAGCAGGGCATACATTTTGTATGTGGGGGTTGATTCTGGATAGGTAAGCGTTTAACATGTTATAGTATCCAGATCCAGAGAAACTCGCGTTTCCCTAGAGAGTGCGCGTTCCTCTTCTGCAAGCTTAGAGTATTGTTCTTTGAGAAGAGGATTCACCGGGCAATTCCGGACATAGAGGTACAACCCGTGGCGGTTCTGAGGGCAGTATTTTGGCAGGCCTGTAGCTTCTTCCATTGAATAGTCTTTAGGCTTGGCGACTATATCGGGGACGCGTAGCATGCAATCGGCTGGTCAATTGCTTTGTAAGTGGTGATGAGCGTTTCTTTATCTTTTCCCCAAGTACTGCCAGCAAGAGATTTGAGGATTTTATTACGGCGCTGGATTTTTGGTACAATTGCGGCTGCATGCTCACCAAAATGTAAATCCTGATCGAACGTCACATCCAAGCTTTTGGGGTGTAAGCCAGTCGGTAGCGTAGTGCCATTGCGTTAATGTTCAAAATGGTCGACATTTGGGACGTCCATGTTGTAAATAAAGTCGCCGATGATTTAGTCGGTGATAATGTCAGGTTTCGCGTGGTGGAAAAACTGGAGAGATCAGGGAGGTAGCCGTTTATTTTGTTGCAAAACTGATCGATCTGAGGTCATCCTCAGGACTGTTGGTAAACACAAATATATAAAAAGGAACATTAATTTTGGATATATGGTCATTAAAAATTATTTATGCAACTAGGTATACATATGTATAAGCGAAACACAACTTACACAGGTGATAATGCTTGATCGACTGATCCATGGTGGAATCACCAGGTGAAGTAAATAAAGAAAGACAGAAGATGTACGCTATCTGAAACGGTAGGGATGTATTTGCGACGGTCAGAAGAGGGTAACATTTTTCCACCCGCTTTGAAAAAATAACTGTTTCAACATATCCATGCCACCTAACGCCAACGCAAACGGGGATACATATGACCAATGCGAGTTTGAATTACTTCTAGCCTCGAATAAAAATTTCAATTTGGCTACTTAAACTGTTATGAACAGTAAAATTCAATTGATGGGTCGAAAGTAAACTGACCTCAACTTCAACTGCAGTTGAAACTTTCATTGAAAACCCGGACATAATCCATTATTTAGTTCAACTTTACTGACTTTGCGGCACTCAAATGGGTTTCGAGTTCGATGAAAAGCTTTACAGTCACACCTGGAAGTGATCGTTATACTTTTAAATGTATTTCAATTCCTAATAATCAATTGTTATTTCCATCAAACTTGATCAAAAGATCCCCCAAAAACTCTTGACAGTTGAGTTCATGATGTATTACTAATGTTGCCAAGTTATTATTTACTAAAATATGTCAGGGGATATACTAGTCACATGGCATCGGTCTAGAGCCAGAAGATGCTGATCCGAAGCGAGCCTGATTCAGTATTCTAAATAACAATCCATAACTGTAACATTTCTCTTATCTGAGAGATCTAATTTTTTGGGCAAAACAACAACAGTGAGTTCAAATTTTTTGGAACTATATTTAGAATACCATAGTGATTTTTTACATAAATAAGGTATAATTCGACAGTTTTGGTGTTCTTGTTGTAGGAATGACAAAAACATTCCTCAAAAGTCTTCAGTAGCGCTGCACAGGGGAAAATCCTTGGTTGGATATGACGTGAATACAAATAGTTTGTTTCAAAAAAGACTTGTTTCACTTTTTTTAGGAACAAATTAAACATACATAAAAAATGGAAACATCAACAATATGGACGTAATAGTTTAGTACGGATTTACGTATGGAAGCCAACACCAAAGATACCCAAATGATGAATCTTTGTAATTAAATCCAGTAAAGCTCAGTCGATACTCACCTAATAGTTTATGTGAAAAACGTCTTACTTCACCTGGTTATTCCACCATGGACTGATCATATGTTCGAAAACAAAAGTAATATAAACATCAAAAATGTATAAAATTTAAAATACCGCAAGTGTAAAAAAATTTGCACAAATAAATATGTATCCCTATATAATAGAACAAAAATATGTCGTCATCCAACATTATGATTTGGTGATCTTCTGCTAGCGGAATAATTTGTTCACTGCTTTCTTTCATGTGCGCCGTGCGACATGCATTTTGTGTTGTTGTTGCTTAAGCAATAAATTGCGATATGCATATGCGCATTGGTCTGTGTCACTTTTAAAATTAATTCTCTATCATTAGGCGTGTTCATAATGTGGAGCATTTCTATGGTGAAGCGCTTATCATATTGTTTCTCTATGTCCAATATAGTAACATTTTGGAAATCGGGATAGTGGCCCATATCCTTACAATGGACCGTTAAGAACGTTTTTATTTTCCGATCCGTTGTTCCTTAGTTTAATATTGGACTTATGGAAGGAAATCCATCTTTCAATCTTTCCAATCTTTCATTACGTGCTTTGGTATAGAAATTTCAGACCAGTTTATTGAACAAACTACTTGGAAGCTTATTTGCCTCTACAGTTTTTTTGATAGTTTTTATTTTATTTTTATTTTTTTCAGGGTTCGTACACACATGCACAGCACACACACGTGTGGGAAACAAATGCCTGGACGTATATAGGAGTCGTTTAAACCGATTAGTTGCATAAGCATTAATTCTATCCCTTCAGGATTGCATCGAAGAAAAATCGTCTATCCTAGCCGCCGGTTCAGCCGTACTCATCAGAAGGAAACAAGAGTGTTTCTTTCTAATAGACCAAATTACCTGTAGGAGGCCATTCCCAGCAAAAGTGGTAAATTGGAGGAAATCTAAGTCGTCAAAGAAAGGGGCATCTAACCTTAATAGCCGTAGAGATTTGAGGTTTTTGCTCCTGCATCCAACGATAATACCACCACTGCAAATAATTCAATGGGAAACGAATCTGAACTCATGATGGCCTGATAATATATGATTAAGCGGCCCACTCGAAAATTTCAGGCTGTTCCCCTTCTTCTATCTGGAGTCTTACATCCAAACAATTTACAAAAATTCATATGTACATATGTATGTACATATAACCAATGGCATTTTACAAATGGATTTTTTTCAGACGAATATTGAAAGAGCATTTGATATTTGTTTTTGATTCCGAAAAGCGGTAAAAACTGAGTGTGCATGATCCTTAGAAAAAATTGCTGACACGGCTCATATTTTTTTAAGTACTCAGCACAAGTGTATGCGTATAAATATTGTGACGAATATTAGTGACACTAAGTGATACTCCCATCACTAATATGATACTAAGTAAATAAAGACACAACAACAATAAAGCAAGCTGCTACACTTGTATGTACGTAAACAAATTAATTATTATGTCTGCACACATACATGCGGGGCAACAGAGAGAGATACTCACAAGCGCTTTTCATCATTAGCCGCTCACATATACACACGCATATGGATACAAATTGCAATTATACGTGTATATAGCTCGTAAACAAGCATCAGGTTTACGAAATTACTAGACCTTAGGAGAAATGAGTGAACGAGGAAACCGAAGAGTATAAAAGAGGCACAGGCTGAGGCATCAAAAATCAGTTTCATTTAAGCAAGCTATTGGTTGTGAAGTATCAGTGTTATTGTGAAGTACTTTAATAAAGGCCATTTTGCATTATTAAATATTGGAGTTATTTATTCAACAGTTTAGCGATACGAACGTTAGTAGAAAGTTGCAAATAAGAGGATTTGCAGTAAATTCGTTACAATTGGTGTCAGAAGAGGAATTGTTGAATAAATTCCGAAGACTTCGAATACAACTTGGACATGGCAAAGTGGAGTGAATTGAAGATCCAGCAGCTGAAGAATGAGTTGGAGAGCCGTGGATTGAATACAAGCGGCATTAAAATCGAACTTCAAGCACGACTCGGAGAGGCAATGGAATTAGAGGGAATTAACGTGGAAGAGTATGCCTTTCCTCTTGATGGCGAGGAGACAACAAAAATTGAAGAGAAAAATTAAACATCGCAGACAGTTACGAGCACAGACTTGAACGTGATTTTAGCTGCAATATCTGCTCAAACATCGACAGTATCATCTCAACTGGCTGAGCAGAAGACATAAATGGAATCGCAGGGGAACCGTATAACATCCAAGATGGAATCCCAAGAGACACGAATAACATCAAAGATCGAAGCACAAGAAACGCGTATTTCGAAATGTCGACACAGATTACATCAAAAATGGAAACACAACTGAAAGAACAAGAGGCACGCATAACAGTACAACTCGAAACACAGGAGGCGCGTATATCATCAAAACTCGAAGCGCTTTAGGACGAGAAAATAACGCAGTTTGAGGAAAACTCGAAGCCGAGGTGGATACTTTGAGAGGTCGTATACAGGAGTTACAACTAAATCGCCCACCTTTCCAGCGAGCAATCCGAAGGTAAAAACTCCATCTTTTGACGGTTCTGTTCCTTTCCAGGTATTCAAGCTTCAGTTTGAGAAGACGTCAGCTGAACAACTGGAATGCTGAAGATAAAGTTGCTGCACTGTTCGTGGCATTGAAAGGTCCTGCAGCTGAAATCTTACAGACGGAACAATTATGAAACATTGATGAGCGCTCTAGAGAGACGATACGGAACTGAGCATAGGAGACAGATATACCAAATGGAATTGCTGAACCGCTTCCAGAGGCCTGGTGAAACATTGCAAGAGTTTGCGTTGGATGTTGAAAGGCTAGCACATTTAGCGAATGCGGACGCACCCGTGCAATACACTGAAAGGGTAAAGATTCAGAGCTTTATAAACGGCATACGGGACGTCGAAACAAAGCGAGCTACATACGCAAACCCAAAGCCAACATTCGCAAAAACGGTATCACATGCTCTGATTCAGGAAACAGCGTCGCTTCTATGTAAGCCAGTTTTCAAAGCACGCCGTGTGGAGGTAGAAAGGCCAGAGTGGGTAGACGCAATTTTAGAATCTTTAAAAGGAACGCAACAGAAGAATAATTGTACAATCAAATGTTTGAAGTGCGGTAACCCAGGTCACACTGCTCGTAATTGCAGCACCGGTTCTGGTAGTTCTAACTTGGGTGGCCGTAAACGCAAAGCTGGAGGAGATAAGCAATAGCGAGTCAGATGTAAAGATCGAAAACTTGCTCCAGCTATTGAATGTCCTGTGATATCTGTGTCGCAAATTGGAAGGAAATCAAGCAGTCTTACTGTCAGAGGGAATGTCGATGGCAAAGACCGTGTACTGACCGTAGATACGGGCGCATCTCATTCCTTAATCCGATCTGACTTGGTCAAGAGGAGAGTAAAATCGTTACCTGGAGCAAGGTTGCATACGGTCACAGGCGAGTATAACCAAGTCCAGGGAGCAGTGGTATATGAAGTCTTAATTCGGGAGGTCATGGTTCTACACAAGTTCGTTGTGGCAGAGATCGTTGATGAAATCATATTGTGAGTGGATTTCTTGGTTGACCATGACATCAAGATCAATATGCAGAGAAGGGTGATGCGTTATAAGAATCAGGATGTGCCACTTAACTTCAGTTTGGAGAAAGGGTTCAGCAGTAATCGAGTGTTGGTGAAAGAGTTTCGACAAAAACCACAAAAGTCAAAGGCAGCAGATCGGGCAAGGGTTGATGGAACGAATGGGCCAAACAAATCAAAACCAAAGGTACCTGCCAGAAAAACACTGGCATTGACAAACCTAATGGCCTAATGGACGCACTAAATCGA
Source organism: Eurosta solidaginis (assembly GCF_040869045.1). Lineage (NCBI taxonomy): Eukaryota > Metazoa > Arthropoda > Insecta > Diptera > Tephritidae > Eurosta > Eurosta solidaginis. Next base: position 120,894,487 of record NC_090322.1, on the reverse strand, counting down.
TTGAAAGAATTTTCCAGAAAAAATGCAAGGGTGGTTTCAAGCCAGCGCGTACTACTGTTTTGAAACGTCAAGACGATACTGAAGATACAAAGTCAATCCGTCAAGATCAAGCTCTGCGAAGTAGTTCTTCATTGGCCAAAGAACAGAGTGTGAGGGAACGGGTAATGAGTAGTAAGATGAAACACTGGCATTACAAGAACTTTAATTCGGAAGGTTTCTTGGAGAGAGATTTGGTACTGCTATACAACCCTCACCGGCGGAAAGGTGTTCCATCCAAATATCGGTGCAGTTGGGAAGGCCCGTACAGAGTTGTGAGGAGAATCAGTGATGTCATCTACCGCATACAAACAATTGGGAAACCACGAAATAGAAGGGTGGTTCATTTGGAGAGGCTAGCAGCGATTAGATAGAGAGATTTGTCTGATCGAGACGATCAGACTTAGGTGGAGGGCAGTGTGACGAATATTAGTGACACTAAGTGATACTCGCATCACTAAGCTGATACTAAGTAAATAAAGACACAACAACAATAAAGCAAGCTGCTACACTTGTATGTACGTAAACAAATTGATCATTATGTCTGCACACATACATGCGGGGCAACAGAGAGAGCGCATGTCATCATCAGCCGCTTACATATACACACGCCTATGGATACAAATTGCAATTATACGTGTATGTAGCTCATAAACAAGCATCAGGTTCACGAATTTACTAGACCTTAGGAGAAATGAGTGAACGAGGAAACCGAAGAGTATAAAAGCGGCACAGGCTGAGACATCAAAAATCAGTTTCATTTAAGCAAGCTATTGATTGTGAAGTATCAGTGTTATTGTGAAGTACTTTAATAAAGGCCATTTTGCATTATTAAATATTGGAGTTATTTATTCAACAGTTTAGCGATACGAATGTTAGTAGAAGGTTGCAAATAAGAGGATTCGCAGTAAATTCGTTACAATATTGTAACGAATTTTGGGAAAACTCCGTTTATTTTGCACCTTTTGCAAACGTTCGAATCGCCAAACTGTTGAATAAACAACTGCAATATTCAATAATGCAAAAGGTCTTTATTAGACTACTTTGAGTGTACTTCACAATAACTCTTACTTCACGACTAATTGCGTGTTTAAATCAAACTGCTTAGTCATGCCTCAGCTGACGCTGCTTTTATACTCTCGGTTTCCTCGTTCACCCATTTCTCCTAAGGTCTAGTAATTTCGTGAAAATCATGCTTGGTTACCAGCCATACACATGTATATTTGTGGTTTGTAGCCAGATGCGTGTGTATATGTGAGTACTACTTCGGCTGATGATGACATGCGTTTGTGAGTATCTCTCCGCTGCCTTGTATGTATGTGTGTATGATGATTGTTTTGTTTACGTACATACGAGTGGCTGCTTGGTATCATTAGGAATGCTAGAATCACTTCGTGAAGCGGACATGAAGCGGATGTGGAAGTCTTTAAACGATCTTGCTGAGTTCACCGATGACAAAAAGGTCGTTAGCAAAATAGTAATTAACGGTGAATGCTTCGAGAAGGAATACGATATAGCCAATGCCCTAAATACATTTTTGTACAGAGAATAGCTGAAATTAATGATAGCATTGAAATAATTCCGATTGCGGCAGAAACAAGTGTAAATAATGCAATTGAAACTTTTCAATTCACCGACGTAGAGTTAGATGATATAATGAACATTACTAAATCTTTTTGAAACAAATATGGTGGAAAAAAGCTTTTGTCGGAGGGGGTATTTAAAGATGCCATGATTTACATTGCTCACTTCTACAAAGATATAATAAACGAATCAATAAACAGTAGCATTGTTCCAAATTGCTGGAAAGTATCAACTATAGTAAAGTCAAAAATACAGTAAGGCCGGAGGAACAGCGCCCAATTAATACGCTACCCGCAGATGAAAAAATTATGGAAACGGTGGTTAAAAATCAATTAGTGGCATATCTAGATAAATACCAAATTATTATATCTGAACAATCTGGGTTTAGGAAGAGCCATTCTTGCGAAACAGCACTAAATATGGCTATTGCGGAATGGAAATAGGATATAACTGACAAGAAAGTTGTGATCTCAGTCTTTTTAGATTTAAAACGTGCTTTTGAAACTGTGGATAGAGAGGAACTGCTGAATGTTATGTTTAATAATGGGATAAGAGGAAAAGCCTTGGAATGGTTCAGAAGCTATTTGAGTAATAGAAAGCAGAAGACGATAATTGGAAGTGCAGTTTCACCGGTTGCTGATGTATATATTGGGCTACCGCAAGGTTCAGTATTAGCACCGCTATTGTTTACAATATATATTAACGATATTAAAGAATCTTAAAATATTGCAATATTCGACTATTTGCGGATGATGCATTGATAACCATTAGTGAAAGAAATGCGGGCTTTGCGGTATCGAAAATGCAAGAAGACTTAGACTCCCTTTACAAATGGCTATGCCATAGAAAGTTGAACGTGAATGTGGATAAAACCAAATTGTATGATATTTTGCAAAAATCAAAGCATTATGGGTGCCAATAACCTAAGTAATATTACTCTGAAGATAAGAAATGTTGAAATTCAGCAAGTAGACAAGATCAAATACCCAGGAGTCTAGATCAACAAAAACCTTAGATTTGGAGAACACATAAGTTATTTAGAAAACAAAATTACAAAAAAATTGGTTTTATGTACAGAACTTGTAAATATATTAGTCAACGACACAAAATATTAGTGTATCGATCAATTATTGAACCGCACTTTATCTATTGTCCAACAATCCTGCTATTAGCAAATGACACACAAATAAAAAAACTGCAGATACAACAAAACAAGGCAATGCGATTAATTTTAAAATGTTCGCTTAGAACACCAAAAACTACAATGCTAAATATGTTAAACTGGCTCAGTGTAAAACAGTCGATATATTATTTCACATTGAAATTTATACATCATATGAAATTAGGAATAACACCGAATTATCTGAACGGGAGAATACTTTTAATCATGAAATACATAACTATGGAACTAGAAGCAGCGGAAATATAAGACTGCCTAGAGTAAGAACGGAGTTCGCAAAGAAGACTTTAGAATATATAGGTTATAAAATGTACAATGAATTACCAAATGCGATAAAAGACTGTGAAAATATTAATAAGTTTAAAGCAAAATTATTTTTATACTGTAAGTCATTAAGCATGTAAAGTATACAATTTATTTATATATATATATATTTTTTACCTTGAACTAGGTCTTAAAGACCGTAAATAAATAAATTATTATTATTATTATTATTATTATTATTATTATTATTATTATTATTATTATTATTATTATAATATTCGTCACAATATTTTATATACAAAGCACACACATGTAAATGTACTTTACTCGGGTCAGCACCCCCAGCGGTTAGGGGGTCAAAATAAAAAATGGTGCTGTGTTACCGGAGCGTACCGGATCTGTATCCGGCAAAGGACCATCAAAGCCTTCGGGGAGTAACCTTATCCCTACAACAACAACTCGAGTCAGCACACATATGAGCTGCGTGCTAAAAATATATTCCGATTGCACTCAGCTCATGTTCCTGAGCGAAAAATGTACAAATGTGCTGCAAATGAGTGTGCTAATACGAACCATGTTTTTATTTATTTAAAATAGTAAAGTTCTTGACATAATATTTTCATATAAAACATCGCAATAGTGGAACAACAACCTAAGATCTTTATCACTTACTTTGTTGTTTATTAGTAGTTATTAAAATTAGTCATTTGATCATGTTTGCTGTTCCTGGCTATGTATTTCCAACAAATCTTGGCTGTGCTCCGATAATTTAAGTTATATGTGGGGCATTTGTGTTTACTACAAAAGTATACACTCTTACTGAGAAAATACTATTTTTTATGCATACAACAAGGGTCTTACACACACACATCATCAGTACATAATCACACGTATAGCGTCTGTATTGGCTTATGTATAGGTAAAATTTTTAAATTGATATTTTAGCGCTATTTTTAACTTTAATGTGCTGTAATTCTCTTTGAGAAATTTTGCCGATTTATGTACATATAATTGTTTATACCTTATAATTATAGTTTGGCCGTAAAAAGAGCGCGTAAATGTCAACTTGCTTAGTTAAATAATAGATTATTTAAGAACCTCCCCTCACAATGGTAGGCACCTTGTCGATGGTGTGAGGGCATAGCCGAACTCCATAGCACCTAACTAGGTGGCTGAGCGGTTTAGGCTTTTGGGTGGGATGTTGGTGACCAAAAACTGCCAAACCCCACCTCGAGAAGTATTGATGGCCTAACCGCAGTAAGAGGCGCTGCTGTGGCGGACGGTTATCTTCCCCATATTTAATATTGGACCGCTGCGCCCGCTATGTCGGGCAGGTGTTCGTACAACCAAGATGAACGACTCAAGATCTTATTTCAATAGGGAGTATGAGAGAGGAAGAACGGAGTCGCAAGCCAAGGATGACAAAAGCGATTCGTCGGACTCGGGGAGCGAAAGTAGTAAAGTCATCGAGCTCCGTGATGTAAAAGCATACGAATGCAAACGGAGACCAACAGAGCTGGATAGTGAGCACTTGGAGAGGTTTGCAGCGAGAAATCTTCCGTACTGCAACCGGTACGAAAAGGAAGAAGCTTCGAGCGCCAAATTAAGAGGCAACGTTCGGCTGAAGGCGACAAGCCTGCTTTCAAGAAGCAAAAAGGACCCAATCCCAGGGCCGCGAGGCAGGAAGTAGGAGATAAGCCAAAGGAAGGTAACGCGGAGATTACAGCTATTAGGAGTGGCACAGCTGTCAGATCGAAAAGCAGCAAGTACAATAGGTCCAAGAGAACTTCTAGTATTTGCCAAAAGGAGTTATTTTATAACATTGGTTTCGATAGTTTTTGAGTCTGGTCGTTGAGCAAACTTCTGGAAACGCTATGGACTCATTTAGTAGTGAAGTTCTCACGGACCACCCAGTTCAACCTAACCTAACCTAAGAACCTCGTAATTTAGACCAGCTTTCAGTGAACGTAGTTGCTTCCTAAAGTTATGGTGTTATACGATTACGTATAGAAAACCATTTTCACTCAAACGATCAATATGAAACTGCCCAACTATTTATAAAATAGATAACAAATTGTGGATCTAATATTTACGTAAAATATCCATAGCACAAATAAGGCACTTATCCGATTCAACCATTTAGAGCTGTTTGGATTTGAAAAATTCATTTCGGTCACGGATCATAAAACAAAATTCCGACCGTATGAACATTATAGGATTTGAGCCCGGTCTCCTGCGATGAACCAACTGTTGACAAACATAGCCATGTTTTGTTGTTGTACATATGAGCAAATACACAAAAACCATTATCTTTATGAAAGTATAAATAAAAGGCAATTAGTGAGAAGATGTACAACAACAAGACATGGCTTGGGTCGAGTGTGTGTCAACAATTCGATCATCGCAGGAGTGCGAATTCGAATGCCACTCCCGCCTAAAAAGGCTTTGATGTCTGCTGTCGCGTTGTTTCAATTAATCATTTAAGAAACCCGAGCTTTCTCAGCAGAGTTATTAGCTGTGTTTTTTTACATCTATAGACGTTTACGCTTAAACTTTATATGGACTGCTAATCAAACTTTAAATACACCTCTGAAATTGCTGCCCATAAAATTAGTACTACTAAATTTCAATACGCATTATACTCAGATGTAACTGAAATATGTGCCTATGTTTCACCTCTACACTAATTCTATGCATCACCTCTTGAAATGGTGCGTGTCCACAATTCATCGCAACTGATCCAGCTATAGGTTATACACAGACATACAACAGAGGTTTGTATCTCCGCTTTTCGGTACACCCTGTGCTGTAGATAGTTATTTAACCACTGCCGCTAGATGGGTCTCCTAAGCATTATCTAAGCGAGGATAAGCGTTTTTTTCACGCGCAAACCTAAACGTATACGCGTGTAAAAGGAAACACGGCTATTGTATTTAATAGAAATTTAGCGACGTTACTTTACTAGATGTATAAAAATTTTACAGGTTTAACTCCAATACATTTTAAAAGATAAGTTCACCAGAGAAATGATCTCCTTCTTAGACTTAATTAAAGGAAGGAGTGTGCTACAGAGAGGTCGAACTGGACGGTCAAGAACCTCACATAAAAAAACTCATTTAGATGCCAGGAATTATGTTATAAAATTGCTTTTGGCAAATACTAAACGTTTTTTAGGACCTAGCCGAATTGCTACATCGAGATCTGGCAACTTCGCCGCCCCTAGTAGCTGGAGCCTTGACCTAGCGAGCGCAGGACATGAACACAACACACGCTCTACCGTTTCTTCCTGCAACCCTAACTTTCTACATCGACTGTTACTGACGAGGCCTAATTTTTAAGCACGTGCCGCAAGAAGGCAGTGACCAGTTAGTATGCCCATCATGAGCCTTAAGTCTTCTTATGATATGAGGAACTTTGTAAGTGTAACATCGTAAAATTTGCACATGTTCTTAGAAATTTTACAGCCCCACACCTCTTTCCTCGATTTTCCCGTTTGATGGATCATATGCAACTCCTGTCTCCTTGATCCTTCCAAGCGGATTTGGATGCCTACCGCCAATTCAAGTGCTGTACCCTCCTTTGCAAACTCAGGGCCTTTTCGATGCGTTCTATCTCTTTTTGGCCGGGAACCCAGTCAAGATGTATGGGCCGGCCTGAGCGAAGTCTTTCAAATGCTTATTTGCATTCCAGGATAGTCGAATTTAAAACACATAGTGAGCACTGCTTGTACGAGTATAAAAGTGCATCTAGTATTTGCCAGAGTAATGGGGTATCATAAATTCAAGTTCTCTAATGGGTATTCTAATAAGTTCGGTCTCACTTCATATACGGCCAATATGGCTTAAACCCGAATTTGACCTTTAGTACAACACCACAATAATGAAAACAAAAGGCCACAAAATAAATAAAAATACAAATCCCAATTAAAAAATTTATTCAAACAAATAACATTAGAAATAATTACCATAGCACGGCGATGAGATTGCGATAACATAGCATTGAATGTTATATTTTTAACACGACTCCAAACACGATCGGCTTCAGTATGATCAATATATATCGAACTGTTATAGTAGGCATGATAATCCTTTTGGGTAAATAATTATTTTATTGAACTGTAATATACATTGTAAAAAAGAAATTGCTCACATTTGTAGAATTGATGGAATAGTTGTGTTTTCCGATTTCTTTGAATGTTTCGTTAGATGGCACATCGATATTATCAATCAATTTCTCATCTAACGTTTCACTTGATTGATCATTGCTCGAACTGCCATTTCCCACGTTTGCTTCGATTTGTTTCGCTGATACTCCAGATGCATCGCCTAGCGTCGGGTGTATTGGGTCAGAAACCATTGTGATCCGTGGCTGGGACAATTTTAAGCCGAAGTCTCTTCTTTGGCCAGTACCATTTACGCCCAAAAGATGTTTATCAGCTGCAGTATATTGAACTATCGACGATATGTTCGTTGACATTTCTGCCAATTTCTGATTGTCACTATCCGTCGCATTGGCATTTTGTGGTACACTTTCATATTGATTTTTCGCATAAGTTGTTTGCGTTTCGCGTTTCTGACGCAATCTTACAAAAGAGATGGGCGGTTTATAAAGTGGTTGCTTTTCCGGATAAAGGCTGTATAATTCTCCTGAAATAAAAATATTAAATACATTCAGTGGAAGTCAAAACAAAGAATAATGTGGCTATTATTGCAATTTCATAAATACAACACTATGTCGATGGTAAATGTTGCACACCCACAACAGCAATGTAAGCTGATGACGCAACAAATAATTACGCACACATGTAAACAGAAACAAAGAGCGCTGACTACAATACTCAGACATACATATATACAGCAATAAAGAGCGCATATGAAATTACATAAAACTGCCATCAATTTTCAGACAATTGCATCGTCTATCGCCAAGAAGTAACTAATTAGATACAATTTGCAGTACCTAATGCGATATAAATTATTAAAAAAAAAAAAATAAATAAATAAAAAAAAAATTTAGTTAAACGGTTTTACTGAAAACACACTCTATTGATCACATTTCTATTGATAGTCAACCGCTCATATCTTTATAAATAATATGTTCTTATATGCATAAGTAAGACCAACTGAACCTTAATTACGTTATGCTAAGCCGCACGTTTTTAGAAACTCCATGCGCCCAACGCTTTTATTTATTTTTCTGATCAACGCCCTAGATTGATATGTGTTCCAAATATGAGCCAAATCGGACCACAAATACGATTTTTTGAATATCCCGATCCATGCGCCCCTAGCGGAGTTTTTTTTCTTTTTATTGCATTGTCATCATGTTCTGAACTATATTCCAAGTTTCAAGTTTGTAGCTTATCAGGAAGTTACTTAAATTTCAATTACAAAATTCGTAAACAACACTACACAGAGTCAAGCTAAATAAAACCGTTTAAAAAAACTAAGATAAAAACGAAGAAGAAAGAGAAACAATCAAGGGGTTGTGTAGCGCAATATATAGCTTCTCCAACCCAATTGTCAACCTCACCTTCGAGCGGCGAATCCCGTTTCACTAACAGACGAGGCTCTGGCGACCCCAAGCTCCTCATGGAACTTGGGGGTGGGGAGGGAGGGATGGCCTGAAGGTTTAATGTGGCCATATAAATCGTTCCCGAGATGGTCGGGCCAGAACCTTAATGGTGCTGTGTTACCGGAGCGTATCGGATCTGTATCCGACAAAGGACCATCACATCGATAACACTCCCCAAAGCCTTCGGGGAGTAACTAATCGCTACAACAACAACAACAACAGAAACAATCACACATCAGGTTATCATCAGCTAAGAGCAGAAGTTATTACTCACACATACACACGCATATATGTATCTAAATCAGACCTGTTAAATTTGAATTAGCATTAGTAAGCAATTAATTAGATGCCTATTTTAATGGCCAACGATTATTTCAATCGTTTGCCGAAAAAAGAAATTACTAATTGATTACCATTATAAAAAAAATTAAAAAAGAAGCATGATTTTTTCGATTATTTTTTATTTTTTATTTTTTTTATTATTTTTCCGCTTTGTTGAAAGAAAAATTCTTCTGTTTTCGTTTGTTGCATGCACGTGATAATTTCTACATACAAGTACATTTTAGGATGCAATAGTAAATCGAAGCGCTTATCGAGGCTAATATATCCGTAAATTCAACATATAGAGCGAATGGTATACGAGCGTTGATATAAACATATTGTAACGAATTTAGGGAAATTCCGCTTATTTGAAACATTTTGCTAACGTTCGAATCGCTGAACTGTCGAATAAATAACTCCAATATTCTGTATTGCAAAATGGTCTTTATTAGACTACTTTGGGAGTGGTACAATTATGCTTCACAATTATACTTCACTTTGCAACTAATAGCGTGTTTAAATTAAACTGACTAGTTATTACTCAGCTTGCGCTGCTTTCATACTCTCGGTTTCCTCGGTCACCCATTTCTCCTAAGGTCTAATAATTTCGCGAACAGTCGTATCTCATGCTTGGTTAGTTACCAGCTATATAGATGTATATCTGTAGTCCACGCCTCTACCATAGCTATATGCGTGTGTATGTATAAGTAACTACTTCGGCTGATGACGACATATTTGTGTGTGTGAGATATCTCTTCGCCGCCTTGTACATAAGAGTGGCTGCTTCATTGTTGTTGTGCACTTATTTAGTAGCAGCTTAGTGATGCTAATATTCGTCACAATATTCTCCGGTAAGTATATACACATGTGCATATTTTACTACACACATTATATAAAATAATATGGAATCGAAAACGGCGATTTGTCTAATTTCACAGACAATATGTAAAAAAACGTTGGATTAATAGGTTGGCTTCCAAAAGCTTTCATTTAGCAACGATCCTTTATGGTTGCATCCCTAAGTCTAGCCAATTTTGTTATATCCAAAATAAATATATCCACTATTTTGGATTACGTTATGGCTATGCACTGTTTGTTTTGTACATACAAGAACTTTGGAGGATGTAACGGTATATCGCGAGCGCTTATCTAGGCATATATGTATGTACATACCCACCCACAAATTATCGGGTATATAAATGTATCCGACGAATACCTTGCGGGGCAGTGCGTATTGTTTTACTTACTTACTTACTTAATTGGCGCTTAACCGTCTAAACGGTTATGGCCGTCCAACAAGGCGCGCCAGTCGCTCCTTCGCTCCGCCAACCGGCGCCAATTGGTCACACCAAAGGAGTTTAAATCGTTTTCCACCTGGTCCTTCCAACGGAGTGGGGGCCGCCCTCTACCTCTGCTTCTATAGGCGGGTTCCGATAGAAACACTTTCTTGGCCGGAGCATCATCTTTCATTCGCATAACATGGCTTAGCCAGCGCAGCCGCTGCGTTTTAATTCGCTGGACTATGTTGATGTCTGCGTATAGCTCGTACAGCTCATCATTAAATCTTCTTCGGTACTCGCCATCGCCAACGCGTAGAGGTCCATAAATCTTTCGAAGAACTTTTCTCTCGAACACTCCCAAAGCCGCTTCATCTGCTGTTGTCATGGTCCATGCTTCTGCCCCATATAGCAGGACGGGTACGATAAGTGACTTGTAGAGTATGATTTTCGTTCGCCGAGAGAGGACTTTACTTTTCAATTGCCTACCTAGTCCAAAGTAGCATTTATTGGCAAGATTGATTCTTCGCTGGATTTCAGTGCTGATGTTGTTGCTAGTGTTGATGCTGGTTCCCAAATAAACGAAGTCTTTTACTATTTCGAAATTATGGCTGCCAACAGTAGCGTGGTTGCCAAGGCGCATATGCGCTGACTCTTTGCTCGATGACAGCAGGTACTTCGTTTTGTCCTCATTCACCATCAAACCCATCTTTACCGCTTCTTTTTCCAGCTTGGAGTAAGCAGAACTAACAGCGCGGGTGTTTAGGCCGATGATATCAATGTCATCAGCATATGCCAGAAATTGCACACTTTTATAGTATATTGTTCCAGTGCGGTTAAGTTCTGCAGCTAGTATAATTTTTTTGTTTTTTTTTTTTTTCTTTTTTTGTTTTTTTTTTTACGACAAAACAATATGCTCAAACAATATGTATGAGTAATACTACTTAGGTTGATAGCTTCACTTCCAACTGGAGCGATCCTCTAAGATGTCATTCATCATCATGATCAGCGGGTTAGGGGGTTAGAATATATCCGCGGTAGGTATGCCTGTCGTAAGTGTGTAGCGCAACATTTTCAGGTTCAGCGTAATATATATCCTATCCTATATTCGATTTGCCTGATATTTGGTATATAAATTTGCCTTCCTTTTTTTCCGGGAAGTAGATCAGAGACGGACTGGGACTAAGAATCGGAGTGGGACTGGGACTAGGAATTGGACTGGAACAAAATACATACCACCCTCTGGGACTCGCAATAAGGGATGAAGAAGAATGAGAAGAACTTGAGAGAAGAGAAAAGAGGGAAGGAGAAGGGGCTGAAAAAGAGATAGAGTGAGACGAAGATAGAGATAAATGAAGCGAAAAGGACGGAGGGAGGAGTGAATAAAAGGATTAAGAAAAAGTGAAGAGGGGGGAGGGCAGAACTAGACGGAAAAAGCATATATATAATACTTCTATACAAATACCTTCCTATCTTCCTAATGTGCAAATTTTCTGTCTATCATTATTTGCTGAAACTGTGCAAATGTATGTTCTGCACATGCGCGGGCTTTGTTAGTGTTAGTGAATTGTAGTAGCGTGTGTAAAAAAAGTATTAAAGGGGTAACAACGGGTCACTATCCCCTTTAACCAACTAATTGTTATAAAATCTCAGTTTAGTCGATTAAACAATGAAAAGGCCAACAAATACAATACAAGTCTTGATGTATTTATCATTTAAACATGGGCTGCAGCCATACAAAGTACTTTATTTACATAAATAGTAAAAAAAACCAAGTAAGGAAGGCTAAGTTCGGGTGTAACCGAACATTACATACTCAGCTGAGAGCTTTGGAGACAAAATAAGGGAAAATCACCATTTAGCAAAATGAACCTAGGGTAACCCTGGAATGTGTTTGTATGACATGTGTTTCAAATGGAAGGTATTAAAGAGTATTTTGAAAGGACGTGGCCAGGTGGACGCCATTTCGGGATATCGCCGTAAAGGTGGACCAGGGGTAACTCTAGAATGTGCTTGTACGATATGGATATCAAATGAAAGGTGTTAATGAGTATTTTAAAAGGGAGTGGGCCTTAGTTCTATAGGTCGACGTCTTTTTGAGATATCGCCATAAAGGTGGACCAGGGGTGACTCTATAATGTGTTTATACGATAAGGGTATCAAATTAAAGGTATTAATGAGGGTTTTAAAAGGGAGTGGCCCTTAGTTGTATATGTGAAGGCGTTCTCGGGATATCGACCAAAATGTGGACCAGGGTGGCCCAGAGCATCATCTGTCGGGTACCGCTAATTTAATTAGCGGACGCGTGTTTTGTATTTTGTTGCGCAACATGCGGACGGGTCCGGCTAGTATTATTAAATTCGTCTCTCTTTTTATTACACAAAAAACAACGCTTCGACATTTTTATACTCAGTTGAGCAGAGCTCACAGAGTATATTAACTTTGATTGGATAACTGTTGGTTGTACAGGTATAAAGGAATCGCGATAGATATAGACTTCCATATATCAAAATCATCAGTATCGAAAAAAAAAATTGATTGAGCCATGTCCGTCCGTCCGTTAAGACGATAACTTGAGTAAATTTTGAGGTATCTTGATGAAATTTGGTACGTAGGTTCCTGGGTACTCATCTCAGATCGCGATTTAAAATGAACGAAATCGGACATAACCACGCCCACTTTTTCGATATCGAAAATTTCGAAAAACCGCAAAAGTGCGATAATTCATTACCAAAGACGGATAAAGCGATGAAATTTGGTAGGTGAGTTGAACTTATGACTCAGAATAGAAAATTAGTAAAATTTCGGACAATGAGCGTGGCACCGCCCACTTTTAAAAGAAGGTAATTTAAAAGTTTTGCAAGCTGTAATTTGGCAGTCGTTGAAGATATCATAATGAAATTTGGCCATTACTACTATTACTATATGTATGCTTAATAGAAATTAGCAAAATCGGAGAACGACCGCGCCCACTTTAAAAAAAAATTTTTTTAAAGTCAAATTTTAACAAAAAATTTAATATCTTTACAGTATATAAGTAAATTATGTCAACATTTAACTCCAGTAATGATATGGTGCAACAAAATACAAAAAAAAGAAAATATCAAAATGGGCGTGGCTCCGCCCTTTTTCATTTCATTTGTCTATGGTACTTTTAATGCCATAAGTCGAACAAAAATGTACCAATCCTTGTGAAATTTGGTACGGGCTTAGATTCTAGGACGATAACTGTTTCTGTGAAAAAGGGCGAAATCGGTTGAAGCCACGCCCAGTTTTTATACACAGTCGACCGTCTGTCTTTCCGCTCAGCCGTTAACACGATAACTTGAGCAAAAATCGATATATCTTTACTAAACTCAGTTCACGTACTGATCTGAACTCACTTTGTATTGGTATAAAAAATGGCCGAAATCCGACTATGACCACGACCACTTTTTCGATATCGAAAATTACGAAAAATGAAAAAATGCCATAATTCTATACCAAATACGAAAAAAGGGATGAAACATGGTAATTGGATTGGTTTATTGACGTAAAATATAACTTTGGAAAAAAACTTTGTAAAATGGGTGTGAAACCTACCATGTTAAGTAGAAGAAAATGAAACATTTCTGCAGGGCGAAATCAAAAGCCCTTGGAATTTTGGCAGGAATACTATTCGTGGTATTACATATATAAATAAATTGGCGGTACCCGACAGATGATGTTCTGGGTCACCCTGGTCCACATTTTGGTCGATATCTCGAAAACGCCTTAACATATACAACTACCACCACTCCCTTTTAAAACCCTTTATTCCTTTAATTTGATACCCATATCGTAAAAACACATTCTAGAGTCACCTCTGGTCCACCTATAGAACTAAGGCCACTTCCTTTTAAATACTCATTACCAACTTTCTTTTGATACCCATATTGTACAAACAAATACTAGAGTCAGCCCTGGTCCACCTTTATGGCGATATCGCTAAATGGCGTCCACCTATAGAACTATGGCCCACTCCCTCTTTAAATACTTTTTAATACCTTCCTTTTGATACACATTTCATACAAACACATTCCAGGATTATCCTAGGTTCATTTTCCTACATGGTGATGTTCCCTTATTTTGTTTCCATAGCTCTCAACTGAGTATGTAATGTTCGGTTACACCCGAACTTAGCCTTCCTTACTTGTTCATATTAAATTTACTTATAACAGCTGAAAATCTTACGACCGCTAACTAGATTTGTTTTCAATTAATGCATTCGTGGCGCCTACGCATATTTTGTAACTGTTAATTCTGTGCATGAGAAATTCGTAGTTGTCAGTTGGGCATTATTTGCTTTTTTTGTCGCTTTTTGGTCACTAAGGGCTCCTTTACATCAGAGCTGATGAAGAATGAAATCATTTGCTTTTTGAAATTAGAGCTTTTCTACAATCATATTTCACACTTCTTTCTTCATACGAGAATTATGCTTTCATTTTTTTAATTCTACAATCATGCAGAGAAATAAGGATTTCCGCATGCAATTGAAAAGAATGTTAAATCAGACTGCAGAAATAAATGTACTGAAATCAATGAGTGCACTCAGGTGATTTCACATTTTTGGTGTGTGAAGTCATGCATTCAATACCAATCACTTGCTACAAAAATGCGTAAATAGTACCTAAAATAGTACGAAAAAATGTTAATTTCCATTTTATGAAAGCTTAGTTTTAAAAATTGGTTGAAAAAGTTGTTATGAAGATAATTAGCGTGAGAAGAGTTAAAACAACTTGCTCAAGAGCATTAAGCATGACAATTTTAAAAATGTCGAGTTATATTGAAAAAAAGTATCATTCCGGTAAGTTGAACATTCCTGTCTTTCATATTAATTTTTTTTTGGAGTAGCTGATATAGTGATTTTTTTACTTGGGCATATTGAATTAACCTTCGGAGCATATTTGGTGATTCATTTTGTTAGGTTTTTTAACAAATTTTGCTCGCTTTTTTCGAAGGAGCCTTTGAATTCGCTCTCACAGCTTTAAAAAAATAAAGCTAAATGGAAAATAAATGCTTTCCAATTTTTTTTTTGGAAATTGTCATTGACAAAGTGCAAAACCACCCAAATAACACAAATCGCAAACGTAAGATTTTACAGCTCTGCACCCCAGACACCCCGCTCTATACATAAAAATCATACATTTTTTATTTGAACCTTAATTTTGCAAAATAACGGTTGAATAAAATGTTGCTTTCACAAATGCTATAGACTCTTTCAGTAAGCAGAAGCATTTTTTAATTTAGAAAAATTATTACTTACCTTCTCATGGTAAAAATTGGAAAAGAAAAAGTTGTCTACAGTAAGTTTTCTACCCAACTGTAAAGTTTGCATCATTGGTTTCAATCAATTTCTTTTTTCTCCGTGATCATTTTGATACATTTTATCTCGATAAGTTTATGCCATTATGATGCAGAGTGACAGATGAAACCAATAACCTTATTATCTTGGGTAGAATAAAGTAAAATGGATATATCCAAAATTTCACATCACTTGCGCACCATACAACAACATATGGCACATTTATATAAAAATCTGTGAAAATCGGCGTGATATCGAGCAATCTCTTTAAGTGGGTGTAAACTATTTTCTTTACTGCAAAATTTCTAAACTGTACCTGCTTGCTAAGAACCATGGATCTTACTGATCTTGGTATTCTTTATTTACGTAGTTTTGTTTTTGCTTTTTTTCATAAAAAAAAGTTTCTTGCACTTTTAATGTTTTTTGTGTTTTTTAGTAAAAATATATATATACGTACTCACCGTACAAGTTTCTGTGGTATCCAAAACTAAGTTTTAGAATTTTTTTTTAGTTTCCGAATAATGGCAACATATGCCAACAAAAGGGTTAATGAATATGCCAACAAAATCTAAAACTTCACCTTATATTAGGGATGTCAATATTTTGTAATTTCGGAACCCCGGGAATTTCGGGATCTTGTATTGCAATTAATACCGGGATTAGATATTCTTTAGATTTGAAAAACCTAACCTACGAAAGTGCACAATATTATTCAGGATAACTTTTTATGCATCAAATTATAAGGCTTAAAATTAATTCAGAAATAAAAAGGTTTCAAACTTCGTTGCATAACATTTTCAATTCAAACTAACAATCACATATTTTGAAAAAATAATATACATTGTATAATAAGACCATAATTTCTTGAGAACCTTTAATCTACTGTGGTCAAAGAAATTTCATAACATCCTACTTATGTGTATGTTCTGCTTTTAATACTAAGCAACATTCAAAAACTTCAAAAAGTATTCCTACATTCAACTAGGTACTACTACTATAGGTTTGTATATATTCGTATGTATATGTATGCGCGCATGTTAATCAAAATTCAAATAATCAAATAATTGTAATCAAATTAATATTGAATTAGGTAAGCTTTAAAAAGCGGTTTTCTGACGGCACTTCATGTTTCTTAAGAAATTTGGAGTCCCGAAAACGCTAGAATTTGTAATAAAGGCAAAGTCTCTGAATTGACATCGTTAGCATTCATGTTTAGGCAATTGTCAAATAAAAATAAAAAATGTATTCAAATAATTTTACACACCAAGCGCACCAGTAGGAAATTAGCGCATGTATGGCAAAGTTTCTGCAATCCTATCTAATGGGGATTTCCTTTCTTTCTTATTGTTACTATTTAATAACGTAACGATCACTGAATTTGTACAAAATGATGCCTTTTCGGACAATATTTTATTAAATGACGACGCAAACTTTCGGGAGAACTGCAAAAATCATGCAATATTTATTCCAGAAAAGAACACAAACATGTCCACTGCCAAGAGTGGGGTAGGGTTTTATAAGTTTGTTTCATAAACTTCATTCTTAAATTGAACAATTGAAGTCTAAGCACTTCCGCAGTGCTACTTTTTACAATTTTTTTTATGCATACTGACGGCCCCACCGTACACATTAATTCTGCTTAACCATTTCCAAAACATTTTTTTCAGAAAAATATACGTACTTATTCTCAGTACTAAGAAGTTGTTTTCATAATATAAACCAAAGTAGAAAATTATGATTCTTATTGTACGTTTTAGCACCACCAATTAAAGGACTTAAAGAATTCAAGTTTTTATTACTTCTTTTTAAATGATCCGATTAAGTAAATGGAGCATTTAGAAAAATTTTTTTTAAAAAAAAAAGTGTTCAGAGCGTAGAGTTTTTTTTTATATATTTTTTTATAGAGGTTGTGACACCGCACTGCCAGGCTAATCCTGTTCCGTCGAAATCTAAAACTGCTCAGCTATAGAAGAATCCTCACCAGCTAAGTAAAATAAATGCCGTATTAGTAATAAATATACAGACATATAATGGATAGAATTAGTAGAAAATGAATTTAATGTGGTTATGAATACAGTTAGTTACTATTAAGAGAGAAAGGAACAGATTTTTTAATACAAAAAAGCGAGTTGAAAACATCAAATGTGCTAGAGTGGGAGATGTAATTCTGACACAAACAGCGGAAGGGCTCATTTAGTTCAAAATTTGATCTAAAATATTTTAGGTAGAGAGGTTTAAGATGTCTTGAAGGCCGGCAAGGGACATTAAAGTTGTTTACTTCGCTCAACAGGAATGAGTTAGGCACCGAACCATTTAGTAATTTAATCATAAATACAATTCCAAGCATTTCCCTACGACTAGCAAGGAAATCCCCTAAGGAGAAAGGTAAGAATTGTTTTTGGACTGATTATAGCCGATCAATATGAACCTGGTAGCTCGGGTTCCAAATTATTGCACCATATTCTAATATCGGCCTGACTAATGTTGTAAAAAGGGCTTTAGTAACATACGGGTCGTTGAATTCTTTATACCATCGCCTTACAAACGCCAGAATACCTCTAGCCTTATTAACAGTTGTAGTAATATGAAGGTTGAAGTTAAGTTTACAGTCAATATCAACCCCAAGGTCTATAAAACTGTATACATACCTGTTCAAGGTTTTAATTGTTAAGAGTGTAGGAAGCTGGCTGAAGTAATCTACATAAATTTGCATTTTTTAAGATTAAGTGGCATATAGTTGATGGTGCCCCAATTGAGCAATGTGTCCAAATCTGATTGTAAAATAGACCTTTCTTCGCTTGACGCATAGGATACAAAAAATTTACATCTTCCTTTGCGAGAGAAAAACTAATTATTATTATTATCTTATTTATTTGGCCGAAATCCAAAATTTTCTTGCTAACATATTCTTTGAAAAGACACGGCGATATATATTGTATGAGCAATAAGGTTTCCAATTGGGTAGGTAGTCCAATACTGTACTTATGTCATTTAATGAAATTTTTTTATTTTTATATATTTTTTTGCTTATGACAATAGAAAAAACGTCGCATCCAGACACAGTGTAGCATTTTCAACAAACATGAGATATAAAGTAAAAAGCTTATAGCCAGCTAACGTAATTAATAGTAATATAGTTACACTATTAACTATTAATAAAAAATTACGTTGGTGTCATGCGAATTTCATCTTTTTATATGAATAAACTTTCTAAAAGTCTTGAAAACGATATAGATCGTCTTTTTCATTAAAAAAGTGTCCAATTTCGAAACCATTCGCAGCCAAAGCTTTCTAAATTTTCAAAACTATTGCAGGGGCTCCAAGAAAACAAAAAAAAAACGTTTTTATAATAATAATCTGTACAAAATCCCCTTTTCTCCTTGGTTTTGATCCCCTCGATGTAGGGATCGCCAAAAGCTTCTTATGGAAGCGTGACCACACCTACTTTGAAATCCAAAAATTAAAAATAAAATGGCGACGAAGCTAGTAAAAAGTACACTGTAATAACTTTGAAAATTCATAAAATAACAGTTTTTTAATATCTCGATCCGTGCGCCACCTGGCGGCGATTTTTTCATATGTCGCTTTCTGTTCATGTATGTAATATGTATTCCAAATATTAGCCCAATCGGAGCACAGATACGATTTTTTTAAATATTCGATCCATGCGCCACCTATCTGAAATTTTTGTCTTATTATTGCATTTTCATCGAGTTCTGAACCATATTCCAAGTTTCAAGCTTATCGGTAAGTTACTTAAATTTCGATTACAAAATTCTGTAAAACCCTTTAAAAATAACGGCTATTATTTATTATATTCTATTAGATAAATGAGTGATAATCTTAAATTATTTTCTTTATTTGAAACATTTCACTAATATGTATATTCCATTTTCAATTTTTAAGTTCAAGTGAGACGAAATAAATTTTTGTCAGTGGATGTCTAGTCTTCATTTTGTTTTCTAAAAAAATAGCGACATCCAATCAGCGAGCAGAAATGACGCTGGCATGTAAACAAACCCAGTCGGACTTGGTAGCTTTCAAAATTAACGTATCGCATTGTTTTCTTGAATGCATTTAAAAATACTTCTACATGCCTTCAATTAAATAAATCAAACAAAGCTTCATTGTTTTCGTACAGGCGACCGAAAAATATAAGTAATATCAAAAGTCATTTTACACGAAATTATCGCAGTTGAGCACAGCAGAATACATTCCTTTGCGATGCGCTTGCCTAAGCGTTTTACAAAAACAATTGCGTCAAAGCGCTTATGAGGTGACGGCCGCTGTCCTGATGCCTTTAGGCCATTTGTACCAAACGCAATGGGAAGCTTAGTCAATGCACAGAGACATCACACCCCTAGATCTAGTGGAAAGTAACTATCCAATCTTGGTTTATTTTAAGTTATGCACACAATGCCGAAGACTTTGTAAATCGGAAAAATGTTTTTTTTTAAATTTCAGAGTAGCTTGTTGTTTTTTTTTTATAATGACTTTTACTTTTGACTTATACTTATATACATTGAAACATGATTTACAGAGGTTGTTGAATTTCGATACATAGATATTTGCTAGTAACAGTATTCAAGACTGTCCCAGATGTGACTTTTACTTCATAAATATATCATTAACATCTAATAAACGAGTTACTTGTGCATGGTGAAATAGACAGAGGTCCAAAATTACAAAATATTAAATCACTGATTAGCATAGTTAACCATATCAAGAAATGCTGAAATAAATGTATTGCAAAGGCAAGCTTAAATCTGCAAGTGAAATAGTCTCGCAGTCTTAAAATATATATTTGGGGAAGATAAAGAAATGCCGGGCCTTTGAATAATACAATCACATTTTATGTGTTTTTGATATAAAGAGGAACACTGTGCACAACTATTTGACGTCTACCGTTTCAGGTTTTTAAACGCATTTTTCTCCACCTTCACTGCACTATAATCTACAAGAAGCACTTCATTATATTCCTTATTTATGTGGCAATTGATTTCTACTTAACTTTTAAAAAAATTATGCTTATTTTCGTAGAAAATACCAAAATACAGTTTTACAATATAAAATGTCAAAACATTGAGTCAGAGTTGCCGTCGCTATTGAATGCGAGAACCACATTTTGGATTTCTGATTGGAAATTATTTTTTTGGCAATAATATTTTATTCCAATTATGTTTTATGAATGTTGTAACTCATTTATTCGTGTTTCTTATTTATTTCAATCAGAACTGAAGCATTTAAAATTTAATTTCATTGATTTGGGGCAAAATTCCCCGATTAAAACTTTTAAGAATCAAACAAAATGTTTTAAATGAAATATGGCAGCCCGGTTATTTATAACTATTTTGACACCTTCAAACCAATCACAGGTATGTTAGCCATCAAAAGTACGAAAGTATCAACCCTGAAAGCGGATATTTGAATGGAAGTGAATGAAAAAGTGATTGCAGTCAACAAATTTTGCAATCACTCGTGAGTGGGAGTGCTCTCGATGCATTCACAATCACGCTGAATGCTTTTTTTTACAGTCATGCAATCACTAAGGGAATTTTTGAATGGAAAAAATGAAATCGCATTCAAACTTGGCTTATATATTTGAAATCACCCAATCATATTTGTAAAATGAATCAATCTTGATTTATAACTGTATTGATTGAATCATTTTACAGATCTGCTTTACATACGTATATCTGCGCACTCAGCACAAATCGGTAATGCTATTCTACGGAGTTCTTAAAACAATAAAAATTTTATAATACTAATGGAAAACAAAAGCTTACTTTTTCATTTGGAGAACGAAATAACCTAGCGTACAATATTGATAGAAGCAAGACGGCTTGTTGAAATATACATATATTTAAGCCCCTTTTTTACAAAAATTTAACGACAGCCTTGAGATTTTGTCTCCTTCTCTCGTTGTATATCTGTACTGTAATGTTTGACAGGCTGCACAGTTCAGTAGTAGTGATATAGAAGTATTACATATATGGGAAAAAGCTTATTAAAATGTATGTAGATAGACAAAATTTAGGGCAGAACAATGTCTGTCGGGTCTGCTAGTTGGAAAATAAAAACAAATTATTCGAGCTGTTAAATTGTGTTTGTTTTCAATCGATTTGGGTAATTTGCTTTCCCTTGCCAGGAGATTTTTTTCCTGCTTTTTGCCGTTCCGAGGCGTCTTCCAAAAGCATTTCTTCCGCTCGACGCAACTTGGTCGATATGATTGGATCGGAAGATTGGTTGTTGGAAAAATTTGTTAGGCTCTATTGGATGAGGTATCGTCCTAGAGGCTATACTTTCATTGGGGCCAGTTACACTTTTGTTAACCCTGACCAAAGTCGCCAAGCGCCAATTTTTTTATAATGGCAGTGGTGGCGCTCGTATGTGCATTACAAGCGGTAGTAAAATGCAATATATTAAAGAACTACCCTAGATCCGACATCAAATCAAAGCTTTTCAATAATTAACCATATATGTATGTATCTATAGTACCTCGTGATAGTTGTTTTGTTTTCATGTGTATTATGTTTTATGTGGCAGGTGCCAATCCTAGCGCACATCTGGGTCTTCAAGCAATAGTCTCAGATTACACAATGTAAAGCGGTTTGCCATCAGCAAACCTTGAACCATTTTAGGACGGATTGAACTTGCCTGGTTTTAGCCTTTAGCACATCAATGATCAACCGTCCGTAGGCCATTCTATGATGAATGATGTTTAGGAAGTTTCATACGTGTGTGCATTCTATCGTTCTGTAATTTTTAGCCCCGCAGATGTTCCCACCTCCGCGCTGCTCAGGAGTGAATCTTGGATGGGACTGTAAGGCGTTCGCAATATAGTGCAGCAGTCACACGATTCCATGTTCTCGCCAAAACAACAGTCTCTAACACGGCTAACTTCTATAATCTTATTGCAGCCGGCTGCTCGAATAATTTGGGTAATGCCCGGGTAACGGAAAAATAGGATAGCAGGGTATTATCCGTCCTTTCTTGTACTCTTCAATTACTCATACTCCAATTGATATGAAAAAACATAAATTTTTTAAAAATCCAGTTTCGTTTGTAGATTTAGTGCATTGATAAAAAAAACTATATTTCCTACTATATCACAAAACGGGTTTTTCTATTCTTCCCCTTTTTCTAGCCTTCGAGTTTTCAAAACGAGCTGTCACTACCTAGACCGCCTTGTCGTTATGACATAAAAGGAGTTCAGGATTTTGTGCAAATGGCCTAGCATCATTGCATTTGCAAACTGGTGTAGTATTTTTGCACACAACGCCAACAAATTATACAGCTATGCATTTGCTTCGTCATGGCATATTTTATTTTTTCAACATTGAATACATAGGAAATTAACAACTGTCAATACAAAAAAAAATATTTTAAAGTACAAAAAGTTGTTCTTAATTCGTAGCTTATATTTGCTATTGCAATGTTTCCAATATCAAATGGGCGAGACGGGACTTATACGGTGAGTAGAGTTTTCTCGTTACCCACGGAGTTTTTGCCACATCACTGTCGAGGGCCGACCCTGCTTAGAAAAACTTGTTTCCAGTTGAAAAACCGTGTTTCTAAATTTTTGATGTTGCTTTGCCTGGTTATGCCTCCATAAAAGGAAGAATTAAGTTGCTGCACTGAAGGAATAAACTTAAATTTGGGAAAATTCGCCCATATTTAGTATCAATATTAGGGCCATTGTGGATAAGACAAGTGTGATAACTTCTGCATAGACGTCAAAATTACAAATAGAATGGATCACCTGACTAGCAATTGACTATCGCTGTCTCATTCTGTATATCTTTCTATCACCCGCTGAAGATAACCGGCCCTATGCACCGCCATATTGAACACCCTGTCAAAACGCTAAAAAGTAGCCATATTGAACATCCTGCCAGGCAGTTGATGGATAGATATCACACTTATTTTATCCACAATGATTAGGGCAGGACATAGTAAAAAATGCACTTGCAATGCCTATTGAATTTATCAAAGTGCTCTTAATAAAATGACGCGGCGTGTATGTAAATATTTCAACGGCTTCTAACGCCCATACTGTCGTGAGGCGAATATGAAAATAGTATTCACTAACATGAAGGGAAAACAATAGGAAATCGATATTTCGCGCAAATATTGCGTGGAGGTGTTTGTCGGTTATTACTTATTTATAAAATTACAAAATAGTGTGAGGCAAACTGTTCTTGAATCAGCATCAGTTTTTCAGTGCGAGTTTGAATGTTCGCCTTATTTGAAACGGTCAAATTTGGAAGATTAATCTTAAGTTGAACTTGAACTGTTATTTAAACTTGCACTAAAAAACTAGAATGAAGTATTTAAACTAGAGCTCTCCATTTTTTCCGCATATTTTTGAGCAGCAATAAAATTCGTTACCGAAATCTATTGTTAAATCACAATATCTCGGAAACGCACAGTCATTACATTCATGGGGTACTTTCAGCAAAGACAACTGTTAATCAATCGTTGAGTGATAACTCTTGGCATAGTTGAGTGCTTTGCACGCAGAGTATATTAACTTTGGTAACACAACGGTTGATCGTAACGGCACAAACGAATCGAGATAAATATAGACTTCCATGTATCAAAATGTTCAGGATGAAAAAAAGGAACTGATTATGCCATGTCCGTCCGTTCATCCGTACGTCTGTCCATACGTCTCTCTGTTATCACGATAACTTGAGTAAATATTGAGATATCTTATTGAAATTTGGTAAATGGGTTCCTTGGTATCACTATTTAAAATGAGCGAAATCGGATAACCACTCCCACTTTACATATATATAACATTTTTGAAAACAAAAAAACTGATTATTTAGTAAGTAATACACCCCAGCGGGTTAGGGCGCTTACAATATACCCGCGGCTGGTATGCCTGTCGTAAGAGGTGACTAAAACTAATTTATTCAAGGGGTTGCCAGCGCAATATGTAGCTTATCCAACCCAATTGTCAACCTCACCTACCTGTGGCAAACCATGTTTCTTTAACAGCCGAGGCTCTGGCAATACCAAGTTCCTCATGGATCTAGGGGGTGGGAGGGCGTTATGGTCTGGAAGAGTTCATGTGGTCATACCAAATCGTTCCAGAGATGGTAGGGCCTCGGTACCTTAATGGTGCTTGTTACCGAAATGTACCGGATCTGCATTCGGCAAAAGACCATTAACATCGATAACACTCCCCAAGGCCTTCGGGGAGTGTCCTTATCGCAACAACAACAACGTAGGTCTTAAGTGCGCTTTGGATAAAAGTAGCCTTATATGTAGTGGAGGGAAATACTGCATCAACCACAGTGTACAGAGCATACCGTCCACTTTTTCTGCTGTACTAAAGATATGGTCTTTTCATGTCAATGTTTTGTGAAAAACTATATCTATAACATAATTTTTGAACATAATATTATCTAAGCCATTTGTAGCTAGCGGTTTCCGCAGATGATACACTTGGCCTTTCAAAGATTTAGATATAAGCCCATGTAGACTATTTGACTAAGGTCATAATTCAAATTACTTATATTTACATGAACTGATACAATCGACAGGAGAGCACGCATACAATTGACCATCGTCAGCATAAATGGCGACGTCACAATACTTAACAACACGAGGTAGGTCATAAAAGTACAATACAAATAACAAAGGACCAAGGACTGACCCTTGGGATACACCTCGCGTCACTTCCAACAAGTTTGACTTCCTACTATCTACACTGAAAGAAATGGCGCTAGTAAAATCAACAAAGCGGTTCTGTTGTTCTTGAATTAACGGAGATTCGGTGAAATTGATCGAATTATGGTTAATTCGACCGAGTTCTTTGTCAAGTGAACAAATAAGTTTAGTCGTTTCAACAGAACAGAAATTGTTGCTCTTAAGTTAACAAAATATTGTAAAATTGACAGATTCCTAATCAATCTACTGATTTTTCTGTTAACACAACCGATCTTACAGGTCATTTCAACGGCGATCAACTGCCAATACATGAGCACGTTTCTAAGAGAATTTTACGCTCACTGCGCTCTCTACTTTGTACTTATGACGATGGTGCCACTTGTTTAAAAAACACCAAAATAAGAAAACCATCAAATCGAAAAAACACATAAAATGGGAAAACAACAGAAAACTAGTTTTTCAGTTATCAATACAAAACGAAAAAACTCTTTTTTGAATTTACTGTGCAAAAAATTATGAGAAACCGGGACACCTATCTATCGGGTAAATTTTGCAACTTCTCGTCCAAGCGAAATGCACAATTGCGCCCTCTTGTTGCAAAAGTTTTGCTTGAACGAACAGAATTTTTCCAAAGTTAGTAACATTTTGTTCAAGTTTTTATGAATTTTCACTCACGCGAACGAATCTAATAAGATAATAAAAAAAAAAACATCCTTTTTTAATGTTGTTTCCGACAAAATAAAAGTTTGAGTTGTTTTGGAATCGTTTCAACTTAAAGTGTTACGAAAATTAAACTTGCCGGATTACATGTAAAATTACTCCAGTGGTTAATTACCCTCCTGCGATTTGATTCTTTAATTCTCTATAACTTACATGTTCTCTATTTAAAATGTTATGTCAAACATTTATACTACAAGCTTTGTTCGAAACAATCAAGTGTGGCAACTACATGCGACAGAAGAAATTGGGAATGAGCTGAGCTGCAACTGAAAGAATTGAGAATCATAGCTCCGACACATAAGCAGTTTTTGATATAGATGAGTTTAACACATGCTTATGCATTATGAGTAGATTGCACGTATTTTTATGAAGACCGGCAGAATGAGCGACACTGGCGCCCTCTGATATTGAAAAGTAGCCATCTCCCAAATTTTGTTCCAAGCAAATCATAAGAAGAAGAATTTGACATTTGCTTTGGCTAAGGGTGTTGGCACACTTTGCAAGTGAAATTATTTTTCCCAGTGGTTGGTCACTTATCGCAATTAAAAACTGCACAAAATATGTTAGCAAGTATTTTTGTTGTTGTTGTTGTTGTTGTAGCGATAAGGTTGCTCCCCGAAGGCTTTGGGGAGTGCTATCGATGTAATGGTCCTTTGCCGGATACAGATCCGGTACGCTCCGGTACCACAGCACCATTAGGTGCTAGCCCGACCATCTCGGGAACGATTTATGTGGCCACATTAAACCTTCAGTCCATCCCCTCCCTCCCCACCCCCAAGTTCCATGAAGAGCTTGGAGTCGCCAGAGCCTCGTCTGTTAGTCAAACAGGATTCGCCGCGGATAGGTGAGGTTGACAATTGGGTTTCGAGAAGCTATATATTGCGCTGGCAACCTGAAGGGTTGCGCTACACAGCCCCTTGAATCTGGTATTTTAGTCGCCTCTTACGACAGGCATACCTACCGCGGGAATATTCTGACCCCCTAACCCGCTGGGGTTATTTTTGTTGTATAGCGCGAATGTTTATAACAGTTTACAAACGCAACATCTTGGTTGATTGTGGCCAGGGATGCACCTTAACGTTAAGCTAATCGTTTATCAAAAAATTTCCACCGTTTCCGTTGAAACACTTCGAAATATTATCGATAAAGATATTATCAAGATAAATTGGATCTCGTTTTTAACTGAAATGACAAGCTTTCGTTAACGTTAAAAACGATAACAAAAACGTGATACTTTATGTTTGAATTGTGCTGGCAATGCTATAGCCATGGTGAAGCCGTAAGGTGGTAACAGCGAGCGGACATACACACAAACTCCATGTACTTTGTTTGTGTAATTCGTTGGTGGTAATGTCAAAAATACTCTGAGATATGTTCGTACTGTCAAAATTCATGAGAAAAGTTGCAATCAGCTTGGCTAATGCTTTCACCTTAATGACTCCGTCATCAATCAGCTTTGCCAGCATAGTTTGAAATTAATAATCCACATAAAAGATTTGATTTCGTTTTGATATGGCAGAAAACGAAACAAAATCATTTGGTTAATTTGACGTTCTTAACGTTAATAAACGAAACGAAATGATATCGGTTCGTTGGTTAAGCATGCCTGATTGTGGCGATGCTATTGGAATGCATAAGCTTGTGTTAAACGCATCTATATGAAAA
This sequence comes from Eurosta solidaginis, assembly GCF_040869045.1. Taxonomy (NCBI): domain Eukaryota; kingdom Metazoa; phylum Arthropoda; class Insecta; order Diptera; family Tephritidae; genus Eurosta; species Eurosta solidaginis. Next base: position 120,866,862 of record NC_090322.1, on the reverse strand, counting down.
ATGTCATTGTGTCACCGCCTTCAGTTTTGTGACTACTATTTTCATTTCCATATTCATATGTATGTATATGTAGCAAGCATGCGTATTTATGTATTCACATATTTACGTATTTATATGGCGGCCGCCGTGGTGTGATGGTAGCGTGCTCCGCCTACCACACCGAAGGCCCTGGGTTCACACCCCGGGCAAAGCAACATCAAAATTTTAGAAACAAGCTTTTTCAATTAGAAGAAAATTTTCTAAGCGGGGTCGCCCCTCGGCAGTATTCGGCAACCACTCCGAGTGTATTTCTGCCATGAAATGCTCTCTGTGAAAACTCAAATGCCTTGCAGATGTCGTTCGGAGTCGGCATAAAACAAGTAGGTCCCGTCCCTGCAATTTGTAAGAAAACTTAAAAAGGAGCACGACGAAAATTGGAAGAGAAGTTCGGCCTAAAATCTCTTCGGATGTTATCGCGCCTTACATTTATTTACATATTTATATGGCAACATAGGTACTTTCATACAAAACTGTCGCAACAACTTTTTTGTTCATTTGACTACTAAAACTGTCAATTACGAATCAACGATTTGTGCGCAGTTGATTCAACACCTTGTTGCGATGGATAAAAATTGACAGAAATTTCGGTTGAATTGACCCGTATTTCGGTTGATTTTACCAGTATTTTTCTTTCAGTGTACACATGCTGCCTGCGTTCTGCCATCTGAAAAGGAACTGATAAGGTTGGTTGGTTGGAGTGATCATGAAGGTTTAGGAAAGCCGTAAAGTTATCATCAATACGCCCCGGTATATCTTCCACCACAGAAATAAGTGCCGTAGTACAGCTTCTTTTTGGTCTCCAAACAGACAGCGGTTTATTTTCGTGCACATATGCCCATGTAAAATGTGCTCAACGACCTTCGTGAGAAAAGGCAGTATGGCTATTGACCTGTACTCATTGTTTTGTTTGGGAATTCGGATAACTTTAACAGCTTTCCAGCATTTTGGAAAGACACAGGTCGACAGGATAGAATTTATTAAATGGGTTATGTTGTTGTTGTGTTAACAGTGCTTCACCCCATTCAATGGGCACGACCACTCACAAATTGTCATCAAAGTCATCTCACGGGAGTCCGAGGAAACTGGCAGTTTCAACATGGGCAGGCCATGGAGAGATTGGTTTTAGAGGCGTAGGTTCCACATTACAATTGAAAAGATGGTTGGTGTCATGTGGGGACACATCGCATGCACGACATACATTACGTATGTCGGGGTTAATTCTGGACAAGTAAGAGTTTAACCTATTACAGTATCCAGAACGAAGTTGGGCCAGGGTGTCTCCCTTGGTAGTGTGCTTTCTTCTTCTGCAAGAGTAGAATATTGTATATTGATAACAGGGTTCACCGGGCGCGTCCTGACAAAAGCGTTTAGCCATTCTGTGTGGATTTTGCGTAGGGCCTCCTTATGCTTGTCTGGATCAAACGGCTGTGTTGGCAAGTGCCGGATCTCATCATAGTGCTTATGAAGATGTTCCCTTAACCTCCGTGGATGTGGGGTTAGATCAAGCCGTTGTTTGCTAGGACGTCCTGCTTTATGACAGCAAAAACTGCCTGTTCAGCATTTCGGTGTGCTCTTTAATGTTGAGCTCTTTGGCCTCACTACTCAGGTGGTGCTCGGGGGTCATAAGGAGACATCCCGTGGCAGTTATGATTGCAGCCTTATGACGGGCCTGCAGCCTTTTCCAGTATGTGATTTTAAGATCAATTCGGTAGCATGCACCTTCAAGGTCAGAGTATTATCGAACGTTACCCCTAAGATCTTTGGATGACTGATAGTCGGTAGCGTGACACCATCAATGTGAACGTCCAATATTTGCGTCATCTGTTCCTTCCACGTCGTAAACAGAGTTGCCGCGGATTTCGTCGGTGATAATAACAGATTGCGCGAGGTGAAGAAACTAGAAAGACCGGGGTGATAGCTGTTTATTTTAGAAACTAATGCATCTATTGAAGGGCCAGGTCCCATTGCCATAATCGTGCAGTCGTCGGCATAGGAAGCGGGGATAGAACACCACCCTCTGGTACCCCCCGTTTAACTTTCCTAGGATTTGAGATTTTTTCCTAAATTCAACCGACGCTTGCCAAGCATTCAGCTAATTTGCGGTCCATCTTTCTAGATAAAGGGGAAGGTGTGAGTCGTCTATGTCTTGGAGTAGCGAGCCGTGGTTGACTATATCAAAAGCTTTTGACAGGTCAAGTGCCACGAGCACCGTCCTGTGATGATTATCTGCGTGTTTATGGCGTTTATCGCAGTGGTAGTGATATGCATTTAGCGAAAGCCATGTTGATGTGTGCTAAGGGAAGATTCGCCGTTAATTGAGGGAGCAGGACGGTTTCCAATGTCTTCGCTACTAGCGAAAGGAGTGACCTCGGTAGATATGACTCGCCTTCGTTAACTGGTTTACCAGGCTTTAGTAGTGTAATCATCATTGCCATTTTCCATTGTTCAGGAATGATAAAGGACTTCAGCGACAGGTTGAAAACGTGCTTTAGGTAGTGCCAAGGTGTTTTAGCATTGGCATGGCTATTCCGTCTGCGCGTATTGATTTAGAGGGCTTTGTCTTGTCGATGGCTTCTTCAACCTCTATGGAGGAGATGATAATGGGTGGCACGTCGTGTTTATGTTTATGTGCCCCTCTGTTTGCACGACGTCTGGCCTTGTCTACTGAAGAATGCATTATAAATTGTGGGAAAAATTCATATGAAGTTGGCGTGCCATTCGATATTTTCTAAATAATATCGGTAATTTATTTAATAATTTGGGAAAAATTTAAACAACGTGACATCAGGACGGACAAGGCGACAGCTGTTTCGATTATACCTTGTAAATCTCTTCAAAGCCTTTTCTCCCGGGAGTGGGAGTCGAACTCGCACCCCTACGATAGTTGAAATGGTTGTAAACATTTAAAAAAAAAAAAGCAATATGGGCAATCCCCGATTATTAAAAAAAAAAAAAAAAAAAATAATATCGGTAATACTATCGAGTTTCGCAGCTCTAGTATCAAGCTGTTCGAACTGCTCCATTCCCGGGTATATAATGAGCTGTACGGCCTTCGTGCTAAATAAATACCTGTCTAAATCATGTTATGCGAACGAAAGAAATCGCTAAGCAAAGTAATATTTGAGTCAAGAGAAAGCAGTAATATAGTCTGTAAAAACTATACATCTTTGACAACGTAATTCGCCGCAATATTTCGGGTTCTTTATGGCAGCGAAACCAAAGCTTAATACTTGCCAGACAAGAAACTAAAATCTCTTCCATTAAAAATGATAAAGCTATTTTTCTAGTTATTTCAAAGGTCGATGCACTGCGACCTTTATTTAGATCTATTTTACTTCACCTATCAGCCTATCACATCACCGGCGTTTCATCTCCAGATTTGCGTATCGGATAGATGTAACATACTTAGATGATATCGTAGACAGCAGTGTCCCGTATAGTACCCAGCGAGAGTTCGTAGGTCCTCTCTGCTTCGATTAATGAGCTTGGGTCATACTCTCCTTGCTTTGTGCATAAACAGTTTGACCTGTCTTTGACATGGGCATTCAATCCAGTGTTGTCTGAACTGTTTTGATAACCAGTTATTATGGTTTCCCTAGCAGGTGCCTTTGTGAGTCTACAGAAGGGCTCTGGACCACAGAATGCTGCTAAAGCACCCTGCTTGGCTATGTAGTCTGCCTGTTCATTATCTTCATGCCCTGATATCCGGGAGCCATCCGGTTTTTGGCTCCCAAATCATTTAAGAGTCAAATGCATTAATACACTAGCTTAAAAGTGAGTAATGAGGATACTCCTCGAGGATAAGCCTCTTCGTAGACATTCTCTACCGCAAACTTCTATTGCATGATTTTCTGCCTAAAATATAGTACTGAAGTTCGGCCTATAGATGTCAGCTCGCGTTTTTTCGTCATCAAAATTTGATTCATCCGTGAACCCGACCTCTGAGTAAGGGTAAGTATATGGATTCCCTGTTTCCCAAAGAGTTCTGCTACAATGGACACCTTAAAATTCTGTGAGATTATGAGCGTTGGGCTCATTGCACCACGAAGTTACAAATACGGGTTAAGAATTTTGTTATTACTTTCATATACCCTGTCATGTTTCCGTTCGTTTGATCATAGATATTTTGAAGTTTTAGTGCAGTAAGTGTTGCCCCTTTCTCTATTAGCATAGGGAAGGTAGGTATTCCCACAATAAGGGTCGTTTTCACCATCTGCAGTTAGTCACTAATCTATAAGTTATCGAAATCTTCATTTTCTTCATGATACCTCAAGCTCAGTAAGTCCAAGGAAAAAGCTTAAGTAAAAGTCAGCTTTTTGGCGAGTTTTCGTAAGTTCACAATAGATTTTGGCGATTTGTTCTGCAAAATATTGTGGCGAATGTTGACATCACTAGGATGTTAGTAAATAATCACGCAACAACAAAAACATGAAGCAAGCCACACTGGTGTACATGAATACATCAGTCATCATTTACACACATACATACAAGGCAACGAAGAGATATTTCACACACACAAATCCGACGTGGTTACTCACGCATACACACGCATATGGCTATGCGAGAGGCTATAAACTACAAATACACACGCATATAGCTGGTAACCAAGAAGGAGATTCTAGAAGGAGAAACGTCTAGACCTTTGGAGAAATATGCGGACAAGACAACAGAGAGTATAAAAACAGCGCAAGCTGAGGAATGACGAATCAGTTTGATTTAAACACGCTATAGTTGCGAAGTGAAGTATAATTGTACTAGTCCCAAAGTAGTCAAATAAATACCATTTTGCAATACAGAATATTGGAGTGATTTATTCAACAGTTTAGCGATTCGAAAGTTAGCAGACGCTTTGAAATAAGCGGAATTTCCCGAAATTTGTTACAATATGTTCTGTGGTCATAAGCAAAAATCGCCTTAGACCCGTGTAAACAGATAGGACTTAGGCAGTTATTGCTTGTGAGCACAGAATAGGCTATTTAACAGGGGGTTGGTCACCCTGTGTGGGTGAAAATAAAAATTTCAAAAGAAACTATCTGATATATTAGTATCCCCCAGGTAAAATCTTACTTAACTGGGGATAGTGAAAACGGCCCTGAGTGCATCAGCAGGGGCGTTCTCATCCCACCCGTTATGCCAATTAGTCGATGCAGTTTAATTAGTGTTTAGATTATAATAAACAGGGCTGCTCAACCCCAAGTGTATACTTGTAGCACTTTTGTTTTTGTTTTGCCATGAATCATAGGCACAGATACAAATTCACACTTCAAATATAAAAAAATTTCATAGCACTCCCATATGCCCTCACATATAATTTTGAATCATATGAAAATGCTCGAATTTCTTATGAAAGCGCCAAGAAAAAGCACTCCCGTATGAAGTTTAGGCACTTGTGTATGATGAAAAAACTAACAATTTGACAGCTATTATTATTATTATATTGTTACGAATATTAGCAAACCTAAGGGGTGCTGCTATCTCTAAGCTGATGCTAAGCAGTGACGTGAATTCACATCAATAATTCAATCATTAAGTATCTACATAAACGAAACAATAATTGCGTCTACACATATGTGCCATGTACGTATACGAGCAGCGGAGAATCAATGCACAAATACATGCATATATCTGCGATACTCCTGAAAGTATGCAATGAGGGAAGCTATAAATCGTGCAATTGTAGTTACAGCTGAGAAGTTTGAGAACTGATGGACTAGTAGATTCTGGAAGCGCCTAGAAGATGCGAACGTTGAAATTAGAGAGTATAAAGGGCAACAAATGTGGAGGCGCTGGAATTCAGTTTGATTTGAGCCATCAAGCAGTTATTGATTAAGCACGCAATCTGGCGGGCAATAGTAGAGTTTCATTTGAGCTATCAATCAGTTTGGTTATTAAGCAACCTATTCGTTGCACAGTTTGAGTGTTATTGTGAAGTACTTTAATAAAGGCCATTTTGCATTATTACATATTGGAGTTATTTATTCAACAGTTTAGTGATTCGAACTTAGCAGAGGGTTGCAAATAAGAAAATTTGCAAGTAAATTCGTTACAATATTATTCAAAAATATAATAGCACTGAAAAAAATTTGTAATCAAAATTGATTCATAAATAAAATTAAAATATGTAGATAACAGACCGCAGAGCTGAAATATATGGGGCATATAAGCAAGAGGAGCCTCTTCTAACTTCATATGATAATAGTTAAGTTAGTAGCTATATTTAGTTTTAGTTAGTAGCTATATTTGCAATTATAAAATCGCCAGTTTGGATTTTTATATTTCATATTTAACATATATTTAAAAATAGGCCTCCAACAAAAATACTGCTTTTTTCAACACTATTTCACCAGTCCGGAACTATCGAAAAAATGCGATATCATACTAGAAGCAGTATGTACAATTTCGCTCCGGTTCGGGGCCAACGAAATATTACCGAGAAAGAACTAGATATCAGCTGTAAAATTTTACACTAGTTCGTAACTATCCAAAAAGTGCCAATAAAGAACTAGTTCTAAAGTGGAAATTGCGGGGACAATTTCATCGCCTAGGACATCGCAATGTTAAATTCGCCAGTTGAAAGCATGTAAAGGAGATAGATGGCGAACTATTAGCGGTTAAGAATGCAGTATTTTATTTCGGTATATTATTTTTCGTGGTATGAGACATTTTTTGAACGAGAGGGTGAGGGGCATTAAGCAACCCTGCCTCTCATTTGTTAAATTCAGGAGTTATTTCAACACCTCAGTAATCTCTGTTGCTAATATATCTAAATTGAAACACAAATTTAAAACAAACCATGCGGAGATCTCTAATTAAGCATTTCGAAAGTTATGAAACTGAATTTGATTATTGAAAACCAAATTCCGATGATATATATAAAATATGTTACTACAAAAACTGAGGCTATAGGTCAATGTAATTTTTCGCAACTTTCAGAATTAAATTTATTGGCTCTTGTATGTTGACGATATAACTATTTACTTAATATTTTAAGCAAACAATTTGTAACTTGAAACCAAATCTTCAACTTTCCCCGACCTCAAACAATTAAAATTAAAAATTTTTTTTTTTTTTAAATACAAAAAAAAATTCCCCACTCAGCATTTAGGTGATTAAATTTTGAATTCCCCTACATATCAATACGATTTGATTACTCTTTCTGAATAAATAATGAGTTATCATACAATTGAACAAAAGAAATAATCAAATATGAATGCTCTTGATGATCAAAAACCGAAAATCATTTTTCGATCACTTTTTGGAACCATTTTTGAAGTCATTTGATGATTAAATTTTAATATTTCATAAAAATCAACAAAAAGAATAATCAAATATGCTTACCTTTCGATGAACAAAAACTGAATATAGTTTTTCAATCACATTTTGGAATCATATTTGAATCAAATGTGTTTACTTTAGGTGACCAAAAATTTATAATTATTTTTCATTTAGCTTTCTGAATCTTTTGGGACTATCTTTGTTGACTGAATAATGAATTTTATACTTGTTGAAATTTACTTTTCATTAAAAATCTTATTTTTTTCACATAAACATATTTTTTCAATCATGAAGCTAAGCAAAAATACATATATACAATTTTTATTATTTATGCAAAAGATATTCTTCAATACAAAAATAATGTAATGATGCTCGTGACCGAAGATTTCCCCAACTATTTCTCCACCTTCGGCTTCTCAGAGAATACATAATGATTGTACAATACAAAGGTTGTGAGCTATTTGAACCCCAGGTAAGTGAAACTATCTTGACATACATGGATACGGCTTTTATGTTTTTTTACGTATTTTAAGATGCAGACGATAATGCTGATGTTGGATGTTGTAGTCGCAGCTGTATATCGGTTAAGTTTGTTTGCGAGTTACCTATGGTTCGAATAGCTCACTTTCGCATGCTTTCTTCCCCTGATGAAATAAGATTATTATGTAGTATCTTATTATGAATGAGATATGAAGAATAAATGCATGATAATCGGATTCAAAAATGATTCAAAAATCTCAACCAAAACGATTGAAATATGTACACGAATGTGAGCAGAAAATGACTGTGAAAACCAGTCAAATATTACTCTAAAACTATTAAATCTCAATTTTACAATGATATCAAATATGAATAAAAAGTGTTTCGAAATAGGAATCATAAATGATTATTCAAGAATAATCACATTTAAGGTACATTTTTCTCCCGACGATACATTAATTTCGAACAGAAAATGCTTTTAAATTTGAACGTTTTAAATCGTCTTGGGGTATGATATTTAAATATTTTTTGATCAAAATTTTCAAAAAATGCTGGCTGGGTCAGTGCACATATAATTTTGTACATGTATTGTGATTTGCACTTCCATATAAAAAAATTTGGAGCAGCACTGATAATAAAGTATTCTACGAAATGTTTTCGTTGTTATCATTTAGTTGAACACTATCAACCTATCATTTAGTTGAACTACTTATATATTAACCCAGGTTCCCGAGCAAAACTTGGTTCAAATTTTAAATAATATACAGGGCGCATATATTTTCTTTTTTGTTGGATGCGTGTAAATAAAAAACAAATATTACACTCACACTGCGCCATAAACTCGAGTTTATGATTCTAAGGATTGGATTAGTATGACATCGTGTTTCTAACAGACTTGTAAAAAATTAGCACCAGTACACGTACAAATACCGATATATTTTCATACCAGATATGGGGGTGGTGCATTCATGCAGCAGCTTGCTCTAACAGTTGAGTGATGAGTGGAAAAATTGCAGTCACACTTAGCAACAGTGGGAGGGAAGCTGAAAATTGTCTGACAAAAATTTAAAAGCTGGCGTTAAATTGTAATCGTATAAAGGCTTGGTTTCCTCGGAAAACGGTGCTGCTGTACTACAACCGCTAAAGAACGGTGGCCACACTCGCCGTTGTTGTTGTTGTAGCGATAAGGACACTCCCCGAAGGTCTTGGGGAGTGTTATCGATGTTGATGGTCCTTTGCCGGATGCAGATCCGGTACGTTTCGGTACCAAGTCCGGACATCTCGAGAACGATTTGGTATGACCACATGCGACCTTCTAGGCCCTACCGCCCTCCCATCCCATGAGGAGTTCGGGGTCGCCGTTAATGAAACAGGATTCGCCACGGATAGGTGAGGTTGGCAATGCTATATATTGCGCTGGCAACCCCTTGAAAGGGTTGCGCTACACAGCCCCTTGGATCTATTTGGTATTTTAGTCGCCTCTTAAGACAGGCATACCTACCGCGGTATATTCTAACCCCCTAACCCGCTGGGGTGCCACACTCACCGTCATTAACGAAATCGCTTTTTTGTAAAGCTGGAAGAGCTTCGATGATATTTTTACCTAATTGATTCTTTTTTCCTTTTTTTGCTTGTTTTATTTGTAAATACATTTTCAAAATAAATTTGAAGTCTAAATATTTGTTTATTTTTGAGATATTTGACAAAATCATTATGAATTCATACAAGAGAAAAATCTTTCTATTCGTCCGTTGCCATACCTACCTGTCAAATAATAGCTGGCAGGGAGAATTGCTGTCGCGAATGGCCAGAGAATGGAAGAAAGGTTTGTTTTTTGCTCGCGGTTATTAAATTGAAGAGAAATTAATTGCCCATTTCTGTTTCAAATCAGCTTTTCGTTTAAATGTGTATACAGAAAATCAGACTACATATTAATATTAATTTCTAAAATCTGATTAATAGATTAAATGTGAGCAGCCTGTTAAGCAAACATTTTAAAATATGTAAATAATGCAATGTACCAGTCTTCTACAAAAATGTTTGAAAAAACGTGAGTAAATGATCTAAGTAATCGAACAGCGATTGAACAGGTGATCAAGGCTGTTTACCATTGTGAACGTTTTTATCAAACATTCGCCACTTGTATGAATTCACAATGGACAAAATGTTCACCGCTTTCATAATAGCGGTGGGAAAAAACCATTGTGAATTCATACAAGTGAAAAATCTTTCTATTCGTCCATTGCCATACCTACCTGTCAAATAATTTCTGACAGAGAGAACGGCTGTCCCGAATGGGCAGAGAATGAAAGAAAGGTTTGTTTTTTGCCCGCGGTTAATAAATTGAAGTGCCGTGAACTGCCCATTCGTGTTTCAAACCAACTTTTCCAAACTTTAGATGTGTCTACAGAAAATGAGACTACAAATTAATATTGACTTTTAAAATCTAGTTAATGGAGATAATATAACCATCCAGTTTAGCAAACATTTAAAATATGTAAGTAATGCAATGTATCAGTCGTTTACAAAAATGGTTGAAAAACGTTATTGAGCAAATGATTTAAGTAATCGAACAGCGATTCAACAGGTGATCCAGGCTGTTTACTATTGTCAACGTTTTTTTTCAAACATTCGCCACTTGTATGAATTCACAATGGAAAACTTTGATGAGCGAGTTTCCATCATCATGACGGCCGTCATATTTTATGCCCTGCCGCTATATTACGTTACTGTGAACTTCACCGTCTTCTTAGTTTCCACATAATTATTTTTACATTGCGGAATTTTTGACAACGTACTCTAACGCTATCTTACGGCCGCTATATACAGGCACCGCTTTCGAGGAAACCAAGCCATAACTGATCGTTATCGCTGAATTGTTTACTTATTGGTACTTCTTACAACAAATCCGACAGTTTTGCATATATTATGGCTTTAAAATATGATCCAACGTTTTTTGGCCCTAAAAAGAGTCATTCATGCCAAACAAACCACGATTTGTGTGGTATCGTATATTATAATCAGATTTAGGTCATGGTGTTAGAATGTTGGTTTCACATTGCTATTGAAAAGATGGTTGGTGTGATGAGGAGACACATAACACAACACATAACATGTACGATTATATTGTGCATGTCAGGGCTGATTTTGGATAAGTAACCCATTACATTACCAGATCGAAGTTTCGCCAGAGTGACGCGCGTCACCCTGGGAAGTCTACCTTAGTAAGCTGTGAGTTGCGGGTATTCGAGATTGAGAACGGGGTTCGAACTTTGCCGCCTCTGAGGGCCTCTTTATGCTCTTTTGGTTCAAACGGCTAAATTATCATTGTTTAGATGATGTTTGCCTCAGGTGCTGTCAGCGAGGAACATGCAAATTTTGTTACGGCTCTGAACTATAGGTACAGTTGCGGTTGCATGCTTGCCAAAATGCAGGTCGTTATTAAACGTCACACTTATTATTTTGGAGTGTCGTACAGAGATAAGAGGTAAAATACCGAACTTTCAAATTCGCAGTACAAGTGCTAAGATACTTGTACATCTCTGATACTACAACCCACACAGCATTTGGGTGATTAAATTTTGAATTTTCCTACATATCAATATAGTTTGATTATTCTTTCTGATTTAATAATGAATTATCATACAATTGAACAGACGAAATAATCAAATATACTCAAATACTCATGATGATCAAAAACGGAAAAACATTTTTCGATCACTTGGAATCACTTGTGAAGACCTTTGGTGAATAAATATTAATATTTCATAGAAATTAACAAATAAATAATCAAATTTGTTTACCTTTGATTATTAAAAACGAATATAGTTTATCAATCAATTTTGGAATCATATTTCAATCAAATGTGTGTATATTAGGTGATCAAAAATTAATATTCATTTTTCATTAAGCTTTCTGGATCTTTTCTGACTATCTTTGTTGACTGAATAATGAATTTTATATTTGTTGAAATGTTACTTTTCATTGAAAATCTTGAAGTCCATAAAAAAAATGAAAATTTTACTATTAATACAAAAGATATTCTTCAAGACAAGGAATAGTGTAAATGATACTCGTAACTGAAGATGTCTCCAACCATTTCTCTACATTTGGCTTCCCAGTAAATACATAATGGTTGGACCCTGCGAAATTTGTGAACTTTTTGAACCGCAGGTAAGTGAAACTATATTGACATACGTGGGCACGGCTTCAACTTTCCCCAATAAATACGATCCTCAAAAACATCAAGTAATAATAAAAGTATGATAAAACTATTATTTTTGTTTTATTTTGTTTTTTTTTGTATGCAAATTTGCGTAATTAGTTAGAAATTGTTATTTTAGTTAATAAAAGTGCGCGAAACGTATATTACCAAAGCGAAAAAGAGTATTCAACACCACAAAAGTTTCGTTAGACATTGTTGAAGCGATTAAAAGGCTAAAAAGTGTAGGAAACTAGAAATCACTTTTTTCTCTAGTCCGCGGTGCTGTAAAATTGCCTTTCATAATTTACAAAGGCACGGGGATGCAAACAACTTTTAAAGCTATTTTGCTTTGGTTTTGGGGACGAATATACCTGAAAAAATTTAATTTCTTATTTTTTTTCAATAATTGTTTGCTTTTTGTAGCGACGCGCGAAAGTAGCTTCGTGTGCAGACCTTGAGGTGTAGAGAAATCGTAGCTACATGTCATATCTTTTACGCGTCTATGAAGCTACGTCTCGTGTGCACCTTGCCTTAGGGCACATTTTTCTCCCGACGATACATTAATTTTCGAAAAGAAAATACTTTTAAATTTATGTTCAGTACTTTACGACCTGTTTCTAACTAGTTTGCCGCCACTGTACATTCATACATCGATTATTGCTATTGAAATAAAGATCAAAGGCTATTGTAGTCGTTTCCATTGAACAAAGAGATAACTTCCTCGTTTTAGTTAATGGGGCAGTGCTAACATTTGAAGTATATTTAAATAAAATTAATAACTTTTTGTATAATTTTTCTTTATGGCTTCCCATGTCTTTTTAATGCATGCTGATTGGTGGTCTACATGCAAGTTTCAGGTGTATGGTGTCGTAAAGACTTTTCAGGACGTTGTGGCAGTGCGCTGCCCTCAAGTGATCCAATGAAACCAGGATAATCCTGTTTACGCGATCGATTTATATATATTGTAATCTATCAGAAATGAAGGTACTGACACTCGTCGTTAGTAATAATTGTGTGCCAGCCCTAATAGTCACTGGATGGATTGCAGCCAACGCCATCTAACAGTCAGATCGGTTGCACGAGCAGAAGGTGTAATGTGAAAAATATAAGTATGGCAGCGCTGTCTTTTAGGCAAGAATCTGGCGATCAGCCAATCAGGTGCTCGCTTTGATTCTTGCTTAGCTGACGCAGCCCTCTGTAGGAAAACATCGGTAACTTATTATAAGAAAGATGTTTAAAAAAATGTGAAAATATGGCAATGATGTAGACACGAAAAAAAAAGAAAGAATATTAATTGAGAATAGAGCACTGAATGCGAACGGATATACAAAAAAAACCCAACCTTGGCATTATTATTACAAATAAACCGGAATTATAATATTTAATAACTTTTATTTGTTTTTGCCAAGACTTTGATGGGCAGCGATTTGTCAAGCGTCGAGATCTGAGACTGCTCAGCTACAGCCAAGCGTATTACTTCAAAAGAACAGAAGCAAACGTATTGTCACGGATATTAGCATCACTAAGTTATCCCATCACTAAGGCGAGGATTTGCAGAAAATTCGTTACAGTATTATACATTAATTATTAAGAGAGATGAGAATAGTCTTTTTTATAGAAAAAAGAGAGTCCGAGCTATCAAATGTGTTTGAGTGAGAGTTATAATCTTGGCATAAACACCGAAAAGGCTCGTATAGTTCGAAATTTGTTCTACATTGTTTCAACAGAAAAGGCTTGAAGTGTCTCGAGGTCCAAGAGGGAACACAAAAGTTCACTTCGTTCAGAATAAATGTGCTTGAAATTGATCCATTTAAAAGTTTTGTCATATATAATACACCAAGCATTTCCCTTCGACTACACTCAGAAAAAAATTTCTCCCGATTGAAGAAAAATGGGAATGAAATGGCACTTAAGAAATTTTTTCCTCATTCGCATGGCCGAATTTCTTCAAAATGAGGACAAATTCTTCAATTTGAGGAATTTTTCCTAATTTTGTAGTAAGTTTGGCCATGGGAAGAGGAAAACATTTCTTAAGTGCCATTTCATTCAAGTTTTTTCAGAGTGTAGCAAGAGTTGGAACATTGATAAGCTTTAATCGATTAGTATAAGGTGGAAGATTATATAAAGAGTCCCATTGAAAATTTCTTAAGGCAAATAGTGAAAACTGTTTATGTATTGATTCAAGACTGTCTGCATGGACTTGATAACGCGGAGTCCAGATTACTGAGCCATATTCTAATAGTTGCTTAACTAATGTTGTAAAAAGCGCTTTAGTTACGTAAGGGTCGTTAAATTCTTTCGACCACAGTTTAACAAATGCAAAAACACCTTTGCCTTTATTCATTGTAGCATTAAAATGAAGGTTGAAACTAAGTTTGTAATCCATCGTGACTCCCAAGTCAATAAAATTATTTACAATTTCTAGACTATAGTTGTTAATTGTATTTGCAGCTGGTGGTGAAATTCTCCCAGAAAAACACATGACTTTGTATTTTTTAAGATTGAGTGGCATATAATTTATATTGCACCAGATAACCAAGTGATTTAAATCCGTTTGAAGCAAGGAATGTTCCTCAACCGACGCGTATGATTTGAAAAGTTTTACATCGTCAGCGTGCATCAAGATTTTTGAGTATTTTATAACAAGAACAAAATCGGGCCAGGATGGCTGCCCTGAAGAACTCCAGAAAAAACATTGATGACTGTTAGTAACAACGTAATAAAACGACACGGTCTGGCAGCGTCGACGACTATACAAAATAAACGAAAAATCTGGTAGCGCCCTTATAGTGAACAGCAGCCAACTTAACATATTTAAAGAAAAAAGCCACCGAGAAAAGACACCAAGTTTTCAGTTACTTAGCTTTTACTTACTTGCCTTTTTCGATTTTATTGTACTTTGACTAATCTAAATGTTTTATAATCTTTATACATGTAACTTCAATTGTATAAGTGAAATTCATTCGTGCCTTTTCATTAAATGTATTAAAAAACTAAGTGTTTGAAGTTTTCATTTGCCGGTCGCACCACAACATTCTGAAAATTTGTCTTTTCCGCGGGACACTCGAAAACTTGTCTTTTGCGCGGTACATTCTGCTGACGTACAACAGCCATCTTGGCGATAACCAGCTCGGACAATCATCACATACGTTGGAAATTTAAATTGTCGTCAAATTACACAATACAATCAATCAATTTATTGTTTTATCATAAGTCGAACATATGCTAATCTTTCTTTGTTACAGCGGTCGACAACATGTAATATAAATTTGTCAACGTACAGTCGCCGCCGTATAGAATCGTCCAGAACTTCAATTTTGCAAATCACCATCACCGATTTCGTAGCAGCCATTTTGCAACTTCGGCTCCGAACAGTTTAAGCCGAATTTGTGGAAAGGGTTATGCAGTACCTTGCCGCTATCCAATAAGCAAATTAGAATTTCGCCAGTCATTGCCGACGATCATTTATAGCCATAATTCTGCACCTAACCTTAACTAACGCAACAATATTTTACGCCAGTAAATCGTCGTCAACGATTGCAAACGTTGGCGGTTCAATACACGCCAAAACATACAATTTATTAAATTCGCCGTCATAAAATTGTCCAACTACAATAGTTGTTTATAACGCTCCATCGATACAGACATTTGATTAATGCTAACTAGATTGAAAATGAGTCAACAACGTCGCGCGAATTCGGAGGGAGAGTCGGATCTGAACGAAACTGTTATACCAGCAGCGGAATCTCCCACAGTTCAATATCAAAAGGAGTCCAGTGATATAGCAGCGCTAATCGCTTCCATAACAGCGTAACGAGATTCAATCAGCGAGCTCCGAAACGATAAAATATTCATCGAGCGGATATTCAACAATTACGTGAACGTATTGAAGTCGACCAAGCGGAAGCTGCGTCACAAGGTACCCAGACCATCCAGTCAGGGCAGGGACAGGAAGTCGGTGTTTTTGCACATCGCCATCAATCATCGTCTTCAACAACGTCTCAGCCACAGACAAAACCAAATTACGCACCAGTCCTAATGGATAGCGCCGCAACAAGATTATATCCACTACCTACATTTTAAGGGAGTGCAGAGGACTGGCCCTTGTTTATTGCTTGCTATAACGATACAACGGTGCGTTATGTGTAGTCAAATGCACCAGTTAATAGAATGTCGTCAGTTTGCGTCCAATAATGTCAATGAAAGGTGGGCTGTGGTAAAACGTTGTTGTTGTTGTAGCAGTGCTTCGTCCCACCTAATAGCTGCGACCGATCACAAATTGTCATCAATATCCTCTAACGGGAGTCCAAGGAAACTTGCTGTTTCAACAGGGGTGGACCATAATGAAAGGGGTGTTAGAGGCGTTGGTTCCACATTACAATTAAAGAGATGGTTGGTGTCATGTGGGGACACATTGCAAGCGGTCCTTGGTGAACTCCACAAACAGGCGTCGGACCTTTATGCCAGGAATTACCCGGTGAATCCAGTACTCAAAGAACAGTACCCTAAACTTGCGGAAGAGGAACGCATACCCCCCAGGGAAACGCAAGTCACTCTAGCTCAACTTCGTTCTGGATACTGTAACAGGTTGAACTCTTACCTATCCAGAATCAACCCCGACATACAAAATATATGCTTGCAATATGGTAAAACGTCACCAGTTATGTTTCGGTTGTTTGGTCAAAGGCCACAATCTACTAACATGTCACAAGCGTAAGGCGTGTGGTATTAACGGATGCGAACGTAAGCACCACCAGCTCCTACATGCCCAAAACGAGTCTTGTCATAATGCTGGCGAAGGCCAAGTAGAACGCGTGTAAAATTGTCGTCAAGACAGTCAATCAACTTTATTTAAAATCATACCCGTAACATTGATAGGGCCCCGAGGTAAGATGGATACATACGCTATGATCGACGAAGCTTCTTCGATTTCGCTTATCGACGATAAAGTTGCCAACAGCCTGGGCCTACAAGGTCAATCATCATTGCTATCGTTACAATGGTATGGTGAAAACAAAACCACCAAAACGTCGCGTAGAGTAACAGTAGAGATTCGGGGGCAAGCCGACAGCCAAACATATACAATTAAGAATATACGAACTATATGCACTCTTAATCTGCCAACCGTCATTCAATAAAAACAGTTTTGATTATCTGACGTCAGTACCACTGCCAAGTTACGTGTCTGTAAAGCCCGATCTTCTGCTAGGCCTGGATAACTCCTTCCTAGGTATTGCGCATGAAACAGTCTACAAAGGACCTAACCAACGGGTCGCCGCCAAAACAAAGTAGGGTTGGGTAACGTACGGACCGTCAGGAAAGTATGCCAGCAGCGAGACTCGGGTGAGGGTGGTAAGAGAACCAACAACGATGAAGCAGCTACATAAAATGATAGAAGAGTACATTACGGGTGATACGCTAGTCCTAAGGCCATCCAACGATACCACAATTGAATTTGACGATGAAAGCAGGGCCAGGAAAATTCTCTCTGATATCACAAAATTTGACGGAGGTAGATACGAAGTAGGTCTATTATGGCGCGAAGATGACGTGAAGTTACCAGAAAGTTACGACATGGCACGAAAACGTTTGCATAGTATTGAGACTCGCATGAAAAGAGACGGCGAATTTGCAACTAAATACAAGCGTGAGATTAACAAATACATAGACAAAGGCTACGCCAGACTGCTTTCAGGTGAAGACGCTAATAAAAGTAAGCCAACCACATGGTACTTACCTCAGAGAGAAAGCGCGGATCGTAGAAATTGGGCATCGTGTTCGACGCGGCGGCAAACGTATCAAACGTGTCACTCAACAGCAATCTGCTTAAAGGCCCAGAGAAGGTACAATCATTAATATCAATTTTGTTTAAATTTCGACAGGGAGTCATCGCCGTTGCTGGAGACATCGAGGAAATGTTCTCCCAAATACAAATCAGATCGGAGGACCAAGACTCTCAACGTTTTTTGTAGCGAGGGGACAACTTAAACCAGCCAGTTCGCGTTTATGCTATGACGTCAATGATCTTTGGAGCTGCATGCTCACCATGTTGTGCAGAACATATAAAAAACTTAAATGCCGCCAAATGCCGACGCACAACAACAACAAACAAAACTTACGTTGATGGCCTTGTCATTAGTTTTAGCGATGTTAAAGAAGCCGAAGCAACCGTTCGTGAAGCCATTGAAATCAACGCCGCACCCGAGTTCCGACTACGGAAGTTCATAGCCAACGATAAATTGTTGCAACCCAGCCTTAATGGTGAAAGTAATACGCAGGGAACGGTTGTCAATATGGAAAAACAAGCAGCCACCGATAAAATACTCGGCATGTTTTGGAATACAGCAACAGATACGTTCAAATTTGAGTTTAAATTCCTAAAAGTAGCCAAAGATATTCTGCGTTGCCAGCGGCCGCCGACGAAGAGAGAAGTGTTGGGCATTGTAATGTCCATTGGCGATCCATTCGGATTTTTGTCACATGTCACTATAATGGCAAAATTAATTTTACAATCAGCATGGAAAGAAAACATAACGTGGGATGAGGAACTGCCTCCACAGCTTTCCACACAGTGGAATAGCTGGTGGTCGAAGTTCCAGTCTGTAAGCTCATTATCGATCCCGCGCTGTTATTCGAAATTGCTACCAAAAGCCGAAAACATTCAGTTGCATATTTTTGTTGATGCAAGTACAAGTGAGTGCGCTGCTGTCGCTTACTTACGCGTGGAATTGGAAGATACAGTAGGGGTGTCATTGGTGTGCGCCAAGTTAGTAGGTGCTCCAATCAAGCCAATGACAGTTCCACGATTGGAACTGCAAGCAGCAGTTCTCGGGTGCCGCCTAGAAACATTAATAGAAGAAAGTCACGAGTTTCGAATCAACAGTACGACATTTTGGTCGGATTCACAGACAGTTATTATGTGGATACGTTCCCACTCACGATCATATAAGCCATTCGTAAAACATAGGATTGCAGAAATTCTGACGACAACAACAGTCAGTCAATGGCACTGGGTGCCAACAGCTTTAAATGTAGCGTCATGTCAATACATACGTTCCCGCAGAACACCCGTTGGGTTCGCGGACCTGAATTTTTACACCAGGATGAGGAACACTGACCTCAAGAAACTACGTTTACGTCCGTCGAAAGTAGCCTCGAAGAGCAAACCAGGCGACACTTGTTATTTTGTGGAACAGGTGAGAAGTTTATCAATTTCACTAATTTCTCGTATTTTCTGAAACTAGTGAGAGTTGTTGCCTGGGTACGCCGTTTCATTAACAACGCCAGAGGTGATAAGCTTACAGACGAACTACGAGCCGACGAGTTAATCGCTGCCGAAAATCTGATATGCAAATTTGTACAAAGGGAAGTATATCAACATGAAATCGAATTGCTGCAAAAGAAAAAGGTCATACCTAAAAATAGTACTCTATACGCATTGACGCCATATTTTGATGATGATGGTTTACTACGAATCTATGGAAGAATAGATGCAGCTTACTGTTTGCCAATGTCTGCGCGTTGTCCGATTATTTTGCCATCGAATCACTACGTTACTAAATTAATTGTTATGCAACATCACACAAAGCGACACCACCAGAAAGAATGTCTAACAATCAACGAAATTCGCCAGAGATATTGTATCCCGGCAATTCGCACCATTTTAAAGTCCGTTAAGAAAAAATGCCCAGAGTACATACATATGTACAGACGTCACATGGAATTATCCGCAGAGTTATCTGCAGGCTAGCCGCCTTAAATATTTGCGAACCCTCAGATAATTCGCCAGGAGGTGGAATGTTAGTAACAACGTAATAAAACGACACGGTCTGGCAACGTCGACGACTATACAAAATAAACGAACAATCCGGTAGCGCCCGTATAGTGAACAGCAGCCAACTTAACAGAATTAAAGAAAAAAGCCACCGAGAAAAGACACAAAATTTTCAGTACTTGAGTTTACTAAGCTTTTACGTACTGGCCTTTTTCGATTTTATTGTAATTTGACTAATCTAAATGTTTTATAATCGTTATAAATGTAACTTCAATTGTATAAGTGAAATTCATTCGTTCCTTTTCATTAAAAGTATTAAAAAACTAAGTGTTTGAAGTTTTTCATTTGCCGGTCGTCATATAACAATGACCCTAGAAAGTGTATTTTAAAAGATTACTTTTTGCGTATGATTACCAAGATACGAAGAAATCCAACATATAAGACGGTGTTTAAACCAAGTTGACCGAGCTTATAAATAAGTAATTGTCGAAAGCTTTAGTGAAATCCATTTGAAACGTGAGTGGTAAATTCCAGTAAATTGGTGATTGTTGATTTGCCCTTACAGAACCCATGTTGCGAGCTTGCAATTATGGGGAAATAGAGAACGTTAAGTGGTGGGTAACTATATCTTCAAATAACTTTGGGATAGCGGATAACTTTTCTATACCGCGGTAGTTTTCTATTGAAGACCTGCTTCGATTTTTATGAAGTGGGATAAGAACAGATTCCTTTCACATTGTTGGGAAAACACCATATAGTTATTAAAGATAAATAAAGTACATATATTAGCGGCACTTTTTAAGAAAGTGTGTCGGGGTCCTGTCAGGGCCATATGTATATGATACTTTCAAAGTTTTTAAATAAGATAATACATCTTCTGAAGAATGAAGCTCTGATTGAATTAGGTGAATGGTGATGGTATGGGTATTCATTAGGAGACACGTTGCACAGTGGCGCCTTTTGAGTTTTTTCTTTGCAAAAATCATAACTTTTGAACCAATGAAGATATTTTAAAAATTTAAAATGCAAATGAAAGCTAATTATTTGTATTTATTGTGTGAAAGCTCAGAATGTCACAGATACAAAAAATTCGTCAAAATCGAAAATTTTTTGAAAAATGCAAAAATAAAATGAGATTTGTCTTATAATGACGTATTTAAGCATTAAATAAGATAAACTATTGATTTTGATAAGATAGCGTGGCACTGCTCACTTATGATAAAAAGTTGTATCTAAGTA